>NC_082687.1:10146945-10795879 GCF_949987515.2 Delphinus delphis
TACTGCAGCTTTCTTTTGATTTCCATTTGCATGGAGTATCTTTTTCCATCCCCTCACTTTCAATCTGTATGTGTCCCTAGGTCTGAAGTGGGTCTCTTGTAGACAGCATATATGTGGGTCTTGTTTTTGTATCCATTCAGCTAGCCTATGTCTTTTGGTTGGAGCATTTAATCCATTCACATTTAAGGTAATTATCGAAATGTATGTTCCTATGACCATTTTCTTAATTGTTTTGAATTTGTTTTTGTAGGTTCTTTTCTTCTTTGGTGTTTCCCACTTAGAGAAGTTCCTTTAGCATTTGTTGTAGAGCTGGTTTGGCGGTGCTCAGTTCTCTTAGCTTTTGCTTGTCTGTAAATCTTTTGATTTCTCCATCGAATCTGAATGAGATCCTTGCCAGGTAGAGTAATCTTGGTTGTAGGTTCTCCTCTTTCATCACGTTAAGTATGTCATGCCACTGCCTTCTGGCTGGTGGAGTTTCTGCTGAGAAATCAGCTGTTAACCTTATGGGAGTTCCCTTGTATGTTATTTGTCATTTTTCCCTTGCTACTTTCAGTAATTTTTCTCTGTGTTTAATTTTTGCAAATTTGAATACTATGTGTCTCAGCATGTTTCTCCTTGGGTTTATCCTGTATGGGTCTCTCTGTGCTTCCTGGAGTTGGGTGGCTATTTCCTTTCCCACGTTAGGGAAGTTTTCGACTATAATCTCTTCAGATATTTTCTCGGGTCCTTTCTCTCTCTCTTCTTCTGGGATTCCTGTAATGCAAATGTTGGTGTGTTTAATAGTGTCCCAGAGGTCTCTTGGGCTGTCTTCATTTCTTTTCATTCGTTTTTCTTTATTCTGTTCTGCAGCAGTGAATTCCACCATTCTGTCTTCCAGGTCACTTCTCCGTTCTTCTGCCTCAGTTATTCTGCTATTGATTCCTTATAGTGGAGTTTTCATTTAAGTTATTGTATTGTTCATCTCTGTTTGTTTGTTCTTTAATTCTTGTAAATCTTTGTTAAACATCTTCTGGATCTTTGCCTCCATTCTTTTTCTGAGGTCCTGGATCATCTTCACTATCATTATTCTGAATTCTTTTTCTGGAAGATTGCCTATCTCCATTTCATTTAGATTTTTTTTCTGGGGTTTTATCTTTTTCCTTCATCTGTTACATAGCCCTCTGCCTTTTCATCTTGTCTATCTTTCTGTGAATGTGGTTTTTGTTCCACAGGCTTCGGGATTGTAGTTCTTCTTGCTTCTGCTGCCTTCCCTCTGGTAGATGAGGCTATTTCAGAGGCTTGTGGAAGTTTCCTGGTGGGAGGGACTGGTGGTGGGTAGAGCTGGCTGTTGCTCTTGTGGCCAGAGCTCAGTAAAACTTTAATCCCGCTAGCCTTCAAAGTCTGATTCTCTAGGAATTCCTCCTCCTGTTGCCAGACCCCCACATTGGGAAGCCTGACATGTGGCTCAGAACTTTCACTCCAGTGGGTGGACTTCTGTGGTATAAGTGTTCTCCAGTTTGTGAGTCACCCACCCAGCAGTTATGGGATTTGATTTTATTGTGATAGCATTCCTCCTACCATCTCATTGTGGCTTCTCCTTTGTCTTTGCATGTGAGGTATCTTTTTTGGTGAGTACCAGTGTCTTCCTATTGATGATGGTTCAGCAGTTAGTTGTGATTCCGGTGTTCTCAAAAGAGGGAGCGAGAGCATGTCCTTCTACTCCGCCATCTTGAACCAATCTCCTCGACCTTTCTGACTCTGTGCTTTTTCTCTTCCAGTCGTCTCCTCCCTCTGCCCTCCTCCAACCTTGAGCTCATAGGGTGTGATTTATTTGACCCTGTCAACTTTTTTTTAATGGGTGGTTATTATTTTTAATATGGTAGGTGTTATTCTAGGCAATTGAATTCTAGGCAATTGATCAATGAAAGGAAAAGACAAATGACCCTCCAATCGTGCAGCTTATGTTTAGAGAAACGATGAAATCCATAAACACTGAATGTAATAAGTAATCTCAATTTTACCTTGCATAAAATGTAAGTTATAATTGGACCTAGCTGGTAGGTTTGTTGTAGGATTGAATAAGATAACATATGTAATCCTTTTGGCAAAGTGTATGTCACATAAAAAACACTCTTATAATGTTATAAATGATGAAAATGTCAATGATGATAAATGCTGGACATAATCCGTAAATCTTACCACTTCTCTGTTTGAGAAATAATGTGAGGGACCTCATTGTCATAGAATGAATGCCACCCCAGGACATCAACTGTGATAAGTACTAAAATGAGAGCAAAAAGCAAGATGTGATGGGCATTGAAAACAATAAATGGTTTTTACATACATACATGTGTGCATATCTGTACACACACATCAGTCAACCTAAATATTTTTGTCAGATTCAAAAATATTTGTTATAAATAAAATACATTTCTCTTTACCACTGGAATTTCTTGCCAGTCTGAATAGCTATTGATATTTATTCAACACTTGAAACATTTGTTAGGTTAGTAGAAAAGGTAAATATCTTTTGATATTTAGCATCTATATCTCATTCTTTGAAATTATCTGACGAAAGTCATCGATGACCCTTTCTCCTGACCTTTTTTAATGACCCATTAATTCCCCCTGCAAATTTGAATATTATAAATGTGAAGAAATAGGCCTCGTAGTTCTTATTTTTAATTGCTTAGTAAATGCCACTTTTCCTTTCTCGCATTTCCCTTCAAATGGCTGAAGGATGAAGTGGAACGTGTCCTAATTTCCCCTTTGCTGCCATTCAAGTTCAGTGATGAATATGATTGGATTCAACTTGTTTGCATATTCAAATATAGAATGATTAAGACAGCACGTACATATCTATCTTTTAATTTTAAGCATATTACTCACTTGCTCTGTAAATTTAAAGTCGTAACGCTTGACCAGATCTGAAGGTTTACTTTGTTTTTTTCTGTAAAAGCACTCTGATTCTGAATGTTTCAGCATTACTCCATCATTGTTTTTGGATACTTATGTTTTTATCTTTAATCATTTGTAGTAGCATCATATTCCTTACAACTGAAACTGAAAATGTTGCTTTGCTTTTCATAACTTTTCCTTTTGACACATGATTTCGATTAACTAATACATATAATGTGAAAAAAATATAAAGACTCCTGTATTCCCTTTCAAGAAGAGAAGACAATCTGTATCTCTCTTTTTCTCATTTGTACTTCTTAAGTCTCAGACACATTTAATGTCAAAGGAAAAGCAAGTGTTTCAGTGTTTTATATTCATTTCATAAACTAAAAATTTTGGAGATTGAATTTATACTTTTACTGTAGATTCTATAATTGTGCCAGTAAGGAAATGGGTAAAATATTTTGTAAAAAGTAGCTTACAATTTTAGTTTTCTTCATTTTAAAAGAACAAATAAATCTAAGTGAGACATAGTTTGGTTAAACAAAACTGAGATTATTTATACAGTTAAGCTCTAAATTGCTCTTTTGGGTCTTACGTGTTTTGAATGTTGAAGTCATGTAACTTACTGAAATGTTCCAGGTCAAAGCTTTTAGTTTTTGTTACTCACTTTCTTGTGAGATAGCTATTTATTTGTAAATATAAGGATTCCAAGGGTGTTAAACTCTTCCACAGGTATGTAGAAGTACATATAGATTATTAAATGAGATATTTATTATAAATCACATAGTACAGGGTCTGGCACACAGTAGGAATTAAAGAACTATTAGTTGTTACATTATTTTATTTATAAAGAAAAGTTCTTGATGTTTTAATACGTAATACAGACATGTTATTTCCCAAAAGTATATACCTCAAAAATAAATTATATACTTGCATATGTAATTTATATACAAATATATATGTATAGTTTATATGTATAATATATATACTATATATAAATATATATGAAATTGAAATTGATTTTAAAAGCTTTTAAAAACATTTTCCTTATAAATGGACAACACTCCTGATTTCAGACCTTTTACTTTCTCATTCATCCTTTCACTTCAGTTATCCATTGGTAGGTTTTTATTTCAATTAAATCATTTTTCAATTGGAAATTTTTGAGAAAAACATTAAATTCACCTAAAGACTGTGTAGTTTATTATATAGACCTAAGATTTTGTTGGGAATGGAGTAAATTTGTCCTTTGGGCTCCTTTTAGTAATCAGCCAAATGAGCCATAGCCTGATAAAGTTAAAACATTAGAAATAAAATGTGTTTGTAGCTCCCTGATAGTCAGTTAAACTGCAGTAATGACCCCAATGTATTTTATGAAATTAAACGCTTGGATACACTGTAAAATATATTCTCAGAATAATTGGGTATTTACTTAACTTGCATCCTGATGTAATATTGTTTTAGAAACTCTTGAAGAACAGTTTACATATATTATCTGGAACAGTGCTGTCCAACAGAACTTTCTGTGCTATGGGAAATGTTCTCTGTGTTTCAAATAGCCACATGTGGCTGAGTAACTAGATTTTTAATTTTATTTAATTTTCATTAATTTAAATTTAAATAGTCACATGGGTTTAGAGGCTATGTTATTGAACAACACAGATTTAAAGTAGTAATCTTTTCTTCTATATATTTCCACCAATATTGTAATCATTGAATTATGTGCACTATCACTGTATTATCTATGTCATGTACTTATTCACAAAAATACATTTTTAAGAATATTTACAGTACTAGAAAAAAAGCAATAGTCATATCATGATTGTTGAACTTAACATTTGGAATCAGTTATTTCTCAAAACATTAGATCACAACTTGAGCCAAATTGTAATTTTTTATATTATATGTCAATTTTCATTAAGCAAAATAGCGTTTTTTATATATGTCTGTCACACATTACAGACTGGATATTTACTCTGAGATCTAGATATATTTGTTGAAATGATTTTCAGATATTAAGAGTAAAGTCGAGGGCAGTTACTACAAATAGGACACAGGCACTCAACAAATAATTGGTAAATGAATAAATAGGCCCAGATAGAAAAAAACATTAAAAATGTTTTATTGGCTATATTAACCTTTTTCTTAAGGCATTAGAGAACATGCAATGAAACCTCAATTTTCAACCCAGGCAAGTGGTATTATAGCACTGTGGTATGTTACACAAATACTGATATCTTATTAAACTCATTATGGCCCTTTGCTCACAGGTGTGTTATGACTTTTTTTATTTATTGGCAGAAAGACACATCTTTACTTTGGAAAAAATATATATAATTTCTTTCATTTTATGTGGAAGATAGAAAAACATCATTTACTAGTTACTGTTACTAGTATAAAGAATCAGATTAGAATGATAATTTGCTGTCACATATCTGTGTATAGAAAGTACCCATCTATGGAGATAGTAATACTTATAATTGTCTACAAAAAGCCCTTCTATCTACACAAATACGTACATTTATAACTTGTTTTATGATTCTAGATGTATTGTCTCCCATAAATATTCATTATATTTTTGCTATAAATATACAAAATGAAGAATTAGAAAATAATGTAATAGAAATAAAATAGAGTAGCCCTTTCAGTAATTTTTGAAAAAAGGAATGCTGTTTCATTTCTAAAACAGAAGGTGCTATTAAGAAAATTCATATCACTAGAATGTCAATGACATAACTATGTTTCAAATATGGTATTTTTTGTCTAAAGTATTTAGATCAACAGTCACAGTGTCCGTGGGTAAGATGTTTGGACAAGTCTCACAAGGCTACAGTCATGATGTTGGCCAGCTTGGGTCTCAATGTGAGGCTTATCTTCCAAGCTCAGCTGGTTGTTGGCAGAATCGAGTTCCTTGGATCAGTAGAATTCACGGTGGCTTTGACTTCAAGGCCAGTAGGAACACACTTCTAAGATGCTTTATCTTCTTTTAAAGGCTCCTATGATTAGGTCAGGACAGTCGGGATAGGCTTCTTTTATTATTGACTGAAAGACAACTTATTATCAACCTAATCACATGCCAATCCCATCATATTTACAGGTTCCACTCACACTCAGGGAGGAGGAGTATATATAGAACATGAACATCAGTGGGTGGAATCTTAGAGGCCACCTTAGAGTTCTACCTAGTATCATAACAGATGAATATGTTATCAATAAAATATACATTATTAATAGACACTGGTAATAAAAATGAGATACATATGTAATTAAAAAGTACACAAATGTGTTTTCATTAAACTCCTAATATATATAGTATTATTATCTAGAAAATAATGTTTCCACTATATAACCTTTCTAATTTCCTTTTCTCTTTATTTCACTTGATTCCTGTTTTTCCTGCTTCTATAGAAGGGTTTTTAACAATGGCCTTCTATGTAGTCTGTTCCTCAGAAATTTCAGTCTGTTTTATAATAAAGAATTTGCTTACCTTTCATGACATTTTCAAAGTTATATTTACATTTACAAATCTCCCAAATGAACAAAAGGAAAAAAATAATTATAGCCTATGAAATAATTCTCACATGCCGATCAAGCAAATAAGAAAATTATTTTTCTGTGTCACTATTAATCTCATTAATCATTAAGTAATCGAAGACATAGAATTTTAACAAAATTAAATTTTAACAGTGTGAGGTTCAGTTACTCAGACAGGACTTCTAAGCTTTTTACAGTTTTGATAACAACCATATGTAAGACTGGAGAAAGTAAAAGAAACTGAGTATATACTGATTGACAGTCAGTTTCTTAGGGATTTTATAAAAGCGAGACATTTGAGGAATACTTTTTAAATAACACAAATAATTAATTTTAACTCTCATAACTTTTTTTTCCTTTTTTTTTCTTTTTTTTCTTTTTTTTTTTCTCATAACTTTTTATCTTGAGAAAAAGACTTACAGAAAAATTGCAAAAAAGAGTACTTGTGATCACATATGTCACCCAGATTTCCTTAATGTTAACATTTTATATACTGTAGTAAAATGATCAAAATTAATACATTAATATTCATTCAATATATTAATTATACTGTAGACTCTATTTGGATTTCCTCTGCTTTTTTCACTAATGTCCTTTTTCTGTTATAAGGTCTAAGCCACGGTCCCACACACATGGAGCTGCGTTATCCTCCTGTCTCCTCCATTCTGTGCCAGTTCCAGAGTTTTTCCCTGACTTCACGGAGGGAGGACTGGTCATGTATTTTGTAGATCATTCCTTAATTTGAAATTGTCTGGTATGTTTTTTATCATTAGATTTAGGTTATTAATTTTCGGCAGGAGTACCACACAAGCAACATAATCTAATTTCAACCATGATGCTGATATGTCTCTTACAGATGATGTTAACATTTATCACTTGGCTAAGATGTTGCCCATCAGGTTTCTCCACGGTCAAGTTACTGTTGTGCCCTTTTTAAATATTATATATCCTGGGGGAGATATTTTTAAGACTGTGCAAATATCCTGTTTCTCCTCAAACTTTTACCCACGGATGGATCTTGCCTCCAACAATTATTATTGTTTTATTGGTGAGTTTCTATTTCCTCACTGGAAATTGGGAATATTGGAATTATGTTTTAAGGGTGAGCTGTCCCTCTTCCCCCATTTATACATCTACACGATTATTTTTATTATTATGACCTCATGGTTATTTATTTTTTGGGGATATAATCCAATACTGCTGTTATTTATTTTGTTCCTCAAATTATTCCATCTTTGGCTATTGGGAGTTGTTTTAGGGAAGCTTCTGTATCTTTTTGACATAATATCATCCTTTTTTGAGCACTTCTTTTTTTCTCTAGCACCACAAGATGCTACAGGCTCATCTTGTATTTTTCACTCCCTAGCCTAGAATCAACCACTTCTACAAGGAGCCCATTTCTTTAATATGAAAATGGTTTTAGAAACCAAGATCTAGGTGCTAGGTGTACTTATTACTTTTTGTTTATCATTGCTTCTAGGTGCCTCTTTGGACAGAGCTAGAACATATATGATTATATTAACCCATTTAAGCTCCTCATTCAGAGATAAATAACAGTTTAGTCCCTTGTTACCCAGAGTGTCTGTGGTCTATGGATCAACAGTGTTGATATCACCTCAGAGTTTGTTAGAAACCCAGAATGCCCACCACACAACTTAATGCATCAGAATCTCCATTTAACAAGGTTGAAAAGCCCTGATTTAGACAAGGAGGTTTCTCTTATTCTCCTCAGTTAAAAATCATTTGAAGAGCTTGTTAAAACTTTTACCAAGGCCCTTCCCAGGAAGTTCTTTTTCAATGGGTTTTGATATTTATGTGTTTAACTAATACTTAAGGTGATTTTTATTGTCAAGTAAGTTTAGAAATCACTGATCTACAGGTTTATCCCTGGTAGATGCAAAAATGGGAATGTCTTTAATACTTGAAATGGTGCTATCCTCAACATCAACCAGGTTATTTATTTCCCTACTGATTCTTAAATTTACATTTGTAAAGCACTTCATATATTTCAAAGTGTTTTTGTATCAGTTCGTTTGAAAAATTATCTTTCCCAAATAACCATCATCACTCTAAGCCTTCCTTCATATCACCTCCAAAGTTATATTCCTAAAAGAAAGATGAGACCATCTGACTTCTCTCTCCAGAAACTTCAAAAGTGTTTCATTAGGTCTGAAACCAATTGTCTGGTATATACGGCCTTCCATGATTTCACTCCAATATTAACTTTCTAGCCATATCTCTCTATACGTATACACTCACCCTCTGATTTTATTCATTTTGTTCTCTCTGAATGGTATTCCTTCCCCATTTCACCCCATTTGTTCTTAGAGCATTCCATTAAGGTCCAATACCTGCCTCAAATGCTGTTGCTTCCAAGATAGAATCCTGAATTCCTGTAGTTATCTGTAATAACTGCATCTAGGTATGTGCACTGCACTTAGCCATAATAGAGGTGTGTGTGATCAATTTTCTTTATTTTGCCTTATATTTATACATACGTATGTGTTCTGACTCCACCCCGTACTAGATAAGGAGAACACTGAGGATAGAAATGAGGTCATAATGGGATCATGGTTCCGTCTCTAGGCATTAATAAAGGTTAAATTGTTTCACTCTTCTCTTTACTATAGTTGATAGTGATTGGTAAATATATGTGTTATAAGTGAGCTGGGATAACTATGACATGTTGTCAAAAACAATCATATGCCAATTATCTTTAAATAGATGTGAGATTTTCTAGTCTGTCAGATGATGACTATTCTAGCACTGCTATGTCCCGAATAAATAAATAAATAAATATTAAATAAGTGAATAAATAAATAATAAAATTAAAAAGAAAGAAAAGGGGGAAAAAACAGTTTGTATTGTTTTCCTTATGATGGAACGAGGAGAACTCTGGAAGAAGAAATAAAACATTCCCTTTAAAGACATCATCCCAAACCTCAAATTGCAATGAGAACAGTTGACACAACTATTTTAGAAGGAAAACTGTAGAGCATTTTTTTCAGTATATGATATCCGATGCCTTACAACATTTTTATATTACACTTTAGGATACTTATTAGATATCAGACGTCTCTATCTTTACTTACCTAGCTAACTAATTAACTAGCTGTCTTAGAGAGGTTTTGTATAAGTGAACACTCAGAAAACATTTATAAATAAGAGTAGATGAGACTCCTGCACCTAGATAAATGCAAACTAATAGGATATGTGCTTTAGTACCCACTGGCATACTAGAGACATTGGTCTTAAAATATTCAACTCATGTTTTAAAATATTTTATTTCTCACTTGAATCACATAGCATTCATGTTGACTAGTGTGATTTTGACTGGAAGACATAGTACCTAGAGAAGAAAAAGTCATATTTATTCGTAAAGAATATCAATTGAAATATGTGATTTCAAGAAACAGTAATCACAAAAGATCCCAAGGAACTAGCTATTCTCTCTGAGTCAAAAATTCTGGTGTTTTTCTGATGTCATGCCTAATTTTCTCATCGTAAACATTTTCAAAGAACATTTGTGAAAAACCGTAAAGAACTAGTTTATAGCCATTGCTTACACATATCATACATGTATGGATAAATTAATAAATTTAATGTGATGTAAATATTTTAAATGTTTTGTTTTCTAGGACGGACAGTGTCCTATTGTCAGTGAGGCTATTGATCTTCTTCAGTTTCTAGAACAGAAGTTTTATGCTGGTTATTTTACCACTTAAATAACTTGCTTCTAAAAATGTGAAAATACCTAAAAGTCAAACCAATAATTACTCCAAACAATACAAAAATAAATTTTATCTCTCCATATTATTGTGAGCATGATAATTGTTGACCAAAAAAACAAAGGTTCCCACTTACAATATGCAGGCAAATCATATCAGTTGAACAAATAAAGCTAGGACGTATGGGACAGATGGCAGACTGAATCGTATTTGAGTGAATTATGGTATAAGAAAAAAAATCAAATATCAAAACAATGTCATCAGTTAATTTTTATTAAACAACAAAAAGTCAGTTAATAATGACAAAATTATAGGAAAAATGAAGATACATCACCTTTGTTTAATGATTGGACTCTTTTGGTGACTAATGTCATTAAGTCTCTCTCTTGTGATATGAGGGAGCTAAGATGTAAATTCAGGAGATCTTTTTTAGTACATGAACCAGAGGTGGAAGGCACAGAGCTTTATCCCTCTGATGCCTTAACATCCCTATAAGATCAGTGGGATTTAATCAAATCTCAGTTGGTTATGCAGAGAGAACAAAATGATCCCAGGAGTAGAAGATATTCATTCACCAATGCCTAGTCTGCCTAAAATGTAAGTTCAGTTGGCATATTTCATTTGTGTGTGTGTCCATTTCTAAACAAAGCCTCACAGGGATTTTGTTTTTTTTTTTTTTGCGGTACGCGGGCCTCTCACTGTTGTGGCCTCTCCCGTTGCGGAGGACAGGCTCCGGACGCGCAGGCCCAGTGGCCATGGCTCACAGGCCCAGCCGCTCCACGGCATGTGGGATCTTCCCGGACCGAGGCACGAACCCGTGTACCCTGCATCGGCAGGCGGACTCTCAACCACTGTGCCACCAGGGAAGCCCCTATTTTTACCTTTTTGATGAACAAAGTGAGAAGCTGAAGTAAAGTCAATTTACTGGAGTTACCAGTGAAAAGAAACTTAAGGCATTATAACCTAAAACCTACAAGATTTAGAATGCATGCAACGCCATTTTAAAGCAGGGTAATTCCACATTAAAACAAAGGTCATATGATTTTCTAGTGCTGACCTCCAGCCACTTTATTTGGTCAGAAAACACGAGTCTTAGAATAACTTTGTTTTTCATTCTAAATGCAGGAGAAATTGGTAGACAGAATATATGGCTCCCTATTTAGTATGATTTGAGAAACCAAAAGCCACAAAACATCTGTTTTGAGCAGAAAACATGCCCTAAATGTTTGTGTCAGAAGTCATTCCTTCTGGATAAGAAGTAATCTATTAAAATAAAAATGTTGTACCAGTCCCTTATCAACTTCCAGCAGGCTAGCTGAATTAATTACCTAAAAGGGGTCAGGGCGGTGAGGGCCAGGGCACAGCATCAGTGTGTTTTGACAGGGAAGTTACAAAAAGTGATGACCTCTGGCTTAGAAAGTGCACAATGAAATACAACGTCCCAATAATGAATTCTGAATATCCAGGGAGCAATAATACTCTAAAACAAACCTGGAGAAGATCATAGAAATGGACATGACAGGAATACACCAAAGGGTGTGAGAGCATTGGAAAAAAACTATGTTACATTTTACACTTTAGTCTTGGGCCTGTCAAATGTAAAACATAAGGTGCTTTGATACAAGCCCCAGAAACCGAATTTTGCTCACTTCATTAAAAAAAAAAATTATTTTAAGGATATGCACCAGCTTACAGAAACAAAGGGAAAGCCAAACACCAAACCGGCCTCAAGAAGAGCAGACACATGGTAATATCAGGGAACTAAGAGAGCGGGATCAGTTACACAATTTGCAAGGCCCAGTGAAAAATAAAAAGTACAAGGCTCCTTGTTTAAAAATTGAGACTTTCCAGTTAGTAGTAGCAGAACATTAAACCAAATGTAGGGCCTTCTAAGAACCAGATCCTGTGTGACTGTAGAAGGTGCAAGCCTGTGCATTTGGCCCTGGGTTTCAGGAATGAATGGGTAATCTCTTCAAGGCTCCACCATTAGAATAAGTTGGCTACTGTGGTTTTCTGTCCCTGTGCTGTGTTGCTCAAGATTCATATTTCTGGAGACCACCAGAGTTTGTTTGTAGGCCAAATTATGTGACCACACAAAAGAAGAGACAAGGGGACCTTGCTTAGCAATCCCGTCAAGATTGCATGCAATCATGGGGGAGAGGAGGGACTTTCTCAAAGGAAAATGAAGGCATATTTTAGCAAAGAAAGGGGAAGAATTTGTTTATTGTGCAAGAAAAAAAACAACATACGTTCACATAAGAAGAAAAAAGAGTCCATTCTAACACTACTATGACCAACTTCTAAGAAGTTGCCTCTAAGAATATTAATAGTTCATGTTATAACAGTGCTCCAGTAATGCCTCCTTCGGATCGTAGGCACTCGACTTTAAATATCCCCAAATTGTTCACTGCAGTGATTCTAGGAAACTTTTTTAAAAAACAAAATTGTTTTCAGGTAAATTTCCCAATATAAATTATTATAGTATAATATCCTACTCTTCTATGAAACTATTGAAGAATAAGATAAAAAATGTTTTAGATGAAAAAGAGCTAGAAAGATCATCGAAAGTACTCTGAAGTAATATTAGCTTATATTTTCCAATCAATACGTATTTATGACCTTTAGAGCCTGGCTTAGTGAGCTCATTGACTTTTTGCCAAGCAGCTGTCTCTGGAGGGAGCAAACGGATTAGGACACAGACCCTGGAGCCAAAATTGTTGAATTTAAAGCCCAGTTTTGCTATTTGCATCCTGTTCAGTCTCTGCATCTTAGATTCCTCCTCTGTAGATTAGTAATACCATAATTGACTATTAAAATATCTTAAAAGGTGACAATTTAGAACACAATTCAGACTGCTCATTAAAGAAAACATTTTTTTTTTTCAGGCATTGCAAAGTAGGTATAGGGGCTTCCCAGGCAGTCCAGTGTTTATGACTCTGTGCTCCCAAAGTAGGGGGCACGGGTTCCATCCCTGGTCTGGGAACTAAGATCCTGCATGCTCCACGGCGTGGCCAAAAATAAAGAAGAAAAAGAAAAGTAGATATAAAGCAACTTAATACAGTCATTTTGGGAAGACTTGTTTTAGGAATGGAACTTCATTTCTTTCTGAGGAATTTTTTTTTCCTGTTATACTTCCTTAAATGGGTAGTTGTCTCTGGAGAGGAAAGAGCAAAATGGAGGTTTTCTTTTATCAGCTCTTCTTTGGTTGTGAAAAAAAAAAGGGCTGGGTATTTTCTTTTTCATCCTCGTCTCTGTTTCAAAGACAATTGAACATTGATACCAATCTGTGTTTCTGCTGCTTGTGTGAAAGAGAAACCATCCTATGCCACCAGCACCCACCGTTATCTGGTTTTAAATGTCGAGTACACTTCAGCATAGGAAGAAAGAAACTGAGATAACATTCAAAGAGGAATATATTGGAGACAGAGTCCAACAATCTAAGGGTGTCTTCCAGACAGGAGTTAGGAAAAGATTCATCAACAGAAACCTAAAACATTTTGCAGCTTCTGACTTATCTAACCTTCTGATTTATAGCCACATATCATGTTTATATTACTGTTTGTCTATGTTCGTGCTATACTGATGAATAATGGAAAGGTAATTCAGCTACTTTAAACTGAAGCATTTAAATCAGTTCAGCTATGACACTCTGTCTTTATGTCAGTCCTTTCAAGGTCTAGCCTCAGATTCTCTTACTGGCCTCAAGGATTTTTTGTTTGTTCCTTGCAACAGATATTTATACCTTGACAGTTCTATGATGTATAATTATGTATAAATGGTGCTATATGCTTTTCATTTACACAAATAATCTGGCCTGCTATTTGTACCAAGTACAGTGGTTCTCCATTTCAGAGAGAAAAGAAGATTGACACCTTTTTCTTTCTTGTCCATTCATGGTTAAGTTTGCTATTGTTTACAAAAAAACTACATGTTTAGAATCAGCACCATTTGATGGTTCTACATGTTGATAGTGTGCTTTTACTATCATAATGTTTATTATTATAATGTTTAACATAGACATTTGAATTAAATTCAGCACCTGTTTTGAGACAGTTTTTTAATAAGCCATCTAAACATCTTCCAAGAAAACTATTTACTATAAGATTTCACAAATCTTATTTCTTAGGACATGAATAGGTATTACGGGTGCTCAATAGATAATTATTGAAAGAATGGACAAATGAATGAATGTTTAAGGAATACAGTTGTAAAGTTAGCTGGATTCTTTACTAGGATTATTCAGCTATTATTATGCTGAATATAAGTTTTTTAAAACATATTTGATCATTAATATTTTGCTAAAAATAAAAAGCAATTATACTTTTTAGCCCCCAAATCTATACCTGTGTTTTATGTCACATGTGGGCAATCTCTAATAGGACTGCGTTTGCAGGACAGCTGTGTTCTAGTTACTGTGCACTGCAGCTGCAATTCAAACTGACCATCAAGAGGCTGGACTGTGACCTTGTATTCCACTAATCCAAACTGTATATAATATCATAATTGACTGTTCAGTATCTTAAAAGGTGATATAATTTAGGATATAATTACAACTGGTAATTGGAGAAAACAATATTTACTTATTGATATCCAGTTAATCTCCAGGTACTTTCTAATTTTTCTTAATCTTACTTTAGGCACAAAGTTGTAACTCTTCAGTACTCATGATTCCAAAAGCCACTTAATTTCTAGAATTAGGACTTTGGGACAGCTTATTGGCTAGAACCTAATTATGTACTTTTCATTTAGTAGGAATAATCTTCAAACTAAGTGGGATACTACACATTGTCTTCTATATTATTAAAAATGAGGTTTTCTCATTCAAACAATTGTACCTCCACTATAACTTTATATTACATAAAATAGTTCTCCCCAAGAACAAGAATCTTCCTTCTTAGGAGGACCTAAATTTAAACCCAGAAGCTATGAAAATTCAGTTACACTTTCTTCTCGTGCAACTACAGTTGACCCTTGAACAACACGGGTCTGAACCGTGCTAGTCTGTTATACATGGATTTTTTTTTTTCAGTAAATGTATAGTTGGCCCTGCATATCCATGGGTTTCATATATGCAGATTGAATCAACCCAGGATCCCAAATAATACATGATCCAGTGTTGATTGAATCCTGGGATATGGAGCTCATGGAGTTGGAGAGCCGACTGTGGAATTTGAGCATACATGGATTTTGATACACGTCCTTTGTCCTGGAACCAATCTCCTGCAGATACTGAGGGACAATGGTACTTGATATCTATATTCATACTCCACATGAGTTTCTATCATTTTATCATTGTTATTTCTGTCATAGTTGTTGTTTTAGTTCTACTTGTTTTAATTCTACTTCTTTCTGTATCTACCCATAACGTACTGACTACCTTAAATAGTTTTGCCTAGGTAAAGCTTCAAAGATAAATCTGGAAAGTGATCCATGGGAAATTGCAATATGTAAACCCGTTATTTAGGATTCATAAGGTAGAATTCTTAGCACACGTGTTTAGTGTATGTGAAATTGCCATATATTAACTTATTCAACAGCGACTTGGACATATAAGGCTCACGGAAGGAGAGTGTCACCTTATTCGGTGTTACTGGACCAAAAGGAAGAGACAGCTAGTGCAGCCTGAGGTAGCCGGAAGGGTTGGAGAGGATTTCCTGGGAGAGAGGGTGCACTAACCCAGGCTTAAAGGATAAGTATAAATGAGCCACATTATGTCAAAACTCACATATATCCTGGGGAAAATCATATCCAGTGAGTGCGATAAGATACGTCTAACCTATTCTGCTATTACACTACGTGTTTTGTTTGTCTTACTAAGGCGAGTGGCACAGTGGGCTGGAGATACACCCCTGGAATTCATGTATTTAAAAGTAAGCCCAGGTGCTTTTTGTGTATGTAGGAGTGAGTTTGACAAGATATTTAGAAATTCTTGATTTTGGGGTAATACGGAAAATTTTACTTTTCTAGTTGAAATTGAATGTAGACCATCACAGTGCCTTTTGTTACCTCAAGAATGGAATCTGGGAAATTTGGTTGATAAGTGTGATGGAGGTTTTACTAATCTTTCTCAAACTGATAAAGTTTTGTGGTTCTAAAGATTTACTCAAAGTCAAAATCTCCAATTCTTTTAGCTTTGAAAAGCATTGGAGTTTTACAGTTTCCTTGCCGCTACGTATTATGCCAGTAATTTTAGGTATTGCCTTTATGTCAAGTTACAGCACAAGAATTGATTTTCTGTTTGGAAACACTACTTCCTATATTATACTTTCATGGCTAATACTTATTACACTTAGTTTGCCAGATCTTGAATATTTTAAAAAGGTGAAGGGCATAGAAAAGTCTTTTAAAACTATGTAATTGACTGTAGGTTGTATTAACTTTTAGCATATCTTCAGTGGTATGTATTATATCAGAATTTTTATTGTAATAGACCCTAGCTGCAATATTTGTAAAAAATTGCATTTTGTAAAGGTTACTTAGATACCTAGAGGCAAATTGAAGACATTCTATAGTTTTGTTGTGTTTTTTAAGAATGTTCTGATGTAATACAAATTATTGTAAGCAAATATCAGTTACATATTTTTTTATAAATTTTCTTATAAATTATATCTAAAAACCCATTGTGTGCTCTCCTTAAATGGTCATAAGAGGAGACTTTTACATACAAATTCTTAAAATGATGACATTAACTTCTAAATATATTATGCGATAATGAAATAGGATGGGTTTTATAGTGATAGTTTGGTTCTGAAAGATTAATCACATTCCCTCCATGATATGGATGTGAAGCAAGACCTTGGTACTTTTGTGACTTATTCTCCTGATATTGAAGGGAAAAGGGCAGGCAATAAGTAGTATTGGGAAAAAATTATTTTCTAAAATATAATTTACATCTCTAAAAATGATGATTCTCATTTTACTGATTCTATTACCCTACAAATATGAAACTCTTATAGCTGAAAAAAATTCGTTTAAAAAAAAGAAAGAAGTTTCATAGTAAGGCAAGTCATATTAGAGCTTGAATTGTGACTTTAAAAAAAAAGATTATTTTTTCAAAGCAAATATAAAATAATAAATTGTGTATTTCTTTCACTAAAAAAATCTTTAATTAATTATAATATGTAAATTATATAAATTATAATATATAAAGTACACCAAATAGGTAACTATAAAATATGTATCTTAGATAACTATAGAAGATGCCAAGTGTCTAAAATATATTTATAGAATTCCATCACCAATCAAGACATTAACTATAAAATAATATAGTAAAACTCTTTCCCATTTTTAGATGATTTTCATGTTTATAAATGCATTTGAAAGTAAATTTAATAACAGTTTACTACAGTGGAATTGAACTATTTTAAAAAGCTCTTTGGTATCATAGTGAGATAATTACTTCTCAGAGATCAGATTTTGTTTGACTTTAATTTGTTTTCCTTGTATAGTTCAAAATTTTCCAAATGAAATCACTTCCATGGAGTGGTGGATGAGAGGGTGGGAAAATTTTCCTGACCCCCAGAATAGAGAAGTGTAAAATAAGGAAAATGTTGAAGATAGGAGTCTGCAAACATATCAGAGAATTGACGTTGTTTACATGATGAATTGCCTGGAAGACTAGAGAGAAGGAACTTAAGTTTTTTAAAAAATATTTGATTGATTATCTGTTAGACACAGGAAGACCAGCCAGTTTATGAGGTTTTCTAAATTGAGAATCACTTCTGTAATATCAGGGGACAATAAATTAAAATTTGATCTCTATCTATATAAAATATTTTTGATAATTCTGTGCCCTCAACTTTCTGACAGCTTGAGTGCTCTGGCAAAGAAAAATGATTACACTATTAATTCAATCATAGCATAATTAAAACTTACAATATCTACAATTAAATGAGTAATTGCAAAGTGAAAAATGTATACATGTGCACAGATTTTGTATATCTTTATATGTGTGAACATGGGAGTTTTTAAACAATAATTTGAGTCGCTCTTTGCTGAACTTTATTGTACTACGTTCATCTCTATATTTATCAATTCTAATTCTTTTTGTTACAGAAATGATCTTTAAACTGGATCTTAAATGACATGTGAAAACAAAAGTAGAGAATGGCAGGGAGAAACATGGATGACATTAATGGCATGGAGAAAAGTTGCTAAACAAAGGCAATCAACTCAGTCATTTCTTTTTATGATTAAACAACTACTTTCAAAGTTTGTATGAGTAGATTTACATTCATAGAATATCTACATTCTTGAAAATTTTGGAGAAGGAAATTCTAACTGTTGTAGGGAATAGGAGTCCTTACTATTTAATCTTATTCCCTAAGATCGTAACCTAATATTTTACTACTGTAGCTTCAGTGAAAATAACATAGATAAATACGAGTATATTTAAAATTTTAACCCTATTAAAAGATGATGCAAAAAAAAAAAAGATGATGCAGTATGAAGAAAAGAGCACTGGACTACAAGTCAGGAGACTGGAATTGTACACCTTCTAGCTGTGTGACACTTAGAAAATTAATTTAGGTTTGAGCTCCTTATATATTAAATAGGAATGTTAAACTAGATCTATAATGCTTTCTGTAGCACTAAATTTGATTGTTCTTTTGATATGAGATGCAAAGGAGATTTCCTTGAAGAAGTGATGTATTTTAAGGCAAGATCTGGAAGGTGGGTAAGCGACACTTTTTCATGCAGATAGAAGAACATATGTAAAGTTCCTGAGGCAGGTTGGAGCTTGGCACGTTTCAGGGCCTGAATGAAGAGCAGTGTGATTGGAACTTAGAAAACAAGGAGGTAGTTGTTAGCCGATGAAGTGTGGTGAGGCAGACAGTTGCTAGATTATGGAGAACCTTGTTGGTTGTGTTAAGGTATTTGGATTTTATCTTACCTTTCCCCATATCTTGCCTTTCTTATACCCATCACTTAAGCTACTAGTGAAATCCTCCTCATATGTAAATTCATATGTAAATGTAAAATATCAACACGTTCTTATAACCACTATCCTCCTGTGGAAGGATGGATGCTGGTTTCATCCCTTCCAGAAATATCCAATTATAATATAAATATCCAATTATAATATAATTTGAGATACAAGTATTTTCCTAAGATGACACTTTCAGTTAAACCATATATTTTGAAAGAAAACATAAGAAACATACATAGTATATTCATCAACCAAGCCTTTTTGTAGTTAGTTCCCTAAACATTTTTTTATTAGGTTCTGGGATGCCAGTTCATGAATATAGATTTATACCTTCATGCCTGTCTTAGAATTATTCAAAGCTAAGATTTAATTTACCATAAATAATCTGGGCCTTTTTGAAATGAGGTTTAAATAACAATAAGTTTCCCAAAGTGTGGTTTTTAAAAACACAATATTATTTTCTTCTAATCTACTTAATGGAGCTTTGGAAGGCAGTTATATACATATGCTTATTTATTATGCTGTACAAATGGAGATTACTTTTACTTTTCATTCCTTGGAAATCTAGTTCAGAAATCCTAGGCACATTATAAAGTGTAAATCATTGCGATCCCTAATGACCACAGATATTTGCTCTCATGAAAGGTGTCAGTACACTAAATAAGGAGTAGCTCCTATGACAGGTAAGAGCATCAATCTTTTGCAACTGACATTTTCTTGCATTTTGTTAGTAATTTGGGCCATTATGTTGGGAAGTTTTCAAATGATTGAAGAATACATATGGGTGGGAAGAAAATATCTCAGTATCCAAATGATAGTTCTAGTTATAACCAAATGATTAAAAAATAAGGAAAATACTTTTATTTTCTCTTCCTGGTAAGGAAAAATTCTTTAACCACTGTATAGTTTATGTCAAGATATATATTTTCCCATTAAACTTATCTGTCATACTAAAAATAGAATTGCAGCAGAACTTTTGAACTAGCTTGGTAGAAAATTTCTTTCACACAAAGGATCCCAGTGATAAAAGTACAGAGCCAATTCACCATAGTAGTTTGAGTCAAACGTTTTAAATACCAGTTGAAACTCTCCAGTTTCTCAAGTTGAAGCTTTCAAGAATATATTTAATGTAACATTTATGAATTTTGCTGTCAATTTTACACAAAAGCTTTATTATCTAAAACGTACAGACTAAGAAAGGCCCATAAGTCTCAATTTGACTCTCTAAATGTTACTAAATTTTCAATTATAAAGACTTGGTTGGCATTTATCATCAACAAGGCAAGTGAAAATATTACTGGGCAATTCTAGCAAAGATTCATGGAGATGATACAGAGAGGGTGAAGTGTATATGGATGTGCTCAGTGGAGATTACATTGTCTTTGTTTTTTGTTTGCAGTAGTTATGGTGATTAATGAACCACTGTATCGGGCTTCAGTATCTTACCCTTTGTGTGTGTGTGTGAAGTGAACAGACTATCTGTTTTGATATAAAGCACATTTCTTCAGTTTTCTGGACAATAATAATTCAGAGTGTTGGCAGACAGAGAGCTATATATCCTGAAGTACATGAATTGCATCATCTCATGAGCCCTGCTAATGCAGGAACAGGAGAGCACCTGAACCTTGCTCTACCCTCCCGGCCTTATTATGGGTTGTCTGTGCCAGGGGAAACTATGACTTCATATTAGAGACTTTTCTCCTTTTCTTATCAATTACAGGGATGGATTTTTTTAGGTGTATTTGCCCAGAGACACATGGGTATTTTTGGCCCAATCATAGTCTATTGTTAAACACATTAGTATTCAAAATATTTAATAATTGTAATTCCCCAGGCACCAATCAATCAGAAATACAATGACCATAAATATAGACTAGGATACCTGTGCCGGCCTGTGCAGCTGAGTAGCAGACCTGATTAACAGCCCATTTTACTAATTGACTCAACCTAATGAAGAATGGTTTTGATTATTGTGGTGTTGCAGCCCACTCTTTTTCATGTAGAAATAAATGGATTTGTTTTCCATATGGGAAAGAATATTAGCTGTTATTTTTTGGTATCAATTATTAAGCAGTTAATGTTCATGGTGAGCCTCTTGAGGTCAGTGACAGAGTCCTATTAATCTCTGCAACACGAGCCGCTGTTGCTCTGCTGGACACAATGTGGATGTTTTCCATAACTGTGACATAATGCCATCATTCTCTTTCTTGTTGGAATTAAGGATAGATCCAAACTTTTGAAGTGTAAAACAAATGGCTAATTTTATCTTCTAAGTACATTTCTGCATATGGTCCATTCGTAACTATCTGAAACAGCAGTGATCCTTAGTTGTGTAAATGCTAAAATGTAATCCTTAGAATCTCAGTAATTTCCTGAAATTAGTTGCAGAACTTCACACTGGTGTGGTTTGTGAAACCTTTTTCAGTCTTAACTGATGTTTAGATACATAATTGGACAAATAGGTTTGCTGGTTCAAAGAAACAGCAATCTAATTAAAAGGAATTATAAAATTGTTAGTTTATTTTATTGTAAGAGTGCTGGGAAATTTGGAACCGTGGGTGGCAGCCCTGCATTACATAAAAATTCGCCTTCCAGAAAAATGTCTGTGTACAAATGAGAGTTGTATGCATAGATTATTACAAAGAATTGTTTTGTTCATTTACGCATTACTGTATTCATTTGTTCAACTTCAATTATACAGTTATTTACTGAGTCAGCTTAATATGTGCCAGACACCAGGCAAGTTCACAACTTAAACCTGATAAATCTTTGAAAATTCTACTATAACCAAAATAGTGTTAGTTGTGCTGTGAATTTTAACTTTTATATTTTATTTTCCTATTGGTCTTCGACACTAAAATAAAAACCTTTAAGAATGATCGTATAGCTCACTACAAGTTGTATATAATTAAAATGAATCAGTCATGTCTAATAAAATATATTTATTTTTAAAATTTTTTATTTTATATTGGAGTATAGGTGATTAACAATGTCGTGATAGTTTCAGGTGTACAGCAAAGTGATTCAGTTATACATATACATGCATCTATTCTTTTTCAAATTCTTTTCCCATTTAGGTTGCAGCATAATATTGAGCAGAGTTCCCTGTGCTGTACAGTAGGTTATTGTTGGTTGTCTATTTCAAATATAGCAGTGTGTACATGTCAGTCCCAAACTCCCTAACTATCCCTTCCCCCGTGGTAACCACAGGTCTCTAAGTCTGTGAATCTGTTTCTGTTTTGTAAATAAGTTCAATTGTATCATTTCTTTTTAGATTTTGCATATAAGCGATATCATACAATATTTGTCTTTCTCTGTCTGACTTCACTCAGTATGACAATCTCTAGGTCCATCTATATTGCTGCAAATGGCATTATTTCATTCTTTCTAAATGGCTGGGTAATATTCCATTGTATATATGTACCACATCTTCTTTATCCATTCCTCTGTCGATGGACATTTAGGTTGCTTCCATGTCTTGCCTATGGTAAACAGTGCTGCAGTGAACATTGGGGTGCATGTTTTTTTATGGATATATGCCCAGGAGTGGGATTGCAGGATCATATGGTAGCTCTATTTTTAGTTTTTTAAAGGAACCTCCGTACTGTTCTCCATAGTGGCTGTATCAATTTACATTCCCACCAACAGTGCAAGAGGATTCCCTTCTCTCCACATCCTCTCCAGAATTTATTGTTTGTAGATTTTTTGATGATGGCCATTCTGACCGGTGTGAGGTGATATCTCATTGTAGTTTTGATTTGCATTTCTCTAATAAGTAGTGATGTTGAACATCTTTTCATGTGCCTTTTGGCCATCTGTATGTCCTCTTTGGAGAAACGTCTATTTAGATCTTCTGCCCATTTTTTGACTGGGTTGTTTGTTTTGATGATATTAAGCCACATGAAAGTATATTTTAAAAATGAAAATATAAATGATGCTTTGTGTAATTATAGGTATGTTTTATTTTTTTCAATTTTTGTTTTTGTTCATTTGCTTGCTTGTTTATGAGATGCAGAATCCTGTGACTAAGGGCTCGAGTGCACTGCTTGCATTCAAATCTCTGCTCTGTTGCTTCTTTGCTGTATTGCCATCAGCATGTACCTTAACTTCTTTGAGATTCAAATCCCTCAACTGTGAAATGGGGATTTTAATACCTCAAAGAGTTGTATGAGTATTAAGTGGTTTAGCATATATGAAGTCCTTACAGGACTACCTGAGATACATTAATTCTTATTGTGTATATATGCATGTTAAATGGCTGGTAGGGAAAAAAAATCTTATCCTGCTTATGTACTTAGGTTGGTTCATCTCAGATCAACTTCTTAATAGCTATTTTAATTTGAGAAAAATTACTTATCTGGGCCTATTTTCTCATATGTAAAATGAAGATACTCATTATAGCTACCTCTTGGTTTTGTTCAAGGTTTGGATAAATTAACACACATGAAGTGGTTAGCACAGTACTTGGCCCACAGTCAATCCTCAAAAAATGTTAGCTATGACTATTTATTTATTATTTCATTGTAAATGTGAAGTGGGGATAGTAATTAATATGATCACTTCAAATAACAATTGTGATCTTGAATATACCCATGAAGACAAGTCAACAATTGTGTGATCCAAAAATGTGTTTCTTTGCTAATTATCCGATACTTTATAAATTGTTATACTATTTGTGAATAATCAGATTTGGATAAAATTAACCAAGGACGTATTTTTTTATTTGCGTCGTTGCCTGACCTTGGTGGCAGGCTCCAAGGCAACTCTGTTTTTTCTCAATTTAGGTAGCCAAGTGACCTTGTCATATACTTCAGTAAATAATATACATAAAAGCTATTGAAACTGAGCATAAGTTTCATAAATAGCCTGAGCTATGTTATAGTATTGCCATTATTGTATAGGCCCATTAGTTTTGGGTTTTTTTTGCGGTACGCGGGCCTCTCACTGCTGTGGCCTCTCCCGTTGTGGAGCACAGGCTCCGGACGCGCAGGCTCAGCGGCCATGGCTCATGGGCCCAGCTGCTCCGCGGCATGTGGGATCCTCCCGGACCGGGGCACGAACCCGTGTCCCCTGCATCGGCAGGCGGACTCTCAACCACTGCGCCACCAGGGAAGCCCCTTTATTTATTTATTTATTTATTTATTTATTTTAGGCCCATTAGTTTTAATGAATGGAAACAAATTTAGAAAAACTCATTACCCAAAACAATATAGAAAATGGGAATAGGAACATACATATCGATAATTACCTTAAATGTAAATGGACTAAATGCTCCCACCAAAAGACACAGATTAGCTGAATGGATACAAAAACAAGACCCTTACATATGCTGTCTACAAGAGACCCACTTCAGACCTAGAGACACATATAGACTGAAAGTAAGGGGATGGAAAAAGATATTCCATGCAAATGGAAACCAAAAGAAAGCTGGAGTAGCAATTCTCATATCAGACAAAATAGACTTTAAAATAAGGACTATTAAAAGAGACAAAGAAGGACACTACATAATGATCAAGGGATCGATCCAAGAAGAAGATATAACAATTGTAAATATTTATGCACCCAACATAGGAGCACCTCAATACATAAGGCAAATACTAACAGCCATAAAAGGGGAAATTGACAGTAACACATTCATAGTAGGGGACTTAAACACCCCACTTTCACCCATGGACAGATCATCCAAAATGAAAATAAATAAGGAAACACAAGCTTTAAATGATACATTAAACAAGATGGACTTAATTGATATTTATAGGACACTCCATCCAAAAACAACAGAATACACATTTTTCTCAAGTGCTCACGGAACATTCTCCAGGATAGATCATATCTTGGGTCACAAATCAAGCCTTGGCAAATTTAAGAAAATTGAAATTGTATCAAGTATCTTTTCTGACCACAACGCCATGAGACTAGATATCAATTACAGGAAAAGATCTGTAAAAAATACAAACACATGGAGGCTAAACAATACACTACTTAATAATGAAGTGATCACTGAAGAAATCAAAGAGGAAATCAAAAAATACCTAGAAACAAATGACAATGGAGACACAACGACCCAAAACCTGTGGGATGCAGCAAAAGCAGTTCTAAGGGGGAAGTTTATAGCAATACAAGCCCACCTTAAGAAGCAGGAGACATCTAGAATAAACAACCTAACCTTGCACCTCAAGCAATTAGAGAAAGAAGAACAAAAAAACCCCAAAGCTAGCAGAAGGAAAGAAATCATAAAAATCAGATCAGAAATAAATGAAAAAGAAATGAAGGAAACAATAGCAAAGATCAATGAAACTAAAAGCTGGTTCTTTGAGAAGATAAACAAAATAGATAAACCACTAGCCAGACTTATCAAGAAAAAAAGGGAGAAGACTCAAATCAATAGAATTAGAAATGAAAAAGGAGAGGTAACAACTGACACTGCAGAAATAAAAGAGATCATGAGAGATTACTACAAGCAACTCTATGCCAATAAAATGGACAATCTGGAAGAAATGGACAAATTCTTAGAAATGCACAACCTGCCAAGACTGAATCAGGAAGAAATAGAAAATATGAACAGACCAATCACAAGCACTGAAATTGAAACTGTGATTAAAAATCTTCCAACAAAGAAAAGCCCAGGACCAGATGGCTTCACAGGCGAATTCTATCAAACATTTAGAGAAGAGCTAACACCTATCCTTCTCAAACTCTTCCAAAATATAGCAGAGGGAGGAACACTCCCAAACTCATTCTACGAGGCCACCATCACCTTGATACCAAAACCAGGCAAGGATGTCACAAAGAAAGAAAACTACAGACCAATATCACTGATGAACATAGATGCAAAAATCCTCAACAAAATACTAGCAAACAGAATCCAACAGCACATTAAAAGGATCATACACCATGATCAGGTGGGGTTTATCCCAGGAATGCAAGGATTCTTCAATATACGCAAATCTATCAATGTGATAAACCATATTAACAAACTGAAGGAGAAAAACCATATGATCATCTCAATAGATGCAGAGAAAGCTTTTGACAAAATTCAACACCCATTTATGATAAAAACCCTGCAGAAAGTAGGCATAGAGGGAACTTTCCTCAACATAATAAAGGCCATATACGACAAGCCCACAGCAAACATCATCCTCAATGGTGAAAAACTGAAAGCATTTCCACTAAGATCAGGAACAAGACAAGGGTGCCCACTCTCACCACTCTTATTCAACATAGTTTTGGAAGTTTTAGCCACAGCAATCAGAGAAGAGAAGGAAATAAAAGGAATACAAATCGGAAAAGAAGAAGTAAAGCTGTCACTGTTTGCAGATGACATGATCCTATACATAGAGAAGCCTAAAGATGCTACCAGAAAACTACTAGAGCTAATCAATGAATTTGGTAAAGTAGCAGGATACAAAATTAATGCACAGAAATCTCTGGCATTCCTATATACTAATGATGAAAAATCTGAAAGTGAAATCAAGAAAACACTCCCATTTACCATTGCAACAAAAAGAATAAAATATCTAGGAATAAACCTACCTAAGGAGACAAAAGACCTGTATGCAGAAAACTATAAGACACTGATGAAAGAAATTAAAGATGATACAAATAGATGGAGACATATACCATGTTCTTGGATTGGAAGAATCAACATTGTGAAAATGACTCTACTACCCAAAGCAATCTATAGATTCAATGCAATCCCTATCAAACTACCACTGGCATTTTTCACAGAACTAGAACAAAAAATTTCGCAATTTGTATGGAAACACAAAAGACCCCGAATAGCCAAAGCAATCTTGAGAACAAAAAAAGGAACTGGAGGAATCAGGCTCCCTGACTTCAGACTATACTACAAAGCTACAGTTATCAAGACAGTATGGTACTGGCACAAAAACAGAAAGATAGATCAATGGAACAGGATAGAAAGCCCAGAGATAAACCCATGCACATATGGACACCTTATCTTTGATAAAGGTGGCAGGAATGTACAGTGGAAAAAGGACAGCCTCTTCAATAAATGGTGCTGGGAAAACTGGACAGGTACATGTAAAAGAATGAAATTAGAACACTCCCTAACACCATACACAAAAATAAGCTCAAAATGGATTAAAGACCTAAATATAAGGCCAGAAACTATCAAACTATTAGAGGAAAACATAGGCAGAACACTCTATGACATAAATCACAGCAAGATTCTTTCTGACCCACCCCCTAGAGTAATGGAAATAAAAACAAAAATAAACAAATGGGACCTAATGAAACTTCAAAGCTTTTGCACAGCAAAGGAAACCATAAACAAGACCAAAAGACAACCCTCAGAATGGGAGAAAATATTTGCAAATGAAGCAACTGACAAAGGATTAATCTCCAAAATTTACAAGCAGCTCATGCAGCTCAACAACAAAAAAACAAACAACCCAATCCAAAAATGGGCAGAAGACCTAAATAGACATTTCTCCAAAGAAGATATACAGACTGCCAACAAACACATGAAAGAATGCTCAACATCATTAATCATTAGAGAAATGCAAATCAAAACTACAATGAGATATCATCTCACACCAGTCAGAATGGCCATCATCAATAAATCTAGAAACAATAAATGCTGGAGAGGGTGTGGAGAAAAGGGAACCCTCTTGCACTGCTGGTGGGAATGTGAATTGGTTCAGCCACTATGGAGAACAGTATGGAGGTTCCTTAAAAAACTACAAATAGAACTACCATATGACCCAGCAATCCCACTACTGGGCATATACCCTGAGAAAACCGAAATTCAAAAAGAGTCATGTACCAAAATGTTCATCGCAGCTCTATTTACAATAGCCCGGAGATGGAAACAACCTAAGTGCCCATCATCGGATGAATGGATAAAGAAGATGTGGCACATATATACAATGGAATATTACTCAGCCATAAAAAGAAACGAAATTGAGCTATTTGTAATGAGGTGGATAGACCTAGAGTCTGTCATACACAGTGAAGTAAGTCAGAACGAAAAAGACAAATACAGTATGCTAACACATATATATGGAATTTAAGAAAAAAAAAAATGTCATGAAGAACCTAGGGGTAAGGCAGGAATAAAGACGCAGACCTCCTAGAGAACGGACTTGAGGTTATGGGGAGGGGGAAGGGTGAGCTGTGACGGGGCGAGAGAGAGTCATGGACATATACACACTAACAAACGTAGTAAGGTAGATAGCTAGAGGGAAGCAGCCGCATGGCACGGGGATATTGGCTCGGTGCTCTGTGACAGCCTGGAGGGGTGGGATAGGGAGGGTGGGAGGGAGGGAGACGCAAGAGGGAAGAGATATGGGAACATATGTATATGTATAACTGATTCACTTTGTTATAAAGCAGAAACTAACACACCATTGTAAAGTAATTATACCCCAATAAAGATGTTAAAAAAAAAAAAAAAAAAAAAACATTAAAAATGACTATTTTCATAGGCTGCTCTTTTCATACTATTTTTATATCTGCCTCATAGGCATATTTGGAAAATTGTTAATCTTAATATCTTTTCTTTATATATACCTTCAATATAAGCGTGTTATTTTCAAAATGCAGTATTTAAAAATAATTGTTTATATCAAGTAATCAATAAAATATTTTCCACACATTACTATGCTAAAAATTTAATGATTATTTGATAAGCATGCTAATTACATATGAAGTTATGCATCTCGCAGTTATTTCACTATTTTCACATAAAATCCTATGCATACTAGTCTTTCTTAATCCACAAAATGGTTGAATCCACAATTGATTAATTTAGTAATTTAAAATAATAATTACCAAAATTTTTTATCCCAAGTTTTGGTTTCTTAATCTTTTCTTTCCAGTTAATTTTTAAGCATATTTTCAGAAAATCTCTATATGAAATTTCTCTTTCAGTGATTACTTTTGAATTTCAACATTTTTAAGAGAGTTAAACAAGTGTAAACCCATTGTTATCATGTATAAATTAAATTCCAGTTGGGGAAAAAAATCACATTCTAAAATAGTGATTGTCATTGAACCTTATTACCACTATATATAAAATTGACAAATAACTTCATAATTTTGATAGAAAGTTTCAGAATTTCCAAAGACTAATGTGAAGAAATAATGAGAGTCACAAGGAAGTTTTTTCTAGCTCACTACTGACATTGATCAACAGCTTGGAAAATACTGCTCTGAATATACTACCTAGTAATTTTTGTTCATTTTTTTCTTGTTAGGAACCTTTCCCTGAAATTAACAAAAGAGATTGATCAGGAAGCCAGGTGTCCCCATATCAGGGGAACGCCCAGCAGTCCATCTGCAGATTGGCCCCTGCCAGGTGTGGAAGAAAATGGAGGCATGGATTCTCTCCCATTCAGACTGATGCTACAGGACTGCACAGCCGTCAAGACATTATTATTAAAGATGAAAAGAGTTCTACAAGAGGTAATGGTTTGCTCTAAGATTAATGTTTTCAGTGCTGGTAGATAGTGAAGTCTGTAGACCTGGTTAATCCCTGCTTCTATCAATAGTTAACTGCATAACACTGGGCAGGGGTCAGGTATCCTCATGGAACTTAGCCTTTCTCATATGTCAAATAAAGGGTTTGTAGTTCTGTTTATAAGGTACTCTTCCCCAAAATTCTAAGATTCTGTGAAGGAATTAAAAAAGAATAAATTGATACCAAGTCTGGGAAAAGTCAGATAAAGAGAAATGGGCATCAGCTGTTATGTTTTTAAAAAGCTATTGAGAGACCTATTAACTGGACTTCATTTTAATGATATTGAGACTTTATATGATACCATAAAAGTAGTTTATTTAGTCATTTTTGTTCCAATAACAATTAATCTAGTAAAATTTCATCTGAATGTTTGACTGATTTTGCCCATTGACTCCAGGTGCCCTCTTTCAGTCCATGCTCAGTTAGATGATGAGCTAGGCAGGAAAATACGCAGTGGAGTCTTTCATCTTTATGTCCAAGAATCAGCCATTCTTTAGGATTCAAGTATGTTATGGTTTTATTTTTATAATTGCAACAGTTATTTTCTTTGGAGGATTTCTGTAAAAAGTGTAAACAATATTATTTCAAAGATGTAAAATGAGGGGACCAAAATTTTAAATGACTTTCCTCTAGTGGGTGTGAACTCGGAACAACAGCCTGAGATTTCTGACTCTCAATTCAGTGGCATTTTATCATGTCCTATTATCGTTTAACTGATTTCTCATTATTGATAAGGGATGTTCATAAATAGTGTGAGAACAGAAAAATACAACTATTTAATATGAGTAGTATTATGACTCACTTACAATGATGACCACTGATATTTCCTTTTCTAACACTGATAAAAACAATAATAACAACACTAGTGGCTACCACTAGAGGCCAGAAATGAATCAGGGAGAGAGAAGGGAATTTAAGAGAAGTGATTGTCATAGCCTATTAGGGGTATCCAGTCATGTATTCCTGTCAGCTATTAAAGTAATAACTGGAAGAGATCTCTGCATCCCAAACCAGTTTATATCTCTGGGGTGGTCTTTGTGTCTATGCAGTGGTGTGTAGGAGTGGTGTGCTTATACTTGATCATTGTTAGAATTTCAGGAATTTTATGAGCTGACAATTAAGCACAGGCATTAAAAAAATTAAATTATATACACTTATAATGAAACAAATCATATTTTTAAAAGGGTAATCAGTACTGAAATCTCTACATTTCCTACTAACTTTACTATATTTTACTATTAATTACACTTGTGAGCTTATTTACATCTATTGGATCTATATGTAGAAATACTATATAATAGCTAATGTGCATTCATTTATGTCACTTTGTTAGCTTGAAATCAGCCACACGGGAATATTATGCCACAGAAATTGGCAAACAATGCAAGGTAGGGCTTTTAAATTTTGGAGAGCTGTTGTTAAATATTTACCAGTACACCGCTATATGTATGACTATGTGGTTTCTATATTGACAACATAAGTGTTTCTGTCTGCACCAGTCCAGCCTTCCTGACCTTTTGCTTGACACGTAGTCTGAACCTCTCTGAACAACGCAAACTTAATAATAGCTGTTATATTAAAAGATATTAATCTCAAAGTCTGTAACAGTCAAGTATTCAGTTTTCTACCTCTCTCTTTGGTCTGGATTTTAATTTAAAAAAAATCAAAAAAGTAAAAGGAAGTAGGAAAAACTGACAGGAAGAGTCAAGGGGCTTTCTTATGTACTTAATTTTATAATTTAAAAATATGCAGTGATATTCACTATAAAGTCAATATTCAGAATATACTGAGATTGTTTTTATATTTCTATCTGTTTTTCTTCATTAAAGAGTATTGGAAGAAACTGAAGAGAATTGACTTTTAAAGCTAATGTAAAATGAACAATAATTACATCTGTTTGTTAAGCCCAGTCAGAGATCAGGGGGTCTTACTCTTTATGGTCAGCAAGAAAAGCAATACTATTATATGATTAGCATTAACATCTCTTCTAGAAAAATGATATTCATAATAGGTGCCTTTAAAGAAAATATTCTCTAAGCCATGAGTTTTTAAATGGCAATTCAGATTTCATTGCTGAATTTAATTCCAGCTATTCATTTTAGATTAATAATACCTTTTTTAACATAGACAAATAGAGTTTATTTCTATTAACTTATTTTTATGATGCTTAGTAGTCCACCTGTGTATACAGATAATTTTTTTAATAGATCTTTATTGGAGTATAATTGCTTCACAATACTGTGTTAGTTTCTGTTGTACACCAAAGTGAATCAGCCATATGCATACACATGTCCCCACATCCCCTCCCTCTTGAGCCTCCCTCCCACCCTCCCTATCCCACCCCTCTAGGTCATCACAAAGCACCGAGCTGATCTCCCTGTTCTATGCTGCTGCTTCCCACTACAGATAATTTTTAACTGCAGAATATCCCAATTATTTTATTTTTAAGATGAAAAAAGTCATTAATGAGTTTAGTGTATCACACTGGAAACCACTCCTATTTGAGATTTTTCCTAATGCTACTCTGTTGCCATCTTAGATTTTAATTCTTAGATAGGTCAAGTGTGAATAATCTGAATGGAAGCTCACACTGTCAATTTTATCCCCCTTCTTTGGAGATCATTTGCTATGACAACCCCAAATATCAATTCCTTTATTTAAAAAAAAAAAAAAAAGGCTGGCTTTGGGCCCTAAGAAATTCTGTTGTCACTTTATTTTTTCATATTAGTGATTTTTAATAAAAGTGACTACAGCAAGGGAGAACTATATAAATTTTTCTTCCTTTTTTGTTAACTTTTTCACATAACTCCATTACCTGTAAAAGAAGACAATATTTAATACAATATCTGTAGAAATAGTTTTTGTTTTGATGTTTCCTTTCAGTTTGCGCTGTTCTCTTTTTGTTATTCTCTTATTATAGAATTTGTTTGTACTGTTCGGTAACTGACCAAGAAGACTACTGGGAAGGGATTTTAGATGCAGTGCATAGTTTCTAGTAAGATAACAGCTAATAAGAATGTTTATCCAAGATTGTTTGCAATGCCCCTCCACCCAACATGCTTGCCTTTTTTTTTTTTTTTTTTTTGTGGCACGCGGGCCTCTCACTGCTGTGGCCTCTCCCGCCGCGGAGCACAGGCTCTGGACGCGCAGGCCCAGCGGCCATGGCCCACGGGCCCAGCCGCTCCGCGGCATGTGGGATCCTCCCGGACCAGGGCGTGAACCTGCATCCCCTGCATCAGCAGGCAGACTCCCAACCACTGCGCCACCAAGGAAGCCCATGCTTGCCTTTTTAATTTATGTTTAAGAAATGTTCCTAACAAATTTCCTAAATCATATAAGACATTTTTTTTTAAGTTAGATAAATGTTAAACAAATTTTAAAAATGTTGATATGATCAGGGGAATCTAACAATAAAATTACATTAGTGAAAATCAGAGAACTATTTGTTCGAGAATCAATATAATTTACAAGCTCAGGTAGTTGACATAAACATTTGGGTTTGCCATTGAATAAAGAGCTCTTACCCATTTTTCTTTTTTTCTCAACAATCTAGCAGTTCAAACTAATTTTATTATCTCTAAAAAATAATAATGGGAAACTTTCAAGGATAATTTTAAACATAAACTTATTTCTTTTATTTTTAAATATAATACATAAATATATGACAAAATTTGGAGTGTTTTGAACTTCACCATAAATCATTGTATGGTGGGCATTCCTTAAAGATTTTTTTCTTTTAGCACATTTTGGTGAAATGATTCCAAAATCTCTAACAACGTTCTTATAAACTAACATTTTCCTATCAGCAAATCTCAAAAGCAAATGAAAAGCCTGTAGAATAGGAACTCCGACAATGGATAATTACAGAAGGAAAAAGCAACAGTGGAGAGTCATGAAGTAAGGAAATTCACCAAAAACAAGCAATTACCCATGTAAATCTAGATAACAATATAATAATTAGACTGCTCTTTATATTTATCTTTTGAAAATAATAAAATTCCAAGTTTCTGCTACCTACTTTGTTTATTTGCTTGTTTTTGCTTGCATAAAAATTAGTTTAAGATAAAAATTGGAAAAAGATACACCACAAAAACTGCAAATGCAAGAAAACTAGAGTGGCTCTACCCATGTCAGGTAGATATAAAGATAAGATATATCACCAGAATCAAAGAGCTGCATTTCATAATGATAATACAACATTATAAAGCATTTATACTCCAATAAAGATGTGAAAAAAAAATATATACACACACACACACACACACACAAAAGAGTCAGTTCATCAGGAAGACATAACAGTCATACATGTGGATGACCTATGCATGTAACTTGTAAATATATGTTGCAAAATCTGACAGAACTAAATGAAGAGGTAGGTACTTCACAATCATAGCTGAAGATTTTAACTCTCTTCTCTCAATAACTGATAAAACAACTAAAAATCAGGAAAGCTTCAGAAAATTTGAAAACCATATTAGAGTAATTAGAGTATTAGAGTAATATGAAGAAGCAAGGGAAAACATTGCTTTAAGAAAGCCAACTTGAGGAATGATGCTGAGAAGTAAATATGATAAGAAAAGAAAAGATAAACAGTCAGTGGATTTGTCAATCTACTGATTAATTCCAAAAGCATATTTCCCAGGCTTTAGAAATTTCAATATGTAAAACAATCTATACAAAGTATTAATTTATAAAGCTAAAGCCTAAAATAGAAATAGTAACTCTTTCCAGCTTGTTCTCAGTTATTAAATTATTGGTTTATTTCTTTGTAAGTCATTGGTCTATGAATTTGAAGGATGTGAAAATGAATGCCCTGAACAAATTTTTAAAGTATGTTTTAAGGTAAGACATGTCTTAGTTTTGGAAGGATATTATAAATTTTATTAGGTTAATTAATAATGATGACCAAACGTTCATCTTACATGAGTACCCTCCATACTGAGGTATTATTTTTTTCTTTAAAGAGTATTACTTATATTACCTAAAGTTGTTATTTATACTGCAGAGGCAATCTAATATAGTGATCACAATATACTAGTCTGTACTAGGACAGACTGCTCAAATTTGAGTATCAAATCTCAGTAGGTACATATGACTTTGAGCATAGTGTTAATCTCTCCATGAGAATCTGGTCTCTCTCAGAAGCAGAATTACTACGTAAGTGCATGTTCAAAACTACTAGATAATATCAAAGTTTTTCCAAAGGCTTGTACCAAATTACTCTCCCTCCGGGTATATTCATGTAATAGAATGCTTTATGTTCATGTATCATCATGTCCCACAAAGAGTGTTTTCAACACAAAAACCAAGTCACAGATAAATTCATACAGAATATAGAGTTTAAAAATATGCAAAGCTAAATAATTATTAAATATTATTAAAGAATATACATTTTGAAAAGTATGGGGATGTTAAACATGGTAGTCAAGGTAAGATTACATGTGTAGAGGTAGTGGTTGAGGAGGGGTGGACATGTGCAATTAAGGCAGATATTTATTTTATATTCATGGTATATTTTCTTATGTGTTTCTGTCAAAATCATTGCATATACATAATATTTTCCTATATATGTTTAACGTTGCCTTAAAAAACTCAGCCTTCCCAAATTGTGTGTCCTCTGAGTGGCTCCCTCTACACCAACTCCATCCCCTACAATGCTATTTTCCTCTGTATTTCTCTTCCCTTTGCCATCAGTGTATCATTTCATATTTAAACAATGATGTCAAACTAAAAACGGAGTGGGATCAGTGAGAGAAAGGGTATAACAATCAGGCAGAGAATTCTTTCCCGGTATGAGTACTTACATAATCTGCCAGTCATGTGTATTATTTTATTACTTATTAAAAACAAACTACAGCCCTGTATTAACAATAACCGCCACCCTCATTGTACCTGAATGATGTGGTTATTTGTGTTATAATCATATTCAATAATTAATCAAATAACCACTAATGTGGTTCTGCTATGCATGTTTAACTTTTAATTTTCTTCTTGCATCCAGCATTAATGTCTCAGCTGTAATACAACTCACATACTATTGTGTGATTTGATGGGCTAAATCTCACATCAAGAATTTCAGGCTGCAACATAGCAAATATACAGCAGATGGCACTCTGAGGGATCTCTAGGGGATGCTTAGTGGGTTCAGTGCTTCTGGTGGGGGAGGGAAGGAGAGAGCAGAGAGCCATTTAAGCAAATGATGCTGTGGAAAGCCTGCAATTGTGTTCCTCTGAGACACACTTTTACAGAAATTGTGTTTTATTCAGATTTGAAAATCAGAAACAAAGGTATATTTAACTACAGTGAAAATGCCTATTTTTAATCACCGAGTATATAAAAGATGGTGTTACAAATTCAGACAGCATAATACAGTTGCTTAGGAGTAATATAAACTGTAAAGTGTTCACAGATTAGCAAAAGCGTTTTAACATCTAGTGACTCATTTAGATGCAGGACAGTTATTCCTTAACTATTTCATTTTAACCTTGATGAAAATGAAACCTTGAGAAAACTGGTATTGACTTTTAATATAAATTTACTAATAGGAATACAGATGTTTACTATTTCAAGTATTGTAGTTTAAATAGATTATTTTCTGTTATTGTTTTTTAAAGTGAAATAAGCTCTGTATAGTGGGCTAGCTATTAATAAAATCAAAATAACTCATATTTATGACAAATACATGTGACGACAAATAGCTACATCTGTCTTGTTCTCTTGGTTAGATGAGCTTCTGTAAGTAAGAGGAGATGAGGAGTTTAAAAAGAGTAATGAATTATTATGAAAAATTTTATTCACTTACCTCAAAAATAGACAAATATTGTTTTGTTATCCATGGCCTTCATTAGGGGTCAGCAAAGTCTTTCTGTAAAGTCCTGGCCATATAGACTGTATTGCAACAACTCAATTAAGTAGTAGTAAGAAAGCAGATATATGATGTAAACAAATGAGCATAGCTAGAGTCCCATAAAACTTTATTTACAAAAACAGGCAGTGGACCAGATTTGGTTCTTGTTCTGGGCCTGTCATCCCATACTACTTAAGAGAGAGGTATCATGATACTACTTCAAGTATCATGAGGACGCACTGTGTAGTTAAGAGCATTAGTTTAAGGAGCCAGAATATACAGTCTGTATCCCATCTCTTTACTTACTAGCTCAGTGATCCTAGGCAAGTTAAACCCTACAGATAATAATATTAACATATCACTTAAGTTTGTTGAGAATATTAAATATGTTAATATGTTTTAAATGCATGGAACAGTGTTGGACACATATCAAACGCTCAACTTGTATTAGTTATTATTTTATTATCACAAAGTCTGAGGACCACTAGTGAAATAAAATGATCATGGATCTAACATTAGGCAAAACCTGAATTCAAATCTTACTTAGATCTACAATTCAGCAATGTTATTTTATTCTATTTTATTCAGTTTCTTTGATAAGCATTAGGTTTCCACATATAGAATAAGAGGATAAAAATTCTTATAAAGTTTATTGTGAAAATTAGATTTAAATTGTATCTGGCAGGTCTAAAGTTCTGAATAAATATTAGTTCTCTTCTCTTACCCCACTTTTAAAAAATGTATTCTAACATTACTTCTCAACTTGTTGCCCAGATTGAGATTTGATTCCAACTTCATAGCACTTCCATGATTCTTATTTCCTTTAGAACTGGCCCTTGATTTTGGTGTTCCTATTTCTTGCATGTTCCAGAGCTATAGTCTGGCCCTTAAGCCCCAGGTTTGTGGCAGAGATTATTTCACTGGTTCACAGAATTTCTAAATACTGCTAAACCTCTGATCAAACTGCATAGTGTAGTAAATTTTGGATAGAGATCAGTGAATAAATAATATATCCAGATATAGTACCTATCTTTAGATTTTAAAATCTTTCCAAAATTTTGTTTTTAAGAAATATTCATAAGTGTTTGCTGAAATAAAGTCTGTTTTAAAATCATTTTCTTGCAAGGGAGTCTATTTTATAGAAGTAATTTTCTTAGCTTCCGTTTGCAGCTAAGATATGATTTTTAATTTTTTAAAAAATTTTATTTACTTATTTATTATTTTTGGCTGTGTTGGGTCTTCGCTTCTGTGAGAGGGCTTTCTCTAGTTGCAGCAAGCGGGGGCCACTCTTCATCGCGGTGCGCGGACCTCTCACTATCGTGGCCTCTCTTGTTGCGGAGCACAGGCTCCAGACGTGCAGGCTCAGTAGTTGTGGCTCACGGGCCTAGTTGCTCCGCGGCATGTGGGATCTTCCCAGACCAGGGCTCAAACCCGTGTCCCCTGCATTGGCAGGCAGATTCTCAACCACTGTGCCACAAGGGAAGCCCTAAGATATGATTTTAATTCATCTCTATCTTCCCCCAAACAATTCCGCTTTCACTTAAGGCGGCTCTTTGTCTAGATTTAAACTTATGATTTAAAATATTATTTTAATAATGTAATCTAGGATGAAATTTAATATAATTCACAGTTACCTTAGTTATATTATGCTATTTATTTCTTATTTAGGGCTTTGCAGAAAGCGCGTAGTCAGCATATTGCTTTGTTTCATGTAACTCTTGGAACATCTACCATGGTTTGGACACATAGTTAAATTTAAAGTGTGGTCTAATTCAGTATCTGCTGAAAGTTCTGTGTCCCAATATGCCTCTATTGCTTATGAAACCTAACGCTATTCTGAATATTAAGGCCCATTTTCTGATATTACTATGCTTCCTCATTTACTACACATTCTTGAAAAAAATTATTTTATTTAAGGACTTGGCAGATGCTATGTCAAATTTAACTGCCACTGGAGAGATAATTGCAACCTATAAATATTCTTGAATTGTTTCTTCCAGACATTTCTCTTTACTTAGTTGACATCCAAGACTATCTATCCTACTGGCAAATTGTTTAGTACCTACCAAAGCTGCATTTTTTTCTCTCAAGAAACCTTCAGAAAAGGGAACCATTTTTTTGGTAATGAACAGTGGGCAGAAAAGCACTTAATATTGTGGATACGTATAACTCTGTGGACCACAGACCAAGAAACTGCTGGCATTGATTTGGGGAGCAAAAATCCTGCAGATACCATCTACATCTCTGTCCATACAGCAAATATAAGAATTCATTGTTGAAAGATAGTCACAGGATGTACTAATTCAAGTGTGGATTTGAGAATATTGCGATATTAGAGAACGGAAAAGGTACCAGGATGCCAGCTGTGTGTGTGCCCACACATGTGTGTGCATGTGCACAGGTGTGTAGGTGTGTTGGGGGTTGTTGAGTATAATGTATTTGTATGTGTTGTGGTTGAGAGGCAGGGTTGGAAAGTGTCTTAAAAATATGTCCAAAAAGCAAATGCCCTAACTGTGTAGTTGTCGTCTATTTGCTTCTTCCCTGGCAAATTAGATTTGGCCCTATTGGAAGATCCTGAAAACCTTGCAAAAAATAACAGGATGCTCATAAAAGACACATGAGGGCATATGTCTGCATTCACAGTCTTACTTCTGAGTAATTTCTTGGTATCCTATTATCATCTCTTACTGGCTTTCTTCACTAGAATCACTTGAATAGATTACCTTTTAACGACCCACCTCTCCCTGTCTTTTATATTAACCTTCAGACGTTCCATATATTTTTACTACCTTCAGGGAATTCTTGGTTTGTTTGACCAAACAGAGCGGGAGTGACCTGGGCTCCACTTTAAATCTCATGAAGTATCTCCTCACACAGGACTTAACAATTTCCCAGTCCTTTCCTCCTCCCTACCCTGCCACACACATCCTTTTCATTGTAAATCACAGCCCAAGAGAAATGGTGTTTTTCCATCAGTGCTTCAGATATTCACAGTCTCTCAGCTCATCATGCAGCCCCCCATCAAATTGAAATCCTGGTCATGGGATAATAAGCATTTAGCTTTAAAGAAGATGTGGCACATATATAAATGGAATATTAGTCAGCCATAAAAAGAAATGAAATTGAGTTATTTGTAGTGAGGTGGATGGACCTAGAGTCTCTCATACAGAGTGAAGTAAATCAGAGAGAGAAAAACAAATACCGTATGCTAACACATATATATGGAATCTAAGAAAAAAAAAAAAAAAAAAGGTCATGAAGAACCTAGGGGCAAGATGGGAATAAAAATGCAGACCTACTAGAGAATGGACTTGAGGATATGGGGAGGGGGAAGGGTAAGCTGGGGCGAAGTGAGAGAGTGGCATGGACATATATACACTACCAAACGTAAAATAGATAGCTAGTGGGAAGCAGCTGCATAACACAGGGAGATCAGCTCGGTGCTTTGTGACCACCTAGAGGGGTGGGATAGGGAGGGTGAGAGGGAGTCACAAGAGGGAGGAGATATGGGGATATATGTGTATGTATAGCTGATTCACTTTGTTATACAGCAACAACTAACACACCACTGTAAAGCAATTATACTCCAGTAAAGATGTTAAAAAAAAACAAAAGGAAATCCTCACTTATCTTATTGTAATGAGAATTCTCTTCCTTAACACCATCACTCCTGTAGCTGTTCTTGGTAGTTTAACAACTATTCTCCTGATTATAAACTTACGTGAGGCTTTTACACTATGTAGAACGTGAGTCAAGTTGCCTGCCTGCCACAAGCTCCACAGAACGTTTTTCTGTAAGATTACTGAGGGTGAGACATGGACAGGAGCCGGAACTCTACTCCTGTTTGTGTTTGAGGAGTAACTCTACTAATTCTGTAGTTTTTTTTTTTTCTCTGATAGTTACATGAGACTGTATTTATTATCTTTAACAGGATTTTGTAGACATCAGTGATATTGATCAGTTTAGCAAGTGTTACCATGTTGAACTTCTTAGAAATGCTCTTTATACTCTGCCCTGAATATTAAAACAAACCATCGGAACACAAACTATCATGGTTTTTTTTCCAAAAGTGTGCTGTGTATTTGTAAGGTAAATAATGTGAATGAAATGCAGTGAATACTCAGTAATGATAAATCATTATGAAAAATGGGATCCATTTGTGACAATTTAAAAAATAGTATTGATATTCCCAAATGTATACAAAATATTTCTTTAAAGTAGCACTGATTGTAGGATGGGGCATAGGAAAAGAAAAAGGAAAATTCAGATATAGTTTATTTTACACTTCATTAGGACAAGTTCAAATGGACCTTGTCATTTCTCCTAAGAGTTTAGGAAGTGAAGGAAGTTCAAGATAGTAAGAAATCTGGATGAATAAAGAAACTTACCAATCAGTGAGTAATAACCACTGTTATTTGGCTTGTGATAGGTGATACTTTATTTTATTTTTTTTTATTTGTTTTTTTTTGGCCTCACCACACAGCATGTGGGATCTTAGTTCCCAGACCAGGGATCAAACCCGCACCCCTTGCATTAGAAGTGCAGAGTCTTAACCACTGGACTGCCAGGGAAGCACAAATAGGTGATATTTTAGTAAAAAAGAAATAATCATGCCTGCGTTTAAAATTTAAATGGGAAAACACAATGGGAAAACACTTTCAAAATGAGGTATTTTTATGATAATTTAATTGCGCCTCCATTTCTTAAGGGGATTTATTTTTTAATGACTCACTGCTTTTTTAAGTTCAATAGATTTTTTTAAGCAAATAGATTATTATGTGGCATTTTATTTTATAGGCCCTTTAATTCAATTTATACATAGACTCACAGTCTTCTGTTCAGTTTTTCCCACAAATATTCACTGAATAACAGTCTCTGAAGCTGCAAAAAGAAATAATGAAAGGAAGGATAGACGGAAAGAGGGAAGACAGTACTTGCCCTCAAGAGAGAGGTATGCAAGGTTCTTGTGTTTACAAAATAAAATCATCTTAGACCCTGGAGTTTCTATGGGTGTCACGCACAGTTCAAGAGACAGATCCCCAGAATTTATATATTGAAGCTGTAATCCTCAGTGTGACTCAATTTGGAGATAGGGGCTTTAGTCATTACAATTATATGAGGTCAAAAAGATGGGGCCCTCGTCCAATATGACTGGTGTCCTTATAGTAAAAAAAAAAAAAAAAAAAAAAAGGTACCAGGAATGCACCCACACAGAGGGAATTTGGCCTTGGACAGGCACAGAGAGAAGACCATGTGAACAAACAAAGATGGTCACTTGTAAGCCATGTAGAGAGGCCTCAGGAGAAACCTGATTTCCCAACACCTTAATGTTGGACTTCTGGCCTCTAGAACTTTGAGAAAATTAATTTCTGTTATTTAAACCACCCAGTCTGTGGTATTTTGTTATGGCAGCTCTGGAAAACTAATATACCAGCCAAGCTCCCAGATAGAACAAAGCAAGCCCAAAGTAGACTTTTGCACAGGGAACCTGGGACTTTGTTGTACTATTCCAGAGGACCACCAAGAGAGTGACATAGTCTTACAGTATTAATCAAAAACAGAAACTAGCTGCTTGTTCTTACACAGTCATCTGTGCATGTGGCAGAAAGGCTCAACAGCTTTGTACTCATATTAAGAAAGGGGCAGTGCTCCCTGAATGGTTTCACTCTTAAATGGCCAAGAGGTTAAGTTAATTTTATGCTAATTTCTTTGTGCAGAAGTGTGTCTGAAAGTAGCAGTCCTAACTAGAAACTAATTTGTTGTCAATATGCAGGATTTCCTAGAGGAAAGGTTATTGAGGGGGATGAAGATCAGTTTAGACTGATCCGGGTTTGAGGTAATGAGTGTGGAGTGGAACAGCATCAATAGGTATCTAGGAAAAGAGAGGAGACTGAAAGCTGTAGGTGAAGTGAAGAGATTAATGACTGATTTTTGTATAGGGATAGAGGAGAAAACATATGAAAGATTGTTTTGATATTATAAACCTGGGGAGTGGAAAGAATGGCACTGCTCAACTTGAAAGAGGAAATTCAAACTTCTAGTTCTGGAGACAAAATCATGAGCTTGATCTGATTTATGTTGGATTTGAAGTAGTGGTGTCTTATCCAAATCGCTCATTCACCTGACTCTGAATAAGTCATCAATACAGAAGAGGCTAGGATAAAAGGCCATGCCTAAAGTTACACATTTGTTAATTTATTTGCTTAGATGTGCTTAAATGTTGATGTGATTCATTACCCTTCTGTGATTTTTGAAGTGAGCAAGGTTAGGGAAAGTTAAGAGAGAAGAGAAGAAACAAGTGGGTCTGAAGAGAACAGAGGTAAGGTATGCAAAGAAGCAGAGTTATAAAATAATTAGCATATATATAGTGCTTACAGGGTACCAGGCATTATTGTTAAGCCATTTACAAATATTATCCCATTTTACCTTCCTAACAGCCCTATGATAACGGTGTTCTTATTATCATCTCTGTTTCATAGGTAAGGAAGTTGAGATTCACAGTGGTTAGGCATTTTAAGTCAGGATTTTAAATAGCCAAGGCACTGTGAGCTTCAGAGCACATACTCTTAACCACTTTGTTATGCAGCCTCTCCAAAATAATGTATAGATTTGGTGAAAATAGAGCGTAAAAAGAGTGGGGGGAAGAGGGAGAATATTCTTAAGCAAAAAAGGCAAGATTGTCATTGTCGAATTTTCTGTAGAAGTAAAGAGAATAAAGTTTGTTGGATTAAATTAAAAATGAAGTCCTTGATTTAAAAAAAGGACATGTTAAGATAATGACAGGATAGGTGGGATTCCAGACTTCTAAATATTTTGGATGAAAATTAGGATGAGAAAGGAAGATTATGAATGGAAATAGTCATTCTTTAAAAAACAGTTTTTTTTAAATGAAGAAAGGGGAGATAATTGGTGAGTGGAAGAAAGCGCCACTCTCTGGTGCACTCTCTTCAGTTGCTCATATCTCTCTTAAATATAGCCGTTGCTCTGCATCTGCGGGTTCAGCATATAAGGATTCAACCAAAGACAACTGAAAATATTTGGGGAAAATTTCCTGAAAGTTCCAAAAAGCAAAACTTGAATCTCCCATGTGCTGGCAGTGATTTACATGTATTTACATTGCATTAGGTATTATAAGTAATCTAGAGATTATTTAAAGTATACAGGATGATGTGCATAAGTTTTGTGCAAACACTACATCATTTTATATATGAGAATTGAGCATTCAAGGACTTTGGTACCTGCAGTGGATCCTTCACACTCAACATGTACAGAAATAGCGCTTCTTAGTATTAATGTTCCCTTTCCCCAAATATCTACATGTTGTTTTCACCACCATTTTCTTAAATGCCAAAGCTTAAAACTGGGCTCCCACTTTGACACAGCTTTCTTCTCAGCCAGTGTGTCACTAAATCTCTAAAATCATTCTTTTCTCCCTCATCATTTACTCTCTGTATTTGTTACTTTCTGTAATCAGTTCTTTAGTCAAAAATTTCATTGCCTTAAGTGTACAAAATAGTACAGTAGTCTCATAACCAAGAAACAGCATTGAGAAGTGTCTAAGAGCAGAAGCTATTAAGTTGCACAGACTTTGGGTAGAATCTCATCTCTCACATTTGCATACTAGTGCCTTTGGGGAAGTTATTTAATGTCTCCAAATTTGTTTCCTCTTGTGTAGAATGAAGAATTAAATAATAATAAGTGAGAATACTAATACTTGTTGCATAGTACAAAAACAAATGAACAAATGAGAGAGAGAGAATAACTATTGTGTTTCTGCTTTCTCTTCCCTAATCCTTTCTTATGCTATTCTCTTCCCTAATCCTTTCTTATGCTATCCCTAATCTTTCATCATGCTATTTTTCTTCAAAACATTCCAGCAACCCCTTATTTTATAAAGTCCAACGCCTCACCCTTTATTCAGAGATCTTCATAATTTGATTATCTAGCTTTATCTCCCAGTTAAGGTCTCTGCTCTGCTCTGGTCAGTGTGCCTTTTTTATTCTTCTCTAGCTATGCCATGTTGCTTTCTTACTGCAAACTTCTGCACATTTTATTCCCTAAGGCTTGGCATGCCCTTCTCCACCAACTTTGCCTGTGCAAATTCTTAACCTTAAATTTCACCTCTTTAACAAGCCTTCCTTGATGTTCTTATTGGCTCTTACATGCATTTAATCAATCATCCACATCCTTTCACTATAAGTTAGTTATGAAGATCAGTGTAGGTGTTCCCAGCTAAAGACCACATGTTTGTCTCCTTTGTATTTCCCAGAGCACCTAGCACAACAGTGGGTAGGTGGGGCTGACTAAATATTCTTCAGTGTAAGAAGAGAGCATATGGATATTACCAAGAGAAAGAAGATAATTTTATTTTCTGAATAAATGTCTTAAATTTATCTTTTAAAATTTTAACTGAAGTAATGCCACAGGTGCGTATTGAGTACTTGTTGATTCTTATAAACTTGATTCTTGATTTCTGGATTTTACAAAATAAAGGATGCCAGATTCATTCTTTCTGAATTTGTCATTAATATTTGTATTGATACATAAATGCGCATAGATAAAGTATTAAATTTGTATAATTATTTTAAATATTATTAAACCAGCAGCAAAACCAACACTCATATAAACAATTTGCTACTTGACTTAAATATGTTGTCCTTAATGACGAGCCCACGTTAATTCAGCTTGGAAGACAGACATAGTGTTTGCTTCTGGGGCAGAGGACAAATTCACTTTTTGGCAAAAACAGAAGAGATACTGTCTTCCTCTAGGACAAAGTTTGGGCAGCTTTGCTAGCAGCACCTTTAAAAGATTGTAATTTCCTAAGCTTGGGCTCCTTCAGTTGTGATGCAGTATATGTGCCATATCCACCTGGGATGCTCTGCATAGCCTCAGTGGGATTTGGGGGGACAGGGACTCAAGGGGAGCGATGAAAACATTAAACTCATGCTGCCTGATGTATCCTGAGTAGTAAAGTCCCTGTGTCTCTGACCCAGAAGTCTCAAGTTTTCTGCTAGTATCCATGAAACTGTGGCATGCTAATTTATAGTTATTGAGTACAATCTCAGAACTTTCATGGTCTTTTCAAAGTTCATGTGCAAAATATTCTTCCTTTAGAAATAATTTATAAGTGAATTTAAAAATCATAAATGTATAGGTAAAATTACTTCCTAAATAAAATAAATCCAATGCATTAAATTCAAAATATTTTGAAGTATAATTTTCATATTTCAGAATGACAAAGTATGCAGTAAAATAATGCAAAAAAATAAATATAAAATAAAATAATGCAGCCACATGTTCCTACTAGAATCAAGACTTCCTAGTTTTGTGGTATCCTTTATAAGAATGTTTTCATGTGATTGTAGAACTAGTACTGAAGAGCACACCTATCAAACTCATTAATATTTTTTCACTGAAAATATGGGGTGTTACTTTTGAGGTAGAGAAATAAGAATACGTTTGCATGCATCACAAGTCTTTCAACTGCCATATATTTCTTACCAGGCAAACTACTTCTCTTTGTAAAATAGATCTCTTTGGAAATAAAAGTTCATATTTCTAAAACAATTAATCTTGCTTTGAATTTTCAATTATCAGAACTTGGCAGGTGTTTTGCAGCTTGTTTTTATTTTTAATGATAATAGATTATTCACTTTTAAAAGCAAGTTGCATGGTCATGAATAGAGAATAAAATTTTTATAAAAAGTGTTTTTATATGTTTGTATATATTTTTATATGTTTTTGTATGTTTAAAAAAGCCAGGGCATATGAGGAAGTCTGCACATCATCACAGTTTACCTAAGGAACAGGGAGGTAGAAGAAAATAGTTGACTTTTCCTTTGCATATCTGTACATTGATGTTGTTTTCTCCTGCAATGTGAATTTATTGTTTTTTATCCTGGAAAGGCAAACTAATAAAGTATTTTTAATAAAATAAACATAAGTATTAAAGAAACAAAAAATGAATAAAATTAAAATAGGCAGCCCTGTCAGAGTAAAGTATTTATATCAGTATTTTAGCACAACAGGATATCAATTTATAAACCTGAATAAAAATTTGAAATACTTAATTTTTTTACCTGTGTTTTAGGATTTCCTACTAAATTTAGTCACCATAGTACCTATTTTGTATTTCATATAACTTAGGGCATCTTGATGCCCTATTTTGCACAAATAAATTTTTCCTTATTTTAAAACATATAGAGTGGCAAGTTTTACAGTTATTTGAAAATATGTAATTTATCAAAAATATATTAGTCAATTTGAACCATGAAAGATTATGGGATCCCTTAACTTCTGTTTTTGTTATGGGATAAAATTAAAATCAGATTATGTTAATGCATTGGGATATTTCATTTAACAGTATTTAATTATTCTCCAAGGGGTAATATTGAGTAGTTTATCTAATGAAATATAGTGGAATATGATGGAATAGCTAACATATGCTTTATAATTTTCCCTAAGCTCTATTATAAAAAGGGAATCTTTATTATTCATTTACTTGAAATATTTGAATTCTTATATTATTTTTATATTTTATATCTCATTTTGTATGTTATATTTTAACTTTATTTTTTGGTTATATTAGAATGTTCTTATATACGAAAGATATTTTTAAATATTTAGGAATTAGGTATATGTATTTAATGAGCACGTTTGTATTTTTCCATTCTGACTATGCATTGCTTGTTTCTAGCTACCGGCATACCTCGTTTTATTGCACTTTGCTTTATTGCACTTCACAGATAGTGTGTTTTTTACAAATTGAAGATTTGTGGCAGTCCGGCATCAAGCAAGTCTATCTGCACCATTTTTCCAACAGCATTTGCTCACTGGCTTTCTCATTGTCACATCTTGGTAATTCTCACAGTATTTCAAACTTTTTCATTATTATTATATTTGTTATGGTGATCTGTGATCAATGATCTTTGATGTTACTACTACGACTCACTGAAGGCTCAGGTGATGGTTAGCATTTTTTTTTTTTTTTTTTTTTTTTTGCGTTATGCGGACCTCTCACTGTTGTGGTCTCTCCCGTTGCAGAGCACAGGCTCCGGACGCGCAGGCTTAGCAGCCATGGCTCATGGGCCCAGCCGCTCCGCGGCATGTGGGATCTTCCCAGACCGGGGCACGAACCTGTGTCCCCTGCATTGGCAGGCGGACTCTCAACCACTGCGCCACCAGGGAAGCCCGATCGTTAGCATTTTTTAGCAATAAAGTTTTTTGTGTTTTTTTTTTTTGTGGTACGTGGGCCTCTCACTGTTGTGTCCTCTCCCGTTGCGGAGCACAGGCTCCAGACGCGCAGGCTCAGTGGCCATGGCTCACGGGCCTTGCCGCTCCGCAGCATGTGGGATCTTCCCAGACCCGGGCACGAACCCGTGTCCCCTGCATTGGCAGGCAGACTCTCAAACACTGCGCCACCAGGGAAGCCCTGCAATAAAGTATTTTTAAATTAAGCTATGTACATTGGTGTTTTTTAGACATAATATAGTTGCACACTCAATTAACTACAGTATAGTGTAAACATAACTTTTGTATGTACCCGTGCTGAGAAACCAAAAAATTTGTGTCACTCACTTTATTGCGTTATTTGTCTTATTGAGCTGGTCTGGAACCAGACCCACAATATCTCTGAGGTATGCCTGTATGCGTTGCTGCATTTCTAAAAATGCATTTATATGCAATTGCATAACATTATAAATTTTAAAAATCTGTGCTCGTATCTTTTCTTTAATAGAAGACAAAGTTTTTTCCATCATTTATTCATTCATTCAAATGCCATTTATTTAGCCTTATTACATGCCTAATCCTGTCTCAGTTCTTCGAGATATATTAGTCACATCATTTGTAAGTGAAGGAGTCACATCCAACATAAACGTCTTTGGGAATCTACTGCCACACAAAACTAGGAAGTATAAGATTGAGTATGGTGCCTTTGCCAGAAAAAGAGATTTAGAAGGGATGCTGGACTGGCCAGATCATAGATTTTCACTGGATAGGTGGGAGTGGAGAGGAAGAAGATAAATAAAATTGAGATTGATTCTTATCTTCAGAAATTTCAATTAATTTTAGTAGATAGAGAAAGCAGCACAGTCGTTTATAAAAAAATCTTATCAAGTGATAAGTTTATATATTTAAATTTGGATTATTCTAACAACTGTTTATATTTTAAAAGGAGTTAGATTTCATATATTCTATTCTGTGCCTATAGATGACATTAATATCACTATAGAAAAAAGTGTGTTTGAACTCTTACCTGGTGATATGTGACAGTGTAACTACATGAATTTTAGTTTTGTGTTTCTCATGTCAGATATAGCAGGTTCAATAAAAGTACAATGAGTCTCTGTTTATATTAGTTATGGATAGTTAATCATAATAAAGTTTTCTAATAGGGTCCTTATATCTGCTGCTCTTTAACTAAAGAATCCTGGTTTGATGAGGAGAAAGATGCATTTTATGAACAAAGTTCTATAGCACATTTTGTGGGGTGCTTTATGGCATGACATTAGCAGTCTAGTGTTTTCATGGCTTTGGATAGCTATTTGATGTTGAAAGAGAGCTTTGGAAAATTTTCATTCTCTTTTCTTTCACATTAAAATAAAAACATTCTATTCTTTAACCTTTGTTTTTCTTGTCCATCCTATAAGGACAAAACAGTTCTTTCTCTAATATTTGGAGTGCATTTGTGAAACTCTGAGGATGAGTATGATCAGATCTAGAAAATTTTAATCTGAACTGGTCTGGCTTAGACGTCTCTGAGAAAACCCACTGTGTTCTCAGATTGGTCCTAATGACGTAGGCTGTTTCTTTATAGTTTTCAATTTCACGGATCCTGGTTTGGGCAGTATTAAGAATATCTTTAAAACTTTGAGAGTTGCCAAAATATAGTTTGAATAAACATGTAGGTAGGCATTTATTCGGAATTTAAATGACAAATAGAAAGATAAGTCCAAACAGAGGCATTCTTAATTTTATATTATCTGACAACCTTAACCATCTTTTTAAACGCTATCCCTTAAATCCATGAAAATCAAGGGCATGAAAATCACTATACACATGACAAAATATTTTAAGAGATTATGTGAAGTTTTTCTCAGCCTTTTTCTTTTACTAACATCTTGCCTCCTCGTCTAGAAAAACCTGCCTTAATTTCTTCTATTTTCCATTACCCTCAAATTGTTTTGACCATCTTTTTACTTCATCTATTGCCGTCAATAGAGAAAAAGATATTCAGTTGTTTGACATGTTGATATTCAAAATCTTTATTTTTAAGGGTTTTGTAAATTGTTGTTATTCAACAAAATAGATTTTTAAAAATCTACTTAGAATGGTAAATGCCCCCAATAAAAGATCTTTGTTTCTCCGATGACTTATATTTCCTCTGCTTATCCTATAAATTTCTAAGGGAGGTGTGTTTAAACCTTCAACTATGAATTGTTTTATTTCTCGTTTTTGTTTTATATATTTTAATACAATGTGATTGGATGGATCAACTCTTTTATAATTATTATAATATATTAATTTTATCTCAAACTGTGTTGTCTACTTAGTCTAATATTAATATTGCTGTACTAGTTTCTGTTGGTTACTATTTGCCTTGAGTGTATCTTCAATCTTTTATTTTTAATATTTCTCTATTCTTATGTTTTACATGTTGTTCTAATAGATATAATATAGTTGGCTTTTTCCCCTTAAATGACAGATTTTAAAATCCTTATCTTTTAACTGTAGACTGTATTTTGTTTGCCTTTATTGTAGCTACTGCACTATTTAAATTGAAATGTATGTTCTTAATATTTGTTTTTCTATTTGTCCCACTTGTTCTGTGTTCCCTTTTGTATCCCTTTGGGTTAATTATTTTTTAAATTATTCCATTTCCTCTTTTATTATTTTGTTAGTTATACAATATTTAAAATCTTTCTTCTTTGTAGTTATGCTAGAGATTACAACATATGTCTTTGACCTCAAAAAACATAATTTAAATAAATATGTAATTTTCTGTGTAATGTTAGGACCTTAAAACACTTATAGTTTAATTACTTGTATTTCTCAGTCAAATCTTTAGTTTATTTTAATTCTACAGATACATCAATAGTATGTTATCATGCCTTCAATATTTGATAAGATTTACCCAAATATTTACTCTTTTCTTTGAACTTTATACATTCCTACATCTCTGTGTTTCTATCTGAGATTATTGTTCTAATGCCTGAAGAACTTTCTTCTTACTATTTGTTTTAGTATGAGTATACTGTTGATGAATTTCTTCTGTCTCTGTCTCTCATTCTTTTTATCCCTAAAATATCCATTTCAATTTTATTTTAAGCATATTTTAATAGATATAGAATTCTATGATTATAGTTATGTTTATTTTTAGCACTTTTATTTTCTGGCTTCCATTCTACTGGCATTTTTATTATTGCTTTTTGGAAGCTAATGTGTCTTTCTCTGGCTGGTTTTAACTTTTCTTTGGCTTTTGGTAGTTTGATGTACCTTTGTATAGAATTTTCTTTTTCTGTTTTTCCTTCTTGTGGTTCATATCTGTGGTTAGATTTGAAACCATCTGATCCAATATCTCTTCAAAACTGCTTCTGCCCATCTTCTCTCTTATTTACTTCTAAGATTCCAATTACTTATATGCTGATGTTTCACCATATACCATATGTTTTATCCTTATTGCCTGTTTTTCCATTGTTTATCTTCATGTTTCATTATGAATATTTTCATCTCACCCATATTTCACTTCACTAATCCTCTCTTTAGCTGTATTGAATCCACTGTTAACGCATCTAATACTAAATTTCAATGATTATCTTTCAGTCTATTTGATTTTGTATCATAATTTTTAATTCTCTGCTGAAAATTTCCATCTTGCCTTGTAACTTCTTAAACATATTAGTTACAATCAGATTAAAGTCCATGTGTTTTAATTCTATATCTGGACCTCCTTTGGTTTTGTTTGTATATCTGGCTCTTTCCTTGTTATTTATTTGATTCTCTCTCCTGATAGACCTGTTAATGGTTAATTAAGTGGAGTAATTTGAGGCTGTAGATTTTATTAACTTCCTGCAGAAAGGGTTTACTTTTATAGGTAGTTAAAATCTAGGCATTTCATCTCAATACAATCATGGATTAGAGTGATTCCAAGAGGAATGTCAGTCATTGGGAATCTAGTGGGATTACCAATGGAAGGAAAGCCAGAAGTTTCTCAAAGGCCTCTTTTCCATGAAATATTTGAATTCCAATATTGCCCTCTTAACCCAGTGTCACTGCTGATAGCTCTTCATAAGATCTCTCATTCTCAGCCACTGCTTTCTGCTCATCTTCTCAGGTTTTGCTTTCAAATTTGCAAATGACTTTTAAAGGGCAAACTCTATTTTTCCCTGTACTCTCCACTACCACCACACTCAATACTTCTGACATCAGATGTCTAGGCGTCTTCCCAGATGAAACAATTCTCCAATTCTCTACAGACATCAACTGAGTGTTCTACAATTCAATTCAATTCTGACACTATCTACCAGGAGTTAGCATCAGATTTCACAGGTTAAGGGCTCAGTTCCACAAGACTGCCCCCATTTCAGACACCAGTATCAAGTCCAGGTTGTCACCTATGCTTCTGACCAACCAGCTATAAATTGTAGGTTCCCAGAGCCCCCTCTTTTCATTTGATAATTTGCTAGAACAGCTCACAGAACTCAGGGAAACAGTTTGCTTACTGTATTACTGCTTTATTGTAAAAGAGTACAACTCAGGAACAGCCAGATGAAAGAAATACGTAGGGCAAGGTGTTAGGGGAGGAGCATGGAACTTACACGCCATTTCTCCAGGTATACACCAACCCAGAAGCTCTCCAAATGCCTTTGGCTAGGATTTTTTTTTTTTTTTTTTTTTTTTGCGGTACACGAAAAACGCCTCTCACTGTTGTGGCCTCTACCGTGGCAGAGCACAGGCTCCGGACACGCAGGCTCAGAAGCCATGGCTCACGGGCCCAGCCACTCCGCGGCATGTGGGATCTTCCCGGACCGGGTCACTAACCCGTGTCCCCTGCATCAGCAGGCTGACTCTCAACCACTGCGCCACCAGGGAAGCCCCTGGCTAGGATTTTTATAGAGGATTGATTAAATTGTTGGGCATTGGTGATTAATTTGCAGCCCCTCTCCCTCCCTGGAGTTTGGGGAATGGGGCTGAAGCTTTCCATCTTCTAATCACATGGTTGGATCCACTGGCAACAAGCCCTCTTCCTGAGGTTACCCAGGAACCTCCAACCCCCAGTCGTCTCTTTAACATACAAAGACACTTATTAATTGGGGGATACGTAGGGTTTTAAGAGCTGTGTGCCAGAAAACCAGAGCTGAAACAAAAGGTATATAAAAATGTCACAGACTCAAAGGATAAATGTGACACCAAATATCACATTTATTTCTCTGGCTTCTGTTTTTTCTGGAATCTTGACTTTTCAGTTCTTTGACCAATCAGGGCCTTGTGAGGTCTCAGATTTGTTTGGGGGTCAGAGTTTTCTAGTTTTTCTTAGTCTAATTTCATTGGTCTAATCCAGGAGTTAGAGAACTATGGTCTGTGTGCCAAATATATCTTGCCACCTGTATTTATAAATAAAATTTTATTGGAACCAGCCAAAACTATTTGGTTACATTAATGTTTTATTTAAATTTATAGAATTTACGATAAAATAAATTAATGTTTGGTCTATCTAACCTCTTTCTAAAATAGATTTTAAATACATTTTAAGTTAGAGTCACAAAGTTTGAGCCCAAGTGGAAATGGTGGATGCACTGTACAAATGGACCTCCACCCAATCCCACCTCATATATGATGTAGACTTTTAACAGATTTTGCAATCTCAGAGGTGCCTGCAATCTCTCATATGCAAAATAGTGTAGTAATAATTGTTTTAAGGTGAGTAAATAATATGAATGTGTATAAGACACTTGACAGTTGGTGCTCAAAAAAGGTACTGGATATTATTTTTGCTACTTTCTTGGAATAAATAAATATAGTGCTTCTCATGGTGATTAAAATAAAGGAAGCAATATTCATTTTATTTCTAAATTCTGACATACTGTATCTCTTAAAATCATTCATATTATTTAAACAGACCGATAAGCACTTTCATTACTGTGTAACTGCCTTCCCCTAACTCCAAACAAACTATAACTTACCTAGAGAATCCCATATAATGAAGTTTGTTCATTCGTCTTTTTTCTTGTTCCTTTTAAATTATTATGTGGTTTTTAAAGCTGCTTTAGCACATAGACTAGGTAGCAGTCATAAAGGTGGTCAGTTATACCTTTTTTCTGTTAATTACAAGAATCCCACTTTAAACACAGTTTTGCAGAAGATCTTCATTTTTTTTGTTTCCCTTCTGTGTTTCAAGAGTGTGTAGCTGCTTTTCTGCAACTCCCAGGGGAGAATTAGCAAGTGTATTTGTGTGTAGTTACTAGTAGAAGGTAGTGGAAGAATAGAAGACAGCAATGGAAGTCTCAATGGAAGCTCAACCAGAAGAAAAGAAGGTTGAAGCACAATACGCAATGAAAAGGACTTAACTGTAGCAGGAGAAGATATGTGTTAGCCATAAAGGAGAACCTCTCAGTGCTGAGTGATAGTTATTGGACTCTGGCACAGGTTAGAGAGGTTATGGGATGACTCCAAAATTCCTAAAATGTCAGAATCTCTTACGTGGGATCATTTGTGATTGGTCTCACCAAAAATTATGAAAATGCAGAGATTTTATACACATGATTTTTGTACTTTTAAAAAACGTACAGGATCTACTCTCTCAGAAACCAAGGATCCAAGACTGCCTCTTAAATCATATTTTCTTTCTTTAACAGTTATTATTATTTAGAAATACTCAGGCCCCAAAATTATGTTGTAGTATCTTAAAGGATAGAATATTTATTTCATAAATTGAGATTTCTAACTGGCAGTAGCTTATGATGCTTTTGTTCTCATGAGAGAGGAATTAGGATAATCATTTTGGTTAGATTTTCTGATTTTGGGCAGGAAGATAAAATAGATATCCTGTGCCTTTTCACCTGCAATACTTTGTTAGTACATTAGTATATTACCATCTGAAACCTAGAGGAAAGAAATAATAATAATTTGTCTTGGTGTGCAGTTGGCAATTTTCTATACATTTATTTCATTAATTTTCTAATGAAGGAGGTAACATTAACTTCACTTCATAGATGAGAAAACTGAGGTCGAATCAGGTTCACTACTTTAGTCGAGTACTCAGTGAATAAGTAGTGAAACCTGGATTAGAACACGTGCCCACTCAGTTCCACAGCCAAAATATTTCCACTCTACCATGTGTTCTGGCTACACATAAAAACCACTGGCAGAACTTTCAAAATATCGATGATTGGAATGTTCAGAACCAGTGAGAATCACTAAAATATACTATTCTTCAAAATTTTTGAAATATTTATTTAAAAATATTTCAAACATGCATAAGTCAAATCTAAAACATAAGATTGTCAATTATGTTATTCTCTGTAACAACACTTTGTTGGTGGCGGATGTTTAGCTATTAGTTATATCTGTGTGACCAAGACAAGATAATAATGTGTTATTATTGTGACTTATATATCCAGTTGCCAAGGATGATTGTTTTCAATTCTAGACACAAAATTTTAAATATTTTTTCTAGTTGTTTGAAAGCAAAACTAATGCCTAAGAACATAAGTTACCTGTGTACTACTACCGTTTTAAAGATAGGAATTGATTTTCAATTCAGGGATAATTATTTTAAAAAAAGAAAAAAAAATACCTAGTTTACAAGGGATTCTATGCACATAACTACTGTGAGACATTTATTTTTGAGATTAGTTTTTAAGAATCAAAGGATTAACTTAAAAATAACAGTGTTACGAATACAATAAAAATATAAAATGAATACAGTGTTCTCTATGTACTTCATTATTTACTAATGAAATAACATCATAATTTCTCATTTCATTACAAATTTCTAGGTAGATGGCCAGCAATTCAAAATGGGACTCAATGTAATGATATAATTTTGTGATTAGTGTGTCTCCTTTAAACTTTCAATCATAAATTATATTTTAATTTGGGAATGTATTCACACAGCATAAATTGAGACTATATACATATGGGAAGTTTTTATTTTATTTTTTTGCTAAAAGCATTAAAGCAATTTTGCTAAGTTAATAGAATTTATTAGCACCATATTTTTTATACCTTTATATACTACTGTGTGGTTTACATTAATAAGTATAATAACAATAAAATAACTCTGAATTTATACACTTGGGTGATGGATGTGTGTCTATTTACAAAGCTGCCTAAAAAACTGAAATATTAATTACATTTTTGGCATAAAGTAATATGCTTTTACTGAATTTTAGTGTCATGGCAAGGGGGATGTTGCCAAGAGTATTACATTACAAATGAGTCTTGACAAATTCATGTCCATGTTCAGTGAATTTATTTTTCCATTTCTCTTGTCTTTTTATTAAATTATTACCCAATTCAGTTTTATTGAATGCCTACTAAGTTCAAGTACTATGTTAGGTGGTAGGATATAGTATGGTTACAATCAGTAGTATGGCTACTGCCAGGATAGTAGGGAAGAGAAACATTAAACAAATACTTATGTGTCATGTATGTGGTGTGCTTTCTAGGCTTTGGGATACATAACTGTAATCCAGGGGGTGCGAGGGGTTCTGAGGACAAACATGCTGAGACATGAGAGGTGAGAGCAGAGTATTTCTGACTGAGGAAAATACCATTCTAAAGGCTCTGAGGCAAGGTGTTTAGAAGGCAGTGGTATATCGGCTTCCTGTTGCTGCTGTAACAAATTACCACAAACTCAGCAGCTTAAAATAACGCAAATTTATTATCTCACAGTCTTGCAGCTCAGAAATCTGGGGCGGAGATTTTGTCTGGTTTCTCTGATGTAGGCCTCACAAGGCAAAAATCAAGGTGTCAACAGCCTGGGCTCTTATCTGTAGGTTCTGAGGCTAAGGAGGAAGGTTGGAGGGAATTGGTTTCCGAGCTCGTTCAGGTTGGTGGCAGAATTCACTTCTTTATGGTTGTAGGGCTGAAGTTTCCATTCCCTCGTTGGCTGTCAGCTGAGAACTTCTCTCAGCAAGTTAATGCCTCCTGCCTTCCTTGCCATGTTGCTCCCTCCAGTAGAGCATGGAGCTTTTTACAGTCGCATCTGACTTCCCTTTCTGCAGTGTGTCCTCTGAGTCTCCTTTTCTACCTTCATCTGGGGGAAAGCTCTGCTCTTCAGAGCCCACGTGGTTACATTGGGCCTACGCAGGTAGTTCAGGATAATCTCTATATCTTAAAGTCAACTGATTACAGGCATACCTCATTCTATTGTGCTTTGCTTTATTATACTTCACAATATTGTTTTTTTACAAATTGCATGTTTGTGGCAACCCTGCATCCAGCAAGTCTATCAGCATCATATTTACAACAGCATTTGCACATTTCATGTCTCTGTGTCACATTTCGGTAATTCTCAAAATGTTTCAGACTTTTTCATTACTATTATATTTGTTATCGTGATCTGTGATCAGTGATCTTTGATGTTACTACTACAGCTCACTGAAGGCTCAGATCGTGGTTAGCATTTTTAGCAATAAAGCTTTTTTAAATTAAAGTATGTATGTTGTTTTTTTGGACATAATTCTATTGCACACTTACTAGACTATAGTATAGTGTAAACATAACTTTTATATGCACTGAGAAACCAAAAAAAATTGTGTGACTTGGTTTTTTGCAATATTTGCTTTATTGAGGTGGTGTGGAACCACTCTCACAATATTTCTGAGGTATGGCTGTAATAATTTTAATTACATTGGCCAAGTCTCTTTTGCCAGGTGTTGTAACATATTCAGGCTTGACACCATGGGCATAGATCATGAGGCCAACATTCTGCCTACCACAGTACGGGAATTTCATCGCAGTTGAAGAGGTCAAGGAGCGTAGAGGCTAAGTCGTTGTTTGGATCATATATTTGGACAGAGAAGTCGGCCAAATAATGACAGGGTTATAGTGGAGAGAAAAACTGATGTCAAACGCAAACGCCTCCAGTAAATGAAGGGCAGTTACCTGGAGGTTGGCAGTTAACAGACACAGGGCTGGGTAGAGGGTGGCCTGAGCCTCACAGACAGGAAGGAGTATTGCAGACTCCGGAGAGGTGATCTTCGGGAAGCCTCATTGGAGTGCCCCATCAAGTGCTGAAGAAAGAGGTACCTCCAACTGAGAGAACTCAGGGGAATCCAAGTACATGAGAGAGGGCCAGGTTTCAGACAGGTCAGACATTAAACTGAAGGTTCTCACAAACAGTTTACGAGGTTGAGGAGTTTATTTACAATGCAATAGGCTTTCCAGGGCTAAAGCAGAAAACTGGGGACAGAGGGGAGCAATCAGCGGAATGGATCAAGGGAGAATACAAATTGCATCACGGCGATGGGAACACTGGCGAAAGATGACAGAAAGTAGGGTCGAAGGCAAAGTAAATGAGTTGACTACAGATTTGCCAAGAAAATTTAAAACATATATAAGAATCCCTAGGAAGCGGTTAGTTTCTTTTAGTAGATATCCAGTGATCTGCAGAGGAAGTCCAGGAGCTGAGACCTGCATGGTCTTCAGTGGTGGGTGGTAGAGTTGATACCAAGCACTTCAGGGGCTTGGAGGTCTAGAGTGTGTGTGGTCCAAGTCAGCCATGTGTTTCCCTCATTATTTGTTATGTCTTCTGAGAGGCAGTACATCCTAATGGTTAGGAACACAAACTGTGGCACCGGGGTGTGTGAGGTCCAGTCTTGGCCTTGTAACCGTGAACAAATTACTTCATCTCTGTGCCTCAGGTTCTTCAGCTGCAAAGTGGAAATGATGACAGTAGTGACCATTTCATTGGGTAGTTGTGCAGATTAAATAAGTACATGGCTATGATAAGTATTTATAACTTTTAGCTGTTATTATTTAATGGTCACTTCTACAATTTTTACCTGCTTATATAAAATCTAAATATTATAGAACATGCAAGAAAAGTAAACCATTTTTCAGACTGAAAATCTATGCTAAACTTAATCATTTTGTGTATGTCATATTGATTCAATTGTGCTGCCCAAGAAATACAGCATTAACCTCAGAGAGGTATATATTATTGCTTGTGTGTTCTGTCAGAGCTGCATCAACACAGTTGATGGGAAAATAGGTTACAGTTTAAGTGATTTTGGTAGATCTAAAGATGTCAATGTGAGTAAAGTAAACTTGCCTGATGGATTATTTTTTCTTTAATAAAAAGAGACGTGATCTTCTAGAAGTAATACTCTTGAGAAATATATTTGTCATTAAAAACAAAGGGAGTCAAATGATTTTCTAGGTATAGTAGTCACAATAAATATTTACTTGTCACCTATAGGGAGGCAGAAGAAATATACTGTCACTTCCGTTATTGGAAAATTGTCCATCTTTTTTCTAGCTCTCGCATCCAAGCACCCTCCCGTGGGGAATTACCCTTGTACAACTCAATTTACTGCAGAGTAAAAAGTTTTTAAGATAAGGAACCATCTCCTAAAATGCTAGCCTGTTGCCATGTAGGATTGCCATATAGTTCAAACTATACAATTGACAATTTGAAGCCTTCTAAATGCTCATTTGTATGCTGTGTGAGTTGAACATGTTGTAGAATTCATTCTAATTTATTATTTTACAAAGAGAATATTCTAAATGCATTAGAGTATTAGATGCTGAATCTGATAAAAGGAAAGAATGATTTCAGAAGGATATTAAAAAATATCATTTACAGGGGATGTGAGATGAAATGTGCTTTCAAATATATCTTGATTAAAATAGTTAATTTCAGTAGATTGAAAAGCTTTCAAAGAATATTGATATCAGATATTAATCAATTGTTCGGTAATTGTGACTTTGGCGATTGTTTTTTAGATCACCTTTTTTTATTCATAGCTATAAAACTAATACTATCACTTCAGCATATTTTGTTTGGACTGCTGGTTATTTTTCTTAAAACTTATATGTACAACGCACTTAGTTAAGCATTTTATAAGATGTACAATTTATTCAATTTAGTTCCTGCCTTAGGGTACTAATGCAACTAAGGAAGTGAATCATGTACCCACATAACTATTGTGTAAGACACAGTATAAGGACCACAGGGAAATGCAAAGCAGAAGAGATTATAAGAAGGGAGAGATTACCAGAAGTTTAACAATCAAAACTTTATTTTGCAGATAGACAATGGAAATATTAAGTGGAAAAACCAGGTACAGAATATACAATATAATCACAATATAGTAAATTCTAATAAGGCATATTTTTATGAATACACATATACAAATAGAAAATATTGGAGGGAAATGTCTTAAAACATAGTGAGTTATGCTATTAGGCATTCCCTTCTAATACTTTGTTGACAATGTGTCCTCAAGTTAAGCAGATGAGGGAAGTGAGAGAGGGCAGGGAAGTCACTAAGTAAGAATGTGATGTCCTCTGGAGTCTAGATTCAGCCTGATCTCGTGGCAACTGAAGGAGGCTTTGTTCTTTTGTTCTATGACTTTTACCATAGTTGGTCCCATCTTGAGGCAAAGGGACTGGCCTTTGCCAGTACCTGCATGTATTAGTTATTGACTGGAAGAAGAGGACTGGTAATCTCCTAGGTGAAGCAGCTGCCTGTAGGCAAAGGGAAATTCTCCAAAGAAACCAGCTGTGAACCTTTAGCAGGCAACACTCATAGCAGCTGGACCTAATAAGAGAGGTACAGACAGGCGCCACAAGTGTTCTGTATACTTTATTGAGCTATCAAGAGTATAGCCATATTTAATTTCACACACACACACACACACACACACACACACACACAGATCAATCATTAAATAGTCATTGAATATTAACAACTCAAAATGAACAGTGAACTATTAGAGGCTAAACACACACACACACACACACACACACACACACACACACATACATATAATCTCCTTCTTTATCCAAGAAGATGTAAATATCTCTGGGGGCAACAGTCAAGTGTATCAATATTTATGTGTAATGGATTATATGCTAAAATAACATTCTACATTCAACTATTATAGGACAGAGAAGGCTCAACTATTGCTAGCTGCTGCATATATATTTTTAAAGTGCATGCAGCAAAAAAAAATAGATATGATTTTTTAAATTAAATTTTTAAGCCTCACTCCTCTGAAAAATTAAACTGTGTGGAATATCTTACATCTGTGGGATGCTGTATAAACTGTGTATACCTTCGCCTGTGATATGACATGTGTGGTAACATCTTATTTATCCAGTTGCCACTTATCTCCAAACTTTAACTAAAATATGCTATGGATCATTAGTGTTTGAAAACAACATCCCTAGAGTCACAATAAAGGGAACAAAATGTTGTGCTGGCTGAGGCAATACACCCTACTATTGGGAAGATACAATTAAAAACAAAATCTCTTCCAACCCCAGAAATCCTCAAAGGTAGCAGAGAAAGAAACTACTTTTATGATTGAATAAGCGTTAAACCAGAGTGTGATGGGCATCGCGGGCAACCATTACGTGACTGCAAAGACAGAAAACTCACCCTTTTACATAGCCAAGCAGATACAACCCCTTACATACATGTTCTCAACATAAACAATAACTAGTCCTCAAGTAAAGAGAACTTGACAGCACCATTCGTCACACACAGTTCATCCCAAATTTACCTGGTAATTGGGGTGGCCATCTGTGTTAATTGATTAGCTTTATCGGGGGAGAAACAGCCTTCTCATATCTTTTGAGAATAGAGAGTTTTGCAGCTTGATGCAAGGTGCCCAAAATGTTGAGCAACCTCCCTCCCATAGGAACTGGGAAATAGGCGCTCTAGCTCCCTTGATGATGTCCCTGGGTCTAAAAGCTAACAAAAGGCCCATCTGGCTTTCAAAAGGATGCATACATTTCAAAGAGAGGAAAAGTACTTCCAAGTTTTCTAAAGTAAATGCTCTAAGAAAATGGAGGGGAAGGAAATATCTTCTATTATTTTTGACAGGGAGAAGTAAACCTCTTATTTTAATTTTTATTTAATTTTGTAGCACTCATGTTGGAACTCCTTAGGCCCCAGGGGAATCATTTACTCCTACTTTTGACATAGTTACAAAGTTTGAAATCCCACAGCAGCTTATCTTTTATCTAGGATGCAGGCTTCTTGTTAGAGGCAAACGTGCCGACTACAGCATGATGAAGGGACAGCAGTCAAATCTGACAGTGAATGAAGAGAGAATACTTATAAAAGGTGGGGAAGGATGAAAAGGAAGAAAGGAGGAAGGGCGGAGTAGGAAGAAGGAAGCAGTCAGGAGCCTTTTCTAGTAGGAAACACAGTCTTCCTACCATGGGAACCCCTGAGGGCATCGTTTTACTACCTCACAAAATTATAAATGACCTTTTAGAATATATCTTTATGATCACTAAATTGTTTAACACTTTCAATCCACAGTCTCCAGGCTGCTTTGAAGTCACATTCCTGATATCATGAAAGATGCCACTTGATCATGTCTCCTTCAGATTTCTCTCCTTTTCTCACAGCCTATAAGGAAGTATGCACATTTTCTGTAAGCAAGTGGTTGTTTTTTTTATAAGTATATTGGGGTTGTGTACAAATTATTGTGCATGTGGGTAAATCACCCCCAGGAAGCTTCAGAGAACCCTGACCCAGGATGAAAGCAAAGAGCAATTGCTTTAATGCAAGTATAAACAAAATGTTTTTTTGTTTTTTTACATCTTTATTGGAGTATAATTGCTTTACAATGGTGTGTTAGTTTCTGCTTTATAACAAAGTGAATCAGTCATACATAAACATATGTTCCCATATCTCTTCCCTCTTGAGTCTCCCTCCCTCCCACCCTCCCTATCCCCCCCCTCTAGGTGGTCACGAAGCACCGAGCTGACCTCCCTGTGCTATGTGGCTGCTTCCCACTAGCTATCTATTTTACATTGTAGTTTTGATTTGCATTTCTCGAATGATTAATGATGTTGAGCATTTTTTCATGTGTTTGTTGGCAGTCTGTATATCTTCTTTGGAGAAATGTCTATTTAGGTCTTCTGCCCATTTTTGGATTGGGTTGTTTTTTCTTTGTTATTGAGCTGCATGAGCTGCTTCTAAATTTTGAACATTAATCCTTTGTCAGTTGCTTCATTGCAAATATTTTCTCCCATTCTGAGGGTTGTCTTTTGGTCTTGTTTAGGGTTTCCTTTGCAGTGCAACAGCTTTGAAGTTTCACTGGTCCCATTTGTTTATTTTTTTCTTTCCATTTCTCTAGGAGGTGGGTCAAAAAGGATCTTGCTGTGAGTTATGTCACAGAGTGTTCTGCGTATGTTTTCCTCTAAGAGTTTGATAGTGTCTGGCCGTACATTTAGGTCTTTAATCCGTTTTGAGTTTATTTTTCTGTATGGAGTTAGGGAGTGTTCTAATTTCATTCTTTTACATGTACCTGTCCAGTTTTCCCAGCACCACTTATTGAAGAGACTGTCCTTTCTCCACTGTACATGGCTGCCTCCTTTATCAAAGATAAGGTGACCATATGTGCGTGGGTTTATCTCTGGGCTTTCTATCCTGTTCCATTGATCTATATTTCTGTTTTTGTGCCCGTACCATACTGTCTTGATTACTGTAGCTTTGTAGTATAGTCTGAAGTCAGGGAGCCTGATTCCTCCAGCTCCATTTTTCGTTCCCAAGATTGCTTTGGCTATTCGGGGTCTTTTGTGTTTCCATACAAATTATGAATTTTTTTGTTCTAGTTCTGTGAAAAATGCCAGTGGTAGTTTGATAGGGATTGCATTGAATCTGTAGATTGCTTTGGGTAGTAGAGTCATTTTCACAATGTTGATTCTTCCAGTCCAAGAACATGGTATATCTCTCCATCTATTTGTATCATCTTTCTGTGTGTGTGTGTGTGTGTGTGTGTGTGTGTGTGTGTGTGTGTGACGCAGGCTTCTCACTGTTGCGGCCTCTCCCGTTGCGGACCACAGGCTCCGGACACACAGGCCCAGTGGCCATGGCTCATGGGCCCAGCCGCTCCGTGGCACGTCGGATCCTCCCAGACCGGGGCACGAACCCGTGTCCCCTGCATCGGCAGGTGGACTCTCAACCACTGTGCCACCAGGGAAGACCCTATTTGTATCATCTTTAATTTCTTTCATCAGTGTATTATAATTTTCTGCATGCAGGTCTATTGTCTCCTTAGGTAGGTTTATTCCTAGATATTTTATTCTTTTTGTTGCAAATGGTAAATGGGAGTGTTTTCTTGATTTCACTTTCAGATTATTCATCATTAGTATATAGGAATGCCAGAGATTTCTGTGCATGAATTTTGTATCCTGCTACTTTACCAAATTCATTGATTAGCTCTAGTAGTTTTCTGGGAGCATCTTTAGGGTTCTCTATGTATATAGTATCATGTCATCTGCAAACAGTGACAGCTTTATGTCTTCTTTTCCAACTTGGATTCCTTTTATTTCCTTTTCTTCTCTGATTGCTGTGGCTAGAACTTCCAAAACTATGTTGAATAAGAGTGGTGAGGGTGGACAACCTTGTCTTTTCCTGATCTTAGTGGAAATGCTTTCAGTTTTTCACTATTGAGGACGATGTTGGCTGTGGGTTTGTCATATATGGCCTTTATTATGTTGAGGAAAGTTCCCTCTATGCTTACTTTCTGGAGGGTTTTTATCCTAAATGGGTGTTGAATTTTGTTGAAAGCTTTCTCTGCATCTATTGAGATGATCATATGGTTTTTCTCCTTCAATTTTTTAACATGGTATATCACATTGATTGATTTGCCTATACTGAAGAATCCTTGCATTCCTGGAATAAACTCCACTTGATCATGGTGTATCATCCTTTTAATGTGCTGTTGGATTCTGTTTGCTAGTATTTTGTTGAGGATTTTTGCATCTATGTTCATCAGTGATATTGGCCTGTAGTTTTCTTTCTTTGTGACATCCTTGTCTGGTTTTGGTATCAGGGTGCTGATGGCCTCGTAGAATGGGTTTGTGAGTGCTCCTCCCTCTGCTATATTTTGGAAGAGTTTGAGAAGGACAGGTGTTAGCTCTTCTCTAAATGTTTGAAAGAATTCACCTATGAAGCCTTCTGGTCCTGGGCTTTTGTTTCTTGGAAGATTTTTAATCACAGTTTCAATTTCAGTGCTTGTGATTGGTCTGTTCATATTTTCTATTTCTTCCTGATTCAGTCTTGGCAGGTTGTGCATTTCTAAGAATTTGTCCATTTCTTCCAGGTTGTCCATTTTATTGGCATAGAGTTGCTTGTAGTAACCTCTCATAATCTTTTGTATTTCTGCAGTGTCATTTGTTACTTCTCCTTTTTCATTTCTAATTCTATTGATTTGAGTTTTCTCCCTTTTTTTCTTGATTAGTCTGGCTAATGGTTTATCAATTTTGGTTATCTTCTCAAAGAACCAGCTTTTAGTTTTATTGATCTTTGCTATCGTTTCCTGCATTTCTTTTTCATTTATTTGTGATCTGATTTTTATGATTTCTTTCCTTCTGCTAACTTTGGGTTTTTTTTGTTCTTCTTTCTCAAATTGCTTTAGGTGCATGGTTAGGTTGTTTATTAGAGATGTGTCCTGTTTCTTAAGGTAGGATTGTATTGCTATAAACTTCTCTCTTAGAACTACTTTTGCTGCATCCCATAGGTTTTGGGTCATTGTGTCTCCATTGTCATTTGTTTCTAAGTATTTTTTGATTTCCTCTTTGATTTCTTCAGTGATCACTTCGTTATTAAGTAGTGTATTGTTTAGCCTCCACGTGTTTGTGTTTTTTACAGATCCTTTCCTGTAATTGATATCTAGTCTCATAGCATTGTGGTCGGAAAAGATACTTATACAATTTCAATTTTCTTAAATTTACCAAGGCTTGATTTGTGACCCAAGATATGATCTATCCTGGAGAATGTTCCATGAGCACTTGAGAAAAATATGTATTCTGTTGGTTTTGGATGGAATGTCCTGTAAATATCAATTAAGTCCATCTTGTCTAATGTATCATTTAAAGCTTGTGTTTCCTTATTTATTTTCATTTTGGATGATCTGTCCATTGGTGAAAGTGGGGTGTTAAAGTCCCCTACTAAGAATGTGTTACTGTCGATTTCCCCTTTTATGGCTGTTAGTAGTTGCCTTATGTATTGAGCTGCTCCTACGTTGGGTGCATAAATATTTACAATTGTTATATCTTCTTCTTGGATCAATCCCTTCATCATTATGTAGTGTCCTTCTTTGTCTCTTCTAATAGTCTTTATTTTAAAGTCTATTTTGTCTGATATGAGAATTGCTACTCCAGCTTTCTTTTGGTTTCCCTTTGCATGGAATATCTTTTTCCATCCCCTCACGTTCAGTTTGTATGTGTCTCTAGGTCTGAAGTGGGTCTCTTGTAGATAGCATATATATGGGTCTTGTTTTTGTATCCGTTCAGCCAGTCTATGTCTTTTGGTGGGAGCATTTAATCCATTTACATTTAAGGTAATTATTGATATGTATGTTCCTATTCCCATTTTCTTAATTGTTTTGGGTTTGTTATTGTAGGTCTTTTCCTTCTCTTGTGTTTCTTGCCTAAAGAAGATCCTTTAGCATTTGTTGTAAAGCTGGTTTGGTGGTGCTGAACTGTCTCAGCTTTTGCTTGTCTGTAAAGGTTTTAATTTCTCCATCAAATCTGAATGAGATCCTTGCTGGGTAGAGTAATCTTGGTTGTAGGTTTTTCTCCTTCATCACTTTAAATATGTCCTGCCAGTCCCTTCTGGCTTGCCGAGTTTCTGCTGAAAGATAAGCTGTTAACCTTATGGGGATTCCCTTGTGTGTTATTTGTTGTTTTTCCCTTGCTGCTTTTAATATGTTTTCTTTGTATTTAATATTTGACAGTTTGATTAATATGTGTCTTGGCATGTTTCTCCTTGGATTTATCCTGTATGGGACTCTCTGTGCTTCCTGGACTTGATTAACTATTTCCTTTCTTATATTAGGGAAGTTTTCAGCTATAATCTCTTCAAATATTTTCTCAGTCCCTTTCTTTTTCTCTTCTTCTTCTGGAACCCCTATAATTCGAATGTTGGTATGTTTAATGTTGTGCCAGAGGTCTCTGACAGTGTCCTCAGTTCTTTTCATTCTTTTTTCTTTATTCTGCTCTGCAGTAGTTATTTCTGCTACTTTATCTTCCAGGTCACTTATCCGTTCTTCTGCCTCAGTTTTTCTGCTATTGATCCCTTCTAGAGTATTTTTAATTTCATTTATTTTGTTGTTCATCACTGCTTGTTTCATCTTTAGTTCTTCTAGGTCCTTGTTAAATGTTTCTTGCATTTTCTCTATTCTATTTCCAAGATTTTGGATCATCTTTACTATCATTATTCTCAATTCTTTTTCAGGTAGACTGCTTATTTCCCCTTCATTTTTTACGTCTGGTAGGTTTTTATCTTGCTCCTTCATCTGCTGTGTGTTTTTATGTCTTCTCATTTTGCTTATCTTACTGTGTTTGGGGTCTCCTTTTTGCAGGCTGCAGGTTCGTAGTTCCCGTTGTTTTTGGTGTCTGTCCCCAGTGGCTAAAGTTTGTTCAGTGGGTTGTGTAGGCTTCCTGGTGGAGGGGACTAGTGCCTGTGTTCTGGTGGATGGGGCTGGATCTTGTCTTTCTGGTGGGCAGGTCCATGTCTGGTGGTGTGTTTTGGGGTGTCTGTGGACTTATGATTTTAGGCTGCCTCTCTGCTAATGGGTGGGGTTGTGTTCCTGTCTTGTTAGTTGTTTGGCATAGGGTGTCCAACACTGTAGCTTGCTGGTCGTTGAGTGAAGCTGGGTGTTGGTGTTGAGATGGAGATCTGTGGGAGATTTTCGCCGTTTGATATTACGTGGAGCTGGGAGGTCTCTTGTGGAGCAGTGTCCTGAAGTTGGCTCTCCCACCTCAGAGGCACAGCACTGACTCCTGGCTGCAGCACCAAAAGCCTTTCAGCTACATGGAGAAAAAGAAAGAAAGAAAGAGAGAGAGAGAGAGAGAGGGAGGGAGGGAGGGAGGGAGGGAGGGAGAGAGGGAGAGAGAGAGAGGGAGGGAGGGAGGAAGGGGATAAAAGAAAAGAAAATAAAGTAAGGTAAAATTAAAAAAAAATTTTTTAAGTAAAAGAACAAAACAAAAGAGACGGATAGAACCCTAGGACAAATGGTGTAAGCAAAGCTATACAGACAAAATCTCACACAGAAGTATACACATACACACTCACAAAAAGAGGAAAAGAGGAAAAAATAATAAATCTTGGTCTCAAAGTCCACCTTCTCAATTTGGGATGATTCCTTGTCTATTCAGGTATTCCACAGATGCAGGTACATCAGGTTGATTGTGGAGCTTTAATCCGCTGCTTCTGAGGCTGCTGGGAGAGATTTCCATTTCTCTTCTTTGTTTGCACAGCTCCCAGGGGCTCAGCTTTGGATTTGGCCCCGCCTCTGCGTGTAGGTCACGGGAGGGCGTCTGTTCTTCGCTCAGACAGGACGGGGTTAAGGGAGCCGCTGATTCGGGGGCTCTGGCTCACTCAGGCCATGGGGGGAGGGAGGGGCACGGCGTGCGGGGCGGGCCTGTGGCGGCAGAGGCCGGCGTGACGTTGCACCAGCCTGAGGCGCGCCGTGCGTTCTCCCGGAGGAGTTGACCCTGGATCCTGTGACCCTGGCCGAGGCGGGCTGCACAGGCTCCCTGGAAGGGAGTGTGTGGAGAGTAACCTGTGCTCGCACACAGGCTTATTGGTGGCGGCAGCAGCAGCCTTAGCGTCTCATGGCCATCTCTGGGGTCTGCGCTTTTAGCCGGGCTCGCGCCTGTCTCCGGAGCTCCTTTAAGCAGCGCTCTTAATCCCCTCTCCTCGCGCACCAGGAAACAAAGAGGTAAGAAAAAGTCTCTTGCCTCTTCGGCAGGTCCAGACTTTTTCCCGGACTCTCTCCCAGCTAGCCGTGGCGCACTAATCCCCTGCAGACTGTGTTCACGCCGCCAACCCCAGTCCTCTCCCGGTGCTCCGACAGAAGCCCGAGCCTCAGCTCCCAGCCCTGCCCGCCCCGGCGGGTGAGCAGACAAGCCTCTTGGGCTGGTGAGTGCTGGTCGGCACCGATCCTCTGTGCGGGAATCTCTCCACTTTGCCCTCCGCACCCCTGTTGCTGTGCTCTCCTCCGTGGCTCCGAAGCTTCTCCCTCCGCCACCCGCAGTCTCCGCCCACGAAGGGGCTTCTAGTGTGTGCAGACCTTTCCTCCTTCACGGCTCCCTCCCACTGGTGCAGGTCCCGTCCCTATCCTTTTGTCTCTGTTTTTTCTTTTGCCCTACCCAGGTTCGTAGGGAATTTCTTGCCTTTTGGGAGGTCTGAGGTCTTCTGCCAGCGTTCAGTGGGTGTTCTGTAGGAGTTGTTCCATGTATAGATGTATTTCTGGTGTATCTGTGGGGAGAAAGGTGATCTCTGCGTCTTACGCTTCCGCCATCTTCCCCCTCTCCCCTCAACAAAATGTTTTTGTCTTACATTATTATGGCTATTTTTCAGTGAGCAGTTTAGTAAGTGTAGCATATGCTTAACAAATATCGATTCACAGTCTCTGAAATCAGACTCCCTGGGTCCAAATCCAAGCTCTCCCATGTGTATAACCTTGAGCAAATTATTTCAACCTCTCCTATCACAGTTTTCTCATTTTAAAATGTGAATATTCATAGTGTTTACCTCATAGGATTGCGATGAGGATTCAGTGAGTTTTCAGAGCGAGAGAGGGATTGTCAAAACAAATCAACAAATATAAACTAGTATCTATAAACTATTATATACAAGTCTTACTTCAACCTGGAGACAACCTGTGCTTTTATTTAAGGAAGAAAAAAAAAGAGAGGTGTTACTTCTTAGAAGAATCTCTAACCAAAATGCATGTTTTTTATCATATGTGGAGAGTGTGCTCTCTAAAGATGAGAGAAAAATTATGTATGTTATCATATATTCGGTAAATGCTTATTGTATAGCTAATTGTAGCTGAGTTTATTTTTTGATTCACAAAACATTAGTTTGAAATCATATTGGTGTTTATTTAATTTAATTATGTTGGACTCAGTTTTATGATTTCAAGTGTTAGTATATATCTTATGGTCAGGCCAATTTTTTTTGGCCTTTGCTGACATATATTTTGATGTTAATAATTTATTTAAAGACTTTTGTGTTAATACTCATAATCGACTCATTGTAATATGTATGTTTATATTTATATCCTACTTGGTAGCACACGTTTATTTGTGGACTAAATTAAGAAGTGAGAGTTGCACAAACTTCACAGAACTCAGGAAAATAGTAAATTTTAGAAGTGTTTTTGGTGTTGCACTCTTGGGAAATAAAGGAAAGGGAAGAAATGTCAAAATGTTTACAGTTTTCAAGTTTTGCCTTAAGAAAGCAAAAGTAATCCTCTACTTGTCCACTACTGCTGACGCTAGACTGAATGAAAATAAATTATTAATTTCTTACATTTTTAAATTGCACTGAACTACCAGTGCTAAAAACTGTTGAGCAAGTGTGAAGCAGGCTTTCCCCTATCTCTTTGATATCCCAACATAGGTGTCAGTTAGCCCGTAAGAATTACATCCTTACTCTGACTTGGCAAACTTGGGGTAGGTAAATCCTCTTGGAGATTACATGTATGTGTATGCATATGTATAATCATTAATCTTCTTCCATATTATATATACACACACACACAAACACACACACACACGTAGAAATGCTTCCTAGAATGGGTTTAGAAACAAATCTACTTTACACTTTAAATTCTAATAATTCTATTTATATTGGTTTCACCATAACTTGTGCCTATGCTAAAAAGGACAGACATTAGACTTAAAAATGTATCATCAGCTTAATAAGATCCTTTTCAGATCTTGAAAAAAATACTTTTTCTGTGTAGAATAACAGGTGCTTTTGACCAGATACAGTATATACATGAATTGGTGAATGACTTTTTCTTTCTTCTATTTTTTTTCTTCCTTCTATTTTTTTTTCTTCTTCTTAATATTATAGAGAATTATTTCTCCAGGGGATCCGTATTAGTCAGGATAGGCTAGGGGACGTGACAGTAACAGATTATCACAGAATTTCAGTGGTTTAAAGTAACAAAAGTTTACTTCTTGCTTTTGCCACATGTCAGTTTTGTAGCCAGAGCTTTGTTCCATAAAGTCATTCAGGGTCCCAGACTATTGAAGGCACCATGTATCCTCCAGCTGCATCTTCTTGATCACCAGAGCAATGAAAGGAAATACATGGTGGAGTCATGCCTGTTGTGAGCTTTACCCCAGAAGAGGCACACTTTATTTCAGTTTATCTCCAGCCAGAACTAGTCCCAGTGCCCCATCTAACTAACAGAAATGGCTAGTGGCAGAAAAAGTGGTTATTGGTGAGCATAGTAATGTCTACTGACAGCTAAGGGCTCATTTTGCCTTGGATATATGTAACAGTTTATATAAATTCTCAGAACTTGGTGACTACATAGATGTTACTGTACACATCCTGTTTTATTCATTACTGAATAGCTTTAAATTTGGAATTAATTTTCATTATTAAAATTTGTAAATAATTTCTTTTCAATAATATGGCACTAAGTTATAATCTTTCTCAGGTTATTTTTGAACATCTAATTACAGCAAGTGACTGCATTGCCTAACGGCAATCATATTACTTTTAGTTAATCCATATTTTCCACACTTTTCTATACATCATAGTCTAGTTGATACATAGCAAAAACATGGTTTGGCTTTCAGTAATCTGAGTCATTTACAGTTGAAATTTTAAAAATCTGACCAGTTGCTAAATAATCTCATTGTGAAAACACTTTTGGGGGAAATTAACAATTTTTGCAATGGTAATGATTTTAAAATAGACAAACTCTAATTAAATTGCTTTGAAACCAATATTTTTTATTCACCAAATATATGAATTTAAATATGTTTTCTGCTGCAATGATTAATTATGCTTTTACATTTAAATTATTAAAAAGAAAATAACGTATCCATTTGAATCAAGAGAAAAGTGACATATTCCTAAAATAGGGAATTTGGGGGTTTGCTAAAATTAATAAAAATATAATTTCTCAGGTAATAAGTTAATGACAGATTCTGTGTTTGATAATAGTTTGAAATTGTCTTGCGAGATGTGTTTCTTTGACTGAAAGAATGAGTGGAACAAAATAATTGCTATCTTCTTTCAGTCTTTTCCGCTAACATATTTCTAAGCCTTCAGCATTTAATAGCAGTTATACAAAAGATGCTTTCCCAAATCCTCAAACCTGTCATGTTTTGTTTTGTTTGTACTCTAGAGAATGCTCTGAGTTTGATTGATTCAGTGATTATGTTTTGAATGCACAGCTTCATATTATCTTCTAAAATTTAAAACAGAGTCCTATAACTGTCAAAATTAGAAAAGTAGTGATCATAGTTACAATTTTATGTAACAAAGGACTGTGTCTATGTTGTTTCACTTTATTTTGGGATGTAATCATTTTCTTCAAGAAACTGTGTTGTGTCTGGGAAAGAAGGTTTGAAACATGTTTCCTCAAACTCTGAGCTTTCATTTCCTTGTTTCCCAAATCAGATTATTATAACTCTCTCTTTTGAGGATCAAATGGTATAACTAGAGTAGTGCCTGACATGCTATACCCACTTAAAAAAATAACACATTCTGTTATTTTTGTCCTTACTGTTTAAGCTTGTGTTTGTTCAAGTTTATAAATTCTTCGAGCTAGAAGAAATTTTTAAAGTCCTATGATTTCTTTACAGTTTATATTTTAGATTATATTTCTTCATTATTTTAGGCAGATGTGTGTTTCCTGGTTTAGAATTTTAGAGTCAAGGAAAAACAGAAAATAATAAAATGGGCCGGGCTAGAGTTATTCATTAATATTTTTACTTTTATAGTGAGTGATGGGTAGTTATGGTTGCTTTTAAAATTTGGAAACAATTCCATCCACTGATAATCTACTGTATAGTGTAGAATGTTTTGATCTGCAAGTCACAGAAGATCGCAGCTCGAACAAAATCCACAAATGGTAGTCTGTGGTAGGATCAGCTCCAGGCACAGAACAATTAGTCTTGTCATCCAGTGCCCACGTACTTTCCAGCATTCTATTGTGTCTCTGGTAACAGCATCAAATTCAGGCTAGTAACAAGATGGCAGCAGCATTTCCAGGCCACACGTCCACACACAGCCACATCCTAATGGGAAGAAATCTGTGATTCTCTGTTTCATTCTTGAGATTGAAGAAACTTTTCCCCAAAGACTCCAGTAGATTTATCAGAATTATCCCTTTCTTACAAAGAATACTAGAAAGCAGAACATAATTATCACTCATTTAGGAATGTAATGGATTTTAGGGTGTCAATCAAAGATACCACTGTAGGCCACATTTTTAGCTACCCAGCATACAAACACACATTCTTCCCATGACCGTGCTTATCTGAAATATATTTATACCATCTCCAAAATGAGACAATATAAAGACTCAGAGAGTTCCTCAGGCAAATTCAAGTTCAGGGTCTCTGTGTTAAGTTTAGACCTTTCCATCAAGTTGGAATGTAACTATTTATAGTCCAGTGAAAGTTTTTCACTCACTGCCTGAGGCCAGGGACTTCGGGAATACAAAATACAGTGGTATTCCTGGAAAATAATAATGAATAGTGGTTATTCTCAGTTTTGGTAGTTGATAAATTCCGTGTTTTGCCAATATGACAGCTCCTTGTTGGGGGATGCGGGGGTGGTGACTGTGTTGGTGGCACATGTCCTTGTTCATATCTACCATGGACACTTGGGGGATGGGCACACGGAAGAATGCCTTACCCTGGGACTGCACAGTTTTAACAACTCCCTTCCTGGTGAGTGGGTTTGGTGAGCTGAAAATTGGTCTAATTATAGGAATGCACTCTTGGTGAGGCTTAGAGTCACTTTGGTAATGCGATTTCCTTAATAATGTTGGATTCTAACTCATTTTCATTCAGTTGCATAGCCTGGTAACCTAGCCAGAGAGCTGGCGCAGTAAGTTATTTTCCCTGGGAAATCCAGTCCCAGCCGTATACATTAGTCTCATCCATCCTCTCCCTCAAACCCCAGATCATCATTCTTTAATGGCCTCTGTCATGAGGAAAATTAGAAGAATAGCCCAACGTGGGAATGCACACACATAACTTGTCCTATCCATCTACATTTTAAAGATGAGGTTGTCCCCTAACTGCTGTACGATTCTAATTGCTCCACTGAGCTTATCCACATCAAAGTTTCCTTCTCCGTGGTGCATAAGACTGTATCTCACCTGACTAGACTGACTTAAATCAGGATCATAGACCTCTAACCACATGATCATGGCTCCTTCTGGAAGGTCCTCTCGAACTTTCACATGGTAATGAGGGGGAATAAACTGGGGTGGGTTGTCATTAACATCCTCTAATGATACCTTCAGAAGCACCGTGGAAAGCAGCTGGGGTTCTTCTCTGGCTTGATCCCTGGCTTCAGTCTTTACGTAATGCACCTGCTGTTCTTCACGATCCAAGGGGTTCACGATTTTAACCACTCCAGTCGTGCTGTCAATTGAAAATTTATCTGTGTCTGTAAGAATAGAGTACGTCACATGTCCCTTTGGCCCCAGATCTTTAACTGGAAGTGTTTGCTGGAAGTCTGGAACTATAGGATTTCCTTTTGCTCTGATCAGATCTGCTCAGTCTCCATTCTCACTGTCTCTGTGTGCATTACCTACAGCTTGGAGTAGAAAGTGTGGCTTTTCCAACCCCCCAAAGTTCCACATTATTAACTCTAAATCAATTAACGTTATAGCCCAGACATGAACAGCCTCTTTAAGCAGAATTGTATTTTATTCCTTCTCTGCTTTCTAATACATCAACTTTAGCCCAAGCATAACTCTTTCTTGAAGGACTGAACTGAGAGAATTAGCGAGAATTTGCCAAAACATCAGTGTTCTGAAAATTTCCTTTCAGTTTGCAAAATGAGTAACCATTTAGCCAAACGCTTCCAAACCACACAAGAAGGGTCAGTAACCATGAAGCTTTGAAGAAAGGAGTGGATCGTCCTCTCCCTTGCTTTATCTCCTCTTTTCCAACAGGTCAACATTTTAGTGTCTGTTACTTGTGACAACTCACTTCTGGTGACAGATATGGTATCAGGATGCCTCTGGCAGCAAGGAACTGAAAGTATCAGTTAAAGAAAAGAAATTATGCACACAACTGGAGTGAGGTTCCTATGTGCCTTATAACAGGGTTTGACTCTACTGTATTTTCTTGGCCATTGTGTCTCCGGGGCTAGTAGCAAAATAGCTTCAGCTCTTTCAGACAAGATACTGACAAGACTAGAAGAGAAAGCAATCATTTCTTCCCAGGTCTTAGACCTGAGTAGATTTTTCACAGAAGCGCTTCAAAATTCTCCTCCTAATGTCTAATGTAAAATTCTTGAGAACGTGTATTTCATAATCTACAGGTCGCCACCAATGAGAAGCGATTACTTCATGATGCAAGGAAATATCTTTCTGGGAATCTGGAAAGCAAGGGACAGAAATATTTTTTAGGGACTCCTGGGCTCTCACTCTGATCTAGTTCCCAGACCATCCCCAGCCTCACTCATCTTTGTTAAGATGGCCTTGTTGATGCTGAGTTTTGTTCAGAAACCAAAACAGCTTGAGCATCATAAACATTTCTTTACACATAAGAGCATAGATCGTTAGTGTACATTTTTCTGAGATGGTACTGTAACCCCAAATATAAAAGGGCAGAGGTATAGTAAACATTAGTCTGTGTTCTCAACTCTGTCCAGAGACTAATTGCAGACCATGTGTTAAGGATATGTGTCCTTTTTAGGGAACCAAAGACCAGAGACCATCACTCAGGACATACACATCTTCTCCCACTCTCAGTAGCCTTTCATAGCCTATATCTTCTGTATCCTTTGCTAAATAATTCTCATTCTTTTTTTTTAACATCTTTATTGGAGTGTAATTGCTTTCAATGGTGTGTTAGTTTCTGCTTTATAACAAAGTGAATCAGTTATACATATACATATGTCCCCATATCTCTTCCCTCTTGCGTCTCCCTCCCTCCCACCTTCCCCATCCCACCCCTCTAGGTGGTCACAAAGCACTGAGCTGATCTCCCTGTGCTATGCGGCTGCTTCCCACTAGCTATCTATTTTACGTTTGGTAGAGTAAGTGTGTGTGTGCATGCATGCATGTGTGTATGGTCTCTTACAAATCCACAAACCACGAAAAACACTGTACACTAAACGTCTGTGAAACAATTTAATAATATCTACTATCTAACGTTACAAGTAGCCTTTAAAAAAGTTTTCTACCTAGAAAACTTAGATGATTGTCACAGTATTATACACTTGTCATACCATTAAAAAGAAGTACCCTAATAAACATACACTAAATTAAAAATTTTAAATAAGTTTTAGCCTCTCAGAAGAGGTTACTGCCTACTAAATTTTCCAGGTAAATAACCTTGTGAATCTCCATGCTACTTAATGTTTAATGGTGGCATGTATATGTCTCCTGTGAGCCTGTTCAACATTTGAATTATCATACACTGAGACAAAGAAATCATATGACAAACCTATTTAACTGATGCATCTATGGAACTTTTAAACACATTGAATGAATTATCTGCTTTGGGCATTCAAATATTTATAAAATTACCATTTGATAGATCAGTTGTGCTTTCAGATTCTGAGGAACCTCAAGACAAATAAATATGCAATGTTATTTGTTTACTCAAATATGTGTCTGAAAATATTTTCGTATTGCCATGCAAGAGAGCTACTAAAATTATGTTAGAAGATAGCTAGCTTACATGTATCTGGGCTAAGAAAAATAAAGAAAACCTGAGTAGTAGTGTTTGAGTTAAAACAATCTTAGTCACACCACGTGTACTCTGGTAAGTTCACACATTTGCCTAACCATTTAGAGATGGCAGCTCTTCTTAAAGTGTGCTTACTTTTCTTTTCAAGGTTGTGTGATATTTTGATCTTTGGAAATGCTGAAGATACAGGAGTTCAAACTTGAAGACATTTTCTCTCTCAATCTCTTAGTATTCAGATTAATGCAGGGAACACTGAATTCGATCGGGAGAAGGGGAAGCAAGATCCATGCCCTCTGGAGATGACTGAACAAATTACTTGGCAATCCGGATGGGCACGGGCATTCAATAAGTCAGAGTTTAAGTCCTGAAAGTAAACAATGGTAGGTCAAACTGCTGGAAGCTCTCCATATGGAAAAAAACAATCTTTTACTTTACCCAACATATTTGGCTATGATGTATTATTTGGTAGTTAAAAAAGAGAAGATTAGTTTTTAAATCATTTATTAACATAGGTAAAATTGAACTATGATTCCTAACATTTAATTTAAATATTATCCACTACACACTACCTGTTTTATGCCAAGGACTGGCTTTGGTGCTGGGACCTCAAAAATAATTAATCATGCTACCCAGATTCAAGGAGTGCAATAGGTCGGACACTCCAATAAGTAGACCCTGAGCTTAAGGTTCAGGTATTAGTGATTAATATCAAGGAAGTGCTCCCAGGAGAAAGCAGTCAGGGAGTGGAGAAAACAGGAACCAGAGTCAAAAAATCCAGGAAATGGAGAAATTTCAGTTGACTTTCAAGACTCAGACTGATCCTGTGGGAAGCTCTGGATGTTAAATTACACCTCAGGGTTTGTCCTGCCTGCAGACAAAGGAATAGGGCTCTTATACTCCTGCTGGCCAGGACAGGAGGCAGTGGGGTTATGAGCATGTGGTAGTGCTGAAAGCTCCCAGGTACATCCAGCAGGTCCTATAGGAGACGAGACTCCAGTGCTCTGAGCAGCCCTCTGAAGGATGCAGACATAAACCTTTAAAAGCATAGCATGCTTGGCAGGCAGACGCAGAGCTGGCCCAAGTGATGGAAAACAATACGTGTGGGACACTAGCAGTGATTACTACCAGAAGCTCATGTTCTCAGAGAGGTTCTAAGCCTTAAAAATATTAGTGTGATAAATATAATAATATATTGACATTCAAAGCAAGTACATACTCGGGAAAAAGATGAACTCTCTGGGTGGTACAGATGGGGGTTAAGGAATGCTTGAGTAGAAAGGTGAAGAGAACAGCTAAATGCTCATCTGCTTGCCACTATAAGCTAAGTGTTAAAAGTGTGAGTCTGGTTTGATTGTCAATGCTTCTTTATGGGAAAATTAATAATATTTCACTCACCCCTTAGAGGAAGATGTCTTTAATCAGTTTATTGTGTGTCCTCTTCTCAAATCCCAGTTGTCCCACTGAATGAACTAATTATGTTCCTTTAAAACCTATTAAAAATTCCCTCTTAGAGAAACCTGTTGTCCTTTATGTCAAATGTCCCTAGAGTTCTGTAAGTTCAGTTTGGTTTTTCTGCTTCTGGGCTAATTTCCTCTTCTTTTTTCCAAATACCTTTTTTCTACCCTGTCAGTGAGACCATATTCTTTCCTCATGCATGAGCTGCACTCCCTTGAACATTTCATCCTCCTCCTGCATCCAGAAACCAACTCATTGCCTCCTTAGCTTTCTTCTGACTCTCTCTAAGCTAAAAAAGAAAAGCAGTTTAATTCCTTGCAATCATCATCTAGGGTTGGAATTCCAACTTCCTGACAAAATGCTAACACATAGACAGTGATCTCAGAATACAAAGTTACATGCTTTCATCTGGAGCTTCCTGTTTTCTATTTCAAGGAATCTTGAGTCAAACTCTGAAGTCAGACATAAAATCCCAGTTCTGTTAGTTACTTGAGTAACTTTTAACAATATACTTAACCTCTCAAAGTCTCAATTACTGCATCTAGAAAATAGAAGTAATAATCTTCCATATCTCATATGATTGCCTTGAGTGTTAATTATATGCTCAGTGCAGTGCCTGAAATGCAGTAGATCCTTAGTAGATGATAGCAGCTTTTAATGATATACCATAGAAGCCTTACTTCTAGACTATCAGTTCTCTTAATAAATTTACTATTAAATCTTTATTGTATAATTTATATATGCCTACATTAAACTCCTAAGTTTTGCTCCAAGATATGACTCTCAGTCTTTTATAGGTACATATGCCTCCTCCACTGTAAATAATCTTGGTTATCTTATTTCTAAATCCATCACGGTTAGACCAGTATTTCACAGATCATGTTCCAAAGAACTCTTATATTAAGTGAGATGTTAACTGGTGTTCTGGGAGAATACAGCACAAAATAACTAATAAAAGCATTTTTTTTAATTTAGTGATTAATTATCCTTTTACAATTTATTTTCAAATATATATGAAAAATACCAAACACATTTATAGAGCTCTTGTGATCACGAAAAATCTCATTTAAGAAAATATTTTTCATTTGTAATTTCCATCATGAAGTTGAAAGCTAAATTACATGGAACATTAAACAATTACGATTCATTTTTTCTTTGATTCATAGCTTTGCTAACCACCTGTCCAATAGCTTGTCTGATGTTATGTGCCTTAACGTATAATTTTATATGTCTTTGTTATGTTACTAAATGTTTTTTTAAAATATGATAATCGAATGCTGATCATCTGTAACCTCAAGTACATTTTGAGCACCTGCTGTAATGCTAGTGCACATTTTATTTCATGACTTCCTCATTGTGTTCTATTTATGCATTACAGTATGAAAAATGTTACATGGTCAAATAAGTTTTGAAAACCCTCGATTAAAAGTAACAAATTAGGAGGGGGATTTGCTAGAGGCATAATGATGGCAGTAACGTGAAGGGACACTGACAGAATGGCAGTAATTCAAGCTGTAGTCCCAGGATAACAAAGCATAGGAGAGTAATCGATGCTTATAATGATATTCCTAATCATAAGTTAGAATGAACTGCGGTTCAGTGTACTCAAATTAATAAGGCAGGGGGGCTTTCCTGGTGGCGCACTGTTTGGGAGTCCGCCTGCCGATGCAGGGGATGCGGGGTTCGTGCCCCGGTCTGGGAAGATCCCACATGCCGCAGAGCGGCTGGGCCCGTGAGCCATGGCCGCTGGGCCTGCGCGTCCAGAGCCTGTGCTCCGCAGCGGGAGAGGCCACAGCGATGAGAGGCCCGCGTACCACACACACACAAAAATTAATAAGGCAGGGGTATATGTAATATATTTTACAGTAATGTCTATTTAACATACAATTTTTTAAAGAAATTGAAATGAGAACTTCAGTTATACTGAAAAATGTAAAATACCTCATTCCATAATGATGTTGGTTAAATAACTTGTTAATTTTGAAATATGAATTCTACTTTATGAATGACCATTACTCATTAACTATTTCAGTTAGCTAGCATAATAAGGGTAGTGCAGTGCCTTGAACACATTACATTAGCTAAGCTAGGCTCTGCAATAGGTATGTCCAGTCTTTAGCACTGTTAATCATAATTACAAAATTATTTTAGTTTATTTTAGCCCTTTATCACCCAACAACATACAGCATATACAACATTATCAAATTAAGCTTAAAATCAAATGATGTGTTTGATTTTGTTCATTTCTCATTCAAATGTAATAGATGACCTATTGACTCTCAAAGTTATTTCTACTTTTCTTATTTTAAATGCATATTCTGTATTCTTTCTAAATATGTCTCTTTATTTGTGGAAGGAAATTAAAGAAACTTAATACTATCCTAGAAATGTGGGCACAGTTTTATAATGTCAGACTCAGGGTTAAAGGTCAGTAGAGTGGGACTTCTAGGGATGAGGTTAATGATGAGGTTGTGTTCATTGAATATTATTCTACTTCACAGTGGCCTGAGTCCTCAAATTCTCTCTTAAAAGAGAGCTAACATTTGTTAGTGACTAAATGCCAGGTACTGATCTAAGCTTAGAGCTTTATGTGTATAAACATATTTAATCTTCACAAACATCTCATGAGATAAAAACTATAAGAACAAATATTAAGATACTATCTCGATTTTAGAGATGTGAAAAATGTTTTACAGTTTTGGTTTAAAATAATTTCTTACCCCAAATTCATATGTCCCCATTTACTCTTTCCCTGCTACAAATTAAAGTTGGATTTTCTAGATTATGAAGAAAGGGAAGTAATTGTAAACTCAATGTATATTTCGTTCAGGGAAGGAAATTTGCTAACAGGATGGGATCTGTCAAGAGAAAACTTCATTGATGTGATAAGAAGTTTGTGAATTAATGATAAAATCAGGGATGGGGGTGGATACACTTGATGACTTGGAAAGGTATCTTATTGATAGTTAACTGTTCAGTTGACTATCAGGTGTAAGGCTTGGTTCTTGTCATATTTTGCAACTAACTTTTGTGTAACCTCTGGAAAACTCTCCAGGTTTCAGTTTCTTATAAAATAAGGTATGAGTCTAAATTATTTCTAAGTTGTCTAATTTTTGTGATACTCCAAAGGTATGCTACCAGAGATATACCAAAGCCAATTCATTCCCTAAGTGTCTAATACATGTCTTGTACAATAGTAACTAATATGAGAGGGAAGGAAGGAAGGAAGGGAGGGAGGGAGGGAGGGAGGGAGGAAAAAAGGAAGAAAGGTGGGAGGGGAGGGGAGGGGAGGGAGGAAGGGAAATTCCTATCTTTCAGTTCATAATTTAGTTGTCAGAAAAAAGGCACACACATGTTAAAAATTCTGTAAACAATCCTTTTATGACAATGAAAGTGTCATAGCAATTTAGAAATTAATGTTTGCGCTAATAGTCTTAACCAGGACACATGAACTGAAGGAGAGTGATGACTATTGTGGTAGGTAAAGAACACTGGACTAGGAGTCAGAAAATTTCATACAAATCCCAATTTTTGCAAAATCGTTCTTATTGAGTGGAAATCATAATAATTATTGAGCATCTATCATGAATTAGGTATTTCAATAACTACTTCGTATATGTTAATTATCCTCAGTTTTATTGAACCAAAGTTGGAGCCTTCAAAATTTAGTGATTAAAAGCACAACATTTCTTTTTCTGGTAGAAAAACTTCTGTTTGTGTGTTACGAGCTTTTTCATGAGTCCTTATATTCAGGAAGTTGCAGAAATTGAGTGAGCAGTCATTTCATTTGGCTGGGCAGCTAATTTACTAGTCTGCAGTATGATAGTAACTTTCCCTGCTTAATTGAGAGAAAAGGTTAATAGAGAGTAGGAAAGAAAATTTCAGTATAGTTCTTAAGTGTTCATCATACCAGCTTTTAGTGCCAGTGGAAGGTTTTGTGCCATAGACAAACCTAATGGTTCAAAATGTTCTGTTCTTTGGGGGCATGGAAAATGGCTTTATGTTTGTTTGGTTTGTTTTCTGAAGAAAATTTCCAGAGCTGGGATTAACTCAAAATCTTTTTTGAATCTTACAAAGAGTAAGGGCGCTTATTAAATGTGGCAACATCTGCCAGATACTCCCTTCAGTATAAAAGCTCCATTAAGCCAGTATATTGGGCACTTTCTCACTGCATGATATGTACGTGTGTGTATGTGTGTGTGTTTCTGTGTGAGTTTAATTTATGAAAACAATTTCAGCACTGCATTCTTTAAAAGCTACAATCCTAAATTTTATAGAGAAGAAAAGATGTTTGGAAATCATTTACTACACTACCAAATCTGAATGCCAATGAGCTACAATTTACCAATATACTGTATTCTCTACTAAAGTTGCCTTCTTTTGTTTTCAGAGGGCATGTAAGGAGAACGCCAGAACGGGCAAGAATGTTTTTTTGCCTTTTTTTTTTCTTTTTTGCTAATCCAGAATTTTTTGATCTCTGTATATTTTGCAACCAATAGGGAACTGAAAGATGTATAATTGAAAAATAAATTAAAATGTTAAATTTGAGGACACAGTGTTTTGAATAAAAGCCTCAGATAATGTGAACTTGATAAGTTCATCTATTATAAATAAAGATGTAGCATAAATGAGAAATTTCGTGTCTTGTGAGGCTGAAGAAGTTTTAAAATGCATCTAATACAATGAAGTATTATAAGGAATTAATTTATAAACCAAATCATTGATCTGTAGAAATTCGGTGATAATATCTCACTTCTTTTGCACATTTTCAAAGATAATACATTGTGTGAGAGCCCTAGAACTCAAAGCTGAAATGGATCTTAAAATGCTCATTATTATTTTACTCTTTGAGTAGATATTATTTATTGAAGTATCATAGAATGTTAGATCCAGAAAGGAGTAAGGGATGGAACTAAACATTTACATAAGAGGGAAGTGTAAAGGCAAAGCAGTTGTGATTGTCTAGGTTCATGTGAGATTTGTCTGTACTCACATGACATTAAGTAGCTCATTTAGGTGAATCTCAACAGTTTATGAACTTGCAGAGGAAAAATAAATACTCTTCACATTAGTACATTTTGTTTTACTTACTAATATTATTAAACCAAATATTTATATCTTGATACACAGGTGGTGACATTTATAATTTTTCAAGAAATTTTCTTTATATTACTGTATAAAATTTTCATATTACTTTATTGAGTGCAAGCCCTGTTGGTGTTAAATCAGTGTAGTCAGATTAAAATTACTTAGAACAGTAATTGGACAAAAGATATAGGTAGGGACTTCCCTGGTGGTATAGTGGTTAAGAATCCGCCTGCCAGTGCAGGGGACATGGGGTCGAGGCCTGGTCCGGGAAGATCCCACATACCACGGAGCAACTAAGCCCATGCACCACAACTGCTGAGCCTGCACTCTAGAGTCTGCGAGCCACAACTACTGAGCCCGTGTGCCACAACTACTGAATCCCACACGCCTAGAGCCCATGCTCCGCAACAAGAGAAGCCACCGCAATGAGAAGCCTGTGCACCGCAAGGAAGACTAGTCCCCGCTTACCACAACTAGGAAAAGCCCGCACCCAGCAACGAAAACCCAACGCAGCCAGAAAATAAAGAAAGAAATTTATTAAAAAAAAAAAAGAAAAAGAGTGAAAGAAAGCAGAACATTAAAAAAAGCAAAACAAAACTCATTGATTCCTTTCCCCAAATATAAAACTTATATCCAGCTATCAATTTTAATTTATAGGCAGTGACCATTAGAGTTGGATTAGCATCATGCTGATTTTTTAAATTTTGTTTTCATTGAAAATAAAGTATGCGTCTAATCAGGGTGAATAATGTCCACAGAAATGTGCACCTGTGCTTTGTGGCTGAATTTATTTACATTTACATTAACTGATTAGCTCCTGCCAACCAGTTCCACATTCAACAATTATTCATAAAAATGTCTCGTTGTTTTTGTTGTATATTTATCCCATTGGATAAGATGGACATTCTAATATGCTGGGTATTTAACTATAGTTAAAGTTAATTGAGAAACTGCTAATTTTTTTAAAGCTACAAACAGAAAGCTACTTAAGTCTTATTAAGCAGAACTTACAAAACAGGAGCTTTCAAAAGTAGTTTACATACCTGGTTTTGTTTTTAACCTAATTATCTACATTTATAGAGATAAACCATGTAATAAACTATATAATAAATCCTAATTGAATAACTCTGGTAGTTTCTGTGATATAAGGATGAAGATCACATGAGCCTGTGAAGTTGGCTCACAGTTTTAGCAGACAGGCACATAAACTGTTTCAATATAGCATGATAATAGCTAAAGCCCAGCACTTATTTAGCACTTTACGTGTGCCTGCTCTGTTTTTAGTAGTTTTATCTCATTTACTCTTCCCAACAGCCCTTAAGAGTGGGTTCTATTACCATCTCCATTTTACAAAAGAGAAAAGTGCTGCCCAGAAAGGATGAGTAACTTGCGTAAGGTAACAGTTAATAACTTCCTGTGCTGAAGTTGAAACCAAGCAGCCTCAGTCTCACTCAAGAAGCAAAGGTGTACATCGGCTATTGTTGCAGCAGGGATGATGCTGAATTACAGCTCAGGAAATGCGTTCAAATGTGCTAGGTGAGAGCTGCACAGTGATGGAAAAGGAAATGTTTAGGGTGGAGAGTCAGGGACTGGAACAGTTAAAGAGCTTTCTGGGAGAACAGAAGAGATTTAGTGAGGGCAAGGAGCTATGAGACCAGTGGATGTATGCGGGAACTATAGCAGGTTCTTAACTACCACAGCAGAGTCTTCAGAACATCTGAGAAAGAACCCTTGGATACATATTCAATATACAGTTTCCCAGACCATGTCCTAGAATCTCCGCAGTGAGGCCAAAATGAGCATCTTAATAGAGCACGTCAGGTGATTAACTGCTCTGTATCAGAATTTTCAAGATTCTCTGCCAAACTGTAAAGTTGAAGTTGAGAAGTGTCTGGAGATGAAGCCAGTGAGGTAGATAAGGACCAGATCATAGACCTTTTAAATTGTCCACTTTCTGATTAGATTATTTCACAAAAATAATAAACAATATTTCAAAATATGTTTAACATAGGTTAAAAACACAGGTTAAAAGCAGTTCAACAAAAAAAAATGAAACAAAATTTGTTCTTTCATATCCTTACTTCACTTATCCTCTAAAGCACTCCATAATAAAGTACTGAATCTTACCTATTCTTTTATCGAGACACTACATTCCATACCCCTACCCCCAAGGAGCCCATTTATTTGCTTCTTGAACAAATATTTAGGAAACCTTTCAAAAGATATGACCAAGTTCAGCATTCATTGATCTCTTCATTCATTTAATCTAATGATTCTCAATATTGGTGGTAAACAAGGATGACCTGAGCAGCTTTTTATAAATGTATAAAAGGAGAAAATTTATATATATATATATATATATATATATATATAAATTTATTTTTTCTGGTATCTGCTGTGTGAAAACCTTTTTCCCCTTTACTCTGAGGAATACATGTGTAAGTTAAGTATACTACCCACAGGGACCTTGAAATCTAGACAGGAAATAAGATATATATCCCCCAAAATATAATGTTAGAATATTATAAGAGCCCCAAAGAGGTGCAGAGAGTGTGCTATAAGAGTTCAGAGGGGGCTTCCCTGGTGGCGCAGTGGTTGAGAGTCCGCCTGCCGATGCAGGGGACACGGGTTCGTGCCCCGGTCAGGGAAGATCCCAGACGCCGCGGAGCGGCTGGGTGCGTGAGCCATGGCCGCTGAGCCTGCGCGTCCGGAACCTGTGTTCTGCAACAGGAGAGGCCACAACAGTGAGGGCCCGCGTACCGCAAAAAAAAAAAAAAAAAAGTTCAGAGAATTGCAATATTGCTTACTGTTGAAGGCATTAGAGAAGCTTTCTTGGAGGAGTGGGCATTTAAGCTTAGTTGTAAATGAGAACGAGATTTTGATAATAGGGTTACTGGAGAAGGGCATTTCCAAATGTTTAGGTGGAGAGATCATAATGACTGAAAGCAAGTTAAGTGTCAGGATGGGTGAGAATTAGGGTTAAAAAGGATTGTTGGAAAAAAGTTGTCTTGGGAGTTGGACTCAGGTAAGTAAAGGTGAGGGAATTAAAACGGAAGGTTGTTCTCATTTTGAGGGGTGCCTGAATCCCAGTCTAAAGAGTGTGGAATTCATTCATGGCCTAAGTGAAATGTTGAAATCTTTCAGCAAAGAAGGGGCATGAAGAGCCATTTCAGAAAGATCAATCTGATGTTAGGGTGTGGGAAGAATTGGCTAGGGGAGAGACTGAGTTAGGGGGATCTCTTAAAATACAATAGTACAGACAAGGATTATAATATTTTAAATCAGGTTTTCATTCCAATATAGAGATGAAAACATGGAAAATGATAGTTTGCAAAACAAGCCCTATTCAGAAGTTGGCCTTCCCCATGTATGTTGTGATTGTTTACTTCTAGAAAGTGAAGAAATTAAAAAAAAAAAATTAAAGCTTCATCTGGTCCCCGTCAATGTCTTGTATAACGAATTATATTGCAGTATATGTCTGCATGTTGAAAGCGTCCAGTTCTGTGCAGGTCAGTGGTTAACAATCAGCTCTCCAAAGAAAAATGCCTTAATTTGTAACATTTGCCAATTTCTGTGGTGTAAAATAATCCTTCCCTGTGGCCAATTTCAAATTATCAATGTGAATGAACTGTCATGTAAATGAACATGAATTTGGGAAGTGTTGGGAGGAAAAGTTCTCCTCTACCAATTTAGGACTGACTGATTTGGGCCCCTCTAATTAACTGATAATGGACAGATTAACAGGAGGAGTTTATTATGCAGATGGAGCTACTCAGTAGTGAGTCACTGAATAGCCAGACAGACGTAAAGGCTTCTGTACCAACACAACACAAAAGGGGGCCGGTTTAGGGCTTCAGTGGGAAAGTAGGGAAGGTTCTGTGGGGCTTTTTGATGCTAATGGACAGCTGGATTCACTCTTCTGGTGCTGAGGGTCAGTCTTTTCCTAAATAGGAAACTCCCTAGGAGAAGGATCAATGGAAGCTGTATTTTCCGGAGGCTCCGCTTAGGTTAGGGTAATGTTTCTTTCTGTGACTACCGATTGTTCAGAAGTTTTCAGTTTAAAATATTTTTATACCATGTTGGTGGGCTGTTAATACTTTTAGGAAGAGATGAAAATAATTCTAGGGAGCCCTGGTGAGGTGACTCTTGCACACCGTCACATGTATCCCACCTCAAAATTGTCTTTTTCGTGTGGTGAATTAAATTATTTAAAAAGAAACAAAAGAACAAAAATGGAAACCCAAAGTTTCCCTTAACAGTTGTGATCTGTGCATAGTAGTGGAGCTGACACCTTCAGTGATCAGGATTTAGCTATTAGGAACGGACAGATTTGGGTGAACACTACAAGGTTTCTAGATAATTTGAGGGAGTTTAGAAAATGAGGTGTGGAAAAAGAGGTAAACTGCATGTGACCCTCATAAAGATTACAGTATATAATACAGCAGAAATTTGCTAAACAAAGTCTTTTCATAGAAAATCCTCTGGTCATGGAAATTATCCATCTCTGAGTTATGTCTTAAAGGGTCAGATGTCCTTATGTCTATGAGTTCATGTGATTTACTTGTTCAGAAGGTGTTTATTGAGCATCTATTATGTGCCAGATGACAAGAATCTTAATGTTCATTAAATAATACCTGTGGAACTGGCCAGTTGGCTGCCACTGTGGTGTGAGAAAAAAAAATAGAAAGAAATTTGCTAAATAAAATTGACAATGGGTATAAAGTTGAAGTAAATATTTTATGTTTATTCTGCTCACTCCCTTTTTTTGGTTTTCCTTTGTTATAAATTGGTGAAGTTGGGTCTATGTGTATTGGCTACAGGAAGATGCTAAACTTCTTGTCTTCTTTGAGACGTATGATGAAAGAATAATTTAGGTGAAGTCATTTTGGTTTCCAGGTAGCATAAGCTGTGTGGTGGTGATTTTCATGATCACACCCTAACGTTAAGGGGTGGAGAGAAGAAGTAGGTGTCCTTGTTCCTCCTCAGTTTCCTGACCAGCATCTTTCCTGTCTCCCTAATAACTCTTGGTTCAAAGCTTGAAGTTCATCAGATTATTCTACTTGTTACCCCTCTTTATTGTAGTCTTTGTTTGACCCCCATCATATTCTTCCCCCATTCTTTAAAAAGAATGTGGATCCTTATTCATTTTTATGACTTCCAATATTGCTCTTGAAATAGTTCTTATTTATCCAAATTGTTGCCCCCCCTTAGCATCTCAGCTCCTTGTGATTTCAGATGGCCTTGGCCTGCAGCGGCTTGAAGCAAGATTTCGGTTCCCAGCCAGAGATTTGAGGTCGGGCAGTGGCAGTGAGAGTGCTGAATCCTAGCCAACAGACCACCAGGGACCAGTGGACAGTGACAAGGCCCTGGCCCATCAGCTGTGTAGAAATGAATTTTCACATAGAGACAGAAAGTAGTGAAGCAAGTAAAGTGTTTATTAGGAGGAAAAAAGAGTACAGTACATGTGTGGATAGACACACAGGCGGGCTCAGAGGGAGAGTCGCGCCCTCGTGGTAGTTTCAATCACTTTTATGGGGCATTTCTTCCGGGTTTCCTTTAGCCAATCATCTTGCTTTGCCTGGTTGTGAGTCTGTATTTGGTATATCTCAGGGTCCTCCCATGTGTGCGTGTGCATCTCTTAGCCAAGATGGATTCTAGTGAAGAGGCCCATGGGAGGTTGACATCACTTACTATGGGGGGGCTCCCCCTCCCTCTTTGAACCTCCAAGGAGCCTTTCTGCACATGTGTAGTCGGGGAGGTCTCCTTGAGTTCGAGAATGTGTAATATGAGGTCTTTTATCTCTTATCTGGGCAGGGACCAGCCTCCTCCATTATCGTGCATTTATGGAGTTTCTGTTGACAGGGGAGAAACTGTTCAGCCTGGGGCCCATCTATCTCCTGCCTCACTTGAGCTCCTGATTTTTTCATAACCTTGTTCTTCATCCTATCTCAGGCAGTGTATCCAAGTGCTTACCTGACATCTCCACTCCCATGTCCAACTGGAATTTCAAAAACTTGAACAAACTGAACTATTGAATTTTTTTCTCCACTTCAAATGTGTTACTTCTGCAGTCATTCCTCTCCCAGTAAATTCCTACTTAATCCTTCTGTTTGTTTAGGCACAACCTTAGAAGTCATCCCTGTCTCCTCTGTTTCTCTCCTAGCCCATAACCAAACCATCAGGAAATTCTGTCCTTCTACCATCAAAATATATATACTCTTCAACCAGTTTTCACCACCTGTACTGATGAAACCTTGTCCAAACCACCATCAGCTCTCAACATATTACAATCACCTTCTAAGTGGTCTTTCTGCTTCCATGCTTGCCTTTCTGAATTTCTTTTAACCTGGCATTGCCACATTTTATTCACCACAGGTGAGTTACCAAATCCAGCACGCACTCGAGGGGAGAGAATGACACAACGGTGCAAATTTAAGAAAGCAGGGATCTTTGGAGGCCATTCTAGAAGCCAACTACATTAGCCAATATATCAAGTTTTAAGTGCTAGCCCTGGCAGGCAGAATTTAAAGCTAGAAGCTTACTAGCACTCTATAGCAGACACAGAATTCAGCTGCCTTTCAGTTTAAAAGCTGCCAACATTCTCCTACCTACGGAACACTTAAAAAGTCCAAGAATGGAAAGGCAATCTTTTCTTCCAGTTCAATACTATACCAGCCAAATCTGCTCATGAAAAGCTGCTCTGTGTAGTTCAAAGTCAGCCAGCAGCAACTTGCAACCCCTAAGGCCCTGGCATCTGTGTTTTGACCGAAACGACTCATGGCCATCGTCTTTCTGATGTTCTTGGGACCCAGAGGCTTTGCTGAGGTCTATTCATCCCACACACCATCACTTAATACTCACAACAATGTAAAAGGGCTCCTTGCCCTTGGGAAAAGTCTCCATAAGCTGCAGACAAACTTCCAGGTTAAAATTCTTAGGATTTGAGGCTTAAAGCTCTTACTTGGACCTTAGCAGTAAAAAGCCTACCGCAGAGCTGTTGAACAGAACACATGTTCTCTGCATGTGATCCAGCTAGCAAAAAAAAGGAATGAGCTGAGCCAATCACACCGAGTTCATCCATCCCAAATTTACCAGCAAGAAAACTTACCGATTCTTTGCTAGGCAGAGAAGCTGAGAGGGTAACACTAGTAAAGCTCCTTCTACATGAAAGGAAACACCAGGAATGAGGAATAAGTGTTCCCTGCAAACTTAATTTCCAAATACTTCATTTGCTTTATAACTTCATTTTCTTTAAATGTAGAAAATTAAACATGGTCACAGATCTTTGACTTTATGATTTATTTATGTTTATGTTTAGAAAAACCCTGCCCATTCTATAATTGATAGATAATACCTATATTTTCTTCAAGTTCTTTTGCATTTTCTTTATATTTAGCACTTTAATACATTTAAAGTTTATTTGAATGAAATTTAAGGATGTATTTTTCCCCCTAACACTTAACCAATTAGTAAATCACAGCCTGTTAAATAACCTGGTATATTTCTCTATGCCTATTGAAGTTACAATAAATTTAGAACTCAAACTTCTCAACTAGGAGTAAAAATCAGTACATTAGCCTTGGGGGAAAATTTGATAATATATGTGAAATTAGCCAATTATGTGCATATTAACTGAGACTTTATAATTCTATAAATTTATTGAATGAAATAGTCACAGATCTGTTTTATGATTCTCATCACAGCATTAATTGTAAAGAAAAAAATGAAAATGCAAAAATTATGACAAATGAATAAAGTTATATGATGGTATTTTCACTCATCATAAAGTACATTGAAGAAAAATGTTTGATGTGAGAAAAATCCTGAGAATGTAGTTTGGGGCAAAATTTAGAATAGATAATATACGTTAATTCCAGTTAATTACATATCACAGAAAAAGACTGAAAAAAATGTGTGTACATATTTAATCAGTGATTATCTTAGGTAGTTGGATTTTTATTTGTTGTTTGCTTCCCTATCTACTTCCTTATGAATCCTTTTTCTAGTTTGTACTTTTCACACTTGCTTATCTCCTCTAACGAATTTAAGATAACTGGAGGCAAGGAACTTTTATTAAACATACATCGCAAATCTAGTTTGTGATAGATTCTCAATACTGCTTGTTAAATGTTGTAAATGAAATAAGACCATAATTTCAGTTTGTGGCAGCAGCAGAACATACGAAGAATGTTCAAGAAAATAAGCAGATAGAGGGATAATGGAGATCCAAGTCATAAAGAGGTCTAGCAACAGTTGGTTTGGATTCAGCCTTAGAGATTAGGGATCAGGGACAGAATCTCTTTCCTTTGGAGAAATAGGTAAAAACAGGAACTCAGCCTTACGATATTTGTACAATAACTTGGGGAAATTATATAGGAACTTTGAGGTTCAAATATGCACTTCCAGAATTGGAATATATGAGTTGAAACTGCAATTTCCTAAAATTGAAGCAAACCAAAGCAAAATAAAATTAATAAGCTAGTCATTGTTGAGGTAACTAATGCCACCATCAACAAAAATGGGCTGGTTTAAAAAAATATATTGTTAATCAGATTAGCTATTTCTATCTTAAATTATGTTGCAGTGTGTCTGGCATGAAGTCATTGTGCTTTCGGTAGTTGATTTTTCAATTATTTTAAATGAATAAGAGGATATGAATTTTGTCACTATGGTGAACCTCTAGCACTGCTCAAAGGATAAAGTGCTTGGATTGTAAATGATTTGTATTTCTTTGTACATATACCATAGCTTGATATAAAGCATACTCTGAGAGAATCTAATTACTACTTTTTTCTAACTTTATACTAAACAACGAATCTTCTACTCCATAATGTGGTTTCTGAATGGTTCTCTTCACCAAAAGGAAAGAACTCAAATAGGTTGCCACCCTGAGTTCTTACGTCAAGTTTAGTTTTCATTATTAGTTAACATGTTGGCCAATATCTGACTAAGTACAGTCTCTTATTCATTTAGTTATTCTGAATCATCCCCACAAAACCTGCCTGCCCCTATTTGAGTTGATATAATTTAATTTCTGAAATTTCCAAACTTAAGTACCAAGTCCTAATTTCTCCTGTGGGAATGAGCTAGTTTATATCTCTGCTATAGCCTAGTAATTTAGGTTATTTTGGGTTTTGGTCACAACCTTGATTTAGCTTTGGTTTAGTGACAAAACAATGAGGTAATGAGATTAGTAATTGGGATTGATCTCATCAGAGTAAGACTAAGAGCAAAGCTAACTCCACACTGAGCCAGGCATTTATTGGGGTATTGTTTCTCTCAGCTGTCTTTGATTATTGATATCAGACAGGAAGAGATTTTGAAAATTAAGAAGGTGAACTTCAACCAGAGCTTTTGTTTACCTTATGCATCTGTACTAAAGGCCTTTTTTTTTTTTTTTTGCGGTATGCGGGCCTCTCACTGTTGCGGCCTCTTCCGTTGCGGAGCACAGGCTCCGGACGCGCAGGCTCAGCGGCCACGGCTCACGGGCCCAGCCGCTCCGCGGCATGTGGGATCTTCCCGGACCGGGGCACGAACCCGTGTCCCCTGCATCGGCAGGCGGACTCTCAAGCACTGCGCCACCAGGGAAGCCCCGTGTGGCAGCTCTTAGTATGCCAAAGTGGCATGGTGTTGGCAAAACCTATGTGCTTAAATTTCTATTCCATTGAGAAATTTAAGAAAGAGGGGAATATTCCTATCTTGTTTCTTAGAATTTTATTTTAAAAAGCTTGTTTTATTTCCACTTGTGCCCTTGTTTTCCTCAGAGTCAAAGATGAGTCAACAGTAGGAGATCATAGATACACTGCTCTTCTTGGCATTACTATTCTCCTTCGCACTTAAAGCTTATATCTCTCTTTCTGCCATCCATCTGTCCAGGAAGTTCCATAATCACCCACTCTGAGGAGAGTCTTGTATATTAATTTTAAATTGTCAATACTTTAGCAAAGCCTTTCTCCCCTTCCACAACACACCCACAAGCAGTTAATATTTCAGTGTTTAGGTGTGTTGTAATTAAAGTATCATTAAGGCACTAGTAACCGTTAGATTCCCATCTAAGATATGAGATTGGCTAAAGTGTCTGAGGTTACTTGATAAAATACAAACTAATCTCTGTGAAAATCTTTGTACTAGAATGTGTACAGTACAAATATTAAGGTTACTTAATGCTCATTAAACACCAAGTAATTGCAAAAATATTTTCAAAGAATAGAATCCTAACTCTGTTGTGTTTTTGGCCATCATATGTTGATCTGAAAGGATGGGAGAAGAAAACATACATGAAAATCTTTGTGAACTTGAAGTAGGACAAGATTTCTTAGGAAAAACACCAGAAAAGTATAAACTATAAAAAACAAACAAAATGGCAAATAAGATAGAAAGCATTGGTCCTTTTGTAGACACTGTTAAGAAAATGAAGAGGCAAGCCCAAACTGGGTGAAAATATTTATAATAAATATATAATAATAAATATATATGACAAAGGATTTGTATTCAAACAACCCAGTGAAAGAGAAGAATAGGCAAAATATTTGAACAGACGTTTCACAAAACAATATATACTTACTAATGGTCAGTAGGCACATGAAAAGATGCTCGGCGTCATTTGTCATCCCTGGAAATGAAAGTTAAAGCCGCAGTGAGCTACCACTACAGAACCATGGGATGGCTAAAATTAAAAAAAACAAAACTAAACTAAATACCAGCGTTTATGAGATACAATGCAAATGAAAGTACAAACTATTGCATTTTAGAAAACATTTGTCAGTTTCTTATAAAGCTAACATAATGCCAGATATAAATTTACCGTAGGAAGCAAGTAATTGCACCAGTAGGTATTTATCCAAGAGAAACGAAAACATACATCCACATAAAGATATCTACAAAAGCACTCAATATGGCTGTATTCCCAATACCCCCAAACTGGAAGCAATGCAAATTCTAGCAACAGGTTATTGGATAAATGAGTTGTGGCCTCTGCTAAATACTACACAACATTTAAAAGGATGGACTACTGAAACATGCAACAGTATGATATGATGAATTTCAGACTAATTTTGCTGAGTGAAAGGAGCTGGGCCTAAACAAATTCATATTAATATATTTCCCTTCCTATGAAATTCTAGGGAAGGAAAAACTAACCTATAGCATATAGCTTATCATTGTTGCCTGGGACCATGGATTGGGTGGGTGGGAGGTGCTTGCATGCAAAGGAACGTGCGGGAACATTTGAGGTAATGAGAATGTTCTGTATTTTGATTTCGGTGGTAGTTATACACGTGAGTACATTCGTCAAATCTCATCTGGCTATATATTTTGAAAAGTTGCATTTTAGTATAGGTATGTTGATTTAAAGAAATAAAGTTGATTTAAAGAAAAAGAGGTTGGAGATGAGGGAAGAGTTTGCAAATTTAGGGAAATTATATTCTAAAAACAACAACAAAGTGAGTAGTATCTTCAAAACTAATGAGCAGAAAGAATTCTGAAGAGCAGTATGCATGAGAGGAGGGTGATATTCACGAGAATATCTCTGATATGCTCAAAGGAAATACTTGGCTAGATTTTATTATTGAACTTAAAGATCTTACTTAATGTTAAGCTCAATTTGGAAGAAAATAAAAGAGAACTTAGCGTACTTGGGATAGAAATAGAAAGGGGGAAAGTCTACTAATTTGTATAAAATAACATTTTACGTGAAGGAACAATGCTAGGTTCATGTTTATTTAATCACCTAATGTTGGAATGAAGCACACATTTATTGGACTTAGAACCAGAAAACCAAGTTTTACTACACTCAGACAGTAAGAATTAGGATCGTGTTTTTTTATAGCCTGTCAAGAATGTCTCGTGCAGTCTCCAAAGGGTCAGAAAACCCAAGTGTGTCATATGAGCATTAAGGAGATTCCTTCTGTTGGGATGATTTGCTTCTTTTGAAGAATAGCTTTTCCATATTCCCATGGGATTTGCTTTCACGTTATTGTGAAAGGACCATTTCCAAAGTCTCTAAAATATATTAAAAGCAAATGAAGGCATAATTATAAAAAAATAATTTATGAAGAAAGTTATGAAAGAACACACACTGTTGGCTTTTATAAACTTCAAGTGTAACTTGAGAGTCCTTTGTTAATTTGTATTTAGATATACACTTGCATTGGTATTGCTGCCATTGAATGAAAGGGTAAATGATTTAAAATATGAAGTATGGATAAGACTTATCTGAAGGATTTACTATAGTATTTTATCTAAAGGGTGAATAAATTGGAATGACACCTAAATTACAGATCACTGAAACACAAATGGGATAAAAAGCTGAAAGTGAAGATTTTTTATCCTATTTTTTGCCATGTATTTCTCAACTTGATAATTAAATGCAGTTTATCAGATGTTGTCATATAAGATTGATTTGCTTTTTTAAAACACTTTTCTCAAGATTTCCTAAGAGCAATGGAATTAAAATGTCACACTATAAGATAGATTTGAAAGTTAAAGTGAGAACAAAGTTTTCTCTAAGAATGATATTCAAATAATCAAGGTTACATGATGCAAATTTTAGAGTCTGCTCTCTATAGTGCTTAGAATGACACATTTATTTCTGGGAAGTTGTGGGAGACCTTAACCCTTAAAGAAGTTAACCATGAAGCTTTATTTTGAGCTCATCTTCTTATGGAAGTTAAAAAAACCTTCGTCTGATCCAGGCTTTCAAATTTTTGTAACTGAATGTCATCTCTGTCTCCTGAATATGATTTTTAAGGACATAATATTTTAATATGCTATGCAGAATGTCAGTATTTTAGGAAAATATCAGATAATTCAACTACATATGAACTGTGCTCTATCACTTGCTTAATTTCTCATGAAAAAGCTAATGATGAGAGGAACAGCTCAAGAGTCTTGTTTTTCTATTTCTCCAGAAATGTTTTACTCATTTCTTATGTTAAAATCCTTCAGTAAATTGATTCCTAAGAAAACCTCTTTGTTTCCCCATTACATCATGTAATCAGATAGTGAAAGTCAGAAGTTCAGAATATTTCCTGATTTTGATCTAATAAATGGCCAAGAAGCTCTGAATATATTTAGAAATTAGTCAGTAAGTAACTCACCTCAGTTATCTGGTGCCTGTATTTTCCTGTTTCCTTTAGTAGATTATTGTTCAGTTTTTATCTAATTTCCTCCTTTAGACATTTTAACTCAATGTTCAGGCTTATGTCAATTTCTAAAGAAGGCACACGTTGTATAAAATATTATACTGAGTATCTTGGGTCCTATATTTATAGTTCATATCCATTGTTTCTGGAATAGACAGTCAGAAGTAATCCTACTTTAATGGATATTTAAAATGTGTCCAGGTTATTGTGCACCTGAATCAAGTGAATTGAAAATAATATTTGAGTAGAAAGAGACACTAAGAATTTGTAGCAACTGCAGCATGTATTCTTTGAATGTATTCTTTTGTTAGAATTTGGCAGCCAAACTTGTCTACTTGTTCCCTTATCTCAATCAAGGTTAATTCATGTTTTTGCTTTAATCTTTACTGAAAGTTTTTCTGTATTTGTGTCCATGTACATTTGGAAATGGAACTGAAAAAATGTAGGTGTGTATTTTTTTTTCAATGTTTTGTTTGCTTATCTACTTAAATGGAAGAATTCCTCTGAGAGAATGAGTTGAGAGCATAGTAAAATAACTTCTGTTGCTGCCTATTATCAATATCTTTTTCTTGCTTTTAGAAAAAAATAATGACAAGCTTCTAACACGCATCTCTTTATATAGGCTAATCTCCTACTTAAGTTTTAATTGATTACATTTTTAAAGGACCAGAAGGACAGCATTAGCAACATTCTGATAATTCTCTTATATTTGTGTAAATCTTTTGTCCTTAAATTTTTATTTAGCTGAATATAATAAGAAAGTTTGTCAAGAGCTATGAATATGGGAATTTTTAGAATTTAATATTTCTTCATTTTGCAATTGTAAATTAATGGCAGATATGCTTTTCATCATGAATTAAAAACTGGGTACAATGACTCAAATCTCCATATAAGGAAAATATGAATAACACATATTTGAAAATCAGCCTGAAAGACATTGAAATAGCACCATAGTGAACCATTATAGGTATAGTTTAATTATCAAAAAAAGGTAATATGTTAAGCAAATATAATACTAGATACCATCCTAACATAAAAGATGGTTATTATATTTAATAAAATACACTTGAAATGCAAATTGAGAAGTGATAATTTGATTAATTTCTTCATTATTTCTAAATAAGGAATGATTCATTATACAATAATAATTTGAATTTTTCTATATCCATTTTCACTTATATATTTGTTTTTTATTTTAACAAGAAGAGTTAGGTTCTAAACTAGGAATAATAAAAATTGACTACAAAAAAGTATCTCTCTAATTCAATTTTGTTTTTCTTGTAGAGTACAGATATGAGCCCAGCAAGTAGCACCACTTCACTTCCTGTTAGTCCTCTTACTGAAGAGCCATCGCCTTTCAAGGTAAAAAATAAATTGCAAACATTTTTAATAATTGTTTACAATACTTTTAGGATCTTTAAAAAATATTTATTTTACTATAGTAAAATAGGTAGTTCAGGCATAGATGGTGAGGTTAACTGCTTTAGTTCATAAGGATCTTGTTTCAGATGTTAAAATTTTGTTGTTGTTTTGTCTGTTGTCATTCTACTTACTAAATAAAGGTAGAGTTTGAATAGAAATTGATACTTTATATAACACATTGTTTGCCTTGCATGTAAGAGACAGTAATTTCATTGTAATAGTTTGATGTCACATGAATTATAGGTTTCAAATCTTGTATTTATATTAATTTAAGCAATAAGCTTGGAATGAATTATTCAGCACTCATTGAGTAGTTAAACTTTCATTAGCTGGTTGAATTTTCATTGATGACTCTAGGTCATAATTAATTAATTGTGTGTTCTTTACAAATTAATGGTAGAAATAAAAAATTAACATATGGAATCATTCCTCCAAACACTGCATTTTTAAAATATTTAAGTAAATACTCTAAGTATGATTAGCAGAATTCTTCAGTTTGGGAGTCTGTATACATTACAAATATGACGTCATCTTCTTGTTTTGCTATTTAAGATTAGATGTTTCTCTTTAAGCCAAAGCTTGTAAATCAGCTATTTTATATGTGTACCAGAGATTTTTGGATTTCTTTAGGATTATTGTAAATAAAGGGACTCCTTAAGATCATGGGAAAGAAAAAAAAAAACTTGGAAAGTTGGGATGATACACTTATGTGCAATGGTTTCAGTTTAGTTTAAAGACAGGTGAACATATTTGGGGGGGTTATGATGATTTGTATTTTATCATAACTTTGTCATTGTTTTTCATATGAAGACAAAATCTTATTCAACTTCATATTGCTTACATCTAGTACAGTGACTGATGTGGATTTCCGTATACTCAATATTTGCTCTATTGTTAAAATGAAAATAATAGAAGGTTATAAATTCCATCGTGGGTCTTTAGTTTTCTAATTATAGGTGCTTTGTGGCTTAATGATAGACAATAATAATTGTTAAAGGCTCATTTATGTCAGAGAATTGTTAAATACTAAATAGAATTCTGATTATATCATTTATTGAGAAATATTTTATCGTTCTACAACAAAAGGAGAAAATAATACTAATGTTTCAAAGTTTAGTATTCCTTAATATTCCATCTTATGGTAGATGGGACAAAATTTAAAGAAAAATCATATTTTTAAAAAGTTTTTAACTGAATTCTCACAGCATCTCTAGAAACCATTTTCTCTTTTTAATATGCTGATAATGACTACCCTCCTTGAAAATTAATGTATTTTTTAACAGGGTTAAAAGGAAACGTCAGATATATTCCAAAATCTGCTGACATAAAGCTAATATAAATATAATTATTTTAGTTAGTTTCTCTGACTTGTTCTAAGAGATCAATATTTTTCCCGTGTTAATGTGTAAATATGCAGTTAAAACTTCCAAGTGCTTATAATATATAATATTGGCTTTTGCTAACCAATATAGTTATAGTACCTCTTAATTTACTTCTTCTGTGATAGGAATATTATTTATATTTTTTCAAAACAATTTTAACAGATATAGAAACATCCACTAGTATTTAGAAGTATCTAAAATTAAGGTTACAAATTATACAACTCCTGCATTTGCTTCTTTTATTTTTAGTTTATAAATTGTTGTCATATAAATGATTAATAGAATTCTTATTTATCCTTATATAAACACAAAATATACAGAAACTATTTTGAGATGTACCTTAGCAGTATAGTACATTTTAATTGCAAAAAAATTTGTTGAAAACAAAAAAACACGGAAGACATTGAGTTTTCCGATGATACCCTGAAAAATCTTGCAATTTTAATTCATTTATGTCCGAAACTTTATTTAAATTTTTGATATTTGACCAACACGGTTAACTAGAAAAAAAATTGATTATCTTTTTTTTTTTACTCCCCAAGAATAAAATAAGATCAATCACCTTTGATACTTTAGTTGTATTTTCTAAGACAGTGATTTCAGCACCCAATTCCGTAACCATCTGCCCTAATATTAGACAAGGAAGGCTTTTGAAAGATAAGCTTTGGTGGCCGGTTGAGAGACTTAATTATACCTTTTCTTCTGGGAAATAATTAGGTTAATGAAAGTATTCCATCCTTTTCTTGGTCTATTTTGGAAGCACTCATATAACAGTTGGCGGAAAATATCCTGTTTTGGCTCAAGTGTTTATCCAAGTAAATGCTTTCCTTTAAAGGTTATCTTCAGAATGACATTCAGATTAAATTTATTTTAACCATACCATTTGACATAATGACAAATGGTATGTAATATATTTTTTAAATCCCTAATAATTACCTTCCCACTAATATCTCTACCTATATTATTGACTTGAATGTTAGATGAGAAATTGGCTATCAATAGGAATGTACCACAGTGGGATCTATTAAATTTAAGGTAGTAGAAAACTGGTAGTATCCTGGAGACTTACCCAAGGGGTCAAGAGAGGTATGTTAAGCTCTGGAGATACAAGAATCAAAGATGACAATTAAATTTTGTTTGGCACCAGATGCTTCTTTTCCATAATAAGACTATTTTTTGGCACTACTAGTACTGGAGTACATACTTCAATTTAATTTTTAAACAAAACCAGATCAGCTCTTAAAAATAGCCCAAGCCCTGTATGCTTACTCACGACTCTATTCCCTTACAGAACAGTTCACCTTGTGCTAAATTTCTTACCCTTACCATTTAAAACCCATTGCCATAGTGTTTTGTTTGGTTTAGTCTTTCAAAAATGAGGACAGTTCTCACAAAAATCCATCTAGTCTTCTCTTAATAAATTGCAAGATCTAGGAAACTGCCTTTCTTTCAGATAGAACTGACTGATCAGAGATAAGTAGGGTTTCTCCATCTGGACAGGGTACATGGATACCAGTTCACCACAGTCACCATTCCCTGTTCACACCTGGCAGTGAAAGCTTTTGAGTGAACCCCTTCATATAAAAAGATGTATAATTCACAATCCTCCACCTATACCACAGGTAATAAACTCACAGATTTCCCAGTCAGACTCTTGTTACTGAGAAGTTTCTAGGAGTCCAGGTTTTTATAATTATGCAGACTATTGTTATGGACATATATTTGGAAACAAAGGACAAAATTTTTAATAGAGTTCAATTTTTTAATAGAGTTTTCAGCATTCCATAAAATATATACATATGTGGTCTGACACATATGCCACTACATTATTATGGAAAGGCCAAGGGATAACTAATTTCACATGGGTGGAAACAATATTTTATTAAACAGCCATAATAGAATCATAATAGTGCAAGTTAATTGATCTAAGTGAGACTTTGATATAAGGAAAAAGGGAGTAGACTGCTTAACTGTTAATTAAAAGTTTTATGTTTTTCTGTAGAATAACCAAGTTGACATTGTTAATTTTGATGTGCCCATTCTACCCTATTCTACCTGTTCCCTCTGCCATTCTCCCTGATTTCCTTCATCTGCCTTGTCTCTTCCTTTGTGGCCTCAGTCAGATGTACCACACCAAAAATGCTTTGGGGCCATCAAATATTACTGTTCTTTAGTAGGATGACGCTTTTAATTTATTTGTGTATACACAGGTATTACAGCCTCCATCCATTCCTGGAACTAACATTCTTGAAGCTAAAGCTGGCTCATTGTTCCTGACCCCTCCGTTAATAGTACACTTGATTATGGGCCATGTTCTTTTTGCCAACCACATTCATCACATATTTTTAAATTTATTTGTTCTTCAATGAAGCCTGATGGCTAGATCTTAATCCCTTTTCCTCCAGAAAGCATCTTTTTTGATTGCATAAGTTAGACACAGGTATTATCCTACCTTATTCTTTATCCTTATCCTGTGATAAAGCCAACAGGAAAGAAACAAATTCAATTTGCCTTTTCTTTAGACATTGTTTCAAAAGTGCACCAAGACTGTCCTCCATGCACCAATCTTCAGTCAAAGTCTGAAAATAAAAATCACCCATTGCCTTCGTGACCCCATTGACTGCTGCTTCTCTCTGTTAGTGGGTTCCTGGCATGTGTAAGGTGCTTGGGTATCCAGTGCCTAGAATGCACAGTGGAGCCACCCTCCCTGAAGTCCAGCCATCTTCCCCAGGAGCTGACACAGAGTGGTGCTGGGCTCTTTCCTGGGTCTCCTCTCCTATGGAATTCCAAGGTTCTCTGACTACTTTTCTTCATCTCCCTTATTTAAGCAAGGGACACAGAGGAAGAAATAGAGAAATACATGAAGGTCTCAAAAATTTTATCCTGCTAGCCAATGTGGGGATGTTATGATCCACTTGACCATAGAGCCTAAACTCAGGACTTAGTAACATGTAGTAACACACATAGTTTGCTCTCAATTATATAAAATAAATACTGAGTAGGGAAAAAAAACCCAGAAAATATACAGTTATCTACAATCAACCATTTAGATGGACTATAAATTTTTTTCCTATAGTTTCTATAATGACCACTTATTTCTATTTTAAGAACAATATATTTTTTTAAGAAAGCAGAAAAGAGAGTTGGGAACATTAGAGGCAGTGTAGCCTAGTTAAGAGACTTCCTAGGATCAAATCCCAGTTCTGCCACTTTCTATTTTTATAACTGTGAGCCAGTTACTTTGTGTCTCAATTTCTCCATCTGTAAAATGGGAACAATAGCAATTGCTTCTTCATTGTGTTCTTATAAGGTTAAACAAGTTATTAAATAGAAAGTGCTTAGAATAGCACATAGCAAACAGTATATGTTTTAACCAATCTTTTTTTTTACAGAGATATCCGTTAAAGCAAGAAAGTTCTATATATTAGAAATAACATGAAACAGAAATATTTCCACTCAACTCCTTGTACTTCATTTCTAAATGTGAGAGTAGAAATATAAAGTCTTTACTTTGATGAAGAATAATGTTTAATATTCATTCCTAGAAGGCATGCTACTTATTTTATACCCTCGAGTATTCAGATGAGCTCATATATCAGTTTCCTCTCATGAAAAATGATTAATGGAAATGTTTATCAATTATGAGGGAGAAGAAGTTAATATAATGCATTTGTCTTAAGGGGAAACTGGTAAATATACATAAAACATTACTTGGAAAAAAGGAATACATAATAATTTGTGTAATCATAGGATGTATGGTATCTTTTTATCAGGAACACACCACAGTATATTTTTCTTTAATTCCCCAAACCTCCTCCTGTGCATTAACCTGGTAACTTTCTAAATACAATCTCCACTGAAGGAACGTTATTTAATCACATTAGATTCTGGGAAAAACCTCATTGTGAACAAAGCACTATTGATATTTTACTCTTTATATAACATCAATATACTAAGTAGTGTCAGTTTATTTGGTCTAAAAACACCATAGTGGAAAAGAACACATTTGGAGGCTCTGAGGGAGTGGAGTCAGATAGTGGTGTGACCTCATAACATCATCTGTTGCATATCCTGCATTGGTTGAGATTTTTTTGTGTGTTTATTGTTGTTTTTCATTTACTGAATTTAATGGTCTCTTTTTATTATTGGAATTCACTTTTTGGTTGTCCCAGAAAGAGCCCAAAATGGTATATTCTGCATTTTTGGTTAGTTTTTGACTAGGCCATCTATTCATTCATTCATCTGTTGATGACTCAATTTATAAAATACCTACCACGTGCTTGATAATGTTCTAGACACTGGTGCTTCAATGTAAACAGCACAGACTGAATTCCTGCTTTCATGGTATTTGGGTTCTAGTGAGGAGTGATACACAGCAAAAGAATAAATATATAGCATGTCAGGTAGGGATGATAAATGCTATAATGAAAAATAAAGCAGGATTTGGAAGATAGGAAGTGACTTTAAAGTATGTTGCTGTTTCAAAAAGGATGGTCAAAGAAGGTTACTCTGATTAGGAGATGGTTTAGCAGAGACTAAAATGAAAAACAAGAGAAAGCCACTCATCTCTCTATGGGAAGAGGCTTGAAGACAAGTGCAAAAGCCGTGAGGCAGGGAAACATTTGACCTTTTTAGGATCGGCAAGAGTGACATTGTGGCTGGAGCAGAGTGAATGAGTGTGCAGGTAATAAAAGATCAAGTCAGAGAGAAACCAGATCATGAAGGGCCTTGTAGACCGTGTTAAAGACTTGGAATCTTACATTGCCTGAGATGGGAAACCACTGGAGTGTTTTGGGAAAAAAGAATGACATAATCAGACTTTATTTCAAAACTGTTACTCTGATTTCCGTGTAGACGTAGGCAGCAAAAGGACATGGTAGAAGAAGGAAGGCAAAGCTCCTATAGGTAAGAGATGGCGTGGTAAATGTTGACAGGCTAATAAACACTGGTGGGATTTTAGATACATTTTGAGTGTGAGTCATCAGGATTTGTTAATAGATTGTATGTGGGATATCAACAAAGAGCAATATCAAAGATTATCCCTGATTCTAAGGTTCTCTATATTTTCCTATTTTTACCTCTTTTGCTATCTTTCTGATGTTGCAAATAAATAGGTATCATGATGTAGCGATTAACAGAGTCTTCTCTGTGCATGCACACCCTGGGGTCTCTTCCTCTTTTCATAAGGACACCAGTCATAGTGGATTAGAGCCCTCACCCCCCATCCCACCGCCACCGTGGCCTCATTTTAACATCTCTTTAAAGACCTTGTATCCAAATACGGTTACATTCTGAGGTCCTGGGGGTTGAAACTCCGACCTGCAAATTTTGAGGGGACAAAATTCAGCCCATAACAGACAGACTCAAGACTGCTATGTTAATTCTTTCCTGAACACAAGGCCAACCTTGACTCAAGGAAAGGAGAAATAAATTGCACCTCTTGATGGGGAATGACAAGGATTTGGAGCAATTTTTAATCTACCATATAAATATGTGATATTCCTTTATTGATCCAGTTTTCAGTGCTATTAAATTCTCAGTGATGTGTGAGGGAGTTTGGATTTGAGGGAATGAAATAGGAAATGAGAGATTTCCTTAAATGTTTACACATATGCATCTGTGCACTTATTTGAGTATATTTTCCAATGCTATTTTAATTTCCATTAAATTTGGAAACTTCAGTTAAATGTCACCATATTTGAATTAACTTATAGTCCTTAAAACCTTGTGGTTGAGAATATCAAAGAATCATGGCTATAAAAATATTTTACTAAAGCCTTGATTATAAACACTGAGAGGAAAATTGAAATAACAACTACCAAACAATACTTTCTATATTATGTCTATATAGTATTATTTTATGTTAACATTTTTCCTTCTGGTTTTGTCAAGATAAATTTTGAATAAACACTGTATCTATTATTTAACTTTTGCAGACAGCATCACTGATGTATTATGAATATTCACTGGAAAGAAAAATAATAATTGTATATCCTGATAAATCAAGTAAAATTATTTTAAAATAAATGAAAATTACTTTTACATAAATTAAAGCCAAAACAAATTTTAATTTTTCTTAAAAGGTATGCAGTATCTCTCAGACATAGCAGACCTCAAGGGGAAAAAAAAATAATGGAAATAATAAGCAAATACTTTCATGTCGCTTGCTAGCTTTATATTGCTGTCAAATCCTTCTCACACACTATCCAAATGGTTTCAGTAAGGCATGTCCAAGATATAGAACTTGTCAACATTAATACATGCTAAAAATAATGGCATACACCCTCCCACCCCATCCACAGGTCACACATTCATTTTCTTCCTTACATGTAAATCTCATTGAATTTCTTCATCTTTGCATAGGTTGCTGCCTTAGATTTCTCCTAACTTTTTTGAGTTCTCCATGTGGTAATGAGAGAAAACTTTGATGGTATAAAGCTTTATTTTAGCATACTTTCAGAGCATTGGGCCATACTCTGCTTACTGTGGTCACAAAGTCCCTTTGACATATTTAGTGGACAAGATTTACTCAGCATCTGTTAGAGATGACCTTGGAAAACCGAATTCAGGGATCCACTGTTTATATCATTGAGTTAAAAAGAGCTCCAGGGCTTCCCTGGTGGCGCAGTGGTTGGGAGTCCGCCTGCCGATGCAGGGGACACGGGTTCGTGCCCCGGTCCGGGAAGATCCCACATGCCGCGGAGCGGCTGGGCCCGTGAGCCATGGCCGCTGAGCCTGCGCGTCCGGAGCCTGTGCTCCGCAACGGGAGAGGCCACAACAGTGAGAGGCCTGCGTATGGCAAAAAAAAAAAAAACAAAGAGCTCCAGAAAACTACAAGATACATAGATTTGGGTGGTATTTCATAATTGGCAAAAGTGAGGATTTTCTAGGAAAAGCTTGAATTTAGAATACAGGTACAGAACATTGGAGGAAAGAATTCAGGTACACAATGTGAAAAGGTCTGGGGTAGTTTGTACATAAAAGACAGGATATTGAATTACTGCTAGCCAAATTCTAAAGCCAATAAAAGCCTTGAAATTTGGGGAAATAAAAACAACTTTATGTGTTTCTTGAAAGAAAATGAATTTTAAGAAACTGAGTCATTATGACCTCAACTTTGGTTTGGGGACCCACTTAAGAGTGGATTGACATCACTGAAATACATGTTCTGTCTGCCAACAAGATGCCAGGACAGTTTTATTTGGAAACAGTTGATGTCAGCAGTGTGCTCTGTTCCTCAATACCTGTTGCTCCCGAGTGTCTAGAAAACCTTGATGTGAGATAATAGCGGATGTGGCAGTCATTGCTCTGCACACCAATATTAACAAGATTTCTTTTAACATTTAATGAAGACGTCAGGTATTGGAATTGGCTTGGGATTAACACTATATTTAAGATAATATCATTATTAATGATAATTTAAGCAGCTGATCTCATGTTTAGTACATCCAGTGTTTATTTTTTATCTTAACATTACCATTTCATACACATTCTGGATCATATACACTTATTCTTTGTTGTTTTAAAATATAAGCTCTTGCATCACTTCAGGATTTACCTTATAAGTGTGAAGTATACTGTAACACATTTTTTTTTAAATAAGAAATTAATAATCAAGGTAAAATTCCAAGGCTGTGATTCATTATTAACATGACCATTTGAGATGGACCATGAATATGAGAAGCTGTCAGAGGTGGACTCAGCATGAGTTTAGTTTATCTGGCAATGACTTCCATCTGTTCTATCTTGGAATCATTTACTTAAATAACAAATGAATTTTGGAAGCTGAATCATATCAGCGGTAAAATAAAATGTGCGAGGAATTAAGTACAGTTAATTCTGCCATACATCAAATAATTTAGAAATGATTGTATTTACTTTGCTAACTACACAAGGTTAAAGAATATTAGACCTAAAGTGTTTTATTAAGACATTGGACATCCTTTGTTTTAATTATACTATATGGGGGTATTAAATGGCCATGCTGACAGATGCAATACAGTGAGTAAAACAAGCAAATATTCTGTTCTGAGGTTTTTTGTATCACAGATTTAACATTTCTTCTGTGCAGTTTTCAAAGCACCCATAAATAATTTGTCAGAGGTTCTAATACCTGTAGTAACTCTGCTGGGCAAAATTGGCATATGGATGACGCAAATTAAAAGTTGGATAGTCATTATGAATAATCAGAAAATTCTATTTACCCTTGTCTACAGTAAAAGATATTCTTAATAGTTTAGGGAAGTGTATGAACATCACTTTATTTATTTTTGTTGTTATTCACTTATTTTATTTTATTTTTAATTTATTTTTTATTAGAGTATAGTTGCTTTACAATGTTGTGTTAGTTTCTGCTGTACAACAAAGTGAACCAGTTATACATATATATTGAATACACATATCCCCTCTTTTTTAGATTTCCTTCCCATTTAGGTCACCACAGAGCATTGAGGGGAGTTCCCTGTGCTACACAGTAGGTTCTCATTAGTTATCTATTTTATACACAGTAGTTATATTTGTCAATCCCAATGTCCCAATTCATCCCACCTTCCCTTTCCCCCTTGGTAACCATACATCTGTTCTCTATGTCTGTGACTCTATTTCTGCTTTGCAAACAAGTTCATCTGTATCATATTTCTAGATTCCACATATAAGCAATATTTTACTGTATTTGTTTTTCTCTTTCTGACTCACTTCACTCTGTTTGACAGTCCATCCACATCTCTGCAAATTGCACAGTTTTGTCCCTTTTTATGGCTGAGTAATATTCCATTGTATACATGTGCCACACCTTCTTTATCCATTCATCTGCCGATGGGCATTTAGGTCTCTTCCATGTCCTGGGTATTGTAAATAGTGCTGCAATGAGCATTGGGGTGCATGCATCCTTTCGAATTATGGTTTTCTCAGGGTATATGCCCAGGAGTGGGATTGCTGGGTCATATGGTAGCTCTGTTTTTAGTTTCTTAAGGAATTTCTATACTGTTCTCCATAGTGGCTGTATCAATTTACATTCCCACCAACAGTGCAAGAGGGTTCCCTTTTCTACACATCCTCTCCAGCATTTATTGTTTGTAGATTTTTTGATGATGGCTATTCTGACCGGTGTGAGGTGATACCTCATTGTAGTTTTGATTTGCATTTCTCTAATCATTAGTGATGTTGAGCATCTTTTCTTGTGTTTTACTTTAAAATGAATTCCAAAAGAGATCAGGAAGGGTGCAATGTGCTTTTGCAAATACTTAACTTTCTTCCTCTTGGATAGTGACTTATTTCTAGTGCAAGAAATTAGAAGGTAACCAATTGCCAGATGGATATTAGCCTCTAATCAGCAGCTTAATAGCAATAATTTTGAAGATAGATGTAATTTGAATATTCTGAGTAATTATTGATGTCAGATTTTCAGCTAAGGAAATGCTCTGTTTTCTTTTAAGCTTTTGCATTATATTATCAGCAGTCAGCTTCTGTCTGTACTGGGACTTGCCCTTTTTCTCAGGTAATCTCTTTTACTCTAGCAAATCTGATAAGAAACTCTTATCTCAGGAGATGTGACAAGCACTGAAAATGTTGGCTAAACCTGTTATATTAGAATCTGATTCATGTATTTCTTATTAAGAATAAAAATTCAAGTTCTTTTCTTCTTTCCCACATAACATCTGTGAAACAATTTATGTTCTTCCTCACCAAGGGAAAAGAAAATCCCTTCTTATATATAAATATATACAGGAATCTGTTTCAACAACCTTTATTCCTTACAGACTCCACACAGGCAAACTTCTTTTTCCATGTCTCCAAGCTTTTTCCTTCCTTCTGTCTCCTTGGAGACCAAAGTTGACCTAGTACAGAGAACCAGACCTATCACCTTCTGACTCACCCTCTCCCCAAAGGCACTGAAAAGCCTTGAGGAAATTCATACACCGAGTTAAAACTCTCAATGGAAAACAAAAATGTGATTCATTATAATCAAGTCAGAAAATAAACTTGTCCTCCATTGTCTATGTAATGCCAAACACCTGTGCTATCTTAGACTAGTCACTAGACTTAATGATGTGTGTGTTCATCCAAGTTGCTTATTTTGACCATAAAAAACAAGAAGAATAAAAATTCATTTAAAGTAGTTAGGCCCTGCTTAACAAGAAAGTCTTTGGCAGCAGTATTTGAGCTGGAAGTTTTGAAAAAGCTGGGCTGAATTGTCAAAGCATAATTAAGGGTAGAAGAATTAAGCTCACTTTTCTCCCTTAAGTGTCTTTGCCAGACAATAGAAGCTGGCAAGAGAGCCAAGTAGGAAAATGGAGCCATGCCAGCTGCTACACCATGTTAAAGAGAGATGGGTCATAGTTTCTGGTAATAATGCCTACATGAATAAAACCGACAGTGGTCTGTCCTCTTGTTAACATTAGCTGTTCCTCTCCTCTTTCTTGTTCTTGCCTGTGGGCCTTACTCACTTAGTGATAATAGTTCTACTATTATCATTTCTCACCATTTCTGTTATTTTCTTGAATGTAGTGAGACATTCAGAACAATCAACAAACATTTATTGAGTTCCTACTATGTGTAAGACCTTATGTAAAGGTACTGGGGCAGAAATATTTTCTTCAGACTGTATAAAGCTACAGAATATCATAATGCTGGCTGTAGTTCAGCAGGGCCTGGAAAAATGTCAAGTATTTCAAAAGTTCAGAGATGCAGTTGAGGAAAGGGAAGTGTCGTGAGGCAAAGGAGAAGTAAGCGCCAAGGTCTCAAGCTAGACCACGAAGTTCTAGACATTATAAATATTCAGTTGCGTGTTGCCCACGTGGCAAGGAAGAATTTGTTTGTTGTGAAGGACTTCACATGCTTTATAGAGAACTTCGACTGCCTTCTACAAGCAGTGAGGTACAGGGAGCAAGCAAGAGTTGTGTCTTAGTCTGTTCAGGCTGATCTAAGAAAATATCGTAAACTAGGAAGCATATAAACAACAGAAATGTATTGATTTCTCACAGTTCGGGAGACTAGGAGTCCAGGATCAAAGCACGGGCAGATTCAGTGTCTGGTGAGGGCCCACTTCCTAGACACCTTCTTTTTGTCTTTTCGTTGTAGCCCTCACATGGCAAAAGTAGCAAGGGAGCTTTCTGAGGCCTTTTTTATAAGGGCACTCATCCCATTCCTGAGGGCTCTGACCTCATGGTTTAATCCCCTCCCAAAGGCCCTATGTCCTAATACTATCACCTCGGCATGTTAAGGTTTCAACATATAAAGGTTGGGGGACACACATATTCATACCATAGCAAGTTGAGCAAATTTTAAGATGCAAAATGAAGAAAATTTTATCATTCTTCTTGAGCTCGATTTCCACAGAATGGGATCTGAACTTCATTCAAAATTTGTCAATTCCTAGAAAATCAAATGGTACTAATAAAACACAAATGATAAGAAATAGGAAGGATTTTCATGTTATCCACTGTTGTTGATTGCCTTCGTCTGTACATGCAGATGCAGATCTGTTCATCAAATAGGATGAAGATTGTCTATATCTATATTAAAATAATAGTTTATAGGTAGTCTAGGCTTTCATAAGTATACACTAAAATATATTTATATTTACCTGATTGTTATATCTTTAAAAGTCGTCATTAGTGTATTAGTTTTATTTTGTTCCTGTAACAATTTACCACAAACTTGATGTCTTTAAACAATTCTCATTTTAGTTTCATATAGTTCTGAAAGTCAGAGGTCAGAATTAGGTCTCCCTAGACTGGAATCAAAGTGTTGGCAGGGCTGAGTTTTTTCTGGAGACTCTGGGAGATAATCCATTTACTTACTTTTTTGAGCTACAAGAGTTTGCCTGCATTTCCTTGCCTCTTTCCATCTTTAAAACAATGGCCTATTAAGCCTTTCTTATGATGCATCACTCTGATTCTGACTCTCTGTGTCTCCCTATGATATTTAAGGACCTTCATGATTTCACTAGGTCTACCAGATAACCCAGGAAAATCTCCCTATTTTAAAGTCAGGTGATTAGCTACCTTAATTTCACCTTCAGTCTTAATTCTCCTTTGCCATGGACATCATTGGAGGAAGAAAAGGGGCATTATTCTTCCTATCACAGTTAGTAATGACACATGTAAGATGTGGGTCTTATTCCTGACACAGGAATCTTTGTTCATAATCGCCGGGTTGATTATTTAAGTAATTAGAATGCACATTACTCTTCTTTTTCTGTCAATTGTTAATTGGTTATTACATTAATACAGAGTAAGGAATATCCACTGTGCTGAATTATAAAAGCTATTTCCTTTATCTTCAGTTTTCTGTCTGGCAAACTTCTAATCCTCACTTAATGTCCAATTAAATGCCACCCCCTCTGTGAAACTTCGTCCCCAAAGTCTCCACAATACTTTAATTTCACTTCTAATATAGAAGTATAAAATTATATTATAAATATATTTACAGTCTTCCCCAATAGATGCCGATTTTCATAAATACAGAAATATTTTATATTCTTTATATTCCCTATTTCAGTGTCTAGTATAGAACTAGTATATAATATACTAATAGTAGATGAAAGAATGAATTGTATGAATTAATGGTGAAAAAAGCTCACTTAAGGCCTCGTTTCTTTTCTAGTGTTTTATCATATTAAAATTGAAATACTCATTTTATTACATTAGCCATTGATAACCTGATATATGTAACAGAGCCTATCAAGCTATACAAGTAGCCTGCCAAATTTTCTGTAGCTTATCCCTCTTCTTCCCTACAACTCTATAAACATAGCTGGACCAATCCTGGATACAAATTATCTGTATGAGACTAACTTGGTGCTAGGGAATTCAGTACTTAATTGCTCTTGTTATTTGTCAGTATCTCATCTTGTGGTCTGAAAGTCTGGCTTCTGCTTTAGCAGGTATTTATGTGATAACCATTGCCTAAGAGATAACTGCATTCCTGCCAACAGCTGTTTGGATTTACAAATATTACCTTTCCTAAGATTATTCTATAGCCAAATGCTATATACATTTCAAGTTTCTCTAAATTGGAAATCCTGAAAGCTATCTACTTCTTTTGAGTATTAATCCTCAGTACACATGATTATTGTCTCATTTTACAGATAAGGAAATTGAAGCTTAGAGCAGTTAAGAACCTGACTAGAGGTCACAGTGCTGGTAAATGACTCAGCTGGAATTCCAACTCAGGTTTCTAAAATTCTGAAGACTGTAGCTTGAACTACTATACCACAGAAAGTCTACAGTGTTTTTATTTTAATCATGATTCTGACTGATCATTGGTTTTATATAACTGAAGGGGATAAACACAAATAGAGGCAGAGATAGAAGAAGAGACAGAAGAAGAGAAAATAAGAGAAGTGAAGAGAGGAAAAGAAAAGAAAAGGGAATGAAAGGAAAGAAAAGAAAAAAAAGAGAAAAAAAGAAATAATAAACATCCCTCCTTTCCTCAGGCTTGACATTTATTGAGATCATAATTCTACTAAGATTATGTATTTCTTTTACTAACAGGCCTAATAAATTTAAGCCATCTTTGCAATCCTGGAATAAAAGCCACCTGGAATATTGGTCAGTTTTCATAGATCCAAAGAATATAATTTGCTTTAGCTAGTTGAAATGGAAGTGATTTTATTATAGGATATTTGACAGTTTAAAGAATTTCTTGGAAGGTCATCAAACTGGGCTTGGATACGTAGGGACAAAATGCCAGGAGAGATTCCTGCCTGGAAGGGATAATCTATGCTGTCAGGTTGAGAGCAATAAAGGGAAAAAGGATGAGGATATGGGGTTTTCAGCATTTTTTTTTAACATCTTTATTGGAGTATAATTGCTTTACATTGTTGTGTTAGTTGCTGCTGTATAACAAAGTTAATCAGCTATACATATACATATACCCCATATCCCCTCCCTCTTGCATCTCCCTCCCACCCTCCCTATTCCACCCTTCTAGGTGGTCACAAAGCACCAAGCTGATCTCCCTGTGCTATGTGGCTGCTTCCCACTAGCTAGCTGTTTTACATTTGGTAGTGTATATATGTCAATGTCACTCTCTCAGTTTGTCCCAGCTTACCCTTCCCCCTCCCCGTGTCCTCAAGTCCAATCTCTACATCTGTGCTTTTATTCCTGTCCTGCCCTTAGGTTCTTCAGAACCTTTTTTTTTTTTTTTTTTTTAGATTCCATATATATGTGGTAGCATATTTGTTTTTCTCTTTCTGACTTACTTCACTCTGTATGACAGACTCTGGGTCCATCCACCTCACTACAAATAAATCAATTTTGTTTCTTTTTATGGCTGAGTAATATTCCATTGTATATATGTGCCACATCTTCTTTATCCATTCATCTGTTGATGGACACTTACGTTGCTTCCATGTCCTGGCTATTGTAAATAGAGCTGCAATGAACATTTTGGTACATGACTCTTTTTGAATTCTGGTTTTCTCAGGGTATATGCCCAGTAGTGGGATTGCTGGGTTGTATGGTAGTTCTATTTTTAGTTTTTTAAGTAACCTCCATACTGTTCTCCATAGTGGATGTATCAATTTACATTCCCACCAACAGTGCAAGAGGGTTCTCTTTTCTACACACCCTCTCAGGCATTTACTGTTTGTAGATTTTTTGATGGTGGCCATTCTGACCAGTGTGAGATGATATCTCATTGTACTTTTGATTTGCATTTCTCTAATGATTAGTGATGTTGAGCATCCTTTCATATGTTTGTTGTCAATCTGTATATCTTCTTAAGAGAAATGTCTATTTAGGTCTTCTGCCCATTTTTTGATTGGGTTGTTTGCTTTTTTGATATTGAACAGCAAGTGCTGCTTGTATATTTTGGAGATAAATCGTTTGTCAGTTACTTTGTTTGCAAATATTTTCTCCCATTCTGAGGGTTGTCTTTTCATCTTGTTTATAGTTTCCTTTGCTGTGCAAAAGCTTTTAAGTTTCATTAGGTCCATATTTGTTTATTTTTGTTTTTATTTCCATTTCTCTAGAAGGTGGGTCAAAAGGATCTTGCTGTGAGTTATGTCAGAGGGTTCTGCCTATGTTTTCCTCTAAGAGTTTGATAGTGTCTGGCCTTACATTTAGGTCTTTAATCCATTTTGAGTTTATTTTTGTGTATGGTGTTAGGGAGTGTTCTAATTTCATTCTTTTACATGTAGCTATCCAGTTTTTCCAGCACCACTTATTGAAGAATCTGTCTTTTCTCCATTTTATATTTTTGCCTCATTTATCAAAGATAAGGTGACCATATGTGCGTGGGTTTATCTCTAGGCTTTCTATCCTGTTTTGTTGATCTACATTTCTGTTTTTGTGCCAGTACCATACTGTCTTGATTACTGTAGCTTTGTAGTATAGTCTGAAGTAAGGCAGCCTGATTCTTCCAGCTCCGTTTTTCTTTCTCAAGATTGCTTTGGCCATTCAGGGGTCTTTTGTTTTTCCATACAAATTGTGAAATTTTTTGTTCTAGTTCTGTGAAAAATGCCAGTGGTAGTTTCATAGGGATTGCATTGAATCTGTAGATTGCTTTGGGTAGTAGAGTCATTTTCACAATGTTGATTCTTCCAATCTAAGAACATGGTATATCTCTCCATCTGTTTCTATCATCTTTAATTTTTTTCATCAGTGTCTTATAGTTTTCTGTGTACAGGTCTTTTGTCTCCCTAGGTAGGTTTATTCCTAGGTATTTTATTCTTTTTGTTGTAATGGTAAATGGGTGTGCTTCCTTAATTTCCCTTTCAGATTTTTCTTCATTAGTGTGTAGAAATGCAAGAGATTTCTGTGCATTAATTTTGTATCCTGCTACTTTACCAACTTCATTTATTAGCTCTAGTAGTTTTCTGGTAACATTTTTAGGATTTTCTATGTATAGTATCATGTCATCTGCAAACAGTGATAGTTCTACTTCTTCTTTTCCAATTTACATTCCTTTTATTTCTTTTTCTTCTCTGATTGCCATGGCTAAAACTTCCAAAACTATATTGAATAATAGTGGCGAGAGTGGGCAACCTTGTCTTATTCCTGATCTTAGAGGAAATGGTTTCAGTTTTTCACTTTTGAAAACGATATTGGCTGTGGGTTTGTCATATATGGCCTTTATTTTGTTGAGGTAAGTTCCCTCTCTGCCTACTTTCTAGAGGGTGTTTATCATAAATGGGTGTTGAATTTTGTTGAAAGCTTTCTCTGCATCTATTGAGATGATCATATGGTTTTTCTCCTTCCGTTTGTTAATATGCTGTATCATGTTGATTGATTTGCGTATATTGAAGAATGCTTGCATTCCTGGGATAAACCCCACTTGATCATGGTGTATGATCCTCTTAATGTGCTGATGGATTCTTTTTGCTAATATTTTGTTGAGGATTTTTTTCATCTATATTCATCAGTGATATTTGCCTGTAATTTTCTTTTTTTGTAACATCTTTGTCTGGTTTTGGTATCATGGTGATGGTGGCCTCATAGAATGAGTTTGGGAGTGTTCCTCCCTCTGCTATGTTTTGGAAGAGTTTGAGAAGGATAGGTGTTAGCTCTTCTCTAAATGTTTGATAGAATTCGCCTGTGAAGCCACATGGTCCTGGGCTTTTGTTTGTTGGAAGGTTTTTAATTTCCTTTTCCATTATGGTGCTTGTGATTGGTCTGTTTATATTTTCTATTTCTTCCTGGTTCACTTGCGGAAGGTTGTGCTTTTCTAAGAATTTGTCCATTTCTTCCAGGTTGTCCATTTTATTGGCATATAGTTGCTTGTAGTAATCTCTCATGATCCTTTGTATTTCTGCAGTGTCAGTTGTTACTTCTCCTTTTTCATTTCTAATTCTGTTGATTTGAGTCTTCTCCATTTTTTTCTTGATGAGTCTGGCTAATGGTTTATCAATTTTGTTTATCTTCTCAAAGAACCAGCTTTTAGTTTTATTGTTCTTTGCTATCATTTCCTTCATTTCTTTTTCATTTATTTCTGATCTGATATTTATGATTTCTTTCCTTTTGCTAACTTTGGGGTATTTTTGTTCTTCTTTCTCTAATTGCTTTAGGTGTAATGTTAGGTTGTTTGAGATTTTTCTTGTTTCTTGAAGTAGGCTTGTATAGCTATAAACTTCCCTCTTAGAATGCTTTTGCTGCATAGGTTTTGGGTCATTATGATTTCATTGTCATTTGTTTCTAGGTATTTTTTATTTCGTTTTTGATTTCTTCAGTGATCTCTTGATTGTTTAATAGTGTATTGTTTAGCCTCCCTGTGTTAGTATTTTTCACAGATTTTTTCCTGTCATTGATATCTAGTGTCATAGTGTTGTGGTTTGAAAGGATACCTGATACGATTTCAGTTTTCTTAAATTAACCATGGCTTGATTTGTGACACAAGATATGGTTTATCCTGGAGAATGTTCCATGAGCACTTGAGAGGAAAATGTATTCTGTTGTTTTTGGATGGAATGTCCTATAAATATCAATTAGGTCCATTTTCTTTAATGTATCACTTAAAGCTTGTATTTCCTTATTTATTTTCATTTTGGATGATCTATCCATTGGTGAAAGTCGGGTGTTAAAGTCCCCTACTATGATTCTGTTACTGTCAATTTCCCCTTTTATGGCTGTTAGCATTTGCCTTATGTATTGAGGTGTTCCTACGTTGGGTGCATAAATATTTACAATTGTTATATCTTCTTCTTGGATTGATCCCTTGATCATTACATAATGTCCTTCTTTGTCTCTTGTAATAGTCTTTATTTTAAAGTCTGTTTTGTGTGATATGAGAATTGCTCCTCCAGCTTTCTTTTGATTTCCATTTGCATGGAATATCTTTTCCATCCCCTCACTTTCAGTCTGTATGTGTCTCTAGGTCTGAAGTGGGTCTCCTGTAGACGGCATATATACAGGCATTGTTTTTGTATCCATTCAGCCAGTCTATGTGTTTTGGTTGGAGTATTTAATCCATTTACCTTTAAGGTGCTTATTGATATGTATGTTCCTATTACCATTTTCTTAATTGTTTTGGGTTTGTTTATGTAGGTCTTTTCCTTCTCTTGTGTTTCCTGCCTAGAGAAGTTCCTTTAGCATTTGTTTTAGAGCTGGTTTGGTGGTGCTCAATTTCCTTAGCTTTTGCTTGTCTGTAAAGTTTTTAATTTCTCCCACAAATCTGAATAAGATCCTTGCTGGCTAGAGTAATCTTGGTTGTAGGTTTTTCCTTTTCAGCACTTTAATTATGTCCTGGCACTCCCTTCTGGCTTGCAGAATTTCTGCTAAAGGATCAGCGGTTATGGGGATTCCCTTGTATGTTATTTATTGCTTTTCCCTTTCTGCTTTTTTTTTTTTTTTTTTTTTTTTTTGCGGTATGTGGGCCTCTCACTGTTGCGGCCTCTCCCGCTGCGGAGCGCAGGCTCCAGACGCGCAGGCTCAGCGGCCATGGCTCTCGGGCCCAGCCGCTCCGCGGCATGTGGGATCCTCCCGGACCAGGGCATGAACCCGTGTCCCCTGCGTTGGCAGGCAGACTCCCAACCACTGCGCCACCAGGGAAGCCCTCCCTTTCTGCTTTTAATATTTTTTCTTTGCATTTAATTTTTGATAGTTTGATTAATATGTGTCTTGGTATGTTTCTCCTTGATTTATCCTGTATGGGACTCTCTGTGCTTCCTGGATTTGAATGACTATTTCCTTTCCCATATTAGGGAAGTTTTCAACTATAATCTCTTCAAATGTTTTCTCAGTTCCTTTCTTTTTCTCCTCTTCTTCTGGGACCCCTATAATTTGAATGTTGGTATGTTTAATGTTGTCCCAGAGGTCTCTGAGACTGTCCTCACTTCTTTTCATTCTTTTTTCTTTATTCTGCTCTGCAGTAGTTATTTCCACTATTTTATCTTCCAGGTCACTTAGCCATTCTTCAGCCTCAGTTATTCAGCTATTGATCCCTTCTAGAGAATTTTTAATTTCATTTATTGTGTTGTTCATCATTGTTTGCTCTTTAGTTCTTCTAGTTCCTTGTTAAACATTTCTTGTATATTCTCTAGTCTATTTCTAAGATTTTGGATCATCTTTACTATCATTACTCTGAATTATTTTTCAGGTAGACTGCCTATTTCCTCTTCATTTGTTTGTTCTGGTGCATTTTTATCTTGCTCCTTCATCTGCGGTGTGTTTCTCTGTCTTCTCATTTTGCTTAACTTACTATGTTTGGAGTCTCCTTTTCGCAGGCTGCAGGTTCCTACTTCCCATTGTTTTTTGTGTCTGCCCTCATTGGGTAAGGTTGGTTCAGTGGGTTGTGTAGGCTTCCTGGTGGAGGGGACTGGTGCCTGTATTCTGGTGGATGAGGCTGGATCTTGTCTTTCTGGTGGGCAGGTCCACGTCTGGTGGTGTATTTTGGGGTGTCTGTCACCTTATTATGATTTTAGGTAGCCTCTCTGCTAATGGGTGGTGTTGTGTTCTGTCTTGCTAGTTGTTTGGCATGGGGCGTCCAGCACTGGAGCTTGCTGATCATTGAGTGGAGCTGGGTCTTAACCTTGAGATGGGGATCTCTGGGAGAGCTCTCGTCAATTGATATTACGTGGGGGCTGGGAGGTCTCTGGTGTTCCAGTGTCCTGAACTCGGCTCTCCCACCTCAGAAGCTCAGGCCTGACACCTGGGCAGAACACCAAGACCCTGTCAGCCACATGGCTGGAGTGCCTTCAGAGTTGGAGAAGGTGGCCTGCAGTGGCTGTCCTTCGGCACTGCACATTAGAATCACCTACTTCTTCCTTGTTTTGCCCCAAAAGCTGTGTTCCACAGAGAAAAACAGTAGCCTTGAAAATAGTCACAGCTCTGAGATGGCTGTTTTTTTCCTTTGTGTTTAGTCGGGTTCCACTTGGTTACAGGGAGCTATGTGCAGAGGCCTCGCACCCAGCTCTTCCGACCAGATTTCATAGTGCAGAATGGCTACTGCCAGCCCCTCAGCTCAGCCGGGCATGTGCAGAAGTGGGGCCAAGGACACTGGGTTTTCAGGATTTAATATGTAGATTTTTTTTTTTTTTTGAAAGAATGAGAATTTGGGAATTGGTGGTCGGTGGTTGGTTTCAGGTATTTGTGGTTAGAGGGTATAAGGTTGTCTGAGAAGAGTAAGACACGGTGATGAAAATAATATTTATCTAGTCATCATAAATTTTTCTTTTCATTTTGAAATTCAATACATTATTTTATTTTTTTAAATCCTATTATTTTTACCTCCTGACCCCCTTCACCCATTTCTGCTACCCCTGGCCTCTGGCAACCATCAATCTGTTCTTTCATTGTTATGGTTTGCTTTTTTTTTTGATTCCGCATACAAGAGAGATCTTATGGTATTTGTCTCTCTCTGTCTGATTTATTTCATTTAGCATAATGCCCTGGAGGTTCATCGATGCTGTCACAAATGGCAAGATTTCATTCTTTTCTGTGGCTGAATAATATTGCTGTGTGTGTGTGTGTGTGTGTGTGTGTGTGTGTGCGTGCATGCATGTGTATATAAGTATAAAACACATTTTTTTATCCATATCCATCAATGGACACATAGTTTGTTCCATATATTGGCTATTATAAATAGTGTTGCAATGAACATGGAGGTACATATATCTTTTTGAGTTAGTGTTTTCTTTTTTTTCTCTTTTTTTGATAAATACCCAAAAGTGGAATTGTTGGATCGTATGGTAGGTCTATTTTTAATTTTTTGAGGATTCTTCATACTGTTCTCCACAGTGGCTGCACCAGCTTACTTTCCCACCAACAGTGCAAGAGGGCGTCCTTTTCTCTACATCCTCACCAACACTTGTTATTTCTTGCCTTTTTGATAATAGCCATTCTAACAGATGTGAAGTGATATCCCATTATTGTTTTGATTTGCATTTCCCTGATGATTAATGATGTTGAGCATCTTTTTATGTACCTGTTGACCATCTGTATACCTTCTTTGGAAAAAATCCCTATTCATTTTAACTTAATCTACCTCTTTTCAATAAGTACTCCCTTCCCCACTTTTGCCTGATGTTTCTTTAATTTATATATATATATAAATATATAATATATACAGTAATATATATTTTTATATATATATACTTTTTTTTTTCCTGAAGAGAATGAACTTCTATCTTCTGCTAGGGAAGGGAGGAGAAGTTGCCTGGCTGCATGGAATATTGTCAACCAATCCTCTGGTTGTCAGCTCCATTTTTATTCCCACTTTCATAGGTACATAGCTTTGCTATGATCCCACAGTAAAAGTAGGGTTGTTTGGGGATTGGGGATACACTACTGGCTCAGGTTTCAGGTATCATGTGTCTGTCTGCTTTCCAGTTTTCTTTTCCACCTGGTGTCTACTCTCAAAGTGCTTAGATTTTACAATGGACTCTTTATCTTTAAATATACCTTTTTTTCCCCTAATTTCTGTTTTTTAAAATAGTATATATATGCATTTATATAATGTAGGGTTTTAATATTTATTTTTAAAGAACTTTGAGGAATAAATCTATTGTCTAATAGATTGTCTAATTCTGTGTCAACCTGGTTAAAACCAGGCTGAATACTCTAGACATGGTTATAAAATATAATAAACAATACACATTCAATTTTATATGCATATCAGTAAAGAGTAAGAGCCAATATCTACTTAGTTTGACAGGACCAAATATGGCAGTTAGCATTATGAATTTTGTCTTAACTTTTTTCTTTCCTTGTCACACAGACTATATTTATTAAGTGTTTAAGAATAAAGCCAGTTAAAGAATTTGGAATTGTCTCTTCTTTGAAATATGTCTTACTAAAGCAATTGTCTATTAGGAAAGCATCGAACTTCATGAATAATCATTTCTATATTATGGGAAATACGCTGGAAGTAACTTGTTTTAAGTCTACTTAATTTAGTGCATGGAAAGATTTGATAAAGCTTCAGTGAAGTTCTGCAAAAACTGGTGCATAAACTCAGACGTGTGTATAGCAAGATTCATATGTTGTTCAAAATTGTCTCTAAGAAGTGAGTATAAAGTTCACAATAAAAAATGAGACAAATTTCCGTAAGTCACATGGTGTAATGTCACTATTTGCAGTCTTATAAGTTAGTTTTAAAGCTTAGTCACAAATACAGAATGAGATTTATTAAAGTACACAAAATTCTGTTCTTCGGTGTATTCATGTTGTATAATTAGGTTATTAGCTACATAATTTAATACATTTTTGTGTGGTAAAAACAGTTTAACTGTTAGCAGCTGCCTCTAAAATAGCTTTACACTTATTCAGATTTAAACTATCTAGTGACTTGAGTAAGTAATTATAATTTTGTTGTAACACGATGTAACATATGGTGTTTACATTCTTCTCAAGAGCTCCTTGAGGGGAGGAAAAAAATACAGAAGCATCAATATAAATAGTGATTTAGGGAACCAATATATACAAAGATTAATGGTAGCTAATAAGATATTAAATAGTTGTTAAAGTATTTGAGTTTGTCTTATTGGATTATTGAGTTATGAGATTGTATTTTCAGTTGTTTGCTAGGTGCTAGCATCTTTACATAACATATTCATTTTGAGTAATCTGCTTTCTAAATTGAGGTTTATGGGTCTTTTGTTTGTTTGTTTTTTGTTTTTGCCGTACGCGGGCCTCTCACTGTTGTGGCCTCTCCCGTTGCGGAGCACAGGCTCCGGACGCGCAGGCTCAGCGGCCATGGCTCACGGGCCCAGCCGCTCCGCGGCACATGGGATCTTCCCGGACCGGGGCACGAACCCGTGTCCCCTGCATTGGCAGGTGGACTCTCAACCACTGCGCCACCAGGGAAGCCCGATGTTTAGGGTTTTTTAACTTTATCACAGAATTCATTTCAAGCAGTGTATCCCTCCTTCTGAATAACAAAGCATTATTTTATGTCTGTTTATATTTTAGACTTCAACATGTAAGAGACAGATAACCCAGTATTTTTTCAATTAAAAAGGATAGACATGACATTTCTTTTAAGATAATGTTAAAAGTTATAAACACAGTCAAAATTCTAGTATATTCAGGTTTCGTTTTAAAATAGACCATATTCCAAATATTTGCTCAAAAGTTATCTGTTTTGAGTGTTGCTCCTGCTAAACTGTAAAGCCTCTTTAGAGCTATGGCTTATCTAAAAAATAACTATAGTACAAGCTTTAATTTCTCGAGCACTTCCAATGGGTTAAACAGGCTTTAAGGTGTTTTACATGTATTTTTCTCAGGAAAAACTCTGTAAATTAGGCATCTTTAACCTTATTTTCTATATGAAGAAACTGAAACTAGAGTCTTTTTTAATATCCCCAGTATATCTCTAGTAAATGGCAGAGCCAGAATGATTTTAAAACCCATTGTTTAAAGTACTATGCTATGCTATCAATTGTACTAGACACAGTTGTCTTAATTCTGTGTCATCTGTATTAATTGAATGAAGACAGGGACTAGATCAGAGCACCTTTTATGACCACTCAAAGGATGTTTTGACTAGATAGATAATTCAGTATCACAGAGGAGCATATTATCATGATTGCTATTAACAAAACAATGATAATAAATACTTTAAAATAAATCTTATAGCATATAGTTCTTTTTCATCTGCAGTTAACTCCTCTGTTTCTGTGGAATAATTCATCAGACAGTTTACCCTGGGATTTAAGAAACATACCGTCTTCTGAACTCACAGGAGAGGAGACTCTTTCCTCTCCAACCTTATCTAGATTCCTTCTAGGGGGTTAGATAAATGTGGGCCTAAAGTATTGTGTTAATCTACGTTTGGATCCGCATAGGTAATATTTACATTTTTTAAAAATATGATACTCTAATTTGTAGTGATTCATTTTTTTAAATACTAGGGGCAGTTTTTATCCTGGGAAGTGAAAGTTCTGAAACCTAATCTCAAGTGATATTAGCCAATTTGTAAATATTGTATAGTCCTGGATCCCAGTCCCCTCCTTGCAGTCTTTTCTCTTCTCTGGCTGCACTCATTCCCTGGTTGATTTCATACCATCTACGGCCTGATGCCTCACAACTATTTTAACTCCATCCCAGACTTACCTGAGTTTCAGACTCATATATATAAATGCCTACTCAGTAGCTCCACTAGTATATCTATTAGGAATCTCCAAATTGATAAAACCATTCAAAAATTTTGATTCTTATGCCATTATACCCACCTCACCGTCCTCAATCTATTTCTCTCTGGGTCTACATATCTCCTTCACAATTTCAATAAATGATTTTGTTAACTCCTTCATTGTTCTGGCCAAAGGAAAATAAAAGAAAAAAATTTCATCTTTGACTCTATTCTTTCATTTCTTCGTACACCCATTCCATCCATCAGCAAGTGAGCTCTGCCTTGAATATATATGAGTATATTCCAAGTCTCTCCATTTCTTCCACTTATGCTACCATCATCATCCTCATCATCTCTCACCCAGGGTGTGGCATGGTTTCTTACTGGCCTTCCTGTTTCTACACTTGTCTCCTCTATAATCCATTTTTCACAAGGAGCCGGAGTTTTCTTTATAAAAGACAAGTTGTATTGTGTCATTCCCCTGCTTAAAACACTTGAAGCATCCCATCAAACACAAGGTTAAAGTGAAATTAGTTGCCAAGGGCTGTAGTGCTGTATCTTCTAGCCCATGGCAGCTTTTCCACTCTCATCTCTGATTTCTCTTGTATGTCTTTTCTCGCTTTGGCCATGCTGACCTCATGTTGTTTCTTACACATAGCAAATTCTCTCATTCCTCAGGACAGTTGTACTAACTTTTCTTTTGTCTCCATTCTTCATTCTCCAGATTATCATATGACTCATTCCATCATTCCATTTAAGAATCTGTGCTGTGTCACAGATATTTGCCTGTGTCACAGCTCATCAGAAAAGACTACTCCAACTACCCTGCCTAAAATAACTGTCGTATTCCAGCTCCTTCTCCTGATTTATTTTACTTCGTGACATTTATTATTTTTCACAGTACAAAAACCCTTGTCACCTGACATGAAATTTTATGTATGTATTTAAAACTAGTTTTGCTCAGTAGAGTCGAAAGTCAGCATGGGCACAGACTTATTCACCATTGTGTTCCCAGCTCATACAACAGTGACTGGCACAGAATACCTTTTTTTTTTTTTTTCGTGGTACACGGGCCTCTCACTGTTGTGGCCTCTCTGGAGCACAGGCTCCGGAGGCGCAGGCTCAGCGGCCATGGCTCACGGGCCCAGCTGCCCCGCGGCATGTGGGATCTTCCCGGACTGGGGCACGAACCTGTGTCCCCTGCATTGGAAGGCGGACTCTCAACCACTGCGCCACCAGGGAAGCCCCCAGAATACCTATTTAATAAATATTTGTTAAATGAAAAAGCGATTATGTCATGTTGTGCTTTAACATGTTTCTGTGTATATGCAGTACTCGTATACCTAAGTGTATATATGTGTGTGTGCATCTGATATGCAGAGAGGTAAGAATTTATTATCATGGTTTATGTTAATAGAAATCATGATAATGTGCTCTCTTCTGATACTGAATTATCTAATCAAAGCATGTTTTGAATTATCATAAATTTAATCTGGTCCCTGTTTTCATCCAGTTAATACAGGTGATGTAGAATTAGCCAGACAGTTGTGTATAGTTGAGGTAAAACCTGTATTCCCCGCAAATAGAAAGAATTGGGTGTTTTAATTTGAAGTAACCCAATATGATGAAGTTATTTAATACTCTGTCTTGTATATCCTTTTTTCCCTTAACTGCATCTAATCTTTTCCTGACTTGATAATCTTGGTAACATTTTTGGTACCTCATTTTAGTTAGAAATTGTGTTCAGCTGCAAATCAAAACAAAAACATAAAATAACAGTGACTGAAACCCTATTGTATTTATTCTTACACACAAAAAAGTCTGGAGGTAGCAGCCCAGAGGGAGTAGATAGGGCTGCTCTTGGAGGTTGTCTGGGACCCTGACTCCTGTTATTGTTCTGTCTTGCTTTGCACATGTCCAGCTTCTGTAATAAAGACCACTTTAGTCTAGTGGAGTTCTTGTTATTGTTTTTTTGTTTGTTTTTTTTTTTTGGAGTTCTTGTTTTAAAGCAACATTCCAAGTAGTAGTAGGGAGGAAATGAGGAAGGTGAAAAGTGACATACTTGTTAGTTGAACCGCTTCATGTGAGGAGCCACTCTGGAAATCCCACACAGTACTTCTGCTTATGTGTCATTGGCCAGACCTCACAGCAAAAAAGGCTGGAGAAATGTAATCTTTTGATCGGATACATTACTATCCCCAAAACACCAGGGATGTGTTACTAGGAAGAAGGGGGAGTGATTACTGATGGACAAATAACAGAATATTTTAAATACATCTCTGAGTTTCTTATGAAGTTTTTCTACTGTTGTTACAGTTATTGGCATATGTTTATTTTTCCATATCTTCCTATACATTCCACCCCCATATATCACATTATTGTGCTGTTTCTGTAATTAGCCACACTATTTAGGAGTGTATTTTACACAATAGTTAGTCAGTAAATACTTGTTACATTTGTATTCAAATGACAACCCATTAGCTTGATTTCATTAGCACCTTATTCTGGCAGATGCTAAAAAGCAGGAGAAGCCTTGTCTTCTTGTGTTGTCAGCACTTCTACAGATATTTTAAAAACAAGAAAAATGAACACAATCTGTTTTTACTGTATTCTCGCATAAATGGCCAAATTGCCTACTTAAATTTGAAAGAAAACCCAACTGAGGTATCAACACACTTTGAAAGAGAGCTATTAGCAATGCAAACACTGTTAACTGAGATTTCTATTCAATAAAATAAACAAAAACTTGAACCTCCTAAAGTAAATTGTGAATAAAATGGCTATCAGTTATGGTAATGAAGTTAAACACAGGGGAAAAAAAATTCCAACCATACCTGCTCCCTTGGCTAAATTACATGCAGTGTGGAACTTACATTTCTAAAATATGTTTCCCATTTTACTCAGAATATGTTTTGATTTTACTTAAAAACCAAGCTTTTAAAATACATAAGAAAATATTTAATATGAAAATATTTAATAATTTAATTTCAAGTGCCAAATACCATCTTCATGTTTTATATAACTTGTAATGATTTCATTAATGTAACATTTGTCTCTATATCCAACTCCTCTACACAGAAATACAAGCAAGTTTTCAACATTTTAAGGCATGATTCTTGAAGAATAACCTGCATCAAAATAATCAAGTTAAGTTTTTTAATTGAAGTTAGCTAGTAAGGTCTTTTTTAGTGTCTAAGTTTCTGAGCAGTCTATAGATGTGTTTTATGACATTACATTATGTAATATATTCAGTAATTCTTGATAGCTTTATGTCATGTGCTAAATAGCCTCTATTTTAAAGTTTGAGGTACTTATGATACACACACATGGATTTCCTTACAATTTTTTCTAAAAAATTGAAAAGTTTTGAAAATTAATTATATTCCCAGTTCTCATATCAAAGTTTAAACTGCTAGAGTACAAGAACCATATATATGTGTGTGTGTGTGTGTGTGTGTGTGTGTGTGTGTGTGTGTGTGTGTGTGTTACCAAACTCAGGTTCTGCTGATCACTGCTTGAAAGCCAGTACTTGAAAAACAGTTGTTGGATGGAAAGGAAAGGTTGCTTTATTCAGGAGGCCAGTAACCTGGGGAGAAGAGAGACGCATGTCCAAAAACCAATTCCCAAGATTCTGCTCGACCATGAAAGTTTTTAAAAGGAGAATCATTTGGACAGGCTGTCAGAGTCTTCTTGTTTTCCATTGTGTGCAGACTTTCTTCTCATTGGTTGGTGGTGAAGGAACAGGGACATATTCCAAGAATCTTGTGCTCAGCTTGAAGTCAACATCCTCCACCTGGGTGGGGGCCTTAGTTCCCCCACAGAAGAACTCAAAGGTATTGTTATGTATATTCCTTGAGGAGGAACCAGGACCCTGCTTTATCTCTGCACTATTGTTTCTAGACGGCTTCTCCTTTGTTTCTAAGTTCCCTCCCTTCCCTGATTAGCAACTGTTTGAATCTGTTCTTTGGAACTCAGGAAGCTGAATAAGGCCTGTTTCCTACAAACAAGAAACAAGAAACAGGACATAGAAAGGCTTTGTACCAGACAGGGTCCTGCTTGGTTTCATATATATATGTTTATGTCCTCTTTTAGATTTTCCTTAAGTACTTATTGAATAAAAGTACTTCTTAAGTTTCATTAGGTACTTTCTGAAGCTATAGTAAAACTAGGTTAAAATGATAAAACGAGGAACACAGAGGACCCTGTATACATATGTTTTCCCACTGATATGAATATATTATTTAAACTCAAAATAAATTTATGAAGACTCATCAGATTTAAACCCAGATTAAAGCTAAGTAATTTGAGGGTAACCCTTTTTCTCTTCTCATCGTAAAAAAAATATTTTCCCTTTATAAAAATATTTATCATGTTTTGCTAGTATTTTGTCCCACTTTTAAAGTGGGATTGGGTAAAAAGAAATAAAGCCCTCGTTCTAGGTAGTGCTCCAGGGTCTTGGTCACTTGATCCATGGAACCAAGGGAGCAGAAAAGTGCCAGATGAAAAGTGCACAAAGAATTTGTTGCAGGAAAAAAAGTGGGGCACGAGAGGATGGTCATGTCCTAGGTCTCAGACAAGTCCCTGGGACGGCTGCCAAGTGTGGGCTCTTGGCTTTGCACAGGAAAGCATTCAAGAAGGAGCCATAGTAAAGTGAAAGAAGGTTTATTCAAGGAGATACACACTCCATAGACAAGAGTGCGGGCCGTCTCAGAAGGCAAGAGTTGCCAGGGTACAGAGTTGTCAGTTTTTATAGGGGTGGGTAACTTCATAGGCTAATGAGTGGGGTGATTATTCCAACTATTTTGGGGAAGGGGTGTGGATTTCTAGGAATTGGGCCACAGCCCACTTCTTGACCTTTAATGGTCAGCCTTGGAACTGTCATGGTCCCTGTGGGTGTGTCATTTAGTGTGCTGATGTGTGACAGTGAGCGTATAATGAGGCTCAAGGTCTAGGGGAAGTCAACTTGTCCGCCATCTTGGACCTAGTTGGTTCTAACCAGTTCATTTTGTATCCTCAATGGCTATGTCATTCTTTTAAAGGTTGTGCCCTGCCCCCTTTCTGTCTCAAATTCACGTCAAAGGAACTAATTGCAAGGGGACTCCAGCTACTCTAGGTACACAGGAAAGGGATTAGCTGTTGCACTTGTATTTCAGTTTTAACAGTGGTAAGCTAAGCCAGGGAGAGCATTAAGGAGGCCATGGAGTTTTCTCTTTGAAATTTTGATACTTCCTTCTATATTTAAATGTGGCATAAAACATAAAATAGTCAAAGCTCAAAGTGGGAAGCAGGACTACTAAGCTGTGATGGTCCCTGTTTCTTGTAACAAGAATCAGCCCCTTTTTCTCCCATCAAGAAAAAAAGAACTGAAGTATATTTTTATAGTAAAAAAAATAGAGATGTAGAGTGAAAAAAATAGTGCTTCTTATCTTTGATATGCTAATGGGAAAAATTGCTTAGTAATTTAAAACATATTAGTAACAGAATAAAGAAATGTAAAACATTTATATTAGGGAAAAAATAAAATGGCTATCATCTAATACACAAATATTTAAATACATGGAGAAGTGATAAGTGATAATTTCTCAAAAAAGCATCCAGATAGATTGAGTTGCATACATACAATTTAGATAGCAGTTATAAAATCTACCATGCACCTCATACTTAATTTTACTATTTCTACAATAAAGTATTTATTGATGATGCTGTGGGGGACAGCAACCATCCCTTTCCTTTATCTGTCTAAGCTCTTGACTAGAATCCCTGTAACAGGCAGATTAAAGAGTGAAAAGCATACAAATATATTTAATCTAAGTTGTTCATGACACAGGAGCCTTCATGAGGAAGTGAAGACATAAGGCAACAGTTAAAACTGAGTGCTTTTATGCTAGGTCTGATGAAGAGTGGACAGTTGTGGAAAGATATGACAGGACAAAGCGTATGAGGTGAGTGTAGTAAAATGGCGGAACTGTAGCAAGGCTTGTTTGTTCAGATTCCTCTCTGTGTCTCTTGTCTTCAGAGATAAAGAGGATGCTCTTTTCCCCCAGGTAAAGGAAGGGCACCTCTCACAGGAGGGTTTTATGACCTGCTTCAAGGGAAGGTCAGAAAGTCCTTCCTGCACACGCCACTTCTCAGATTCTTCAACTGGAAATATTTAACGTGCCACTGTGCCACCTTTGGGGAGTAGTGTGTCCTGAACCCCTTCAGTGCCAAAGCAAACATGATTTTTAAGTATGTTTTCCAACATGCTCTCAATGATTTTACGTCATTTGTTCAGGTCAGCAGATATGCATTCAGCCTTCCTAACCAGAGTGTTGTGCCAGGCCCTGTAAAGCAGCCGTCCCCAGCCTTTTTGGCACCTGGGACCGGAGGTGGGGGGAGGGGGGACGGTTTGGGGATGATTCAAGCGCATTCCATTTACTGCGCACTTTATTTCTATTATTATTACATTGTAATATATAATGAAATAATTCTACAGCTCACCATAATGTAGAATCAGTGGGAGCCCTGAGCTTGTTTTCCTGTAACTAGATGGTCCCATCTGGGGGTGACGGGAGACACTGACACCCGACGTGTTTTGCTTATGTCCAGTCTACTCTGTAGTCTCGTTTCGGTTGCCGTCACTGCAGAAAACTCTGCTTCACAAAGATGGGATGTTGGAAATGGAAGCAGGCTTTTTAGTGCTTTTGTGGCAATCTCAGGATATTCCACCTTGACTTTAATCCAGAACGTATGGAGATTTGAAGTTGTCCCAAACATACTTTTAAGGCCACCGTCATTTGCGATCTCAAGCAGTTGATCGTCTTCCAACACAGACAAAGTCGATTCACCTGGCTTATTCACAAATGGGTCGTGGATCCATTCCTTCCCAGTTTAGGGGTCTTTTGTGGTTGGGAAGTAATGCTCAAACTCCTTTGAAAGCTGAGATAGGTGATCATGCACTGAGCCCTGGCTCAGTCTCTTTCAAAATCTCTGCTGATGTCTGAAATATGTCAGAATTCCCAATGTTCACTCGTCACCCCCATAATTCTGGTTTGGCTTTGAATGTAGCCACTTTATCTATCGACTTGAATACAGTTGTCGTTCTTCCCAGAAGTGACAAATTGAGTTCGTTGAGCAGGTTGAATATATCACACAAGTAAGCAAGTTTTGAGACCCATTCTCTGTCACTGAAATGTGCTGCCAGTGGTGACTGTTTGCTAAAAGAAATCTCTGGAGCGGCTCTTGTAACTCAGAAACTCTGGCCAGTGATTCCCCTTTAGAAAGCCATCTCACTTCTGTGTATAAGAGAAGACGTGTGTGCTCTGCGTCCATCTCACAGAGCTGTGTAGACGTGAGTTAAGGGCATGTACTTTAATGTGGTTGATAATCTTGCTCACATCCTGCAAAACGTTGTTAAGTTCAGGAGACATTTTTCGGCTAGCCAGCGTTTCTCTGTGGATGACACAATGCATAGACTCACATTCAGAAGCGACCTCTTTGACCCGAGTAGTGAAACCAGAAAGCCATCCAGTCATGGCAGCCGCTGCGTCCGTGCCTATACCGACACAAAATGACCAATTCGGTTTTCCTGATATGAAATCATTCAAAGACTCGAATAGTTCTGCAGCTGTGGTGTTGGTTGGCAACAAAAATGCACCTAACATATCCTCATGCACATCCTCCTGAAAAACATATCGCACAAAAACAAGCATTGTTGCCTTGTTGTCAACATCGGTGACTCGTCAACCTGGATTAATTCTCTCTAAGAGTTATGCCTCAGTATCCTCTGCTGTTTCATCAATTCGTCTAGTTACGGCGCTAGCCGAAAGAGGAACACGTGCCACCTTTTGAACTGCAGCCTCTCCTAAAAGTTCATGACAATTGTCCTTAGCAGCAGGCAGAATCAACTCTTTACCAATAGTAAGGGGCTTCTTAGCTTTAGCAATGCGATCAGCCACTAAGAATGATGCTCTCAGTGCAGAAACATGTGATGAAGTGGTGGCCTTCAATACTTGCTTCTGTTCTTCATGTTCACATTTTTTTCTTTTGAAAAACTCCAAAGGATTGTCTTTTAATGCAGGGTGCTTGGTCTCCATGTGGTGATGAAGCAGTTTTGAAGGTTTCACGGCTTTGTTGGATAGCCGGTCACCACACATTAAACAAAGCGGGCTTGGAGAATGTGAGTCACTTGTTGCAATGAACCCGTAATTTAAGTAGGACTCTTGGTATTTTGTTTTAAATGCAGCTTTCTTTTTGTTGGCAGTCTTAGAGGCTTCTGCTCTCTCATCCTTGGGTCTTTCCCCCTTTCCAAAGAAGCTCGCCAGCGACATTTGTGTTTTGCTCGTTTTGGCTAGCGTTAGCTTGTGGGCTTACCAAAACTGTGACTGAGACAAGTGCACAGTGTGGGAAAGGAAGTGGTAAATAGAATAATGGGCAGGCCACGTTAAAGCCTGCCACCAGATGCAGCTGTGCAATTGAAGTACATCAACTCACTTGCCACGTTAAAGCCTGCCACCAGATGCAGCTTGTCACTTGCCACTCACTGATAGGGTTTTGATATGAGTCTGCAAGCAATTGATTTATTATGGTGTCTGTGCAGTCAAACCTCTCTGCTAATGATAATCTGTATTTGCAGCCACTCCCCAGCGCTAGCATCACTGCCTCAGCTCCATCTCAGATCATCAGGCATTAGATTCTCATAAGAAGCGTGCCACCTAGGTCCCTCGCGTGTGCAGTTCACAGTAGGGTTCACACTCCTGTGAGAATCTAATGCCACCACTGATCTGACAGGAGGCGGAGCTCAGGTGGTAACGTGAGAGATGGGGAGTGGCTGTAAATACAGACGAAGCTTCGCTCGCTGGCCTGCCACTTACCTCCTGCTATGCGGCCCGGTTCCTAACAGGCCACCAACCAGTAGCGCTACACGGCTGGGAGTTGGGGACCCCTGCTGTAAGGGATGCTAAAGTGAGGAAGATGCAGTGTGTTGAATAAGAAAATAATACAACAGTACTATAATAAGATGACTAAGATAGTGAACTGAGAGAAGTTCTCACGTCTCATGGTGATGATTAGGCAGGATAAACTGGAGGGAGAAGCAACTTACTGACATTTGTGACTATGATGTCTGAATTTTCCCCATTTCACCATGATCTTTTAGCACCATTCTACTGGCTCCCTCCAGTGCCTTTTCTCTTAAATCCTTTTTTGTCTCCTCTATTAGAACAACTTGTGCCTCCTTATAAGCTATCTGTATAACCAAAGCTTAGTCATCATTAAGTCAAAGATCCACTATTAAATTTTTTGAGTAATATTTTCAGACAGCAACACTTCCTCCCAAGTGGTAGACTGTATCTTTCTTTTGTGCTTTTCCTCCGTAAAAGCACAATTATAGTACCTATGCCAGTGCATTGGAGTAATTCCCTGTGTTTCTTCATTAGACTATTATTGATCTGATGGTTGGTATGATGGCTTATTTATCTCAGAATTGGTTGTGCATAATGCATTGTCTACAGTGCCTAACTAACAATAGACTTTCAATAAATCTCACTGAATAGGAAGAATAACTAGAAAATGGCATTCAGGTTTTTCAGGATGTTGGAGAAATAGGAAAAAAAAAAACAAGAACAAAACCAAAAAACCTCAAGCTACTCCAGTAAAAGTGAGTTTATTTTATAAATAAAACAGGGAATTAAGGAGGAAAATAATAGCCTCAGGGGTAAAATAAGTGGAACCAGTGGTGTGCTGGTAAATGGTTAATAATCAGCTCTTTAAGGAGAAGCAGATCTGTAGCATTTGCCAGTTTCTATGGTGCCCTTGCTCCACCATGGCAAATGTCAAGCTACCAGGTCAAGTCACTGAAGTTGGAGCTGGGAAAAGATGAGCACAGTCAGCTCTTGCAAACTCGTGTAAGGTGACTCCAGCAAAGAACTCACGGCGAACTGGAAAATCCTCCTCCTCTAGTAGTCACTGTGTTTCTCATGGTCTGATATGCGACAGTCACCCCATTAGTCGACCAAACTCTTTACTCCTTTTCTGTGCTGCTTTTCTTTCTCTGCTTTTTCTCCTCCACTGTTGCCTAATTTCTCTCAATTTTCCTTTGTTTCTAGCCGGTAACTTCTGTTTAGGGTTGGCTTCTGTTGTCACATAATTGCCGTCATGTCAGGACTTCTGTTCACTGACGTTTCTATGCTTCTTTGATACCTAATATCTATTTGTCATACATACAATTGGGATGGCTGATATTCAAACAGCTGAGAGAAACTTTTATTGATTTGGCAAGTGACTGTCTAGTATAAAATGCCAAAGTTAGTGCCCTCATTAATATTCTCTCCTATGTTTCTGCCAAGGTCAGCTTGAGGGCCAAGCTGCACCTACCCCTGGCATCACAGAATCACCTGATATGATAAAACGAAAGTTTTTAAATGAAGAACTTCTCAGAAACAGCTATAGGAATGGCAAGTTCTCTGATGTTTTACTCTGTACGGATAGCCTTTCTGTGAGGCGGGAACATAGGGTAGACTGTATATTTTTCAAGGACAGAGAAGAGCAGGTGCCAGAATTTGTAAATTTCTATGATTCTAGTGTTTTCATATGTACAAAATACTGGTGATATAATCTGATTGCACAGAATCATTAGAATTTTCCTGTAAGCTTGATCTCATGGTCACAAATTGTGACTGCTTTTTCCTAAACGTCCAGATACTACCTTTAAATTTAAGGCAAGCAGAAAACCTGAATTCACAGATTTCTGAAACATCTTGGACAAGTGAAACTATGAGCCATACATAAGCATTTTTAAAAATTAATCAAACTTTTTATTTTATATTGTAGTATAGTTGATTAATGATGTTGTGTTAGTTTCAGGTGTGTACAGCAAAGTGATTCAGTTATACATATACATGTATCTATTCTTTTTCAAATTCTTTTCCATTGAGGTTGTTACATAATATTGAGCAGCGTTCCCTGTGCTATACAGTAAGTCCTTGTTGGCTATCCATTTTAAATATAGCAGTGTGTACATGTCAGCATTTCTGAACATCTATATATCTTATATAAATATGTGTATATTCTAATTGTGTATGCATATATATACACAAATAATTAAATGTGTATATACATATAAATGAATTAAATGTGTATATATGTATGTATATATCTATTCAGAAATAGAAAACATACATCTTTATACACAAAACAGATCTCTTTTCAACATTCTCCTCACCACCACCACCACACATATACCACAAGTGTATATTAGTAAAAAAGCGATGATGAATAGGTGAAGAACAACTGTATAGATTTCACAAAATTTACAAAATATAAGAAGTTTGAGTTAAATAAAGATACACTTAAATGGTTAAAATAGCTGTATTAAGTAGTTTTAATGGTTAAAACTACTTAATTGTCATAAAATGAATTTTTAAAGTTATGTTTTAATATTATAAAAGATCACAAAGTGTAAATATTTTACTCAGAAACTTTATAAATATGCATTTGTTTAGTTTTATGTACCAAGTTAAAGTAGTCCTTTGCATGGAAGCAACCTAAATGTCCATCAGTAGAAGAATGGGGGCTTCCCTGGTGGCGCAGTGGTTGAGAGTCCGCCTGCCAATGCAGGGGACACGGGTTCGTGCCCCGGTCCAGGAAGATCCCACATGCCGCGGAGCGGCTGGGCCCGTGAGCCATGGCCGCTGAGCCTGTGCTCCGCAACGGGAGAGGCCACAGCAGTGAGAGGCCCACGTACCGCAAAAAAAAAAAAAAAAAAAATAGAAGAATGGATAAAGAAGATGTGGTACATATATACAATGGAATATTACTAAGCCATAATAAGGAGCAAACTGTGCCATTTGCAGAGATGTGGATGGACCTAGAGACTGTCCTACAGAGTGAAGTAAGTCAGAAAGAGAAAAATATCGTATAATATCAGTTGTATGTGGAATCTAGAAAAATGCTACATATAAACTTATTTGCAAAGCAGAAATAGAGACACCATTGTAGGGAACAAAAGCATGGATACCAAAGGGGGAAAGGAGGAGTGGGATGAATTGGGAGATTGGGATTGACATATTTACACTACTATGTATAAAATAGATAACTAATGAGAACCTACTGTATAGCACAGGGAACTCTACTCAATGCTCTGTAGTGACCTAAATGGGAAGGAAGTCCAAAAAAAAAGAGGGGATATGTGTATATGTATAGCTGATTCACTTTGCTGTACAGCAGAAACTAACACAACATTGTAAAGTAACTATACTCCAATAAAAATTAATAATAAAAAAAAGAATAGCACATGAAGTTCAAAATCAGAAAAAATTGAATAAAAAATAAAGTAGTCCTTTAAGTAATAATTATTGGCTATTTAGAATAAGACACACAAGATATATAATGAATAAATGAAGTAATACATGCCATTTTGGGTTGAAAGTGTCTATAATTTTAACCAGTAAATTATTTTAAAAATACACTCAAGTTAAGATGTTACATTCACTTACAATATGAATGCTGACTGTATATAATTTCACTCTTTTTTACACATTTGAATTAATGCTACTATTAATAAGATTTTACCATTAACATCTAGTAGGGGCAGATATGAGATATGAGATCATTTATATTTTCCTATCACAAAAAAAGTGCACTCTTCTTCAGTAATTTGAATTTTTATCTTGTCATTTTGGGTCTTTTACAACATTTATTATCATAGTTAATAAAAGTAATAGATTGTCTATTAATATTTGAAAAATGGCACAAAGTAAACAATAATACTATTTCTAATTCATTTAATACAATGAACAAATATTTTGTCTGATTTATTGTTAACAAATTATTGATAATAGCCAACTAGTAAAAAACTAAAATATAAATAGAACTAATCTGGGAAGCTGTTCAGCTGCCTTTGAGAAGCTTAAAGACCACCACTTGGTCTTTAAGTATAGACAGCATCACTGAAAAAGCTGCATGTATGGAACACACCAAAAATACTGTTTATTTTTTTCTTAGGTATCTCATGCCTACAGAGATATCACTTGTCACCTAAGGATGGCAGTGCATGAGGTGTGGGCTGCATGGAGTGTAATGACAGGCCTCATTTAAACAGAAAGCAAAGCAGAGTATCAAGGCCATAATATTTTCTCTGTAAGAAGTGTTTATTAAAATAAAAGTGTAAAATTTTTAAAGTATTAATTATAATAATAACTTATAAAACTTAACCAATTAAGTTGTTTAAAAGAACAATGAAGAAAATTAATTTATGCCATGTTTGGAAACTATTTTTCTCAACAAGGAAATTAGTTGAAAATCCCTAGCCCCTGATTTCCTAAAAAGTCACTTATAACTTGGATATTAGTAGCAATTCAGGCTCTCTTTTCTGCTGGCCTATGTCACTTCCAAATACTTTAATGATGACACTGTATTGTTAACCAATATGAATTTGTCACTGCCTACTAAACAGACCAATCATTTTGTAAGTACAAAATAATTTTCTTTATTCTATGAAGTATCTCATTGTTCTCATTCTCCTTTGGTGGCCTATACTTCTTTCTTTTCTCAAATGAAATGTAGAGGAAAAAATCATGGCAACCCATTGTGTCTGCAACAATCTCTGTAAAATACTTCTGTCCAAGGTTCTTTCCAGTCAGGAACACAATTCTTAGCAAAACAGGTCACTAACTCAATTAACTCTCTCCTATGTTCTCAGAGGTGTTTCTACATCAAGCTTGAGTTGGCTTATTATTTAACAAACTGTACAAGGCCTTTGGGAAACCTGTTTTTAACAAAAATGGGTTCTTAAATAGCCTTTGGTCTCCTTAAAGGATTCTGAATAACTGCATAAAATCCTAATACACTTATTAGCAGTGCATCCGTATGCAGATATTAAACAGAGTGAGAGATAAGTTTCTTTTCTGACTCCCGAAGGGACATCCTAATATTGTGTTTCTTTAAACATTGCTTGACCTATGAACACCTAATATACAGATATTTTACCTAAGGATCACTCCAGTACTTTGACAATTAAGAAATACACCTGAAGACTTGTTTAGGATTCTCTGTACTCTTCTTTGTTAGAATCTGGGATGCAGAGGTTTAAAGGAGAGCCTTCCCCTCTTTCCATTTTTCTTACTCAGACAACTTTTAAAAATATATTTATTCTTTTCCAGTTACTCCACTATAGTAAGGATTGCAAAGTCAATTGAGCCATGCTTTCTTTCCTCTAAGAAATTGCATTCTGGTGAGGAGTGGGGCAAGAAACAAACAAACTACAATTACAGGCAAGATTGTTAAGGGTTAAAATAGATTTTTAAGTAAACACATCTAATTTTGACCAAGAGATTCCATATTTCCCAGAAAGCTAATATTTGAGCTGAATTTTTAATAATAAGTCAGATTGTGCTAGAATAGGGAAAGGCCATTCTGAGCAGAAGGAAAGATGGTGGAAGCATGGAGGTGAGTACAGACTGTGTGAAGTCGTACAAGTAGTTCGTGTGACTGTTCGCTGTATGGGTTCCTATAATGGGAGGCGGTTGAAGCCAAAAGAGTAGGCAGAATCACTGAAAACATTGGAGGAAGAAAAGGGAATGCATATATTAAATTTTCATAAACTTACCTAGACAGAAACTTTTAGAACATAAATTGTTTGAAATTTGGAGACTTGCAATATGCCAAAAATCTAAACAAGAAACGCATCAATCTTAAACAGCCTACCCATGTGTAAACATAGCAGGTAAGTCTTTCTAATGCAGATGGATACACTCTTTATGAAAATATAGTTGACTCTTGAACAACTCGGGGGTTAATCCAAGTATAATTTATAGTCGGCCCTCCACATCTGTGGAGTCAACCAACCTTGCTGATTGTGTAGTACTGTATTATTACTATTGAAAAATATCACCTTATAAGTGGACCTGTACAGTTCAAACTCATGTTGTTCAAGGGGCAATTGAACACACAGTTTCCCCAATTCATGTAAAATGTTCTTTATGCAAAAGTTTTATTTATAAATCAGATTTTCAGGATTGTGTATATTAACCAACACCAGGTACAACTAAGTAGAGAGAAGTAAAATATCTTAACACTTAAACAGAAATTAATTGATTTTATTTGTATATATTACCTATTTGTAATAAATTGTATACAAAGAATTTGAAGTAAATCATAATCAAAAGGACCTTGTCCTTATGTGACAAATGCCATCTGGTATTAAAATTAAATTTTATACACACATTAATGGAGTTTAATTTTTTTTTCTGGAGTCTTTCTCTGTGTTCACAAATTCTGACAGTAACTCATATTTATTTTCTCTCCATTGATACAGAATTAGAGACAGTTAAAGATATTAAACATTTATGAGATCTAAGGACTGTTAAGTTTTGTGCACTAGAGCTCATATGAGATGTGTTCTATACTCTGTGGTTTAGGAGATCCAGAGCAATTCATCACTACTTTTACTCAGTTCAACTTAAGATGAATTACCTGTTGAATGTGATTGTACTGCAGAGCGAGTTGAACGCCATTTATCTGACTAGAGAATGGTACCCAGCTACCTCACAGATGCTCTGTGCATCATTCAAATGTCAAATTATGTGTATGATAGTCATTATCTTAACATTCACAATATTTGCCTGGCAGAGCCTCCTGGAGTGATTCCATAAGAGGACAGTTAAAGAAATGTGCAGTGTAACAGATTCATTGTTCTGCTTTTCTGTGTTCCTATAGTTTTTGTTGTTGTTGTTTTAAGGTACAGTAAACTAATCTGAAAATAATTTAGCAATAGTGCAACTCTTCACAATTCTAAAAGAGGCAAAATGCAAAATATAGAACATTTTTTTGTAAAGTGAAGGCATCATAACATGATTGTATTTGAACTTTGGATTTGCCATTTCTTTGATGATTGAAATAATATTATAGGTTTAAACTGTTAGTTCTTCTGCTTTGAAAATTATCTGTGATCTTTTTTTCTCCCTAGAAATCAGTTGAGTTCCAGTTTGCTGATGCTAAACTAAACCAAATGGTTGTCCTAACAGTGAACTCAAAAGGCTACTTTTTTGTGAATATCTTTGTGTGTGTTATTAAGTAGATTGCTGAGAAAAATATAATTTTTCCAAAGTTATATATTAGATCATTCATATCTAGGCTGTCTTTCTTGCTCATTCTAACTTACTCTATTGCTTGGACCACTTGCCCTCGGGAAGATCCCGTGATATGAGGCAGCCCTATAGACACACACATGTTAGTGAGCTTGGAAGAGGATGCTTTAGCTCGAGTTCATCTGTATTCAAGAAGACTGCAGCCCTGACTTATCTCTTGATTACAACCTCAAGAGACCTTCAGCCCGACACCCAGCTAAACCATACCCAGATTCCTAACTCACAGAAACTGAATGAGATAATAAATATTTGTTCTATTTAATTTTTTACACACGTACAGATGATTAATACCACACTCAATATATGTTTGGTACTACACATGTGAGTGGAAGGTCAAAAACTTACAGTCACAAAAGGAAAAATTAGGGCATATAAGGATTACCATTTTAGACTGGGTCATATGTCGTTTAGATTAATATTTCAGTAACATATGTATCAAAGAATGAGTTATTAAACAAGATTTGCAATATGTTAACGTTATCCTCAAATGTTAGGAAAAAAGCCCAAAGCAAATTATCTTCCTTGTATTATCTATTATTTATTTCTTATCCTTTGGTGTATACAGAGGTTACCGTCCACTGTACCAATCACCGTCTTCCTTTTTCTTCCTCTCATTTTCTCTTCTTCCACTGACCCCCTTATCCAAATCTCTCCCTGGCACTTCCTGTCTTACTGTTACTCAGTTGCTTCATTCTTGCCTTCTTTCTCATGAGCTGCTTTTTCTCTTTCACACATGTATACACTCACAAAAGCACAACCACATGCAAATGACGAAGAAACTGAGTTACCGACAAAGTCAATCTTTAGGAGTCAAATAAAATTTCTTGCTCAATAGTTTACTAAAAGTCTGAATGCAACAAGTCATTTGAACAATAATGCAAATGAAATCTATCACTTAAGTTAGGAAAACAGTAGTTTTGATGTTTTTCATTCGTTTCAAAGGAAAAAAAGTACTAGAGGCAAGAGATATTTTAAAAACTTATTTAGAACCTAATGATTATCCTGCATGTACAGAATATTGTTCTTTTGTGGGACTGCTTTTGCTGTCATACATATAGCTATGGACTTTTTAATGCATTATTTGTTATTTAGCCTTTTATATAGCTATAATCTTAAAGTGCTTACATGCTGCTAATATTTACATAAATTTTCCTAATTATCACCTGTTGGCTTTTGTCTTAATCAGCTCAGGCTGCTATAACTAAATACCATAGACTGGGTGACTTAAACAACAGATAATTATTCTCCCAGTTCTGGAGTCTGGGAAGGCCAAGATCAAGGTGCCAGCAAATTTGATTCCTTCAAAGGGCCCCTTCCTGGCATGCAGGTAGCCTCCTTCTTATTCTGTCCTCATATGACAGACAGAGAAAGAGAGAGAAAACTCTAGTCTCTTTGCCTCTTTTTAGGAGGACACTAATTCCATTATGAGGCCCCACCCTCACGACCTCATCTAACTTACTTTGGTGGTTAGACTTAAGCCTATGAATTGCGGGGAGTCATTCAGTCCATAATAGTCTTATCTTTAGAATAAAATCTCTTTATTAGAAACAAAATTTCATATTTTATTTCTAATGGTATTTATAAAACATGTTATTCTAAAGCTATTAGTTTAATTTATTAAGTTGTCACCCAAATATTCAAAGAAATAAAAATGTATTTTAACATTATTTGTTATATATAATGTTATTTTTTTACTAGTGATTTGTTAATCATCTGTTTTTCTTTAAATAACATTATTGAATAACCAGATTTTTTATGAAGAAATGGATGTCTTAAAGGAAAATATATTTTCATTGACCCATTTATACCATCTTACAATTTTATACTTGAATTGGTAGAAGTCAAAATCTATTCTTTGTACATCCTACTCTTTCTTTTCCTCCCAACTAGAGAGATAAAGTGCTAAAGGCCAGATAAAGTGATTGTATTTAGAAAATATGAGGCGCTAACAAGCAAAGAAGTGGAACAAAAGTGACATTTTTTGTAAAAAGTGAGGTAGTATTTTGAATGTAAACAACTTCCAAATCTGTTGTGTTGGGCCATAGCTCATGAGGTGATTTGGTTAATTTAAGGGTTTTCAATTTTGTGCCAATTTCATAGGTTCCAGTACTGGAATGGGAATTTGGATTTCACTTGGAACCCCAGCAGATAATACTTGCTTTTCTTTCTACACACAGCTTTGTGTGATGTATCCTCTGGTTTCCTATTACTATTTCTACATTGCCGTGACTTAAATTGGTGTCATGGAGTGATTCTTAGGCATCATTACCGCTGGCAACTGGAAGGAGCTAAAACATATAATCAGTATAAATTTTGACTAGATAGTCCCCTGAGTTTTCAACTTTGTTTAAATCCCAGGTACTGTAAGACTAAGGCAAGAAATTACACAATTCTACTCATAAATTTTAGTTCTACAGTGATTTTTCACTCTGAGAACATTTAGCTTCAAAGCAAAAATTCTACTAATGTGGTGTAATTAAAAAAAAAAAAAAGAAAGAATTTATGTAACAATTTTGAATTCTAAACACATTCCATTATTTCTTAAAGATTTTCTTAGCATTGTTATTCAAAATATTATTTTAGGGGGGCAGTGAAGATTATCATTAGAGTTTTGTTTTCGAATCAGTATATTAGTTAATTAAGTTTCAGTGGTTTCATAAAAATGTTGAGAGAAAACATGGCAAACTTTATATATCAATTACTTTTCACTATCAAAATTAAGACCAGTTTTTGATAGGTGATGGGTGAAAGACTTACAAAATATGTGTTTATTTATTGATGACTGCTTTATATATGCTAATAGGCAAAAATTTCTCACAGAAAATGTCAGGTATAACTCACACTCACTACTGGAACAAAATACAGATATATCAGTGTCATGTGAAGAACTGACTAGGAATTACAACTCTTTAATGGCAGATTAATCAATCACCAGACTGTGTTCATACTTGAAAATATTTTCATGCTTATGCTTAAGTTATTGTAGTTTTCCAATCTTTTGAGTTGTGGTGTAGCAGATAAAATGAAGCCTCAAATCATTCTCTAATCTCAAGGACATCCTGGCAGAATTACTGTGACTTGTCTATTAAATTGATTTCCTCTTAAAGAAAAGTAGGCTTTTCTTATTGTGTTAAAAAATGATTTTATCTAGTGTCTTGCCTTGTGAAGACCTTTCTTTTTATGACGCAAGAGGAAAAATGTTATTTTTCCTCCCAAGTTTTTATATCTTCTTTTACTCACTAATCAATAATCTGTATTGCAAACAAAATGAAGTACAACCCCAAAAGAGTAATTTTTTGAAATGAATACAAAATAGGCAAACATTTTAATACTACCGATTGCCTTTATTTTCATTTTAAGCATATGCATAGCTGAACTTTACGATGCTTTCTGCCTTTAATAAAATTGATGGTTGACTTGTATGCTGAATCACTGTGTTGTAAGATAGGAAATCAGAATATTTACAATGTAATTTTGAAAGCTACTAATAAACCTTAGGCAAGCAACTTTCCTTAGGACACTAAAAATACTTGTGGGGTTTGGAACTGGGGTATTTTGTTGTGTCTCTTACTGTTAGTGATGATGGTTAGGTTTGTTTGTTGTTGTTTTAATAAGATTACTCAGGAACAGGACATGGTTAAATGCTTTTCCGCCTTATTCCTAATATTTTTAAAGTTAGATTTTATTCAACCTAGGTGATATCTACATTGAATGGAAAAACAGTTGCTGGTATTTTCTGCATTTGTTATGTAATGATAGCTTATTGAACTGTTATGCTTTGTAATTAGAACATTTCCAGTGAAAACAAAATACATTAGAGGAGAAGCCAGAAATTGCAGTTCTCCACCTGAAATTACACTCGCATTATTTCTGTAACAGCAAAAGAGAAATTAGAACGTCTTGAGTGTATAGCTCACGTAATTAAAGGAATAATTCTAAATATTGAGAGAATGTACTCTTAAAGGTAAATGTTAGGGACTTCCCTGGTGGTCCAGTGGTTAAGACTCCACACTTCCAATGCAGGAGGCCCGGGTTCAATCCCTGGTGAGGGAACTAGATCCCACAGGCCACAACTAAGAGCCCGCATGCTGCAACTAAAGATGCTGCATGCCGCAACTAACACCTGGCACAGCCAAGTAAATAAATAAATAAATAAAGTTGTTTTTTTTTTTTTTAAAAAGGTAAACATTAGATTGGGTGGTCAGAAACTTCAACATGCTATCGATATATGTAAAAACAATAACATTCATCTCTCGATCAGTGACATGAGGACTATGCTTCTTAAACACTACTTAACAAGATATGGTAAAATAAAATTTGGTAAATTATGAACGATATGACTGTCTTCAGAGTGAGAGAGTATAGGGGTACATAGTTTCTTCTTTATTTTCTAGTTAGTTCATGAGGTTTAACTTCTAATATTTATATGAGGCCAAAATCTTAAATATTAAATGATTCTAAGGTTAATTTGGACCTCAGGTAAAAAAAGTATTAAGAACATTTTAAAAAGAAATATTTTTATTACTCCGAACTAACCAAAAGAGGCCAGTTAGTTCCAATGGAGTACATTCATAATTTTTCATTTACCTCTAATCTGAAATAATGCTTTATATTTGGATTTGTTCCTTCACATTGTGACTTGAGTTTTCTATCTGATCAAAGTTATAGGTGTATTATTCCTTGGGGTGGTAATGGTTAAAAACCATCATTTGAAGTATTACTTTGTTAGAAGATCTGGTTACTAACGTTTTCATGATAATGTATGAGTCATAGAAAAATTGCATTGAGATTTATTAGATGAACCTGAGATACTTAAACGTTTTGCCATAATTATGAATCTAATACCCTGTATGCCACAACAGTATTTTGAAGTACTATACTTTGCACTTTGCTTCACAAAAATAGCTGATCTGATATACTCCTTTTTGCTAAATGCTGTCATGTCCATCTTTTTACTACATTAACATTATAAGTGCTGTTAGCCATACTGCCTAATGAAAGGTACCTCATATCAAGTCTGATTACTGCTCTAATGTTTTCCAGGCGTGCTTGGTGATGAACTTGGCATATGAAACAATTTTCTACAGTAATAAAACTGATTAAAGTAGGCAGTCATCCACATACCACTTTCTAATGATTTATAACAAGCTCATTAATCTCACCCACTCCTATCCAAAAAGTTCATTGATAGGCTTGTATGTAAGAATAAAATTCTGAGCCTTAAAAATGGATAACTAGGCTTTGTGGATTTAAGCTAAAAAACTCACAAATCACTGATCAATGTTTTAAATGAAATGTATAGCTTCTAAACTCTGCCCAGATTACTTATTGACAAGATCATTTTCTATTTGAGTTCTCCTATAATGGATTTAACAAGGAAAAATGAGTCATTGTATGATAATGACTCTTCAGCACCTTGAAAACTAAAACTGAATGAACCCACTCCACATATCCTCCTGGAGATCATATAAGAATGATGAATTGAGTACTTGATATCAAGTGATAAAAACACAACCTGTTTTCACTCCAGAGAGTGCTAAAGTATCCTGCTCAATATGTCAAAACATAATAATAATTATTTTTTGTTAACTCTTTTCCAAAGATGCCTGATGAAACATCATAAGAATTATTATTCCATTCAGTTACAAATAGTTTGGCAATGTAGAACTATTGTTTTAGAGATAATTTTACTGTCAGAGAGATAAGGTTGTTAAATGTAGCACATGGTGAGACAATTTTTGAACTACAAATGTTAATAGTAGGAAAAGATATTTGGTGGGGTTTATTCTATCTTCATTATAATTTAATGTTTTAAAAATGTAGCTCTTTCCATTCTTAAAACTCATTACTGCTATGACACCCATATGCATTTCTCCCTTAAGAATTTAAACTAGAGCTTCCCTGGTGGCGCAGTGGTTGAGAGTCTGCCTGCCGATGCAGGGGACACAGGTTCGTTTCCCGGTCCGGGAAGATCCCACATGCTGCGGAGCAGCTGGGCCCATGAGCCATGGCCGCTGAGCCTGCGTGTCCAGAGCCTGTGCTCCACAATGGGAGAAGCCACAGCAGTGAGAGGCCCGTGTACCTCAAAAAAAAAAAAAAAAAAAAGAATTTAAACTAGAAATAACATAGATTTCAAAATTAATACAGAAGGATTGTAACAGGTTAACTGAAAATAGGCACATTTTAATGTATGGTATTAACATATTCAAAATTGTTATTTACGTTCATGAATTTTTAGCTAATATTTCATAGTTCTTTAGAAAATAAGAGGTTAGATATTCTGTGCAGAGTATTTTCGTTTGCAAAACAGAATTTAAAAGTCTGACAGCTTTGGTAGGTAGAAGGTTAGTAAACCTGAGTAAAATGTCTCTCAATCTGGGATCAGCTATAACTCTGGTGGCCAGTTGCTGTTTTATGTGAGGATGACTTGGTTCTGTGCTGTGAACAGCAGTTAGGGGACAGGCGTTTGGTACAGGTTGCTTTATTATCTAGCTGTATGGTCTTGAGAAAGTAATTTACCCAGCATGTAATTCAATATTATCAAGAGTAAAATGTGGGAGTTAGGCAAGAGCAGTGTACTCCAAACTGGCAAAAGTGCTACTGATAGTAAGTTTGGTGTTTTAACTAAATTTTTACTATGACAATCAAAAATACTGTATGAAGTAGAACGATTTCTCTTTTTTTTGTTTTTTTGTTTTTAAGGCCTTTTATTCTAACAACACAGCTTTGATTTTGACTGATACACAATACAGGTTTAATAGAGGTGAGGCTAGGATCAGTGTGTTAAATACTTCATATTCTACTTACAAGAAGGGTTTAGATTTTTTTTTAATGTTTATTTATTTATTTTCTTATTAGTCATCAGTTTTATACATATCCGTGTATACATGTCAATCCCAATCTCCCAGTTTATCCCAACCCCCCCCCCACACACACAGCTGCTTTCCCCCCTTGGTGTCCATACGTTTGTTCTCTACTTCTGTGTCTATTTCTGCCCTGCAAACTGGTTCATCTGTACCATTTTCTAGGTTCCACATATATGCATTTATATTATACAATATTTGTTCTTCTCTTTCTGACTTACTTCACTCTGTATGACAGTCTCTGGATGCATCCACATCTCTACAAATGACCCAATTTCGTTCCTTTTTATGGCTGAGTAATATTCTGTTGTATATATGTACCACCTCTTCTTTATCCATTCGTCTGTTGATGGGCATTTAGGTTGCTTCCATGTCCAGGCTATTGTAAATAGTGCTGCAATGAACATTGGTGTGCATGTGTCTTTTTGATTTATGGTTTTCTCTGGGTATATGCCCAGTAGTGGGATTGCTGGGTTGTATGGTAGTTCTATTTTTAGTTTTTTGAGGACCCTCCATACTGTTCTCCATGGTGGCTGTATCAATTTACATTCCCACCAACAGTGCAGGAGGGTTCCCTTTTCTCCACACCCTCTCCAGCATTTGTTTGTAGATTTTCTGATGATGCCCATTCTAACTGGTGTGAGGTGATACCTCATTGTAGTTTTGATTTGCATTTCTCTAATAATTAGTGATGTTGAGCAGCTTTTCATGTGCTTCTTGGCCATCTGTATGTCTTCTTTGGAGAAATGTCTATTTAGATCTTCTGCCCACTTATGGATTGGGTTGTTTGTTTTTTTAATATAGAGCTGCTTATATATTTTATTTATTTATTTATTTATTTTCGGTAGGCGGGACTCTCACTGTTTTGGCCTCTCCCATTGCGGAGCACGGGCTCTGGACATGCAGGCTCAGTGGCCATGGCTCACGGGCCTAGCCGCTCTGCGGCATGTGGGATCTTCCCGGACTGGGGCACGAACCCGTGTCCCCTGCATCGGCAGGCGGACTCTCAACCACTGCGCCACCAGGGAAGCCCTATATTTTAGAGATTAATCCATTGTCTGATGATTCATTTGCAAATATTTTCTCCCATTCTGAGGGTTGTCTTTTCGTCTTGTTTATGGTTTCCTTTGCTGTGCAAAAGCTTTGAAGTTTCATTAGGTCCCATTTGTTTATTTTTGTTTTTATTTCCATTACTCTAGGACGTGGATCAAAAAATATCTTGCTGTGATTTATGTCATAGAGTGTTCTGCCTATGTTTTCCTCTAAGAGTTTTATAGTGCCTGGTCTTACATTTAGGTCTCTAATCCATTTTGAGTTTATTTTTGTTTATGGTGTTAGGGAGTGTTCTAAATTCATTCTTTTACATGTAGCTGTCCAGTTTTCCCAGCACCACTTATTGAAGAGGCTGTCTTTTCTCCACTGTATATCCTTGACTCCTTTGTCATAGATTAGTTGACCATATGTGTGTGGGTTTATCTTTGGGCTTTCTATCCTGTTCATTGATCTATATTTGTGTTTTTGTGCAGTACCATATTGTCTTGATTACTGTAGCTTTGTAGTATAGTCTGAAGTCAGGGAGTCTGATTCCTCTAGCACCGTTTTTTTCCCTCAAGACTACTTTGGCTATTCAGGGTCTTTTGTGTCTCCATACACATTTTAAGATTTTTTTGTTCTAGTTCTGTAAAAAATGCCATTGATAATTTGATAGGGATTTCATTGAATCTGTAAATTGCTTTGGGCAGTATGGTCATTTTGACAATATTGATTCTTCCAATCGAAGAACATGGTATATCTCTCCATCTGTTGGTATCATCTTTAATTTCTTTCATCAGTATCCTACAGTTTTCTGCATACAGGTCTTTTGTTTCCCTAGTTAGGTATTCCTAGGTATTTTATTCTTTTTGTTGCAATGGTAAATGGGAGTGTTTCCTTAATTTCACTTTCAGATTTTTCATCATTAATGTATAGGAATGCAAGAGACTTCTGTGCATTAATTTTGTATACTGAAACTTTACCAAATTCATTGATTAGCTCTAGTAGTTTTCTGGTGGCATCTTTAGGATTCTCTATGTATGGTATCATGTTATCTGCAAACAGGGACCGCTTTACTTCTTCTTTTCCAATTTGTATTCCTTTTATTTCTTTTTCTTCTCTGATTGCCATGGCTAGTACTTCCAAAACTATGTTGAATAATAGTGGTGAGAGTGGACATCCTTGTCTTATTCCTGATCTTAGAGGAAATGCTTTCAGTTTTTCACCATTGAGAATGATGTTTGCTGTGGGTTTGTTATATATGGCCTTTATTATGTTGAAATAGGGTCCCTCTATGCCCACTTTTTTGAGAGTTTTTATCATAAATGTGTGTTGAATTTTGCCAAAAGCTTTTTCTGCATCTATTGAGATGATCATATGGTTTTTCTTCTTCTGTTTGTTAATATGGTGTATCACATTGATTGATTCACATATATTGAAGAATCCTTGCATCTCTGGGATAAATTCCACTTGATCATGGTGTATGATCCTTTTAATGTGTTGTTGGATTCTGTTTGCTAGTATTTTGTTGAGGAATTTTGCATCTATATTCATTAGTGATATTGGTCTGTAATTTTCTTTTCTTGTACTATCTTTGTCTGGTTTTGGTATTAGGGTGATGGTGGTGTCATAGAATGAGTTTGGGAGTGTTCCTTCCTCTGCAATTTTTTGGAAGAGTTTGAGAAGGATGGGTGTTAGCTCTTCTCTGAATATTTGATACAATTCACTGTGAAGTCCTGGACTTTTGTTTGTTGGAAGGTTTTAATCACAGTTTCAATTTCATTACTTGTGATTGGTCTGTTCATATTTTTATTTCTTCGTGGATCTCTCTTGGAAGGTTATACCTTTCTAAGAATTTGTCCATTTCTTCCAGGTTGTCCATTTTATTGGCATAGAGTTGCTTGTAGTAGTCTCTTAGGATGCTTGGTATTTCTGCCATGTCTCTTGTAACTTCTCCTTTTTCCTTTCTAATTTTATTGATTTGAGTCCTCTCTCTCTTTTTCTTAATGAGTCTGGCTAATGGTTTATCAATATTGTTTATCTTCTCAAAGAACCAGCTTTTAGTTTTATTGATCTTTGCTATTGTTTTCTTTGTTTCTATTTCATTTATTTCTGCTCTGATCTTTATGATTGCTTTCCTTCTGCTAACTTTGGGTTTTGTTTGTTCTTCTTTCTCTAGTTCCTTTAGGTGTAACATTAGATTGTTTATTTGAGATTTTTCTTGTTTCTTTAGGTGGGCTTGTATAGCTATAAACTTCCCTCTTAGAACTGCTTTTGCTGCATCCCATAGGTTTGGATCGTCATGTTTTCATTGTCATTTGTCTGAGGTATTTTTTGATTTCCTCTTTGATTTCTTCAGTGATCTCTTGCTTATTTAGTAATGTATTGTTTAGCCTCCATGTGTTTGTAATTTATGTATTTTTTCCCTATAATTAATTTCTAATCTCATAGCGTTGTGGTCAGAAAAGATGCATGATATGATTTCAATTTTCTTACATTTACTGAGGCTTGATTTGTGACCCAAGATGTGATCTATCCTGGAGAATGTTCTGTGCGCTCTTGAGAAGAAAGTGTAATCTGCTGTTTTTGGATGGAATGTCCTATAAATATCAATTAAATCTATCTGGTCTATTGTGTCATTTAAAGCTTGTGTTTCCTTATTAATTTTCTGTTTGGATGATGTGTCCATTGGTGTAAGTGAGGTGTTAAAGTCCCCCACTGTTATTGCATTACTGTTGATTTCCTGTTTTATAGCTGTTAGCAGTTGCCTTATGTATTGAGGTGCTCCTGTGTTGGGTGCATATATATTTATAATTGTTATATCTTGTTGGATTGATCCCCTGATCATTCCGTAGTATCCTTCCTTGTGTCTTGTAACATTCTTTATTTTAAAGCCTAGTTTATCTGATATGAGTATTGCTACTCCAGCTTTCTTTTGATTTCCATTTGCATGGAATATCTTTTTCCATCCCCTCACTTTCAGTCTGTATGTGTCCCTAGGTCTGAAGTGGGTCTCTTGTAGGCAGCATATATATGGGTCTTGTTTTTGTATCCATTCAGCAAGCCTATGTCTTTTGGTTGGAGCATTTAATCCATTCACGTTTAAGGTAATTATCGATATGTATGTTCCTGTGACCATTTTCTTAATTGTTTTGGGTTTGTTTTTGTAGGTCCTTTTCTTCTCTTGTGTTTCCCACTTAGAGAAGTTCCTTTAGCATTTGTTGTAGAGCTGGTTTGGCGGTGCTGAATTCTCTTAGCTTTTGCTTGTCTGTAAAGCTTTTGATTTCTCCATCAAATATGAATGAGATCCTTGCTGGATAGAGTAATCGTGGTTGTAGGTTCTTCCCTTTCATCACTTTAAGTATATCATGTCATTCCCTTCTGGCTTGTACAGTTTCTGCTGAGAAATCAGCTGTTAACCTTATGGGAGTTCCCTTGTATGTTATTTGTCATTTTTCCCATGCTGCTTTCAAAAATTTTTCTTTGTCTTTAATTTTTGCCAATTTGATTATTATGTGTCTCGGCGTATTTCTCCTTTGGTTTATCCTGTATGGGACTTGGTGCACTTCCGGGACTTGGGTGGCTATTTCCTTTCCCATGTTAGGGAAGTTTTCGACTGTAATCTCTTCAAATAATTTCTCGGGTCCTTTCTCTCTCTCTTCTCCTGGGACCCCTATAATGTGAATGTTGTTGCGTTTAATGTTGTCCCAGAGGTCTCTTAGGCTGTCTTCATTTATTTTCATTCCTTTTCTTTATTTTGTTCCGCTGCAGTGAATTCCACTATTCTGTCTTCCAGGTCACTTATCTGTTCTTCTGCCTCAGTTATTCTGCTATTGATTCCTTCTAGTGTAATTTTCATTTCAGTAATTGTACTGTTTATCTCTGTTTGTTTTATAATTCTTCTACATGTTTCTTAAACATTTCTTTCATCTTATTGATCTTTTCCTCCATACTTTTTCCGAGGTCCTGTATCATCTTCACAATCATTATTCTGAATTCTTTTTCTGGAAGATTGCCTATCTCCATTTTATTTAGTTGTTTTTCTGGGGTTTTATCTTGTTACTTCATCTGGTACATAGCCCTCTGCCTTTTCATCTTGTCTGTCTTTCTGTGAATGTGGTTTTTGTTCCACAGGCTGCAGGATTGTAGTTCTTTTTGCTTCTGTTCTCTGCCCTCTGGTAGATCAACAATTTCCCCTTTTAATTCCAGTTCAGTTCTTCTGAAATCAAGGTGGTACATTTTATAGCATCAAGGTGTTATAAGCCCTTAATATTTCTCTGACATTTTATTGGCATAGCCGAGGATCTCCGTGTAGTTTTTGAGAGACAGAGAAACATGCTACTGAATAGAAGAATGTTGCATGTAAGTCTCACTAAGAGAAGTAAATTTTTGGGAAGTTATCTCAAAGGTAATAGAAAATTAAATAAGAGCTTTAGGAAAATTTTCAGAGCTACAGCTGACCTTGTTGTGAACAGAAATCCCTGTTTGAAAAAGTCTTGGTCCAATTAGTAGGTCTAATTAATGGTACATATTAAGAGTTAACTATACATTGAATAAACTTTGGTGATGTGCTTTAATATTAATAGGAAACATGACATCGTCATAACATCCAACATTTATGTAATGGTAAATAACTAATATTTATTGAGTGCTTGCAAGGAAGGCACCCCTTCTAAGTGATTTACATATATTGACACAAATTAGTCTTAGTCACTCATTTTAATGCCTACAGCAACCACATAAATTAAGCACTAATATTTCCCTCATATTTCATATGAGGAAACTGAAGTGCCAAGATACTAAGGAATTTGAGAAAGGTCAGATAGCTAGTAAATGACAAAATTTTTAAATTCTGTAACTCTCTAATACATTTCTATTCCTTACTATTTCTATACATTTCTATTCCTTACTATTCTCCATCCTGCCACCCCTAGTAAGCCTTAGTTAACTGAGTTTTCTCATTTCTCAACTGGAAGCTTGTTTCTTTCAACATTATGTACCCAGTGTCTGGCACAGGGTAGGCACTCAAAAAGTAATTTTTGAAAAAGAAAGAAAAGAATATATTAATTAATCAACAAATCTCTGTTATGAAAGACAACTTAAAAAATGCCTCTACACATAACCTGCTGGACTCTAAGACTTCACATCGAGCACTTTCTATTACCCCTCCTTCGCTTAGTTTTCTCCTGATAATTTGTCACCATTTCTGTTATTTATCTTGGATAATTTGAAACCAAAACAGTGTACTTTGGTGTGAAAATGTATAGGTTCAAATGGAAACTCTATTACTTATCTCTGTCCACTACTTAACTTGTGACATTAGAAGATTTATTTAAACGTCTCTGAGTTTCAGGGATTTTTAAATCTGTACAATATAGATACTAATATCTACCGTATCTGTCCAGCAGAATTATTGTACTAACTAAATTAAATGTGCTTAAAACAACTAGGAATGCTTGGCATATTGTAAATTTTTTATGAAAGAGACAATATATCATCATACTGGAATATCTAGACATTGGAGCCAAAGAGACCTAATACTGTTACAGGATAGTTCTGGTAGATTGAGTGCATTATTAACACATTTAACACATTTCTCAACGCTTGATCACAAAACATAAGTTCCTAATTCAGGGTTATTGTAAGGGTTAAATGAGATAATTTATCCAGAGTTCCTTATGTACAATTAAAACAAAATAAATGTTAGCTGCTTCTTTTAGTAATAGCTCTTCTTTCCTCTAAATATTCCATACTCTTTTGGTTTAATATATTGGGGCGGAAAAAGAAGACAATTCACTGCTTCATGATTGAATACATTTATTAGACTTTTTTCATGTAGTTCTCTTTAAAATATAAACACTGTTTTTGCCTGATAATGGTATAACTCAAATTATACTGTCTTGAACACTATGCTGCTTAAAGTTACTACTGTAGGAAGTAGAAAATTCAGGTCTAACAAAAGTTAATATGTTGAATGTGTATTTTACAGACACTGGCATTGGAAGACTATGATAGGGAGAAGATTTATACTGTATCTATGTATTCATAAGTCCCTAAATAGAAAGAAACACAATTCGAGATTTTGAAAAATATATTGAGAAAATTAATTTGGAAGTAGGATGTGCATGAGTGCATGGATAGATGTATCTCTCGTTGGATGATTGCAAGTAAACCTTGCTATAAAAGTATCCAAGAAGCAAAATTTATTGTATTCAAGTTCTCCATTAAATGCCAATACATTATTGGAAATGCATTCTTGTAGAAAACTAAACCAAACCAACACACAAACAAATCAGAAAACCAAATCCATCATTCCCAAAACCAGCACGCCAGAAATTACATATTTTTCCTATATTCTGTCTCATGTTTGGGGAGGGAACAATCTGCAATGAAGTCAGGGAACTTCATGTGGGATACCATGTTTAACCAGAGAGAACCTTGCATTCCTCAAGATTCCTGATCCCTTAGAGACAGGCTTAAAGGTTCTTAATTGACTTTTGAAAATTCTTTATTAAACCACATTGAATTGATTTGCAATTATGCATTTTAAAATTGTGTGCATTAATACCTTGATAAAAATTATTTCAGACAGTAGTTGAGCATTTTTCCAGAGGGCTTGGGACAAAATCTGTAATTCAGTTCCACTACCAGCAATTTAGGTAAAATACTGTTACCTATTTTCTCTAATATGATAATAGCCTCCTAATTGGTATCCTCACTTCCTCTCTTACTACTCTATCTCCTCCCCTTATTTCCCCAATCATTCTTCCAACTTTATGTAAATATTATGTCATATCCATACAAAACAAAAAAACCTTGTCTTTAAACACCTTCATTCCCTTTGTCCTTAAGATAAAGTCTAAGAAGCCCGAGTGATAGGACTTATTGTACAGCATTGTCAAGTGCCATTCTGTCGCTTTGTGTTTTACACTTCATCTGTACAAGGTATCTTTTAATTCCTTGAATTTTCTGTGTTCTCTTTTACCTTAGTCCAGGCGTGTTTTGTTTTTCTTTTTTCCACAGCAAAATTATACTCATCCTTCAGATCGGAGCTTGAGCATTACTTCATCAAAAAAGACTAAATTTTCTTTCTCTAGAATCTAGTAATTCTCTTCCATAACATCATTGTACTTTAAAAATCTGTCCCTTGTGCTAAAGAGTGTAACCATCCTTTTTCCAACGTGTTTGCTGCTGTATTCTCAGACCCTTGTCCAATGGCTCACATTTAGCATTCACTTGTTTCTATATACCTTACTCAGTGAAAGATTTTTAAATTAATAAGAGTTATGAGTGCAAGGTCACATGAGACTTTCCCTAAGGGTTTTGCATGCATTCTTACAATGTCAGATCCTACCTCATTGATCCCGTCCCCACACAGACATTCTTCCTTGATGTGGAGCCCACCAGCTGAAAAATGTCTGATACTCCCGTGAAGCTAGGGTTTGGTTGTGTGACCCAATCCTGGCCAATGGACCATAGGGGAAAAAAATTGCATTGGATGAAAAAGATACCAGCGAGGAGAAACTGTCTTCCCTAATATTAAATCAAGTTGATTGAGAACATGCATTTTGGATCTGTGTTTGCCTTCCTACAACTATGAAGGGTCAAGGCTGAGAACTAATGCCAACCCTTTGAGGATGAGTGAGAATAAAATAGAAAGTATCTGGGTCTTTGATGACGTTAGTACGCCACTGAATTAACTAAACCTGGAATCACCTATTTCTGGTCATCTTGTTGTATGAGGTAATACATATCTTTTTTGTTTAAGCCATTTATAAGTGGTAAATTTTTACTTACTGTCAAAAGCACCCTAAGATACAGATGCCCTCAGGACTTGGTCTTCCCTGAGTCCCTGTTATGTAGTTAGCGTAGAGTCACTATCATCTGTAGTCTAGGTTGTTAACTTCTCAGTGAGGACAAGTTTCTTCTCTAACCTTTCTGTTCTCCTTTTCCAAAAGGGAGATAGGTTAGAATCCCCCAAAGTTAAGCCCAAACATTGGTGTCCTTTTGTTTCCCTTCTCATTGATCTGTAAGAATATTTCAGGTTCATGAATGATCCTCAAAATAATTCACGCAAAATGCTGAGATAAGAAAAAGTACAAATACAGTCACTTATCTGCCCTAGGGAAGTCTGAAAATTTTCCCAGACCAATGTCAAATGGAGACCAAGGGTTAAGGAGGCTCAGATTATCCATCTTGACTTTATTCAAAAGTTGAAGATGAGAGGCAAATAGATGAAGGACCTTTTCCATCCAGTTAACTATATGTGAAAGGAAAAGGGGTAGGCAAAGGACATTAGGTTTTTACATATTGTTGACATTCATTCAAACGATTCTCTCAAAATAATGATGAACTATGGAGGCCCCGTGAGCATGAGACATGGTTAGGAAGACCCTTGCCCAGGATTATTTCCTGTTTACTTTATTAACATACTTTGTAAAAGTAGCCTCAATTTGCTGGTGTCAACTTTTCTACATATGTGTGATATTCAAAAGATCGTGAACTCGTGGAATCCAGAACAGAAAGAATATTCCTCATGATACTTTATTCTCTATAGAACCAGACACTGAGCTCAACTCAGAAATTTCTCATTCATCAAACATGCAATGTGTAAAACTCCTTTCTAACATAAATATAACTGTGGGATCTTAGCTACCAGGGCTTCTCTGAGGCACTCTGCTCTCCTGTAAAATCTCAGTAATAACATAACTCATAGGGTTTCTGTAAAATCAAATCCAATGAAATGATGGACATGAAGCCTATGGAACTGAGTGGGGAGTCTTCCCTTATTTCTCTAGAAGTTAAATTTAGAAGATTTTGTTTCTGATAAAGTAGGCAATACAAAAATTAGTTAATGTTTTTCCTTTTCTTTTGTGGCTAAGATTACTAGGGTGTTTTGTACACTTTTTTTCTGCATTCTTTTAAAAATACCTTTATATGTAATATGCAATCTTGGCTTTAAATATTAGGGAAAATTAAAATTTCTGCATTTTTCTCAGTATTCTAATAGCTATTGTCAATACATATGAAATCATGTTTTTTGTTATTGCAATATGACAGTCTTTTATTATATTTTAGTTCTGTTGATAACTTTTGTGTTTTCCTTGATCAAGTCACTTATCTTTTCTATTTCTATTTTTTATTTCAATTTACTTATGAAAGACAGGAATAATGATTGTGATGTAGCTTACAAAGAAGGTAAAATTATCTTGAAAAGAGTGGTGAAAACCCAAGCACTGTGTTAGATGCCTGATATGAGAGAGAGAGAGAGAGAGAGAGAGAGAGAGAGAAAGAAAGAAAAGAACATCTCTATTATAAAGTATTCTTCTATATGGTTTTGATACTGTGAAAGGCAGTAAAATTATTTCCTGTTTCTGATAGTTCTTGAGTATTTGGGGATTCAGGATTGTCTGTAGATTTTACATATCTATATCTATCTAAGATTTATATACCCAGAGTCTTAATTATACAGCACATTCCCTGGCCTGCCCTCATTGAATTGTTACTTAGAATACCACCAGGAGGTAGCTACTAGCATCATTAATGGAACATATTATGGGCAAAATATATTCACCCAAGGAGTTTCTGGACTAATCTAAGGAAATAAAAATCAACTTTAACTTCAGATTTCAGCCTAATGTTTCTACTAAAGCACTAAAGTCACATAGGATAGTAGATGACTAACCCCTCCATTCATTGAATTGGTATTTACTGAACTCCTCCTCCGTGAAAGTTACTGGACTACATTATTTGTGGTGTATCAAAATAAATATGGTTCCTATCCTCAAAGATCTTACATTTAACAGGTAAATTAAGCAATACAAATAACCTTATTAAGGTTTCCTTCCTTAGCGTTGAAACACAATCAGGGAGAACAATTCCAAGACTAGTGAATTCTAACCAGATACAAAGGCCTGAGTTAAGTCAACGGCAGTGGGAATTGAAGAAAGGGAATGAATTAAAGGAATTTTGGAGGCAAAAAGAGGATTGTTTGTCCCTTGGTGATAGAATGTGAGGAAAGATGAGAAGTCAAGGCTGGGGACTTCCATTTAAGTTCCAACAGTTAAAGAGCTTGGACGTTGTCACTTGTGTTTTTACAACAAGAAAAATTTTGAACAAACTGAAAATCGACAGCTATTCTTGGGCCTATCAGAGATATAAAGCCACTGAGCAAACCACCACCCGAGGCAAATATAGAGAATCACAGCTGAAATCAGTTTACTTGGAACAGAGCCACTGATACCATAACCTGGTAAGAACACTTAACTGGTAATTTTGGTGAATTGCTAAAAGCTGTGAGCAGACTAACTTGATAATAGGAAACTCCTGGAGGGCCATATTCTTCAGGGGGAACCCACACTTAACATGAGTTTTACCTCTAGGAATCCTACCAGGTTCTCAGGGTGAAGAACCAAAGGGGGCAAAAAAATGAAAACAAACTAAAAAAACTCTGTGTCTTTGGCAGAAAGATGGAAAAGTAACCATTTGAAGTATGCCCAGAGCATTCTTCCTAACAAAAGGAGAGAAAAGACTTTACCAGACAGAGCCTTATCTCTCCTAGGAGGAAGGGCACTTAACCAATTCCAGCCTTCTCTACCCTTCCTGTATCACCTTAGGGGGAGAAATAAAGCCAAGATAGACTTGTTAAAGTCACAACCAACCCAGAGACGGGTCCACTAAAAGACTGATATTTAATCATAAGGTTATAGAATGCTTTTCCTCCTCAACTTCTTATCACTGCCTCAGCAGGTTTCCAGTATAAATAATAGTGAGTCACAGCTGAAAGAGCTGCAAGACACAGACTCTGTCTAAACTGCATTCTTCGAGTAAGCTGAGACAGCAGAGGAGACAAAAATAAGGACACTTGAGGAATTTTAAGCCTTTGGGAACTACAGCTACAGCAAATATTAAACACAGCCCAACTTCTAGCAAGATTAACATAAAAACTCCCACTATTTACCTGTTATTATTACCCAGTATTTTACCTTCAACTTTCAAAAAAAAAAAAATTACAGTGCATGCTAAAATGCAGGAAAAAACAGTCTGAAGAAACAAAGCAAGCAGCAGAACCAGACTCATATATGTCACAGATTTTAAAGTTAGGCAGGGAATTTTAAATAGATATAATTAATAAGTTAAGGGCTCTATTTGAAAACAAACAACATGCAAGAACAGATGGGCAACATAAGCAGAGAGATGGAAACCCTTAAGAAATAATCAAAAGGAAATGCTAGAAATAAAAAACATTGCAACATATATGAAGAATGCCTTTGATGGGCTCATCAGTAGATGAGGAAAGAATCAGTAAGCTTTAAAATATGTCAGCTGAAACACAAAGAGAAAAAATATGAAAACAAAATAACAATATCCAAGAACTCAGTTTCAAGAGTATAGCACGTGCATAACTGCAGTACCACAAGAAGAAAGAGAAAATGGAGAAGAAATGTTTTAACTAATAATGGCCAAGACCTTTTCAAAATTAATGATAGATGCCAAACTACAGATCCAGGAAGCTCAGAGAATTCCAAATGAAAAATATATATATATAAAAAAAAACCTACACCAAACATACTATGTCAAAACTGCAGAAAACCAAAGACAGAGAAAATCTTGAAAGGATACAGAGAAAAAAAATACCTTACCTATAGAGGAAAAAGAATACAAGTTACAATGGACTGCACTTCAGAAACCATGCCAGCAAGGTAATGGAGTGAAATAGGTAAACTGCTGAAAGAAGTCAAGGATGAGTTGGGTTTCTTGATTAAGTTATAGAAGAGATGATGTTATTAACTGAGATCAGAAGTATAGAAGAAATAACATGTTGCTCTCCAGGGTTGAGATTTTAGATTTGAAAGTTTGAGTCTGACATGCCTGGAAATATAACAAATGCATTTCTCCAGGATGCAGTTTGAGATCTGGTACAAGATTTCAGAAGATAGGAAGGTGAGTATTGATAATAAATACAGAAGTGTTAGTTATAGGTTGTTGCTAATACAATAAGTTGTTGAGGTGAAACATTTGAGATAGGAAATGGCTTCAGATAGAAACCCAGGAAAAATGAACTTTTAAAGAAAAAATTGAGAAGAAGTAAAAGTATTAAAAAGTTTAAAACATATCCAAATTATATATAACAAGAGTAAATAACACTGTAGAAGTCCAGGAGGAAGGGAGATTTTAAAGAAGGGATTTTGTATTATCAAGTCTAAAGCATAGATCAGGCTGAGGACTGAAAAAGATGTTTCTACTTAACACTGATGAGGGCAATTTTAATTAAGTAATAGAGCGAAAACCAGCTTTCAGAGGCAGGAAGATTGAACAGTTATTAGTTATTTATTCATGGTAGCTCAATTGCAAATGAGGAGTGGATTCTATAAGTGTAGTTCTTCTTTCAAGAATCTCATTAATAAAAGGAGAGTCAGGAGTAAAAGTCAGGAATCAAAATGTTGTTTGTTGTTATGTTTGTTTTAGGAAAGGTAGAAACGTAATCAAGTTTAAAGACTGAGAGAACTAGTAGGGAAGGCTCAGCTGTTACTCTAATTTAGAGAGTTTTCCTCTTATACCAGTATTTTAAATATTAGTGAACAAGTGTTTAACCTTGCCCCTACTGTTCATGACTTTATATACAACTAACTGAAAAATTCATGGAAAACCTATCTTTCCCCCCATCATCCTGGATAATGGAAAGCATTTGCCATATGAGGACACTTTATGACACATTGTGATTACAGCAGCAACATTATACCAGTTATCATAAATGCATATGCTTGTTTTATATATTCTGGTAATCATTCCTTTATTCAATTGATTTTCAATAACAGTGTATTCTAAAGAGTGAGGTTTGAAAGATGAAAAATGATGGGTCCAAACTCACACCTCCAATTGGATCTCATAAAACTGAAGGGATAAATTGGGGAGCAGAAGACTGTAAATCTTTGAAATGTTTCCTAGATGGTCTGGGTAAATTCTTCATTCCCCCCCGTGGAAAACTACCTATCTAGTTTGTACCTATGTGCTTCAGTATTGGCTTCCTCCAATATATAGTTTCCTTTTCTTTTTATTATGTTATAATCCTGTGACTTGACTGGCTCTCTTCTTACGATGTTAGATGTTGCACAGCTGGGCAAAAATTAAGTAGCAATAGAGGAGCAGAAATCATATTTAAATTCATAGTCAAAGTGAACAGAAAGGTCTATTACTTTCAAAACTGTATAATATCATTAAAGTGCAAATCTCTCAATGTGACAAGTTTAGAATAAAGATCTCATAAATTACAATTACAATTTGTTCAAGCAAAGTAACTTGACAATTATTGACAGAACTAAGGTACCATTCACCTCTACAATACATTGCTTTCTCAGCAAACCCAAGTCCGATGCCATTTAAAACTGTATGTTAAAATTGTACACTTCCATAAATTGCCATTTATTTTCTTTATAATCTTAACATTTTAGTAGATTTATAATACCTTATTTTTGAACAGTTTTGTATACTTTCTTAAGCTTAATTATCAAAATGCTGTTGCTCTCCTCTGTGTAAAGGGTACTTAGTATCAGAAGATGCGCGTCTTTCCCTGCAGGTGTTTGTAATTTAGCCTATTTACTCTGCATTTTTTGATGTCTAGTAAATAGTTACACAGTTTTAATTGTGTGGGGTGTAGGTATTTATGTAAAACTGTTGCTGAACGTTACCATTTGCCTATTCACTAAAAAATAAATTGGTTTTGACTACTTAAGTTCTCTTCCTCCTTACCCTCTGATAGGGGAGTTCTTCTTTATCAGATACATTCTCAAGAGTTTTTCTGATGCCTAATCAGAAGGGAAGCTGGGCAGGTCACGTGGCTCCTCAACAAGGACCTTAGGACATTTGCAGGAGCAGCTGAGGTGTATCAGAGAAACTGACAGAGGAGAAAAGAGTAGTAATCGTAAAAATTATTGTTGCAAACTATGTGTTCCAGTAATGCAGGTCAAGACATACAAAGATCTCTAGTTGTTGCAGGTTTTTTGGGGGGGGGGGGGTGGGGGGGGCCTGGAATATTTTCTTTTGAACACAATATTATTCTGAGACTATGCCTCGTGTGCCACAGATTCAGTAGTTACATGATTGCTAAGTATGTTTGAATAAATATTTTGGTTTTCATATATAATTTTTAGGATATAGCACCTTTAATATTGCAAGCACATTAATGAAAATTTAGAAATTAAAACATTTAAAATCACACAAAACCCCACAACTCTAACAAAATGACTGTCATATTTTGAATATTTTCAGATCTGTGATAAGTATATATTTCATATAGGATTCCATTTACAAAAGTGTATTTTTCATGTTACCACATAGACTTTGTAACCATCCTTTTTTTCTTTTTGAGGTACGCGGGCCTCTCACTGTTGTGGCCTCTCCCGTGGCGGAGCACAGGCTCCGGACACGCAGGCTCAGCGGCCATGGCTCACGGGCCCAGCCGCTCCACGGCATGTGGGATCTTCCCGGACCGGGGCATGAACCCACGTCCCCTGCATCCTCAGGCGGACTCTCAACCACTGCGCCACCAGGGAAGCCCGATTGCCAGTTTTTTTATCCAGGAAAAATGTGTTTATTCGAGATGAGCAAAGAATTACCACTCAGGGTCTGCAATAGTGGCGAGCCAAGTGCAAGTATCCCCCAGCAAGGAGAGAGCTCTTTTAGAGAGGGAGAGGAGGAAGCTGGGGGTGGGGGGGTGGGGGGCTGTATTAAGCAAAGTCCATTTTTAATTGAAAAAATACTGGGTTATCTGCCTCTTACATGTTGAAGTCTAAAATATAAACACAGACATAAAATAATGCTTTGTTATTCAGAAAGAGGGATACACTGCTTGAAATGAACTCTGTGATAAAGTTAAAAAACCATAAACCTCGGACTTCCCTGGTGGCGCAGTGGTTGAGGGTCCGCCTGCCGATGCAGGGGACACGGGTTCGTGCCCCGGTCCGGGAAGATCCCACATGCTGCGGAGCGGCTGGGCCCGTGAGCCATGGCCGCTGAGCCTGCGCGTCCGGAGCCTGTGCTCCGCAACGGGAGAGGCCACAACAGTAAGAGGCCTGCGTACCGTAAAAAACAAACAAACAAACAAACACCTTCCTGGTAAAAATGTTGTGAGTACCCACTGACGATGTATGCAAAGAATTTGGTATTATTTCCGAATTTCAACAAATTATAGTTTTCTTATTAGTAATTGATTTATTCAGGATCACACAGCTAAGTTGTGCCACAGCAAAGACTCAGATGCAAGTCTTCTCTGCCTCAACTGAGTGACATCAAGAGGTAACATGAAAAACAATGATAGATTTGTAAGTTTTGTTCTATATTAGATTATAGTTTTTAAGATAGTTTAGTGTCACTTAATGATAATCTAAAACTTCCCAGTACTCTTTAATTTACAGAATCTTTGAGACAAAAATTTTGTTTTGTAATGGAAGTTAAATTATATAGTTGGTCTCAGTACACAGGCATTCAGTGCATAAGCAACCATTCAAAAGTATATCTGGTCCATAAGTTTAAAAAAGCTGCTTTTCCCAAATTCATGTCTTAAAGACTCCCGTTTAACAATGTATTGTACATATATTGAGTTTTTGAAGATAGCACTGTATATGCTGTTACTATCCATTAGTGCTCTAAAAAGGAACGAAGCATGACCTTTCCTACTTTCCTTAGTACCTGATACTGGTTTATATTCTGGAGCTGTGATCCGTAGCTTCAGCTAATGTTTGTTGCTTTTTCGCAGCTTAGTTTTCTGACCTCCCAGACTGCCTGAAACTACTGCTTAAATTGAATCACATTATCTGCAATTCCTGTACAGTACAACATACAGGCTCTCTGCTTTTTCTTCTCCCCAGAATTCTACAATTATGCCAGAATTCTTGAAAAAGCATCCCTACACCATTATTTATTTCTGTATTCTTTATCATTGTCACAATTCACCCCATAAAATGGGATATTACCATTTTTGAGATCTGCTAATATTAGGGATGTCTCTCGAGTTTTACTGTCTTGAATAACATATACAACTAGAAAAGCTTTCCTCTCCCTTCATTATGCAAAAAATGTATATGTATTGCCAAACAGTACCCAATATTATTCACACTGTCCTTCCCCTCTGTCTGAAGGTGGCATAAATGTCCAGGGCCCAAGAGCTGTCTCAGCAGGATGGCAAAAGTGTGCCCACTACCTACAGCCAGCTCCTGCTAGCACTATGTTTTATAAGATTTAAAGATTCTTTTGATGGTGGGACCTGACATACTAATGCTCAGATGAAAGACAGAACTCTTTGTTACTTACACCTCCAAATGAGAGAAGGCTGTCAGTCAGGGTCATGGAGGATATTGCCCCCTGGGGACCAAGCCACAGCAAATTGGGCAGTTTATAAATGACAAGCAGGATGGGATTAGCTAGGTTTCCAGCACTCCCTGAGGATTGGCCAATGTGAATAATTTCAAGAGCTCTGGGGTGCAGAGACTGTCTCTAGTCTCCTGGGACCTGGCCCGATGGGGTTGGTACCTAATGGCCCTGCAGTGTGAAGACCCAATAAAGGAAGTGTTTGGAGTATGGACTTAATCAGCTGTTGAAGAGAACTAACTGGCCCATCACTAGCCAAGGCCTTAAAACTAAGTCAACATAGCATTTAGAAACAAACAAACAAACAAAACAACTGTATTATGCACTGATGAATGGAGTATTTATAAATGGAATATTTCCTGCCATATCAATAAACAAAGGATGCCACAGTCACCAATGATTGCAGCCCTCCAATGTGAGCTGGTGAGCCCTGAGGAAACTCAGGGCTGAAAAGAATATCTGCCATCTAGCAGCCATCAGACTGTAGTCACTCCCTGTGGTGAGCCTTGAGGAAACTCAGGATGTGAAAATACAGGCCCCAGAGAGCTGAGGTGCATATCAAAGGAATGATTTCAGTGAGCCCAACTCTTGCATCTTCCCATACATAGAAAAGAGCTTAATTCCTTAACTTGAGATATCTGGTTTTCTTTATTTAACAGTAATCTTTTTTTTTTTTTTCTAACAGTAATCTTTTGATGTTCCCAATTACCTGCACTTTGTTGCAGAACTCCTATATAGGGTCTTCCCTGGTAGCACAGTGGTTAAGAATCTGCCTGCCAATGCAGGGGACATGGGTTTGCGCCGTGGTCCAGGAAGATCCCACATGCCGCGAAGCAACTAAGCCTGTGCGCCACAACTACTGAGCCTGCGTTCTAGAGCCCATGCTCCGCAACAAGAGAAGCCACCGCAATGAGAAGCCCGCACACTGCAACGAAGAGTAGCCCCTGCTCGCCACAACTAGAGAAAGCCTGCGTGCAGCTACGAAGACACAATGCAGCCACAAATAAATAAAATATTTTTTAAAAAAACAACTCCCGTGTATCCTGGCTCCTCCCCTCGCCTCCTAGGAGCAGTTTCTCAGAGTTATCTGAAACGCTGTCTCCCGGGCTGCAGTCCTCATTTTGCCCCAAATAAAGCTAACTCACAACTCTCACGTTGTGCATATATATATATTTTTTAAGTCAACGGTACTTATAGGTGAGGAATGGGGTGTGTTTGATGTCTGATTACTTTTGTTCCTAGCAACTTCTCTGAGTTTATTCAGGGTATTGAGAGATAAGATATCCCCTACTCCTTACATAAAACATGAAAAGCAAGTAAGCATGCCTTCATAACAGAAAGGAACTTTTAACAGGCTGCTTTTAGCCTTTTCATTTTTTTTTTCTTATATATTCTACATTGTGGGAAGGGTCACTTAAAACAATTGCTTACCTTATTTAAGAAATATAAGTACAGGGCTTCCCTGTTGGCGCAGTGGTTGAGAGTCCGCCTGCCGATGCAGGGGACACGGGTTCGTGCCCCGGTCCGGGAAGATCCCACATGCCGCGGAGCGGCTGGGCCCGTAAGCCATGGCCGCTGAGCCTGCGCGTCCGGAGCCTGTGCTCTACAACGGGAGAGGCCATAACAGTGAGAGGCCCGCGTGCCGCAAAAAAAAAAAAAAAAAAATAGGAAATATAGAATTGAATTTTAGTCCTAGAATTAATTATACTTGACTGAGAAACAGGATGCCATAATTATTCAATTATATATTTTCATAAGTAATATGCATTTAAATAAGTACAAGGTTAAATTGCTTACATTAGCCTAAGGGTTAATGGAATAACCTTATTTTAGAAACCAAGATACTAAAATCCTGTTAATTCTACACATCAATAGGATTTCTAACTCAATAGATCATCCTATCAAATATGTCCGAGAATTTTGCAAATATATTGAGCGAATGTCGATTCATCTGAGAGTAGCCTTCATTTTAGTAAGTATTGTTTAAGGGTTTTCATCTTGTGTGTTAGACAGATACTTGTATGAATTTTGCCGCATGTACATATAACAACTAAAAACAAAACTCTAGGTAACTATGATTCATTTGCAAAATCATTCATAGAGAAGGATTTTATAAATTTGCTTCTGACGACACACAATGAATACTTAATATGTTATTCCATAAATAAGTGCAAATGATATATTAGCACCTACCTGGTTTAAAGCTGTGAGATTAAAAACTTCTTGAAAAAACTTCCCAGGGAAAAAAATCAGAGAATTTAGTAAAGTGAGCATGATTTTGGAAAGCCAAGTTTCTTTACAATTCCTATTAGCCACAATATAGGTAAATCTTCACTTTAAATGAATTCATTGACAAAATATTAATTAATATACAAAAATATTGCTGCTAATTATTCAATAAAAAACAGTTGGAGTAGATTCTGGCTGAGGCTCAGATCCCCTTTCAGTAAAGGACTCACTGCCCAGCTGAAAGTCCTATGGTTAGCTGACTGTCTCCAGCTGAAGTTCAAGCTCATCGCTTGTTAGTGTGAGACAATGAATAACACGACAGCAGCTGAGATCTAGTTCGTGAGTCAGCTCCCAGCCAATGGCTGAACAGGGAGTGGTACAAGAGCCTGCCCACTTTCCCTCTGCCCGGGATTCCTCTCCTAGGCAGTCTTGGTGCTGGAGCTCCTCGTTTCGCTGGTAGAGGATTTGTCAGGTATGAATCATGGCCCATGTCCCTCTGCCCAATTCTGATTCTTCTTTTCTTTTCACATGAATTTATTCTTTTATAAACCTTTTTTACTCTTAACTCTGCCTCAATATTTGTTTCCTAGAGAAAATATGACAATATTTTATTTTATGAAGGGAGTTAGTTTTTCTTAAGTGGGATATTAGGCAAGACTGGGAATATAAGCAGTAATACAGTAGGGTTTTTGTCATCAGATAGTTTATAGTCTGGTGTTATCAACCTCCATGATAATGTCTATGGGCCTCAAAGAAGTTAATTAGCACAAAGCCACAGAGAGAGTTCATGGTAGTACCAAGGATTTGACCTTAGATGTCTCTGATTCTAAGGGACATGATGATTTTCTTACCTACCTTTTTTTTTTTTTTTTTTTTGCGGTACGCGGGCCTCTCACTGCTGTGGCCTCTCCCGTGGCGGAGCACAGGCTCCGGACACCCAGGCTCAGCAGCCATGGCTCATGGGCCCAGCCGTTGTGCGGCATGTGAGATCTTCCCAGACCGGGGCACGAACCCGTGTCCCCTGCATCGGCAGGCGGACTGTCAACCACTGCGCCACCAGGGAAGCCCTTACCTACATTTTAAGCCTGCAAATTTTTCTTTGCATTATGGAGCAAGCTAAGCTTTTTTACCATTAACATTGTAACATGTAATATTTAGAATCTATGAAAATAAATATTTAAATGTTGGGTATAAACTCTACCCATGAAAGCCCATGATTTAGGGAAGAAACAGGAGTACTATGAAATAAAAGGAACAGAGATAATTAGTATATCCCAGCTGGCTGTCAGCAAATGAAAGGAGATATTAGTAAATTTGAATCAGGTGTTCTATATTGCTTAAAATAGAAACAAATTAACACCATGAGAACCAGAATAAAGAAATACTCTGTTTATTCTAATCTATTAGCTGTTTTCTCCCTTGCCAGCTCAGGTAAGGTTAACAGATTCAGAAAAAGTGGGAATTCTCTTATACTGTTTATCTGCTAAGTTATGGGAAGCAAACGTGGATTTAAACGTCTTCTGTGTGTCAGTTACAATGCTTGGTGCTGGTAATATGCTAATGAAATCGTCTATCTGCTCAAGTGGGTTAGGGAAACTAGTCTAATGTGGGAAGGAAACAAGCAAACAACACTTGAAGTATTAGTACCATATGAAATGATGTATGATTTAGACGCTATGGAGCACAGCGTCACCCTCAAGGGAAACATAACTCAGCCAACAAGGGAAGGCTCCCTGCTGGAATAAGGAATAATGCTTGAAATGCCTCCTAGATCATGAGAAATTGTGGGAGATAGAGAGATGCAGTATAACCCAGAGATGTGCATGTGTAAAACAAGGAGACATGAAACAACATTCTGCAGCTCGATTCTGTAGGAATGAGCCCTGGTTGTAAGAAAGTTGGAAATGAAAAACTGCCACTCCAGAAATACGCACGTAGTTGAGAATGAAAGGCACCATATGCTATGCTAAAGAGTTTTGACTTTTTTTTTTCCCTAAAGTGATTAGCTGTTACATTAAGAAATGATGTAATTAATTCCCAGTTAGGAAAATACCTCTGGCAGGTAGGGAAGGTGATAGACATAGAACCAGTTCAGAGACTTAACTGCAGTAAGTCAAATAAGAAGCAATGGATACCTAGAGTAAGTCCATGAGGAGTAGAAAGGAGTGAGTTCAAGAAATACCAAGGAAACAGATCAAAGAATTGGGTACCAGATTGGGTTCAGAGTGAGTGTGAGCTGAGAGTATGGGATGCTTTTCTAGCTATTTTAGGAAATAAGATAATGAGAGAAATAACTAGAAATGATTTTTGAAGTAGGAAAAGATGTTGAGATGAAGTTTGAGTTGAATGTCCATGGGAAAACGCTGAGTGTATGCTCAGGAAGTATTTCTTTTTGTGGTTTGAAGCTTGGAAGATAAGTCTAGATTAAGCATTTGTTAGGTGAGAGTTTCCAGCATAGAGTAATAGAGGTCATGGATGTGGATGTATTGTGTACATGGGGACTGTAGCTGAATGTTCTTGCAGAATGACAAGGTTAAATACCCAAAGACAGAGCTCTAGTGAAAGGGACAAATGTTACAGATATCATTAAAAATAAAGACTATAGCATGACCATTCATTTGAGAATTAATATTTAATTATAACAGGAATAAATGGTAGGTAAACTATCTCTTCTGAAGTATAATTATTTTTATTCCACTGATTATGTATGCCCAGGAATGGGAGGACAGAATTTAGGATGAATCCCTGATTTCTGTCTTAGACAACTAAATGAACAAAGAGAAATCAAAAGAAAAGGCTATCAGAAAAAATGTATGTGTATATATCATATATAGTGTAGTATCTTTGGATACATTAGTTTGTTTTGCAACATAGAGTGTATTATGAAAAACATCAGACTGTAGAGGAAATTTCAGTTTTATTAGTCATATGCAATTATCTCCCACTGCATGAAGCTAACTTATCAAGAGCAAAGTGAAAGGTCTGAGTGTATTATGCCATCTCTTTGATGTTCTTATAGGATATAATGAAAGATGAATGCTCAATGCTGAAGCTGCAGCTGAAAGAGAAGGACGAACTCATTTCCCAACTTCAGGAAGAACTGGTAAGTGTGAACAATATTTGGCCCACGGGTGTATTTTCCTTGCAAGGTTATTTGCTATAAACCCTACAACTTATTAACACTAAAATTATTAGTGATTTATAAACTGTTAGTGATTCAATCTGATTATCAATTTTATAATCCTACAGTAATGAAGATTTGACAGTCTGAAAAAGATAATGTTTTATAATATATATTGAACTTTACGTAATTCCAGAAACAGATTACTGACCCAGGATTAGGCATTTCAGTTCTACCTATCAAAAATCGTGAAGGCTAAGGCCACACTTTATTTTGTAAAGTGCAAGATGTAGTGCCATACTGCCATACCTAGAGACACAATCATGTAATATGAAGCAAAGTACTCAATAACTTTGCTAACAAAAGCAAATTTTACTTTTACATAAAGGTACCAAAAATGCATTAAGGTACCAAAAATGCATTAACCTAATGAGATGTTTTGTTAATATAGATATTATATAAATCCCAAATTATCTAAAAATTATACAAAAATATGAAATGTATAGTTCATGTTTTCAGGGTGTTTTTTAGATGTGACATCATAAATGTATTAAATCATACTTTCATAACATGAAAACACATTTGGTAGGTAACAAGAATAGCACACATTTGATCTGGATAGAAATTAAAAAATGAGTTCTCCAAAACAAAAATGAGGAAGTAATGAGAAATTTTAAAAAATTAATCATTCTTAAGAATACCAATACAATAAAGACATACTATACAGTAAGAGGCCCTGACTCATTATCAAGATCAAAAAACAAGCCCTAGTCAATACTGTTCTCTATGATTTCATATTTGACTACATTAACAATGTATTATGTAATTATTAAATAAATTAAATGACAAAACAGATTTTATAGACCATCAAGCTTTTGAGAACTTTGCTGAAAACATATTAGTGAGAGAGCATACAAATTTAGAGTATTTTATTGACTCTTGACAACTGACAACAGTTTTACTGAAACTTGACCTTTAGACTTTGTTTCATGACTGGGTTTGATGCTGATTATTGGTCCCATGAGCATATTATTGTCACTTTAGACACCCATTGACCCATATCTATTACTTAAGATAGTAATAGAATTAGACAAAAGGAACATGTCTTACATTACTGGGAATAACCTTTTATAAATAAGTAATTTATTTATAATATGAAATTTACTACATAAAACATTACTACATATAACTGTATAGGTATGTATTATGTAATCAAGCTTTATCTTTGAGTTGACTAAAATCATATGTAGATATTTATGAATGGATGCCTAGAATTATTAGCTTTAACACAGCAGAAAATGTATTCACTTTGCCAGAAAATGCATATTTTGGATAATTAACTCAGAAAGAAGTGTTCATTTTTTTTCCGCAACATTAGTTATGATCAGATTTAAAACTTAGCCTATACAAGAAATCAGACATTCATTTGTTGAATGAAACGAGAAAGAAAATGATTACTTCCAGAGCCAATGTTACATAGCTATAATTAAGATAATTTAGTGCCCCTGCATCCAAAAAGTCCTCTGTTGGTTGATGTAGTAAAATGAGATGCAAGCGTTTTCTTTTGCTTGGTTTTTGTTTTTGTTTTAAACTTGAATTGCCCAAATTGACTTATTAGCTTCTAAAATTTCCAGGTAACAATCAAGGTAGCATTTTAATTTTGTGCTATGTAGTTTGCATAGTCATCTTAAATAGTTCAACAAAGGAGAGTGTTAACTTTTGAAAATAGTTTGTTTCATTAAAGAAAACTGTACCTAAAGAAAAAAATGTATAGGTGATTTAGGAAGTTAAGGAAGAAGAAACATTGTCAAAAGAAAAAGTCATCATTAAAACCAGACTTGGAGCATGGACAAGGTGGCAATCACATAAAAGTAATATAAACCACTTAGATCCATTGAAAATTAGGTCCTAGTATTTCTGATTCTGGTAATAAGTGACTTGTGACATTCTGACAAAGTAGACATTAAATTTAACATTTTCAAATTTAGATAGGTAAAGTTTAAATTTCAAAACATTTTAGGAACCAGTTTCCTGTACCCTGCTATAATCACAATCTGTAAGAATTTAGTTTTATTATGGGTTTCTCATTTCTTAACCACTGCTGCTATCATAAGCAGTTTACCTACATATACACTATAAATCAAATTTAGATGTAATTATACCAATAAAGAATTTATATCCAACTTAGTAAAGTTATTTTAATATAATTTATTTAGCCTCACTTTGATATTTTCAGTTTAAAAAAGTTAGTGCGGTGTGGGGTTGGTGGCAAAAGAAGTTTTTATACCACTTAAAAATTTTTTTATTGAGGTAACATTGGTGTATAACATTTTATGTTTCACGTGGACAACATTACATTTCTGCTTCTGTACAGACTGCAGCATCCTCCAGACCAAAAATTTGGTTTCCCTCTGTCACCATACAGTTGATCCCTTTATTCATTTTGCCCTTTCCCAGTGCTTCTTCCTCTCTGGTAACCAATACTCTGTATCTATGTATGTTTTTGTTTGGTTGTGTGTGTGTGTGCTTGTGTGTGTGTTTTAGTTTTTTGATATTCCACATATGAGTGAAATCGTACGGTATTTGTATTCTCCATCTGACTTTTTTTTTTTTTTTTTTTGCGGTACACGTTCCTCTCACTGTTGTGGCCTCTCCCGTTGCGGAGCGCAGGCTCAGCGGCCGTGGCTCACGGGCCCAGCCGCTCCGCAGCATGTGGGATCCTCCCGGACCGGGGCATGAGCCCATGTCCCCTGCATCGGCAGGTGGACTCCCAATCACTGTGCCACCAGGGAAGCCCTCCATCTGACTTTTTTTACTTAGCATAATACACTCTCAAGGTCCATCCATGTTATCATAAATGGCAAGATTTCATCTTTTTTTTTTATGGCTGAGTGGTATTCCATTGTGTAGATACCATATCTTCTCTACTCATTCGTTCATTGATGGACACTTAGTTTGTTTCCATATCTTGGCTATTGTGAATAATGCTGCAGTGAACAGAGGGGTAAATTTATCTTTTCGAATTAGCGTTTTCATATTCTTTGGATAAATACCCAGAAGTGGTGTTACCAAACCCAGGTTTGGCTGTTTGCCGCTCAAAAGCTGATAATCCAAGGGGCAAGGGTCGATAGAAAGGAAAGGTGCTTTAATCAGGAAAGCCTGCAATCTGGGGAGAAGGTGGACTACTTGTCCCGAGACCAACTCCAAATATTCTGCTCAGTCATGACAGTTTTTAAAGGGGAAAAAGGGGGAAGAATCTCGGTGAATCGTTGAGGCAGAAGGTTGGATTCTGCATCATTCTCCCTTGCGTGCAGACTGTCTGACAGTCTTCAGATGTGTGATCTGCCTGCAGGATTGTGGCAGGTAGAGAGCTACTCATTTTTTAACTGCTTCATCTTTCATTTTATCCACGAAAAGAATCAACAGGCAGAGTGTGCATGTAGGAGAGCATAAGTCAGGAGTTAGGTTAAATTGCCTACTGATCTCATTCCTATACTAAGGTTCTCTTAAAGTGAGAGGGGAACAGAAATGGGCAAACAGGAAAGGCAGAAGAGCAGCTTTCAGTGGGATAATTGGAGCATACGGTAGTTCTGTTAACTTTTTGTGGACTCTCCATGCTGTTTTCCATAGTGGCTGCACCCACTTTGATTTCCACCAACAGGTATGAGAATTCCCTTTTCTCCACATCCGGCCAACAATGTTGTTTCTTGCCTCTTTGATAATAACCATTCTAACAGGTGTGAGGTAATAACTCATTGTGGTTTTGATTTGCATTTCCCTAGTATTTGGTGATATTGAACATCTTTTTATGTGCCTATTTGGACATCTGTATATCTTTTTGGGAGAAATGTCTATTCAGCTTCTCTGCCCATTTTTAAATTGGGCTGTTTTATAATATTGAGTTGTATGCATTCTTTATATATTTTGGATATTAACCCCTTATCGGATATATGATTTGTAAAGATCTTCCCCCATTCAGCAGCTTGTGTTTCATTTTGACAATTTTCCTTTATTGTGCAGGAGATTTTTAGTTTGATGTCCAATTTGCTTATTTATCCTCTTGTTTCTAGATATGTCTCCTCAGGCAAGGGAAAGATATTGCTATGACTAATGTCAGTGTTTTGCTTATGTTTTCTCCTAGGATTTTTATGGTTTCAGGTCTTACGTTCAAGTCTTTAATCCACTGTGAGTTGATTTTTGTGTGTGGTGTGAAATAGTGGTCTAGTTTTTTTGTACATGGCTGTTCACTTTTCCTAGTACAATTTGAAGAGAGTATCCTTTCTCCATTGTATATTTTCTACTCATCATAAATTGTGTCCATATACAGGTGGATTTATTTCTGGGCTATCAATTCTGTTCCATTGATCTATGTATGTTTTTCTGCCAGCACCATGCTGTTTTGATTACTATGGCGCTGCAGTAGTTTGAAATCAGGAAGTGTGATAACTCAAGCTTTGTTCTTTTTTCTCAGGGTTGCTATGGCTATTCGGGGTCTTCTTTGGTTCCATGTTAATTTTAGAATTTTTGTTTTATTTCTGTGAAATGTCTTGGGATTTTGATAGGGATCACATTGACTCTGTAGATTGCTTCAGATTGTAGGGATATTTAACAATGTTAACTTTTCCAATTCATGAACACAGAATATGTTTACCTTTGTGGCTTGAATTTCTTTCTTTTAACCTCTTTGGTTAAATTTATTCCTAGGTATGTTCTTTTGTTATCTTCCATGGGATTGTTAATTTCTTTCTGCTAGCTCATTGTTAGCACACACAAGTACAACAGATTTTTATGTTTTTGTACCCTACAATCTTACTGTATTTGTTTATTCCTAACTTTTTTTGCGGAGTCTTTAGGGTTTTCTATATATAAAAATCATGTCACACACAAATAGTGACAGTTTCATTTCTTCCTTTCTAGTTTGGATGTGTTTTATTTATTTTTCTTGCCTAATCACTCTGGCTAGATTCAATAATACGTTGAATAAGAGTTAGTGAGAATAGGCATCCTTGGCTTATTCTTGATTTTAGAAGGATAGCTTTCAGTTTTTCACCATTGACTGCAATGTTAGCTGTGGGTTTCTCATGTATGGCCTTGATTATGTTGAAGTATCTCTTCCTTCTATAACCACTTTATTGAAAGTTTTTTTTATCATAAATGTGTATTGAATTTTGTCAAATGCTTTTTCTGCAGGTATTGAGATGATATGACTTTTATCCTTTTGTTAATGTACTGTATCAGGTTTTTTGGGGTTTTTTGGTTGTCTTTAGTGGATGTTAAACTACATTTCTGGAATAAATCCCACTTGATCATTGTATGTAATCATTTTAATGTATTATTGTATTTGGTTTGCTAATATTTTGTTGAGGATTTTTACATCTATGTTCATTGGAGATATTGGCCTGTAATTTTCTTTTTGTGTGTCTGATTTTGATATCATTTGGTAAGATGAGTTAGCATGTATTCCTTTCTCTTCAATGTTTTGGAAGAGTTTGAGAAGGATGAGTATTAAATCTAAATCTTTGGTAGAATTCAGGTGTGAAGTTGTATAGTCCTGGGCTTTTGTTTTCTGGGAGGTTTCTGATTACAGTTTCAACTTGTGCACTGGTTGTATGATTTGAAGAATGTGTCCTTTTATTCTTGGTTGTCCTCTGTATTTCTGTGGTATCTGTTATCATTTCTCCTTTTCTGATTGTATTTATCAGGGCCTTGCTTTTTTCTCAGTGGATCTAGACTTGTAAGTTTTGTTTTTCAAAGAACCAGCTCTTAGTCTGAATCTTTTGTATTGTCTTTTTAGTCTCTATTTCATTTATTTCCACTCTATTTCCTTCCTTCCTTCCCCTGATTTGGGACTTCATTTGTTCTTTTTCTAGTTCCTTTAGGTATAAGATTAGATTGTTTGAGGTTTTTTCCTGTTTCTTGAGGAAAGCCTGTCTTGCTATAAACTTCCCTCTTAGTACCACTTTTGCTGCATCTCATAGATTTTGGCATGTTGTTTTCATTTTCATTTGCCTTCAGGTATTTTTTTTTAAATTTATCCTTTGATTTCTTCATTGACCCAATAGTTGTAGCATGTTGTTCAGTCTTCACTTATTTGTGACTTTTCCAGATTTCTTCTTGTAATTGATTTTTAGTTTCATAGCATTATGATTGGAAAAGATGCTTGATATGATTTCAGTGTTCTAAATTTATTGACCTGTGTCTGAACATATGGTCTTTCCTTGAAGGTTCCACGCATAGTTGAAGAATGTGTATTCTGCTGCATTTGGATGGAACATTCTGTACAAATCTATCAAATCCAATTAGTCTAACGTTTCATTTAAGGCTGTTGTTTTGTTGTTGACTGGATGATCTATCCATTCATGTGAGTGGGGTGTTTAAAGTCCACTACTATTATTGTATTGCTGTAAATTTCTCTCTATAGGTCTGTTTAGAATTGTTTTATATATTTTGATGCTCACATGTTAAGTACATATATATATTAATAACTTACATCTTCTTGATGAATTATGTACTTTATGATTATGTACTGTCCATCTTTCTCTCATTACCCTTTTTGTCTTGAAGTCTGTTTTGTCTGAGTGTGGATATACTTGCTTTCTTTTGGCTGCCATTTGCTTGGAGTATCATCTTTGATCCTTTCAGTTTGAGCCTATGTTTGTCTTTAGAGCTGAGATGTTGCCTGGAGGCAGCATATACTTGGATCTTGTTTTTTAATCTATCCAGACGCTCCCTTTTGATGAGTTCAGTTTATTTACATTTAGGGTGATTATTGATGAGGACTTAGTACTGCCATTTATCTTTTGTTTTCTGGTTACTCTATATCTCTATTGTTTCCCTTGTGTTTCTGTAGGACATTTTAGTTTGATAGTTTTCTATGATTTTCTCCATTTTCTTTTGTTTCATGTCTCTGCTCTAGATTTATGTTTTGTAGTTACCAAGAGGTTTGTATAAAATGTCTCATAGATAGAACAGTCCTTTTTTCTGCTAATAGCATCTTCATTTGCCTATGCAGGTTCCATTCTTTTCCTCTTCCCCTTTCTGCTTTTGTTGTCTCAAATTATCCTTTTTTATGTTGTGAGTTTGTTACCAAATTAAAGTAGCTATGTTTTTTCCACCCTTTTAACATTTATGCTATAATAAAGTATTAAAAACCTATTCTGATAGAGTTGCAGTTTTCTGATTCTATCACCTTACTCAAAGTTGTGTGTGTTTTGTCATCTTGTTTGTGGTAGAAGAGCTCCTTTTGACAGTTATTATAAGACAGGTTTAGTGGTGAACTCCCTCAGCTTTTGTCTGGGAAGGTCTTTTAATTCTCTTTTGTATCTGAATGAATGATAAATTTTCTAGATAGAATGTTCTTGGCTGACAGTTTTTATCTTTCACTATTGAGTATGTCATTCCACTCCCTCCTAGCCTGTGGAGTTTCTGCTGAGAAGTCTGCTAATAACCTAATGTGGGTACCTTTGTAAGGAACATTTTTTCCTTTATTCCCTGACTGCCTTTAAAATTCTTTGTCATTGACTTCTGACAGTTTTAATATAGTGTCTTGGAAAAGGTCTTTTTTGCACTGAGGTAATTAGGTGATCTCTTAGCTTCATGGGCTTGTACATTCAGTTCCTTCACCACGTTTGGAAAGTCCTTAGCTATTACTTCTTTAAACTCTGATCTCTTCTTCTCCTTCTGGGATACCCATTATCCTAATATTTTCCCTTCCTAATAGAGTCAGCACTTATAGAATTTGCTCATTTAAAAAAAACTTAATTCTTTCCTCTTCTACTTGTATCATTTCTAGATATCTATCTTCAAGCTTGTGACTACTCTCCTCCAGATGGCCTGTTCTATTTCCAGTACTTTCTAATGCATTCTTCATCTCAGTTACTGAATTCTTCTGCTCCAGAATTCATATGGTTATTTCTGAGTTTCAGTCTCTTTAGTAAAGTATTCCTTCTCTTTAATTTTCTTCCTGAGCTCATTGAACTGCCTTTCTGAGTTTTTTTCTTGTGGCTCATTGAGTTTCTTCCTGAAAGCTATTCTGAATTCAATCAATTAGATTACAGTATTCCATGTCTTTAAGTTTGGTTTCTGTAGAATTGTCACTTTGATTTTTGTTAAACAGTGTTACTGTGGTTCTTCAAGGAGCTTGAGTTCTACCATGCTAGCGCTTCTGTAGTAGCAGACACCTTTCTTTAGGTAAAGCTGGTTTTTGGTTTTTTTTATAATTGATTCTAATGATTCAACAGGTTAGAAATTAGAGGCCTTTCCTATTTTTCAGTAAGCGGCACTAGAGCACAAGCTGCTTTGGTTTCTGTTACCCGAGCTGCCTTTGGTTATCTATGAGAATGGGTACTTACACCCTCCACCGTGTTTGTCAGAAGTGTCACCCAGTGACCTCAGTATTATTTGCGTCTCTGCAGGCATTGCTACCTTGCTGTTGCGGTGCTACTGGTGCCAATATCTGGGGCACTGGGGTGGTGGGCTCTTCTGTTGAGTCTGAATCACAGGCTCTGATGCCTCATGGGGAGGAGGTGAGTTGGGGGAAGAGCCCAGATCACATGGGTGCCTCTGTCATGTCTGGCTCTGCCGCTGTGGGCAGGGGGTTGGGAGGCCAGAGTCATGGGCACTTCTCTGGCTAAAGGGATGGGGTGCCAGCCTTGCTGCTACTGCCCAGTTACCTGTGGTGACTGGCGCCACTGGGGCCAGGAGGACGGACTCTTGTCCCCTGTCTCCCCTACTGCTACCAGCTTCTCTGGGGCTGTGGGCTCAGGCACCATCTCCACTGTTCCCTGGGTCCCGCCACCTCTGTGTTCCTGACCACCCACCTTTAGGTGTACAGATGTGTATAATTATCTGGCCTCCTGTTTTTGTTGGGCAGAGGTACGTTTTGAGTTATAGGTGTTTTACTGACTGTAGATTAGAGACCAAAAAAAACTTGCTTCATCACAATGATGACGTTACTCCAAAAGAGATGTTTTTAAAGGCAAGATCTTTGGTTACTTTTTTTGTCTTATAGAGCAGGGTTCCTCAACACCACTGTTGACATTTGGGTCAGATTGTGCTTTATAACTGGTCCTGTGCAATGTCAGATACTTAGCAGCATGCCTGACCTCTCCCCTCTAGATGTCAGTAGTACCCTCCAGGCAATGCCAAATGTCCCTGGAGGCAGATTTGCCCCAGTTAAAAACCATTGCTTTAGACGTATATTATACTACAGTCCCCAGTTAGATGTTGATGCAATATCATACAATTTATCTGTTGGTACTCAGTAAAAAGTTCTGCAGAAGGGCTGGATCTCTCTTTTACTATCACATAAATAGCTATTTGAATGCTCTTTTAGGGCACTAGTGCTGCCAAAACAAAATACCATAGACTGGGTAGCTTAAACAGAAATTTATTTTCTCACAGTCCTGGAAGCTAGAAGTCCAAGATCGGAGTGCCAGCATGGTTGGGTGCTGGTGAAAGCTCTTTCTGGCTTATGGATGGCTTCTAGCTGTGTGCTCTTGTGGTTTCTACTGAGTGCATGTGCATGGAGATGGAGGGGGGGAAAGGGGATGTAAGTTTTGTTTCTTCTTATAAGGGCACTAATCCCATCATGAGGACCCAGCCCTCAGGACCTCGTCTAAGCTCGCACATCTCCCAAAGACCCCTATCTCCAAATACCATCGCATTGGGTGTTAGGGCTTCACCATATAAACTTGGGAGAGATGCCATTTAGTCCATAGCACATACTGTTCATGTTCATTTCTGTTTAATATTAGCAAGTAAAAATGTGGACAAAAGTCTATTATTTTTCAAGCATTAAATGTGCATTTCAAACCATCATTTTTTCTCTACTGTATGACCTCAGAATTAATACCTTGGTTCTTTTTTTCTTGCTGGGTAGGTGGACTTTACAAAGCAGAAATATACTTAGAAACTCAATTTTTATTTTAGATTATATATTGATATTTGAGCAAATTATCTACATTATTAACTGAATTTATAACAGTGTATTTTGTAGTCATACTTTCAGTTTATCCCTTTCTATTCTTTTTAAAAATAAAACATAGTGGTTTGCATCTTGGATGTTTGAAATTATTATACCTGAAATTTGTGTGTATCATTTACATCAGTGAGATTTACTGAGTTTTTTTTTAAAGATAATCATTTGTACATTTTAGGATGTCTAAGGGGATATAAATATTAGAATATCAGAGTGTTCTAGGGTTGTATATTTGGTGGGGCAAGTAATTGGAGAAAACGAGGGATATAGTCTTTAGGCAAGAGTTTTTGGCATGATAAACAGGAAGGAACTAGTTCTTAAATGGGACATTTACTCTCAACTGCTTTGTAATAGAACAAAATCTCCTGCACTGCTATGAGGTAATGTGAAGGGCACTTACTAGCCATATCTATGTGACATGGGCTATGTAAATAGTATTTTTTATTTTGTTAATTATACCTTGTATTGGTTTTACAAAATGTGTCCAAAAAAATTTGGAATAACTCAAGCAACATTTGAAATTATCTCCTCAACTTTAAGACCTCTTTCCCATTAAATGAGATCTTTAAAATGATTTTACTTCCCTCCCTTAGAAACTTATATGAATTTTACTGAGCTTGTTGAGGACTTAATGATTTTAGTACTTTTAGCTGGTTTTCCCTTGAAACATTTTTTTTTCCTTTCAAAAGAATTATTTGTGACTTATATTTGTAAATACATAGTGACAATATTTTCTATTAGATTTAAATTATGTATAGTATAAGATTTATTATTACAGATCACTGTTTCCACCCCTCTTGATCTTTCTCCATTTTATGGACTCTTCTGGTTCTTTTATGGCTTGGTTAGAATCCTTTCCCAAGTATTAAGATGGGGTATTAAAGATGTAGTCTCTAAATCTTTGAATATCTCTTTACCTTGAAGGATGAAGGATACTGCTATAGATTGAATTGTGTCCCCCCAAATTCACACGTTGAAGTGCTACTCTCCAATGTGACTGTGTTTGGAGTATGCTTTTAGGAGGTCATTAGGTTAAATGAAGTCATAAGGGTAAAGTCCTAATTCAGTAGCATTAGTGGCCTTGTGAGAAGAAAAGAGAGAAATCTCTTTCCATGCATGGGTGCTGAGGAGAGTCCATATGAGCACACAGCAAGAAGGCAGTCATCTATGAGCCAGGAAGAACTCTTGCTAAAACCTGACCATGCCGACACCTTCATTTTTTGTTGTTCACGTGTCATTGTGTCATATAACATTTCTATTGCACATGAAGTGACCTGTCCTTCATGTTTTGCTTCCTAAGGTCTTTGTTCCTCTTAAGATCCACTGTTATTTTCTTTTGCTTACTTCTCAGTACGAGGGTAAAAGTTATGAAAAATGTAACCCTCAAATAGAGGCCCACTAGAACCTGCTTCTGCTGGCTGGTGACAACAAATTTGAAGGATATTGGACATAGTTTTTCTTCTGTGACACTCTCAGGTTTCCTCAGTTACAAATGGTAGAACACTGTTGGCCAATCTGGGTGGCTGCTCTGCAGTTTTTCCAGCCAAAAATATTCTGTAGATACTTCTAGAATAAGAAATCAGTAAAGTATCACCCTTCTGGCAAGGTTGGATATTTTCCATCAGTACTGTTCTCTCCAGAACCTTTTGATTTCTCATTCTTGCCCAGGCATATTAACTGCTAGTCTCATTGGCTCCAGTTAAGCCCAGAAGATAACAAAGTCTTGAGCCTGCTCTCTTCTCCCAACACCCATCAGAACCTGAATTCTTCCACATGTGCCTCAGTGAGCTTTACTTTCCTGCCCCAGTCACTGCTTCACCTCGGGAGAAGTTAGTGTCAACTTGGGAGAAGATGGTGTCAGAAAACTGTGTTCAGGATACCATCTTCTCTTGAGACTTTCTTCATGCATCCTCTAAACAAACCCAAAATGGTAACTGTATTATGCAGTCTCCCCCTCCACAATTTACTTCTTAGCAAAAGTTCAGTGACATCCACATTACGTGAAGCCGCAAGGCATGTACCAGGTTTGGTCAACTTTATTTTGGGTTAGAAAATAAAAAAATAGAGAAAAGGAGGAATTTCTTCAATTCCTCTGTCTGTTAACCTTAACTTTCTTTAACTTGAAGAGGAAAGTGAGCCAATACAGTGATATTAAATATCAGGATACAAGTATCTAGCCTCAGTGACTATGTAACTGGATGTAGCTATTCTTTTCTTCTGGCCTCAACTTTTCAGTTGTCAACTAATACCATAATATTAAAAATAGAAACTGACTATTCACCAAAGGTGAATTTGGTAAATAATGTATTTATATAGCTTCAGTATATATTATAATGTATATTTACATGGCTGTATATTTATAAAATTAAGTGGTGAGAACTGTATATGGTATGAATATGATATAGAAATATAGGTGCAAAGAAAGTGTATAATTTCTTTAGGTAACGTGAGTCTTCAGTTTCTATTAAGAAATTTGATAGAGCTTCATTTTAATAACAAATATATATTTTACAATCAGAAAAAATCAGACATATCTGTTTGGAAAAGAAGAATTTGAATAGAGTTTAGTGGTTTTCAACCTGTGGTTTTTGTGGGTTGGAATGTCTTAGTCTGTTCAGGCTGCTATAACAAAATATCATAAACTAAGTGGCTTAAACAACAGACACTTATTACAGTCCCAGTAGCTGGAAGTCCAAGGTCAAGGTGCTGTAGATTCCGTGGTGAGGGTTTCCTTCCTGCTATGTCTTCACAAGCCTTTCCTTGGTGCATGCACAGAGAGCAAGAGAAGGTATGGGTTGGGGAGGGCAGAGAGACCTTGTGACTCTTCCTCTTTTTGTAAAAAGCACTAATCCCATCATGAGGGACTCAAGTTTATGACCTAACCTAAGGCTAATAACTTCGCAAAGCCTCCACCTTCAAGTACCATCACTTGAGGGTTAGGACTTCAGCATATTGAATTTGCGGGGACATATATGTTTAGTTTGTAAGAGGGAAACATGAGTATCAGTGAAGTCTTACGGAATTCAACTCTCCATCAGCCACTTAATGACAGCAGTTATAAATGTACTGTGTTTTTAGTATCATAATTCTCTATCAGATTCTAGTTAACAAAATGTCACATCTGAGAATAAAAATCAACCAAACCCAATAACCCAGACAAGATGACTGCTAAGGGCTACGGTGAATTATTACATCAGGAAATGAAATGCAATGGTGTGACATACACTTCACTGAGAATTTTTCAACACGTTGACTGGGCAGGATATTAATTGAAAGCATGGAAAAGAACTAACATTCAGAGTCAGAAATGAGTTTTCTTTTAAATATAATTAAATATTTGGATATGTATTTAAATATGTTTATTATGTAGAATATATTGAAGTTTTTAATATTAGAAGTACCTCTCCCACTAAGCTCAAAGATCTGGGGATTTCACAATTGACATTTTAAGATATTTGATGTATAGGTATAGGTTTAGACCAAAAATCTAAACATATGGCTAAAGTAGGAATACTTAATCAGAATCAATTATAATAGCAATTTAAAATAATTGCGTATTAACCTTAAGTTTAACTTCAAGTATATTATTTAATGATGCAGAGCAGAGAAATATTTTTCTCACTGAAGAGTAAGTTTGATTTTTTGAGCTGTTTAGTGAAGGTCACGTTGAAGAATACATTGTAATTTTATTGTTAGTATGAAACTGAGGAACACTGTAAATATTACCTTCGTGTGCCTAAAATAAATCAGATCATAAACATTGATGGTGAAGTGTACCCTTGTGTCTTGTGGGGACAGATTTTCTTAAATTATTAATCTTGTGAATGGTTTGAGAAACCTTATAAATGGTTTTTACACTATGGCTGAAAAGTGTGCCCCATATATCAGAAATTGAAGAAAGTCTATTTGGTATTTATAGATTGATTCAAAATACTTTTAAATGAGTTGAACCTACGAATAAAAATGTTAGTTGGCCCTAAGACTGAAGAGTGAATTTTAATTGTCCTAATTAGAATCAGTATACCATGCTACAGATTTTCTGTTTTGTTCTGCAAGTAATTTGGATGCCTATTACTCCATCAGATACTAAATGAAGTCATATGTAATTAGAGAATTAAATTACCTGTAATTTATGATTCTAAATTTTTATAACCTACCATTCCAGACTCTTCTCTCTCAAAACTTTTATTCATTTTCTAACTGATTCAGAATAGAAAGCTGATTCAAAATAGAAGCATCTAATGTAACTTTTATACAGTATGTTTCTTTAAAACCATATATTTCTATTAAAAAGGTCAATTTAAATGGGTCATCCAAAAGCAAAAATTTTCTGGGCAGAAAGGTTTCAGCCTTGTCTAAGAATATACTTCAATACTGTCCTCATTAAAACAACAAAAAGTAAAGTAAAACAAAACAAAAATACTTCCTACATTTGCCTTCATAATCTTCCTCTGTTTACCCACTTAGCTTTCACTGTCTTCTGATGAGTATTGACTGTTATCAGTTGCCTTAACTACAACATGTTTCTAGGCCAGTCAGTAAGGGAGTGCATTGAGTGTGGAATACTTAAAACAATAAAACTAAGTCATCTGTATTTACTATGACCATAGGCCAACAATTCTAAGTGTCAGTAATAAGACTACTGTCTGAAAAGATATTATAGATCTGAATTCTAGTTTAGTAGCTCCAAGTTATGATTTTTACATTTTACACACACAGAGTTTAAAATTTTTCAGTTATTACATTTCTATTACTCATCCTTTGATAAACATTGTATTTTTAAAAGAAAGTTAATTGGGAGAATTTTTAGTTATAGCGTTGAAACACATACCAAGATTAACAGTTCAGGATCACCCAAGCTTTAAGCTGAGTGTTTCTAACCCTTCTGGTACTACATATTCATGTATTCAACAATAAATTCAAAACAAGCAATGAGAGCATAGTTACGGTAAAGATGAAAGAATGGACCTTGAGTTACTTCAATTCTGACATTTGATGTAACCATTTGGTAGTTTTATTTAAGACTTAAATAGAATGAGAACTGTGAGGTATATATTTTGGGGGGAAATACTTGTGAATTTTAGTTCATACATTAAATATTTTACTGAATTTTAATATCTGAACTTTTTAATTCTAAACTTAATTTTTTTAATTGTACGTGTCATTTTAATGTTTTTAAAACTAATGCTAATAAGGTACAGCAGGACATAATTTAGTAGTTACCTAAATTGTATCTTTGCAGACTCTTATTAAACAATATTATGTTTCTTAAAACTTTTAAACATGTTTTCAATTCAATACAACAGAGTTTTAACTAGCTGCATTTTTTTATGGTCATTACTAATATTCATTTTATATCATGATCATTACATAAAGTTAAGTTTTACTTAGTGAAGAGGCTTTTAAAAATGTGTTCCAGGTATCCAGTATAGTAGTGCTGACCTAAAACAAATAGATTGCCAGTTTTTTATCCAGGAAAAATGTGTTTATTCGAGATGAGCAAAGAATTACCACTCAGGGTCTGCAATAGTGGCGAGCCAAGTGCAAGTATCCCCCAGCAAGGAGAGAACTCTTTTAGAGAGGGAGAGGAGGAAGCTGGGGGGGCTGTATTAAGCAGAGTCCATTGGAAGAACTGAGAGTTCATAGGCTGAATTGGTAGTCTCTCTCTGGCTGAGCTCTTCCCAGGAAAGAAGAGGAAGTCTTTCTGTTGGGTTCTGCTGTGGTTGTAGAGCCCCTCCTTCTTGCCTCCCAATTCTATTTCAGTTGAGGTTTCTGTTTATTAATTTTTATAGTAGGTACACTCCTGAGTTTAACACTTCTTCCTCCTGCAAGGTAAAGACTAACTCAAAAGCCAGATCACTTAAAAAGTTTTAAAAAGTGAGATCCCTTTTTATTACACCTTCTTTGTTCTAGTGGAAAGCAAATATTGAAAATTATGTTTCTACTTACTATAAGTAAACATAAACAGTCATTTATCTCCAGTCTTTTAGAACTCCATTAACTTTATTTAAATGTAAGCCTAGCCCTCAGCTCATTCATTAACATTTAAATACCAAAGTATGGGGCTTCATAAAGGCCCTTGTAGAAATGATGAATTTTGAAAAATGGAAGGCAATTGAAGAACTGAAAGTGTAGCATTATATATAATCAGTTTACTATGCCTAATGAAAAGGGGGACTAAAAATAAAGGACTAGGGCTTCCCTGGTGGTTAAGCCGTTAAGAATCTGCCTGCCAATGCAGTGGACACAGGTTAGATCCCTGGTCTAGGAAGATCCCACATGCTGCTGAGCAACTAAGCCCTGTCACAACTGTCACAACTACTGAACCTGCGCTCTAGAGCCTGTGAACCACAACTACTGAGCCCGTGTGCCACAACTACTGAAGCCCATGAACCTAGAGCCCATGCTCCACAACAAGAGAAGCCACTGCAATGATAAGCCTGTGCACTGCAACGAAGAGTAGCCCCCACTCGCCGCAACTAGGGAAAGCCCGTGTGCAGCAGCAAAGACCCAATGAGGCCAAAAATAAATAATAAAATAAATTTATTTTTAAATTTTTTGAAAATTAAAATAAAAGACCAAGAAATACATATAGCTAAATAGCACTTTATCAAGAATCTGCAGAGAAGAGTAATTTTGATGAGGTTTAAAAACATTTCAGAGCTCAAATTGAATAAAATTTTATGCTCTTAAACTTTAATAACAGAATAATTCCTACTTGATAAGAGAAACACTCTTTTTGCATGAAAATCTTATCCTGAATTCATCTTAAAAGTAATTCCCCACTTGCTCTACATTCTATTGTAATCTATGGTATTATTTCATGCCAGTAATTTTAAGATAGAATTTTACAGGCCCATGGATGATTTCCATAAGAACAGACAGCTGTAAGTACTTTTAAATCCTCTTTCTTGCTCATATTTAGGAAACATTAGGAACAGAAAAGAAATAGATTAGGTATAGTTAAACATTATTAAAATGTCAGGCTACTTTCCCTTTTTCAGGCGAATTAATTGCATATATTCCAGAAAAGGCTTATCTCAGCAGTAATTACTCTCCTCGTCAGGTCTGTGAGACAGATGTACAGTGTGAATATGACAATATCCTATGATACATAATGGGGATTATCCTCGAGTTCCTTACACACTGCAGTACCCTGATGAAGACCTGCCAAAAAAGATAGTCTTTAATATTCTACTGCACTTGCCTTGGCAATCTTACGTATTTGTTTAAGTCTTTATCATGAAATGTTGTCATATTGTAGTTTGGTATGGATATGGGGAAATAATTGTGGTATAATTTAAATGCCAATATGAAGGTATTTTACCTTAAAGACATATGTAAGTTTTAAAAGAAACATGAAGCCATGTTATGACCAAATTAGGCATGTAGCTGAAATTTATATGTAGAGTTGGATATTTTTAGACTTTTATAATTTATTCTATAAGGGATGTTATACAACTCAGTCTTCTCTTCATTCTTTTATTATACCAATTGCTTAAAGTAATTTACCATGTAAAATATGTAAGTAGTCAATGGGATATAAAGATAGCCAAAGACGTAGGGGGGAAAATATATAAATCATGCTCCCAAATTCCTGAAGGAGTTAATAATATGCAAAATAATAGTGTGTCTGCCTGTATGTTGTATTTGTGTGTAAATACGTGTATATAAATGTAAATAAATTACATATGTAAAACATTTATGTAACATGTAATATTCTACTTCATGATAGTGTCTGTAAACATTTGAAAGCCAGTCTGAGCGAGGGTCTTTGCAGCAGGGGTTAAACAGATAAAGAAGTTGAGTGGTCTCTCTCAAGGAGCCAAGGTTCAAATAAGGGAGACAGGCATAAACAAATCATTTCAGTTAAAATAGCCACAATTTACTGAGGTCCTACTCATTGACACACGCTCTGAATGCTTTAGGTTTATTAATAATAAAATTGAGAAGTTCTGATCTCAGGTGGCCTCAGCCTGCAGTGGCTTGAAGCAGGATTTCAGTTCCCAGCCTGAGATTGAGTTCGGGCTGCTGCACTGAGAGTGCTGAATCCTAGCCACCAGGCCAGTAGGGACCAGGGACCAGTGGCCAGTGACAAGGCTCTGGCCTGTCACCTGTGTAGCAGTGAATTTTCACAAAGAGACGGAAAGTAGTGAAACAAGTGAAGTGTCTATTTGGAGGAAAAAGAGTATGTGTGGATAAACACACAGGTGGGCTCAGAGAGAGTTGCACCCTCATGGTCATCTGAATCACATTTATCGGGCATGTCTTCTGGGTTTCCTTTGGCCAATCATCTTGCTTTGCCTGGTTCTAAGTCCTTAATTGGTATATCTCAGGGTCCTCCACTGTGTGCGTGTGCATCTCTTAGTCAAGATGGATTCTAGTGAAGAGGCCTATGGGTAGTTGACATCACTTACTATGTGGCGGTGCCCCCTCCCTTTTTGACCTTTAAGGAGCCTTTCTGCACAAGTATCATCGGAAAGGTCTCCTTGCCCTCAAGAATGAGAAATATGTGGTCTCCATCTTTTATCTGGGCAGGGCTTAGCTTCTTTTCTCATTCTTCATCTTGGAGTATCTCTCCACTGGGAACAAGCTCCAGCTGCTCAGCCTGGGGCCCATCTATTTCCTGCCTCAGTACCTGTTGTCACGTGCAGTTCATCTAGATTAAAACTGAACTTCAGAGGGATTAAGTCATTTGTTCAAGTCTGCATAATAAGTGATAGGATTTGAAGCAAAATCAGACTCCATAACCACTTTTTCCCCACTACATGTAATAGGTTTATGAATTACAAAACAGTGAGGTTAGTGCTATACAACAGGATACCACAGTCTTCCTTTGCTACTTATCCATACCGTAATAAAAACAATAGCTCCGGCTCATTGGTTACTTAGTCTGGTAATAGCAGTCAGACTTCCGTCAGGGCACCAAGGGTGTGATATGAAACAGGCAGACTTAGAGCGGTTACCTATGGTACTTCTCACAGCCTTGGAGCATGTGAGAAGTATGGTGGCTTTCCTCAGAAAGGACAAGGGACATCACGGGCACATCATTTCTGTTACCATGTTCTTTTTCATGGATACTTCTTGCATCTGAGTAAGGACACTTAATGAAATCCATTTTTAAAATGTTCTTGTGAAACAATATAAATGCAAACTAGGTGCCACAGTAAACAGTGATGATAAAACATAAGAAGAAAACAGAACTTATAAAATCATGTCAAGACTAAGAATCAAGAGAAACTATAGGGCTTCCCTGGTGGCGCAGTGGTTGAGAGTCCGCCTGCCGATGCAGGGGACACGGGTTCTTGCCCCGGTCCAGGAAGATCCCACATGGCGCGGAGCGGCTGGGCCCGTGAGCCATGGCCACTGAGCCTGCGCGTCCGGAGCCTGTGCTCCGCAACGGGAGAGGCCACAACGGTGAGAGGCCCGCGTATGGAAAAAAAAAAATGATAGAAGCAAAAAGGAAAGGCCAAAGTCAAAATTGATTCTTATCTAAAATATTCTAGAAATCAAAGAAACAGGGAACAGCATTCAACGAAACAATGAAGCAATGTTCAAAAATTTAGGTAGTGCTAATGTAATCTGCTTCTCATTTTCAAAAGAAAACCATTTGAAATAATAGTTTGGCAGTTGTCAAACTAACTTTTTTTTTGCAATAAATGGTCTATAATGTGAACATTCAAACATACAACCTACATTTGTCAAAATACAAAAAAACTGAGGAGTATGAAGCAATTAAGTGCCCATACCATGTGTCACTATTACACTAGGCAATTTGCTTATGTATCTCACCCTCAGTCATACTTTTTCTTCATACTCGAGGAAGTTGAGGCTTAAACATGTTAAATTGCTCAAAGTTACAGAAGTACGCGATGTCATTTAAAGAATGTATGTGTATGTGATTTAATTTGACTGTGTGCTATGGAGAAGGTAAAGGTATTTCACTGTATGTTGCTTAGATCATTTCTCACTGTTTGCAGCACGCACAGATTGAAGTATCAGGTTGAAAGGAACAGAAAATAGAAACCAGGTAAAGTCAGCGGTTAGAGGGATTTCTGAATCACTGAAGTTCATGGAATTTGGTTGCTTTGGAATGAGAGCCCCTTAAAGTTCTTATAATTTCCCAGACACAATTGCCAATTTTCCTTTAATAAAACTCTCAATCCCTAGTACATTTTCACAGCCCTTGGTTTATTCCACAGCCAGTGCAGATTAAGTTGACTGAGTGTTTAAAGGCCCCCAGGGTTTGAAGCTGCTGTACCTACCGTTTTTTCCCTTTCAATTACATAACTTTTGTCAATTGTCCTTTCTCTGTGAGGAAACTCGTTTGGTAGCAACATTAAATTACTATTCTTTCTTTGTTTTAATTTATTTATTTTTGGCTGAGTTGGGTCTTTGTTGCTGCGCGGGCTTTCTTGAGTTGTGGCGAGCGGGGGCTACTCTTCATTGCGGTGCGCGGGCTTCTCATTGCAGTGGCTTCTCGTTGCGGAGCACGGGCTCTAGGCGTGCGGGCTTCAGTAGTTGTGGCTCTCAGGTTCTAGAGCACAGGCTCAGTAGTTGTGGTGCATGGGCTCAGTAGTTGTGGCTCGCAGGTTCTAGAGCACAGGCTCAGTACTTGTGGTGCACTGGCTTAGTTGCTCTGCGGCACGTGGGATCTTCCTAGACTAGGGCTTGAACCCGTGTCCCCTGCATTGGCAGGCAGATTTTTAACCACTGCGCCACCAGGGAAGCCCTAAATTACTATTCTAAAAAGTGACTGAACCTTAATTAGAAAAAGCTGAGAAGTAAAACACATCTAACACCAATATAGTAGATGTCCAATCCATGTAAGCTTCTCTTCCCGTTGTCCTTTGTTTTAGTTTTATCCATTTACTCATCTTGTATTCCATTTACTTTTCCCAACTACTCAGAATTGTCAGTTTTATCATTCTCGCTGAGTTGGAAACAGGGAAACTAAAGTTCAGCACAACTAACGAACCTTCCCATTAGCTAATGAGCCGCAGATGAGAGCCTGAAGGGTGCTTTAGGGCAGTGCAACCCTGCCTTTGCTTAAGACGGACTTCCTGCTGGATAAGCAAAGAGATGCCACATTTTGGAAGAGAGGGTGTTAGGATAGAATCAATTAAAAAGATATTTGTTTATTGACTTGCTTCCTAGCTATCTGAATTTTTAACTAAAGATAGGTACTATCCCTACTTTTCTCTCATTCTGTATTCTGAGATCTTGGACTGAATAGCTATCTTGTTTTTCATCTAAGAAATCTATAACATCTGTATATTTTTCATAGAGGAAAGTATATTTTTTTCCTCTTCTGAACTCTGTCAAAATAGGCATATTTGTTTTAGCAAGAATAGCCAAGCTGCTAGACAGATGACACTATGCCTTTTACAGTACTCAAGATTGGCTACATAATTTGAGTTATCTCCAATATGTTGCAAAAGGCAGGCACCTGGCAAGTTTAATGTCATCCATCTGATGTAATTGAACTTAAGGTTGGATGAGTAACAGTTTATTTCATCCTTAAAACATTATGGACACAAATGTCATTATATCAACAACACATGCTGCTGTTTAATGGAGGGTATTTTTGCATAATTTATTTTGCATAAATTACAATTTGCATATTGTAATGGAGGGTATTTTTGCATAAAGTAGTCTTAACTATTAAGTAAAACTTGACTCTATTTTTGATATTGATGAAAGTTATCTAAGTGGCAGAAGAGAAGAAATATGCTACCCATTATTCCACTACCACGACACGATTCTTCTGGATATATTCAGGTCTTTTTCCTCCCTTTTTTATATAGTGTAAACATTAATAACTAAATATTTTGTACTGATTTTTTAAAAATTATATATCAAATATATTCTGTGACTAATTATTTTCTTAAAATTCTCAAAAGTGACATTACTGGAGTAAAGGACAAGACATTCTTTTTCACAAGCTTTAGGTATTACTACTTAAATAGTTAAGTTTTTAAAAATTTAGTGGTATAAGTCCATGTTTATTAATAATATTTTTTGCCAATTGTATATTAAAATAAATAAATGGGTCCTTTTCTGAAGCAAAATGAAATTTCAGTGACTGTTTTCTTTCCCATTGGAAATATATGCAAATGAATAGAAAATTGATTTTAGTTGCATATATTCAGTTAGACCAGAGATAGATACATATAAACATTTGATAATATAACCAAAACTATGAATTTTTCTGAGCTGTAGCAAATGGGCAAACTATATAAAAAAATGAAGCTTCACTGTTTAATGTCTTAAAGTGTCTAATTTTTAGAAAACTATGTAACTTAAGCATGTTAACTGTTTTGAGTTGACTGTTTTCCCCCTTTGAGTCTTCTCTTACTAAGTAGGCAGAAGTATGGTTACCAAAGTACATTATCTTAGAGATCCGTAAATAATGTACTGCTTTCAGGAAACCTGTTATGTCTGTTATTAGGCAAGGGAGCACTATTCCTTTTGTCAGTTCCAAAATATGTAAACACTTTCCGTATTCTTATTTACTCAGAAGTGTTAACTAAAAATTCACACCAAAGGATACTGACAAGACCAATCTTTCCCAGAACTTTACAAATTTATCTTTTGAGAACTAGAGTGTATTTGGAAAAAAAAATTATTGAACAATCAAATTTGCAACTTACAGTAGTCTTCCGTAGATAATATGCTAAACTTTTTGAAAAGAATACATTTCCTGTATTTAAATGCCAAACCTACTGATAAACTAAGTGCACTTTATCCTATTCCTACCCCATCTTTGAGGAGACAGGAAGATATGCACTTATTATAGCTTTAAAGACAACCAATCTTCCATTATTGAGTGCTTTTTCAATAACCTAAGGGGCTGACTTCTTTCTCTCACAAGGACAGTGTAAGTAAGTAGACTCTGAAGTTATGGAGACAACTACGGGGCTTTTTTCTTAGCAATAAGAAAGACTTATGATAAGGGATTTGTGTCTCTATAAATACATTTCATTTGCTCACTGCCACCCAGTCCCCAGTATTAAGAACCAGTGCATGACCCATAAGCACTCAAATATTTATTTAATGAATAAATGAATGTTATTCTAAATAGGCAAAATATATTCCTAATTCCTTAAATGAAATAAGCTCTTCCGTGTGTTATATATACAACTCTAAATGAATTTTCCTGTATTTTCAGTTTAAAGGAAGTTCTTATAAGATTGCTGTCAGTTGACCCTCACAGAAGTCACAAACCTATTTCCCTTCCTAGTATTCACAAGGTGATTAACTCTAAAGTGAATAATTTATTTCTTGGTAACAATCAACTTTAAATCATTAGGATTTCATGCATCATTCTCAAAGGGTAAGTTGAATATTAGTACCTCAGTAAGCTGAATGAATTATTGATACTAGACACCACAATGATGTTAGATGCTACTTGAATTTAATAGTTTAAATACAACCTTTCTTTTACCGTTAAGTTTCCTTGACTAATTACAGTACAGAAGAAAAAAGTTAACTCTATTCTAGGAGTATTAAAGGATAGTTTTGAGGTGTTTGTTACTAATGCAAATTAAGAACTATATCTCTATCAAACATGTCATTTTCAACTGATTCTAATATTTAAAAATACCTTTTTCATTTGTGCCTACTAACATTTTTTCTTAGAATTTTAATTTTACCTTTTCCCAAACTAGTGCAGCCAATTACAGCTTCAGATTTAGACTTCTAAATGCAATGACGTTAGACATATTTTGCCACTGCATATTTAAGGCCACTTTTATGGTGTGAAATATTTCCTGGGAGCCATGAGATCACCCTGCAGGGCTATAATCCCAATTCAGTGATATGGTTAGAATCACTGTGTTGATAGATAGGACTCGCCCCCGAGCATATTTTATTTAAATTGAGTTGAAAAATTTTATATTCCTTCTCGATACATCCTTGATAACATCTAATGCTCTGTCAGCAGTGCCTGGAACTCTCATCAAAGATGACAGCTTAGGAAAACTGGATTTTCCCAGAGAGAGATATCCAATGAGAATATAGTTTGAATTTTGTCAACTTGAAATAGATTATACCAAATTGTTTTAATTGTATGCAAGACATCTGGGAGAATTTTGCTGCAGTCTAGAGAATCATATGCCATTGTGAAATGTTTGCCTTATTACAGGCAACACAAGGTCTGGGGCATAGTGGTGTTATGTTTTCTAATTTTCTAGTGACTTCACTCTACTGAATTAAGCCTAGAATGCAACGATAGAGACTCTGCCGATATAAGCATTAATATCACATATACTTTCTTAAGCTTATAGCACCAAAAAACATCAGTTCATCAAACATGTATATGAACATATATTTAAATAGAGCAAGTTTAAATAAAGTGTGAGTGTACTTTTTATATAGCTTCCAACTACAGGTTCTGAAACAGCTGAAATCTAAACATGAGATAAGGCAAGGACCTGTGTCCTCCATATGTCTCTGATCTGGTTTGGGCTGCTAGAACACAATACCGTAGACTGGGTGGCTTAAACAATAAGCATGTATTTCTCACAGTTCTGAAGCCTGGAAGTATGAGATCAGGGTGCCAGCATGGTTGGGTTCTGGTAAGGGCTTTCTTCCATGTTGCAACTATCAGTTTCTAGACGTATCCTCACATGGCAGGAAGAGAACAAGCTAGCTCTCTTGTCCCTTACTATAAGGGCATTAATCCCATTCCTGAGAGCTCCATCCTCAAGACCTAATCACCTTGCAAAGACCCCACCTCCCAATACCATCACACTGGGGATTCAACTTCATATATGAGTTTTTGGGGAGTAGAAGCATTCAATCTGTAACAGATCTGTAGAATTATTACATGCTTACCAAACTTGCTGCAAGCTCATTGCTGCATCACATCTGTGGTCCCAAAAGTGGGACTACAAAGAGACATGATTTATTTCTAGAAGGCAGTTCCTAAGCCCTGGTCCATATATGTTTACATGGAAGGAGGAACAAGAGGAGAATCCCACATCAACAGATCAAATTATCTCAAAAGAGACCCTGGGAAAGGCTGAGCTCCCTGTCCATTCTTTCACCCAATCTCACCAGTTAGATAGGACAGTTGTCATCTGTTGTTGAAGCATAGGTTAGGAATAGAACAAAGACTGGAAATCCTTCTCCCATTTTTCATAAAGGGTAGAAGTTCATACTTAAAAACTAATAGGGGGCTTCCCTGGTGGCGCAGTGGTTGAGAGTCTGCCTGCCGATGCAGGGGACACGGGTTCGTGTCCCGGTCCAGGAAGATCCCACATGCAGCGGAGCGGCTGGGCCCGTGAACCATGGCTGCTGAGCCTGCGTGTCCGGAGCCTGTGCTCCACAACGGGAGAGACCACAACAGTGAGAGGCCCGCGTACCGCAAAAAAAAAAAAAAAAAAAAATAGGAACACTGAAGGAAAAGAAAATGTTTTTCTCCAAAGGGGAGTGTAAATAAAAGACTGATGCATAAATTGTCCCTTTATTCTTCTGTAGTCATTAGCTAATACTCTGGTCTTTGAATTAGTGGCTTGGATTGAAATTATAATAATATAATTATCTAATACAACATAATTGTAAAAATGTAATACAACATACATATGAAATGTTGTATAAAGTATCCTTTTGATCTCTGCTGTTTTAGTAACTTGAGATTTATTATTTTATTATAAGTCTGCCATTAAAATGAGCATCATTTACTTAGTAGAAGAGAGGATCCTTTATTTTACTAGAGATTAAAAAAAATCTCAATCAGTTCCACCAAATTCTAATATTAAATGTGTCTGGGTGGAGAAGAATGAGGAAGAAGGATGTATGTTAATTCAGAAATAGAAAGGAGACAAAATAACCATTTTCTATTAAAAAGAGGTTGACTCTCTGGCATTCATTTCACCATAGGAAATCTGTAAGCTTCATTTTAGAGAAATGAATTGGTAGTAGTACTGTGTATGAAGTGCTGTGTGCTCAGATCCTTGAAGAACTTTTCTACATTGTGATTAGCCTCAGATGTCTAGCCTGGAGTGTTTCACACTTTTTTAGCTTTGTGATTACATCCTCCCACTAGGTATCTGATGAACTGAAGTAGATAGCTCTGAATTTCAGCAAACTCAGGAGTAAGGTTTTATGAGTAGTATTAAAAAATAATTTAAAATGTCAATATTCAAAATGTTTCATACACTTTATGTCTTCACTGACTACAGTGCCTGTGTATAAGGCTTAAAGGAGATCAGCAAAGGGACAATATGTAACAGAAAGAAGCATCCTCATCCCTGAAAGCTATAAAACCTCTCAATTTTGTTTTGTTTTTGTCTTTCAATGGGCATGACCTTGTCTGCCAGTCACTGTGAATTTCCATGGCCATTCTGGCACTTCTCATCAGAGAGTAAATTCTTTTTTCATTTGGCAGAACAGCATCTGAGTAATAAGAGGTTGAAAAAAAATGTTTTCTTAAAAAAAAACTTTAAAAAATGACAGTGAGTGCCATGCTACCATGTAATCATTAGGTAAGTTAGGCAGATTACCTGATTCCTTACAGCTCTAAAATAATTTGCCTATGACATGTCCCTATTGAGAGTTTTACCTATATCTTAGATATACTGAGTCAGCACCTAGAGTCAGCTCTCACTAAATGTTTTTCCTCCACTTTGGAAAATAAGATCAGTGTCTAAAAAACCTCTGTAGTAATGTAGAAACAAGAATGGCATATGCCTCTTCAAAAGTAGCCTTTATTATCAAAATACTAGTTTGGGTCTTAGATGACTCATTCCTAAGATAAGAAATCAGGAATGTGTTTGGGGACAAGGATTGGAATAAACAATAAAAAAGTCAATGCTTGGGCTTCCCTGGTGGCGCAGTGGTTGAGAGTCTGCCTGCCAATGCAGGGGAACACGGGTTCGTGCCCCGGTCCGGGAAGATCCCACATGGCGCGGAGCGGCTGGGCCCGTGAGCCATGGCCGCTGAGCCTGCGCATCCGGAGCCTGTGCTCTGCAATGGGAGAAGCCACGACAGTGAGAGGCCTGCGTACCGGTTAAAAAAAAAAAAAAAAAAAAAATCAATGCTTAATGAAGAAGAAAATATTTCTGCGTATATTCCCTGACATAGTCTGGGTCAGGATGCATTTTGTATTAGAATTACTTATGATCTCAATTTCTTCCTTTGCCCAGGTTTCTGGCTACTCTCCAGAACTTTAAAAGCTGGATTGAATTTTAATACGTTATAAATTAAGTAGAAACTGTATTATTTCTATTTTGAGGTTTGTCCTAGTACTCTGGAAGTGCGTCTGGCTTTCACTGGTCCTCAACAATAACGAAAATTCTTAAGTATAAAGAATGTGTTTTCTCTTGGCAGCTAGTTTCTGTGACTTGTCCAGTGAATGAGAATTTGGACACGAGTCACAAACATGAACATCTTGTATTTAATCTACATGACTGCTGCCCTTTTTGCATTGCTTCTTCCTGAAGTTTGGCCTATTTAATGTTTTTTTTTTCCCACATTAAAAGACAATGCTTAGCATTAGTTTGTGCTCAGTAAACATTAATTACCCCACTAGCCTTTGTTGGATTATTTTGTTAGATAATATAGTTTATTTCTTCTCACCAACTTCATTTAAAACATCTTTAAACAAATTGTATTTTGAAAGCAAAATTGCAATTTTTTCCTTTTTTTTTTAATAGTAATTAAATTAGCAATGACATTAAAACTCTTGGTATTTTTTTCTCTGCCAGGAACAACTTAGACAGGAAATGTGGGTTTTTTTGGTTTTGGTCCTTTTTGTATGCTCAGACTCTAATTCCTTGTTTGGGTTAGCTCTGTGGTACCATCTCTTTGCTTGTTGTGATTCAGTTGGTCTTCTCAGGGAGAAGGGGAATAAATGGGAAACTAGTAGCAACATAGAGGCAAATGATGACCCTGAGGATGAACCAATATCTGGATTGAACAAGAAGCCAGTCTATTGTAGGTATGCTCTGAGTCCGACAGGGAAGGGGGAAGAACTTTGGGGTGCTAAATGGTTGTTGGCTTTGGTACAAAGAAGTCTGAGAAGTGATCTGAAGTGTCGGATCATCACAGAGAACCATTAGGAAATGAATTGAAAAATAGCAAGAAATGGGCTCAACTTCAGGGTGAACAGCTCTTATAGGAAAAAGATAGGCATGAGGGATACTGGCCACTGTTAGGGTAAGAGCGGGGGTTCTTAGGGAATTAGTGCCCAAAGGAAATGAGTCATTCAGAGGATTCTCATTCTAGTTTACCTAAGACAGTGCCTAATCACAAAGTTGTCATTCCATCTTTATTAATCATCCCCTTTCCCATGTTATATCAAAAATATAACAGTTTTCTAGTAAATTATATGCTCACTTTATATAATATCCAAGAATAAGGAAATTTCTACCTAATAGGCTATGAAATTCTGTCTTTGGGAGGGGGGGTGGAAAGAGATATCCTGAAGTAAGAGTAAGATTTTAGGTTAGGTGAACATCTGAAGACTATTTTCTAGACTTTATAAGTTCAAGGGATGGCATCGCTTTAGTCAACATAGGTTAAAAATTGTGTGGGTCCTTTGGAGCTGTACTGGACAGTTTAAGGCCCAGTTCTCCACCATTTATTGTTTGTATGACCTTAGGCAAATGACATAACACCTCACTTCCTCAGTTATTTTGTATGCGGTATAGAGGTAATACTATCAGTGGTGCACATTAAATAAGTCAGTGATAAAAAGTGTACTTGTGACAGTGTGGCTGTTAGTTGCCAAAGTAGGCCCCCTCTGGTTCCAGGAAATGTGCTACCTACAGATTTCCAGGTCTTCTTTGATCTGCTGGATTGAATTTGTCTTCAGGAGAAATTAGTAATAAACTAAGAATCAGGCCTTTTATCAGCAATGGCTAAGACTGTCTAAAGCACTCTTCAAATGTAAAGTGTTACATACTTATTTTTTGAGATTTTGATATCGTTTTGCTTTTACTACTTAAGAATAGATCAAATCTTAATTTTTAAGTATCTTAAGACTAATCTTTTTCTGTCTCAGCATCAAAATGTTTTCTAGAGGATTATATCTTTAATGATGTAATATAGAACTTTTTTAATGTGTTATTTTACCCAACATTTTCTTCATACTTATTTATCCTTTTTTTCATCTTTTGCTGGTTTTTCCATATGCCTTTTGTTTACATGGCCAAACCACTTGGTACAAAGTCTTTTCAAATCTTCCAGATTTTCTTAACAGTATGAATCTATTTCAGGAGAATGCATGTTATTTTCCTCTCTCTAGGCATAGAATCTGTTTTACCAGTTTTTTCATTCTATAATTATTACTGTAATCCATCGGGAAAACTTAACTACCTGATGAGTCTAGTAACATTGCTTAGTCTCTTGAAGCTTAAAGGTAATAATATAAAATATATTCTTTTATGTGTTTGGTACTCTTGAGCCCTAGCCAAACCTTTTAAGATTTTTGTGAATTTTTCAAGCACTCTATGACCTCATATTATTAGATATTAGATGTTCTCCAAGATATTGTTGTAAATCATGTCATTATTACAGTCTCCTTTCCAGTAATATATATAAATTGAGATATATGTAGCAACTGGATATTACTAAACTAACACTATACTTCATACTTCTTAAATTACACTTCCTTAACCATGCGTGATTAAAAAAAAAATTTCTAAGCCCAGGGCATTGACTCATTTTACAGCAGCTATTGTCAGTAACAAATGTTGGTATCATTAAACAGAATCTTCATTGTTAGAGCTACTTTCTCTTCTCTCTTCTTCCGTATCAGCCTCTTTATTCTTCCTTGAACACAGAGTATGTTCCTTCCTTCTGGTTATTTGCCGTAAGCTACCTTCTCAGACGTTCTTCCCCCAGTTCATGTGGTTACTACCTCTTATCCTTCAAAAATGTACTCAAATATTACTTTCTCAAATTCCCTTACTCTACCCTATTTAAAATTGCAACCTGGCCCCAGCAGCATATGTCCTATTACCATTACTCTGCTCTCGTTTTTCTGCAGCATTTATTACCTTCTAATACACAACATTATTAACTAACTTATATGTTTGTAGTTAATATCTGCCCACCCCAGCCAATATGTAAATGCTAGGAAGGAAAGACGCCTGTTTTATTTACCAGTGTATTCCTAGTTTCTAGGTAAGGGGTCAGCAAATGTTTTCCGTAAAGGACCAGATAATATTTTAGACTTTGTGGTCCATCCAGTGTCTCAATTAAACTGTGCCATTGTGGCCTGAAAGCAGCTATAAACAATATGTAAATGATGGTATGGCTGTGTTCAGATAAGATGGTATTTATCAGAAGAGACTGTAGGCTGGACTTGGCTATACTTTGCCATTAATTTCTAGTACATAGTAAGTTCTTAATAAATGTGGAGTAAATGAAACAAATGTATTGAAATTAAATGTGTTTAAAGTGTGAACATAAATTACTTGACAAATTTACCTCTTTCACCCTAAAATTTAGTCATTTCTTAATTAAAATATTTACTCTGGCCTTACTGCCCATCTTAAATTAGCAGTTCCTCATTACATTAAAACTAAATATATTATACATGACAGTAACTGGGGTACGATAGAGTTATTAGAATTTTAATGAGCAGTAAAAGGCTGTCCTGGACCGGAAGATAGAAAAACCCTGAGTTTGAGATTAGCGTGTAGTATGTTGGTTAGTTTCTATTATGTTGTCTGGGAATTATTTCTTCAACATTTTAAGACACTGCTTTCCATACTGTGTGATGTTCTTTCTTACTTCAACTGTGAGAATAAGAGACTTTCCTATTTCTTGAGTTAGAAGTCGATCCAAAATAGTGGCAGTGGACTTGCAGCTGTTATTTCCTCACTCTGGAACGCATTTCTAAGCAGCAACACAAAATGTGACTCAGTTACCTGAAGGTGGAGAATTAGTTCACCATCTCATACGTAAATGTCTTTTGAAATTCATTGGATCACTTTGTTTCCGCTCACCTTTAGAAAACTTCTTTATGTACCAAGAAATTTAAAGGGGTTGTGTGCCCATCCTAAATAGGGGTATGTGTGTTTGTGGGTAGAAACCCTTCAGAATGAGAGTGAACTTATTTCATCTTAAAGAGAGAAGCATACCACAATGGAAAGTGTGAAAAATTTAAGTATGTCGTCCATCCTCACAGAATCTGTTTGCTGTCTTTGGAACTATTTCTTGTGGAAATCTGTTTTAACATTGTTGTTGGAACTTGCCTATCCGAGAAATTAATTTCGGCATTTAGATTCTATCAAGATGCAGACTGAATGGTCGGTCAGTTACCTTTAGGAAAACATCCAGAATAATTGACCAAAGTGTGCACAGTTTAGAACTGCTAAAAGCTATTAGGTTTTAAGTTTTAGAATGGTAATGTATAAAATACTAAGTAAAATTGTCAGAAATAATTCTTTCTGTTCAGACCTGGGATGAGGGAATTGATTATTTTCTATCATATCAATGAAAGAGGTACTTATTAACTCAGTCAGATGTGGTAGAGAGTCCCTTACACATGAATATATTATATTAAATTACATAACTTGTGACAAAAATTCTTTTGGCCCAATTTTATTACATATACTTCAAAAAATAAATATCCTGACATAATATGATTACTGTGAGTTTTATTTTGGTTTAATTTTCTCTAATAAGATATCTTTATTCCCTTTGAAACTTATTCCCACATTTGTAACACACAACTTTATTGATTACTCATATTATAACTATCACAGAGGTTTTATTTATTCATTAGTTTAATCATCAGTCATTCACCAAAATGTATTGAATGTTTACTTTGTCAGGGAATCAAAAGAGGAATAAGATATGATTCCTGTACTTAAACCATTGTAGTCTGTGGGAAATGTAAATATGTATTAGTAAATAAGGCATTTCAATTCAGTGAGGAATGCTGGGTCAGAGTGTGTATGGGCTGTATGGGCATGCGTCAGTGGAGTATCTAATATAGCCTGTGATAGCATCCCTTTGGTTCTGACAGGGAGACCTTATCACGTAGCATCTCAGAAGTCTCCCTCTATCTCTTGCCCTTCCTCCTCACTACAAGTTCTTGCCTTCATCATCTCAAAATATTTTTGTATATCGCTTTTTCATTCTAGTGAGGTTTCGTATATTAAATCCAAACTTTTAATATTAATTCCGTTTCTTATTTCTCATTTTTTCTTGTTGAATGCTCTCCATCTTTTTTTTTGGGGGGGTGGGGGGGGTACGCGGGCCTCTCACTGTTGTGACCTCTCCAGTTGCGGAGCACAGGCTCCGGACACACAGGCTCAGCGGCCATGGCTCACGGGCCCAGCCACTCCGCGGCACGTGGGATCTTCTCGGACCGGGGCACGAACCCGTGTCCCCTGCATCAGCAGGCGGACTCTCAAGCACTGCGCCACCAGGGAAGCCCTCTCCATCTTTTATATTAGGAACTTTTTATAGCCCCATCCACTATAGAATAATAAACATTTGCTTCACCAGGCTCAATCTTTGTTACCAGTATTTTCCTTTAGCTTTCTTAGTTTGACATATTTTAAATATAAACTTAGTTGGACTTTGAAAAACAAAGAGAAAAGGAAAAACGTAGAAAGAATTCCATAAAAATATAAGAGTTATCATTCAAATCAAATAGGCACTGTGGGCACCCAATGTTTTCATGGGTCTTTTCGTAACATTTTTCAGATTTTATTTTTATTGAATGTTTTTTAGTTTCTGCCATGGATATGCAGCTTCTGTTTTGATTTTTTAATTACTCAAAGATCTTGACTGATAAATACTATGTCAGTAAATATATATATCCAACAGTATATTCATTTTTCAGACTTGGCATATAATAGGCATATCATAATTACGTAAGACGAGCACTTACCTTTCTGATTATAAAGAAGTTTTGTGGATTTTTTTAAAGCAGATTGTTCTTTATGCTTACTGCACTTGTAACTCTCCTTATATAGTCACGGGAATTAATAACTCATAACTGTATATTTGGTAAGTATAAATAGTTGATCCTTGAACGCAGTGCTTTGGATTGTATGGGTACACTTATACATAGCATTTTTTCAATAAATATACACTACAGTACGATAGGATCCATGGTTGGTTGAATCTGCAGATGGGGAGCTACAGATACGGAGGGCCAACTGTCAAGTTACATGCAGATTTTCACACGCGCAGGGTCTCAGCACTCCTAACCTCTATGTTATTCAAGGGTCACCTATACTATATGAGGTAGTAGAACTGATGACTCAAAAGGTGAATGTATAGCAACAGTGAGGCAAATATTCATCAATTCCAGAACATTTGTTACTTATACAGAAATTATAGCTGAAATCTAAGGGCAGAAAATAACCCTAAGATATAGAGAGCAGGCAGGGAATTATTTAAAAATTATAAAAGGGTGGTATAAATACATGGAGATTTCCTTTCTCCACCAAGAAACACAGTGAATGAAATTCTTTTTCTTCAAGCTTGACAATATCTCAGAATTCTAAAATCTATTCTCCTTTTCTATTCACCATCATATAGATGTCCAAGATTATTTAAAGTGACTTCAATTTACTTAAAACTCATTCTTGGCACTCTGAATTAACTCCCAGCAGAAGACCTAATAATGGTCAATTAACAGACCATGATATTTTATGGTCCATATGCATGGCCTTTCCTCAATATGGTAAATACTTTTGGAAAACATCTCAGAGGAGCAAAGTCTGGAGTAAGTAGCAAAGCCAAAACTCAAAGGGATTCTATGAGCACATAAAATAATCCTCAAGATTCTGACCCAAATTGGAAACACAGAATCAGAATTCTAGGTTCTTACCAAGGATTAGCACTTTTACTTTTTTCGCCAATTATTTTGTTAATTGTATTTATGGAGCCTTGCCTGAATTAAACAGAAGTCTGTCCAGTCCTCTAAATGATCAGAATTTACCCTTGATCCAATTTAGCCTGTAAGAATCTGTGCACTTGTACTACTGTTTTTTTTCTGTTTAGTTTTGTTTCATTTTTGACTACTTATGGAACTTTTTCCCTCTGATTTGACATTTACCATCATGCCATTCACTCGTTTACTCATTAAGTTAGGTTGCTTTTTAACTTTGGGGCACTGTCAATCTTAAACATGTTTCTTTTTAAATTTTGATCGCCCATTTAAACGTGCAGCCCACCTAGTAATTGTACATGACCATGTGGCATGCCTTTCTGCGCACTAATATTATTCTTCCCCTTTTGATTTGCGTAACTATCACTTCTTTCTCTAAAATTTTCAGAAATGTATTTTATCCCTTAACATACATATAAACTTTGTCAAATTCTTTGAAACAATTCTTATCAGTCATGGTCCTGTCAATAGACAGACATCACACAGTAATTTGAACAGAAGTTGATATAAAGAATTACTAACGGTATTAGCAGATTCAGGTAATGCAGCATTAGCTAGTATATAAAAACTCTGAAGAATGCAGAAATAGCAGCTATACAGGGCAACCGCTATTCCTAAGACTGAGATAAAGCAAACACCTAAGAGTCCACCCACCTCCAGGTTGAGATGGAGACCCTGTTGGAGAGAGCAGAGTTGGCTCACTGAATGGTAGAAAAGTCATTATGGTGCTGCACTGGCAGAATTTACTGGAAGTCTGCCCTCTGGTACTTGCAGGAACTCTACCCTGTAGAGTGCCCGGAAATGCTGTTTGTTCACAGGGAGTGTCTTGTTGGAGGCACTGTTCTACAAGACAACCTGAGAAGGTTGCTGGGCACGTTTCTGGCCACTGGGTGCTACAAGCTGTCATGCACTGGGGGTCCTGGGCAGTGGGGAAGCCATGGTGCTGGGGAAGCTGGGATGCTTCAGAAACTGCCTGAACTCCAGGAGCCTGGTAGTGGAGAAGCTGCTCATATTACAGAAGCCTGTTGTAAGAGGCCATTGGAATCAGGAAGAAAAACACCTTTCCCTGCCATGTCACCCTAGCACCTTCTACTGATAAAGTTTAACATTGTGCTAGCTGCCTAAGGAAGAATATTTAATGTCCCAACACCATTATTGCACAGCAGGCAATAAAGGGTAAATTTGAACCTGAGACAATTGACAACTTACACAAAATCCTATTATGAACAACAACAAAAAAATAGTTGTCTTTGCTTTAATTTAAGTATATGTGACTTGCAGAATAATCCACAAAGGCTTTATGTACCAAAGAACTGATCTTACTGCAGAGCAATTCATAGATAGGAAGGTTAAAGTTCCCTTTAGGTTCTGGCAAATGTAGTTATTTGCCCCAAGGCTAGTGATTTGAGAGAGACCCTTAGCTGCTTTTAAGATCAAACACCTGTCTTTGTGCAGACATTCTGCATGGCTTAGGGCAGGAGCAAGAGATAATGCAACTAGATAGTATAAAATAAAACCCAAGATTTTATCATATATAGAATCAAAACAACAGCAACAGAAGAAAACAACAAACAAAACTGAGGTCCCTCTCCTGCCTCTGTTCATATCCTACCACTTTACTGTCTGCTTCTCTGTAAGGTTAACTTTTTTGATGTAGCAAAGAATGAAAGTTTATGCTTAGAAAAGATGATTTTCCTATAACATAGTATGTCTCAGAGATGGTTATTTTTTTCTAATATAGCCTTCATTTTCAAGAATTTGAAAATAACAAATCTTAGGGGAAAAAGAACTCAGTGAACCATAGCAGTACTGCTATAATTTGCTTTACTAATAAGTGCAAGAAAATCAGACAAGATATAATGTAAACAAAATGATAATTAAAAATCCAATTTAACATTTAAGAATGAAGTATTTCTGATCAATGTTATTGATCCATTTCATAGGGCTACCGTGAGTTTTCTCTGTGCTTCTGTTTTTAACCTTTATATCTGAAAAACACATTTTTAGTTATAGAGACCAATACCTATAAAGATCATATTTCCTTAAGATTTTATGTATTAAAATGAAAACAACTGGGAAGTGAACATCCTGGTTTAAACTAAGTGTTTGAAAGAACAAGCCTATTATGTGCTCTGGATAGTTCTGTGGAATAATGCAAACTGTTTCTAATTTCTCGTATTTTACTTTACATTTCACAAACGTCCATCTCTGCATTAGTATGACTTCTATGGTTGTTGAAATAAGACTAATTCAAATTGGCTTAGGGAAAATGCATTTGCTAATGAAATCCAAAGAAAGCTATAACAAGCCATGGCAAGGAAGAGGTGAAGCCCACTTATTCCACTTATACAAATCAGTAAACCCATCCATCTATGAGGTATTTTTTAGCTCTCGTAATCTGTACTGTCTTTCAAAGAGAGCCCAGAAAAGGGTACAGCATAGCTCCTGACCTCACTGAATATTTACTTTGGCTTAACAAATTCATAGTGAGGTCCTGAAATATTCTTCGCACTTCAAGGAGCTAGAGATGCAAAAATGAACGAGAATAGGAATCCAAATTCCTACAGAAATAGTAGCTGATGTCCAGATATGATGGTTAGAAAATACTTCATGAGTATGTTGGGATTTAATTAGGATATGAAGAGAGAATAGTCTTTAGTTACGTGATTGGAAGATTCACATTGGGCTAATGGTGTAAATTGACATACAGGTTCAGAAAGGATGTTAGGGAATTGGAAGTAAACAAGTTTGGCTAGAACATAAAGCCTGGATAAAGGCAATGAGCTAGAATGGTGCATCTTCCATGCTGGAGATAGGATACTAGACTTATTCAAAGGAGTTGTTTCACTCAAATTCTGAAAGGGAGGCTTTCAAGTGGTAGCTGTTTTGTTATTACTCAGATTATGTCTTCTTAGCAATTATCCACTCTGCATAAGGTCATTGTTTACATTGCTGTTTTATTTTAGGAAATTGTGTGCTACTTCCTGCCAGAGAATTACAATAAGATTTTTTAAAAGTCCATTACGCAATGCTTCAGCCTACAACACAATTGAGTTCTCTTGGTTGACATCTAGCCCAAGGACGCAGCTTGTTCTGTGGTTATGCCCTCTGTTCATCGGGGAGCTTCCTCTCCCTCACTCAGTTGTGCAGGTGAAGGCAGCCTCTTTACCCCTTTCTGCTGGCCAAAAAGGAACATTCAGATTTCTTATTTAAAAATTATTGATGTTCATTATGGGGTTGTTCCTGTTGTCTCTTGGATTACTACTTTTGCTTTCTTTTTCTTGAGATCTCACAGTACCATGTTGCCTTTTACCACTGTTACTGCTCACTCTATCCTTAGTGAAGATGAGGGACAAAGCATAGTTGCGGAAGCCCACTACTTATCACCTGAATCAATTTGTTTTTAATTTTAATTTTTGGAATAAGTATAGCTTCTGGCAGGAATGTAGAGCTGTTAAACATAAGTATTTACTCTAGCAAGAATTAAGGCCAAAGGTGAAGTCTGGAAACAAGTTTAGGTATTAAATCTTACCAAACTGGTTTCTACTATCAACATTTTTTTTTAGCACTTTTATGAGTTGCAATCATTATTCATAGAGTGTTTCAGTGATTTTTACTTAAAATTATTTTTCTGCCAGCTTCCTAATCCTAAAATACGTTAGAAAAATAATTGTTTTTTTTCCCTTGGAGATATGTGGTATTTATTAACTGATAAATATCTTTATGCTTCACTATCAAGTAGATGTCCATTCACTAACTCTAGATCTTGAAATGATAAGAAACAATTATCTGGGAACACTTTATACAATGGGAAAGGCAATGTTATTGGAATCTTGCAAAATTTAACATTTATTAGCTGTGGTATTTTAAATGACCTGTGAATAATATATTCATTCATTCATTCAACGTTTTTTAGCAACTGATTTATGTAGGAACTGTGTTAAGCAACAGCCAATGCAGAGAAAAGATAAAACAACTTTCAGTTATTAATACATGGAATAAATATTTATAAGCTGAAGTGGCTTTTCCACTTCAAAGTGGTATCTGCAAAGGGAAATAATGCATAAAAATCACATTTCTTACTTTGAACATATCTATAGTCACAGTAGCAAGAGAAAGTAATCTGATATCACTTTATAATTTAGAAATATGTTATTATGGCATTTAACCTATACAAGTACTCTAGAGAATTGATATATCTGTTACATTTTTCTTAGAGATGATTCTGCCCTATACATTTGCTTATCATCATTTCTTGCTATGGAAGGAAGGGAGAAAGGGAGAAAGAGAAGGAGGAAAAGCCATAAGAAAGTGTCTTTATATCAGATTGTGAGTAAAAGGCATCCACATGCAGATCTTGAAAAATAACTGAAAGGTGAAAAATTTTGGAGTGTGTTCATGGTTTTCACAAAGTTATAGGACCCATTTGATTATGTCTCAAAAGAGAAAGGTAATAATGAAAAGTGAAGGTCTAATTTTCCTAGTTTAATATTTGAAGTAGCAGAAGCTACCAGTAACCAGGAAAAAATCATATAATATAGCACAAAGAATATTGGACCAGATCTAGTCCCATCCATGACACACTGTTTTTGAACTCCACAGAATTCACTTAATTTCTCTTTTTCTAAAAATTCTCATGTGTAATTTCAGTCTCCTGGAAAAAGGTATGAAAATACAGTTCCAGTCATTTTAAAACAAATTTCACATTGAACAAAATGTTATAATAGATTCACTTACAAGTGCAAATTTTTAAAAAGCATATTGACTGCCTATCTTCATCCCTTTTTTTGTGGGGGAAAAATGCTCTTTCCTCTAATGTAACTTCATCACTCATAAAACAAATTTTAGGGGTTTCTGATTCATGTAAATAATCAGAATTTGTGTTTAATGGTGTTCCTTGAGATACTTGTTTGTATGATTGTTTTCATGCTATTCAAAAAAATAATAATTGGGTAATTTTCATAAAATGTAAGCTTCAATTTTATTTTTCTCCCTGACATTATTGTTCATATATCTGTTCTTTGCAGTAGTTCTCAAATCATTTTTCTTTACCATATCAATGTGGTATAGATATTATTTAATCTAAAATTCAGCAATAGATTGAGTTAGGGTACCAATTCTAAACTTCTATTTGATATGCTGCCTTTTTAGAATCTGTACACACTTAAGACTTGTAATCAGATTAGAAAGTAACTGAAGTAACATTGGATATTTGTCCTTATTAAAATGAATGCATATTTTTAACAGATTTCATTTCGTATACATAGTTATAGCCCTCAAATAGGTAAAGACTTCATTAAGGTAGTTGTGTTTTAAAATGTGATATATTTGTAATCAGCATTGAATTTGAATAATAAACACTACAATAGGTTTGAGGCAAGAAAATCTGAAACTTTGCATCGAAATTAAGTCTTGTACTTTAAAGAATATTATCAAGAAAGTGAAAAGACAACCCACTGAAAGAGGCAAAATAGTTAGAAATCACACATCTGATAAGGGACTTGAATCTGGAATATATAAGGAACTCTTACTATTCAGTGATAAGATAACCCAATGTTAAAATGGGCAAAGGTTTCTCAATAGAGGATATACAGACGTCCAATAAGTTTATGAAAACAATGTTCTACATCATTAGACATTAGGGAAATACAAATGAGAAGACTTGTCACCCACTAGAATGCTATAATAAAAAAAAAGATGGACAATAACAAATATTGACAAGGAGCTAGAGAACTTAGAATCCTCATACGTTGCTGGTGGGGATATAAAATGGTACAGCTGTTTGGAAACAGTTTGGCAGTTTCTCAAAGTTAAGTATATACTTACATGTGAGCCAGCAGTGTATTCCTAGGTTTATACCCAAGAGAATTGAAAATATATATCCACAAAAAATCTGTACATGATGTTCATAGCAACATTATTCATGATAACCAAGAGTGGAAATAACCCAGGTGTCCATCAACTGAATAGATAAACAAATGTAGTATATCCATATAGTAGAATGTTACTCAGCCATAAAAAAGTTATCAAGTACTAATACATGCTACAGCGTGGATGAAACATGAAAACAGCTAAGTGAAAGGAGGCAGGCACAAAAGGCCATGTATTGTTATTACACTTATATAAAATATCCAGAATAAGCAAATACATACAGACAAATTAATTAGTAATTGCCAGAAGATGCGAGAATGAAGAATAACAGCTAGTGGGTGTGGAGTGTTTCTTCAGAGCAAATAAAAGGCTCTGGAATTACATAACTCCAGATGATGATATTTGTATAACTGATTTTACTAAAACCCTCTGAATTATACACTTTGAAAAGGTGAATTTTATGGTATGTGAATAAAAATAAAACAGTTACAAAATAGGAATAATAAGTGTTTTTGAATTGGAATGCGTGCCATTCAGGAAACAAACAGGATACAAATTTCGAAAATAATCCAGAGGGGTAAAATTTAAAAAGAAATTAGGCTAGATTTTTCAGAAACAGAAAACTCAAAGATTTGCAATTTTTCAGATATATTATTGAATGCAGAGTTGTCTATTAATAATATGAGAAGTTAAAAAAAAGTTGAACTAAATGAGAAATCCAAATGCTAAGCACTGAGGGATGTAATGTGTATTTAAATTAGTCCCTGAAGGGTTTGTAACTTATGATTTTAATGAATAAATTTCAAAAGCAATAACACAATATTATCATGTTGACTGATTAATGTTCCAGTGTTGACATGCAGCTATAGAATTATTCTACTCATTTAAAACTGAAATTACATTTTACAATAAATAATCTTAAGTGTATACTTAAGAGGCTTTGCAGTTATATTTTAAAAACACACTGATGGGGGCTTCCCTGGTGGCACAGTGGCTGAGAGTCCGCCTGCCGATGCAAGGGACACGGGTTCGTGCCCCTGTCCGGGAAGATCCCACATGCCACGGAGCGGCTGGGCCCCTGAGCCATGGCCGCTGAGCCTGCGCGTCCGGAGCCTGTGCTCCGCAACGGGAGAGGCCACAGCAGTAAGAGGCCTGCGTACCGCAAAACAAAACAAAAAACAAAAACCACTGATGTAGTGGAATAGGTTGTTTAGTACTTAATTTTAATGAATTAGTATCTTTTGTTTGAAGTCAGAGAAGATACAAAAAATTAACCATTTAATTAATCAAGTGCCAGTAAGAAACATACAATGAAACATTTTTACAGTTATCACAATTGGATTAAATTCCAATTTACAATAATAATCATTTTACTTTGAATATGTTAAATTTCTAATGCACCTTGTGAAATACCATGTCTCATTTGACCCTCACAAAATATGTGAGATAGGGCACATAGCTATCATTCCTCAATTTTTACCAATGAGGAAAGAGTGAGATTATAATAAGTCATCTAACTATGCAATCTTAGATTTAAAGCCATGGTGAAAACCACAGTTACAGTAGTGTTGATTGAGCAGTGGTGCTGGTGGGATGCGAGAAGGATGGGATGATGGGGGACTAATAGTCAAGAATAATGACTCGATTAAAAAAATAGACGGGGAGCAGGTAGTTCAGAATCAGGGAAAAAAATTTAAATATAAATGACCTACTTAACAATTATTAGACGCATTTCTGAACGCATTGCCTTATTTCTGTGAAGTAGAATTTAGCTTTTAAGAGAGACTAAAGAGGTTCTCGGCGTAAAAATATGTACTATCAATTAGACTGTTACCATATGTACTTAAAAAGTGTCTGGGCTGCTGCTATGTCCCCAAGACGAATAAATAATTATGTAAGTTAGAAACGACATACCATATGGTCCCTCTTCTCAAATGAAAGTCAGTTACTCTCTAATGAAACATTTCAGTCAAGCATGTTGGCTGTCGCCCCAATAAATCAGAACTCATTTCTTCTTGGGAATGACAACTGATCTAATGGTAGCCCTGATTTTTGATGCTCCCTCTCATACCTTACGTGATTCTAAATCTAATTCTACACTTCTAAGACAACAGAATATCACAGTACAGTGCTGTTAGCTAGTTCTACCAAGCATGAAACATCCCTTACTATCTCAGGATCATGTGATAGCACTTATACCTTACTGCAAGCATCGAGGCATTCCCCAATCTGATCCTATCTTCAAAGTGGAAATCAGACAACATTCCATGAGGACATAAAAGCTGTTCTTCCACAACTAGAGTCGCAGGATAGAGATGAGCCTCAATTCTGTGTTATGCAGCTGGGCTCCAAGAAGGTACAATTAGTGTTCATCATATCTATGTTCTCAATAAGTGGTTCTGGTTTGGAATGGAGGCCACTATTTGCCACATCAGTATCTCCTCTTTCCCTTTTATTATTAAACTGTAGATTTAGCAGACAGAAACCTGACATCTTATTTCCCAACCCTTATTACTGGAGTACAATATTTTTGCTTTTTAGGGATTACCTGTAAGTAAAACTTGCCCTTATTTAATTTACCCTAGAAATCATTTTAACTTTTTTTTTCTTGTGAGGTGCAGATAGTGAGTTCCTGAAATGTTTAAGCATATATTATTCACAGAAATCATTTTCTCCTGCCTCACTGGTTCAATAGCTATTTTTTTTCAATCAAATTATACTTCGACATATCACATCTCATTAACTATTTATAAGAATAAATATGATCATGTATATTCCTCTTTTATATCCTTTTTCCTTCCCTTATCCCTCATTTATCTTTGCATTTCTTTTTTTCCAACCAAGTTCTTTACTTAGTCATTTTTAACAATTTAATGTAATTGTAATTTTTGTTAAATATTAGCTACTGTAACTATCACAAATAATGCTATACACTTGAGGGTTGTAACATACCCAATCAGAAAAAAAGGATGAGTGAAAAAGAAAGGAAGGGAGGAAGGGGATAAAAACTACTATATAAACTTTGATTTCCTGAAACTTGATATATATATTTCGCTTACTCTGAGTAGCAGAATTGTAGCTCCATGTAGCAATCCTTTGTAATTAAAGCACCAGTGAATGCCCTTTTGCACTTAGGTGACCAAGAGAATCTCATCTGGACCAGGCTTCTTCCTGTCTTGTTCACCTCTGTTTATCTCTGTCTAGTGAAATCTTCTCTCCCGCAGTGATCTATGTGGGGATATCACTTTCTTGTATCAGGGATCTTAGTCGTCTTTTTCTGCTTGTAAACTTGCTTCTAGTGCACCCCACTAATTTTCACAGGCTTGCTTCCTCCCATTTTTCCCACAGACTTGTTTGCTTACCGTATTTCCTCCTTTGCCTTGATTTCAGTGTTTGCTTAATGCCACCCTTCTGTTTGCTAACTGGAGTGTCCTCTACTTGTGTACTACATGCTCCTGTGATAAACAGATTCTTTTATTCTGTAATTTTTGTCAGAAAAAGAAAAATTTGATTTGGGTTCCAAGTGAAAACTGATCTATAGATGCAGTAACACTGAAAATCTGTGAGAGCGGTGGTATTTTTTTCCTGATCATTGGTGTTCCCAAAACCAAGGCACAGTATCTGTCCCAGTAAATGCTTGGGTCTAATCTGTGACAGGTCAGATGGGATACCTGTTCATGGCATGTCCAACACTCTTGTAGGCTACAAATATCAGTGATATCATCACATAGACCATATTACAAAAAACTTGTAATTAATGACACATTTCTATGACCTAGGCTAGGTATTCTCAAAAAAATTTGGCTGTTAAATACTAAGAGATACGTTTTTCCGTATGCCACAAAACACTTTGAAGTTTTAAGACCCTAGGTTTTATTGTTTTATTTTTAATATAAGCAACACTTTCTCATTTCGATGATTCCAATATATTCTTTTCTTTGTGAAGTCCTGTAAAATAGATGTTATTTTGTTGACATGGTAATCATAATACAGAAAAGTCAGTTGCCCAAGTTCATAGAAGTATACCAGCAGGAATAGACTAGACTGTCTTGCTACTCACTCAAAAACCAAATGCCTTTGCTATAGTTACGATTAAAGATAGAGAATAAGGAAGATAGTATCAAAAATTCTCTTTAGAATTCTCTTTAAAGTTATTTCATTTCAATTTGACATAGTTTTATTTAGTCAGAGCTGACGTTTGGAGTGGTGGAAAGATAATTTCATCTCCAGTCGAACATTGATTTATACTAATTACAGGTTAGGAAGTCACGTGACTGCAACAGCTGGACAAACATCACGCATCTAAGGAGATTTTAAAACGTGTACCTTCATACTCCGATGTGTCTGATATGTTTACCGGCAGTTCGCTGTCAGTGTCCGTCTAGTTAGCTAGTAGACATATGGTACATCAATAGTAGAGTGATTCAACTTCTCTCTCTAGCTTCATACCCACCTCTTTTTATTATTTTTTTTGCCTCTCTACACAGCTCTCATTTGAGTATGAAAGACACTGCAAGTCATACATTTAATGAAACTTCTAGAGGACAATTAAAAAAACATTAATGCAACTTTATCTTACTTTTCTTTATGTCCTCATCTTCCCTCCACACACACACTACCTTCTTATTTCCCCATTGTTAGCCCCTCCCTTGCCTTTGCTTCTTGCCAATGGCTAGTGATGCTACCCTTACGAAACTGCGGGTAATTGAGAATCATTTGCTAATGTGATTAATTAGCTTGGAGAAAATATTTGAGCATGTTATAAATGAGTTGGTAGTTGAAGCAAGGAAGCAAATTACAAAGGTAAAGAGGCATTAATCTTATTTTACAAAAGGTCTTTATGCTCCCTTTCCAAAATAGGGTGTCTGCATATGAAAGAAAATTAACATAAAAGAGCAATGAGGTTGTTTGTACAGGTAATAGCCAAAATCTGCACCCACAATTTGGAATCAAATCATTGATCCCCTCCCACCTTTTCAAATACCTTTTGTTTTTCTTCAGACAACCCATCAAATGTATACTTGTTGCCTAGAAAGTTGAATCTGCTACATAAGAAATTATCTAATAGGTGGAAAGGCTATAGACGTGCAGTTTCTTAAGATGCCATGTAGCTAATCAGAGTTTACATAGGATGAATACCATTCTCACTTCCTCATTTTTTCTCACCTGGTACACTCAGTTAGCTGGGGTTCTTCCATTTACACACCATTCCACTTCCACTGAATTCTATTCAGTATAGTTTATCCCATCTACAATACTTTTGACGGCTTACTATTGCCAATATGTGAGAGACTTAACAGGCAATTCATAGCCAAACCTCTGAATACCTCAGTAGTATTATACCCCTAGCATAACAAGCCCACAATAAGGAACAAAGAAACTGAATTAAGCATACAGCTAATCATCTTTGACATGTTTATAAATACTTAACTTCTTTTAATAAATTTATTAACTATGGATTTTATTACTGTAAACTTTAGGAATGTAAAAAGTTTGTATTCCAAATACCCAATCAAAATTAATTTTCTTAATTTTTGAAAACTTAAGTTTCTAAGTTTATATTCATATTTCATATTTTTATGTCACTTTTAATTGCCCCATTTTAAAAATTTTTATATTTAAATAGACCTAATTTTCAGATATCTTTATTAACTTGATTTTTAAAAATTGGGTTATAGTTGCTTTACAATGTTGTTTCTGTTGTACAACAAAGTGAATCAGCTATATGTATACATATATCACCTCCCTCTTGGACCTCCTTCTCAGCTACCCCCCATCCCACCCATCTAGGTCACCACAGAGCACCAAGCTGAGCTCTCTGCACTATACAGCAGGTTCCCACTAAGCTACCTGTTTTACACATGGCAGTGCACATACGTCAATCCCAATCTCACAGTTCATCCCACCCAACCCCCCCGTGTTCACATGTCCATTCCCTATGTCTGAGTCTCTATTCCTGCCCTGAAAATAGGTTCATCTGTACCATTTTTCTAGATTCCACATCTATGTGTTAATATATGGTATTTGTTTTTCTCTTTCTGACTGACTTCCCTCTATGACAGACTTTAGGTCCATCCATGTCTCTATAAATGACCCAATTTCATTCCTTTTTATGGCTGAGTAATATTCCATTGTATTTATTATTTTTATTCCACAGCCTCTTGTAACTCAAGGAGGCATTTTTGGCTGGATTAACACCAGCCTCCCAGATAGTGATGAAATAATTATTGGTCTTTATTGGAAGGTAAAGTGTGTGTGTTTGAGTTTTAATGAGTAAGTATACACATGAAACTTCATATGGTGAATTAATAGCAAAGAATAGAAAGTTAGACTTAAGCAAATTTGTACATTGAGATTTTCATGTCAGTGTGAGAGAGATGGTGGGTGAAGGTGCTTAACTGAGCATGTCACTTCATTTGGAAATGGCTAAATTTTAACAATGTATGTGTGTGTGTGTGTATATATATATATATATATATATACACTTCCAAACAGACTCAGGAATACTGAGAATTTTCTTCAAAAAAAGAATCAAGTTACTATTTTATATATCAGTTTCTGTGATTTCATGTTGTATTAATGGATTAAAAAGTTTGATCAGTATGATCTAGTTTCTATAAAACCTTAAGTGATTATTGCAGCCTTCATTGGTCTTTCTCTCCTGTAATTTAGCAACTAATTTTATGGTTGTGTAGTATACTATCATTATTGTATCATATGTTAATTTTTACCTCTTTAAATGGCACACCTCTGAAGTAAAGTATATATTCTTTTGTCTTTCCCACAGGGCTTAAATAAATCCTCTGCACATAATACTCATTCAATAATTTCTTCTTAATTCAAACTGTAAACAACAGCTCTTGATTATAAACTTCTTTGTAACTAGATCCTTACTGTAGCTCTTTTGTGTAATATAGTTAGTAAAGTCTAAAATTTTGACAAAAACTGAAACGAAGTATCTATTAAATATTTGTTGTGATTTCCAAATTCTTTAACTGGGACTCAGATTTCCTTAAAAGCTCTTTCAATTGGTGTTTCTGATTTTCATTTTTAGTGTTTAAATTCTTGTTAATACCAAATCAAAACCTTTAAAATGATATTTACCTTTAATATCCCATGCAGAGCTCTACAGGCAAAAAACTAATATTCTGATGCTCAGATCATTTTTTAATAGACCTTGCATGATTTATTATTCCCTTTGATCAATAATGTTGACCATGCACAGACAATATTAGGTACTAAGGCTATCTAAATAAAACGAACATTACCTGCCAAAGTGTAGACATGTGAATACATTTTTTGGAAAAGAAAAAAATGGCAATGGAACTGTTACAGCAAACATTTGCCATCGAATAGCAAATGTTAAAGTAAAAATTGGAGCACCTTGACCTTCTTATACTGGATCTATTATTCTTTCAGCCCCTACTAGTGATAGATGTCATTCAGAGTTTCAGTGGGCTATTGCCATATCTCAGATTTATCAAGATGTATTATTTAATAATTGGCTTTATTTCAATTCTATTTTCAAAAATGTAAGAAAACAATTACAGTGCTATGCTACTAAGTACGTTAATAACTGAGTTTTCAAATTTCTTTAATTTGTCTTCAAGGTGAAAGAGAATGCTGGTATAGTGAAAAGTGAATGATTCCTTCACACTTGACTTTCCTTCTATCTTCAACTTAAAAGTTAACTATGTACCTAGTCAGAGGTATTGAATAATGTGTTTCCTTCTCCCTTAAGTTGCTGTTGAAGCATTTTTTCCTCTTATACTTCCACTTATCTCTAGACACAGCTTCAGGTAATATATTTAAAGTTACAAAAACATTTTCTTACAATATGATTACATAAATTCTTTATCTAGAAATACAGCGCATTCAAGGGTTTGTATTTGAAGTTTTTAAAATAAGCATATAAAGCTAGTGGCTGTGTAGCAAACCTATAAAATTATTTTAAATGTTCCCTTTTTTCTTTATATTTATAAAAATATTTTGTGTGTCTCAAACTAGAAGAAGATTTTCTTTCTATAAAGAAATCTCGCCATGGTATTTTGATTCTAGTCTTGTAGATTGAAGCATTTGGCCAGGTCATTAAATGAGCTAGGTCTTAGCATCTGCTACCACCCTCAGAGAACTTGAGAAAGTCACTTCTTTAAGTACTTATTAATATCGTTATCTAAAAATGCCATAAAAATCAACAAATGCTTATAGCTGACTTTAGTTTCATCTGTTGATATTCTTTAAAGAAAATACCTTATCGTTTTTTTTCCTTTGCTCATCATATTTAGGCACTTCGAATACCCAATGCCCCCCTCCCCACCAAAAGCTATATGTATGTTTGTGTGTGTGTGTGTGTGTGCGCGCGCGTGCGCGTGTCTATATATATAGTGTTTTTCAAGATCTTGAGTTCTCTAATGATCTATGACATGGAGCAGCCTATATCAGCTGAGCCACTTGAACAATTGTGCTGTAAGGCTGTCAAACAAAAGGGGACTTGATAAATGATTATCCTTTTGTCTTGGTGGTTATTAAATGCCTTCACTTTCATACAACGAGAAACTTGATAAACAGAATTGAGCCTCATGGTTAATGACATTTCCAAATTCTAGGATGTCTGTAAATAATGGAGGAACTTCATTATAAACAATGGTGGATAAAACAAAGAACCTCTCTTCTGACACATGAGAATAAATTACATCACATCTCATCTCTGTTTAGAGAATGATGCAGAAGTCTGATCATTTATCCTCTAATATACATTTTTGGATAAATGATGGTGTTCTTTTAAAATCTGAAGTCCACATGGCTTAATACGGTAAAATATGTGACATTTTATAGGCATTTTGTAGTACGTCTTACATGTCACTGTTGTGCAGTTACATACAATATCAGTTATTCCCTAAGGTATTCTGTAGTTGTAGATCATAAACTTTTTGCTTAAATTAAACATCACAGCTGGTTGCTTTAATTTGATGCATTATACCACAAATGTTTCAACAGCTTGATTAAAATGAGCCATGCTGCAGATTCAGAAGAAAAGCGAAGGTCAATGCACATGAAGTCTAGTCATTTGCAAATTTTCTTTGGGCATATTAAAAAGCATCCTGTAGAATATAGTTTAATGGAATGTAACCAAACAAAATAAAATGGAGTAGACTATTGCAATAGTGTTTCACTTATGAAAAGCAATACTATAAATTCTTAATCTCATGACAGTGTTTACAATAGCACATTTAAAAGCTCATGAATATTGTGCTTTGAGAGTGTTGTTTACTTCTATTATGATAGCCTTGCCAGTGTCTTTTCAAACTTAAAGCATCATTAAATCTACAAAGGGAAGGCAATTAGTAGAAAAGAAAGACCAAAATTGTAGCCCTTATTCTCACCTTCTACCCAGGAAGCTTTCCCCCTCTCCCCCGCCGCCCCCCACTCAATTAAAAGACCAGAAAAACTGTCTCTTCACTCATTCTATTTGTACTCCAAAAGTCTTTAGCTAAGAGGATTGATATAATACTAATAAGATTATCATTCATTACAACAGAAACCCAATTGTAACTACAAAGGTGTTCTAGCTCACAGCAATTAACCCTAAATATTCTTGTCAAAACAAGCAATTAATAAACTAAAATAATTCCATCACTTATCAGAAAATAAAGTCTCCCAAATTTTGTGTTGGCAACAAAATACACATAAAATTAGTGCAATAGGTTAATACTATGATATTTCAAGATTTTAAAAATTGTAGGGACTTCCCTGGTGATGCAGTGGTTAAGAACCTGCCTGCCAATGCAGGGGACACAGGTTCAATCCCTGATCCGGGAAGATCCCACATGCCGTGGAGCAGCTAAGCCTGCGAGCCACAGCTACTGAGCCAGTACACAACTATGGAAGCCCGCATGCTCTAGGGCCTGCATGCCACAACTACTGAGCCCGCATGCTGCAACTACTGAAGCCTGTGTGCCTAGAGCCCATGCTCTGTGACAAGAGAAGCCACTGCAATGAGAAGCCCGCGCACTGCAATGAAGAGTAGCCCCCACTCGCCACAACTAGAGAAAGCCCACACACAGCAATGAAGACCCAACACGGACAAGAATTTAAAAAAAAAAAAAATTTTTTTAACTGTTACTTTCTTATTAGTCATAAAATCGTAGAATTTTCAAGCTGAATGAGAACCAAAGGGTATCTAAGAGAATTTGTTCTCAGCATCATCTATCTAATCATCATCTCTAGGTTCAGAAATATTAGTTGTCCCTAGTGTGTAACTCCCTTAGTATGACATTTAGAGCCCAGTCCAATCTCATCCATGTGTCACTAAACTATACTCCATTACACACTCTTCATCTAGCCTGTGTGTGTGTGTGTGTGTGTGTGTGTGTGTGTGTGTATGTCTTACATGATATTTTGAATACCCTTCTTCCTTTGAACACAGTTCCATTACTATCTCTTCTAGAATTATCCTAAATTCTATCTATCAAAATGAACTCTTCCTTTATTGGTGTATCTACAGATGCTTCATGACATACAGATGAAGACCTTTCTCTGCTTAAAGTTACTGATTTAATCAGAGTTGGGAACTATAAGTTAGAAGTTGCTCAGTACAGCCTTCATTGTCTTAAGGAGGTCAGGACATGTTCTCTGCTCCTAATGTCTGGTCCTTTCCCAACTCTCCTCTGGACCAGTATTTCTGGAGTTGATTTCAGCAGTAGCAGTAATCTGCCTTACTTCACCTCATGTCACCTTGCCTGATACCTGGAAGAAAGTGTAATCAATTGAAAACAATATGACATTTATAGTAGAGAAACCCAAGTCTTGTCATGGCTCCTAAGTTTACATTTACATTTTATTTTGGGGTTTGTCTTAACCCCATGCCCTTAAATACCTATTAAGAGCTCTTTCAAGATATTACTCTTTCCTCTGTGGAGATGCGTATGTACTCTGGAGATGGATGTTATGGGTTTGAATCTCAGCTATGTCACTTAGTTCTGTGAACTTGAATAAGATAGTAAAGTCATCTGTACCTCAAATTTCTAATGTGAGAATTAGAATAATGCATAATAGTTGTGGGAATTAAGTAAATTAGTAATTGTGAAGCATTTAGAGTACCATATAGGTTTCACTAGCATTGGCATTTTCTTAGACCTGAAAGCCATTTCATTTCCTTTCAGACATTAACCGAAAATGATGCTTTCAAAAAAAGTATTCTTCTTCCGTATATCCTCAATGGCATTACCTCCACAGGTTTTGCTTTCTCTATAACACTTTTTTGTCATGATCATTCAGTGTGTTTGAGAATGTATCCTGTCACATAGTCACAGCCTAAAATCCTTCATTGACATAGCAGCACAAATTCCTAGGTGTGAAGGCATCCCAGTTAGAGAATTAAAATATTTTCTCATATTTTCATTTTAATGGACTCTTCATTGTCCAAATTAAATGATTAGTGTGGGAACTTCAGGCCTCGAAAAGGTGATTGTCAAAGGATTTCTAGCAGTGGGCAGCGGACTTCCAGATGACAGTGTGTTGCCCAACATTGAGATAAGGTCTGGTCTTACGTATGCAACAAAAGACACTAATAGCACAGCTGAAACCTCTGTGAGCTGTTAGCCAAGAAGGCCCTTGGCAAGGGCTGCTGGTAAGAGACCTTGATTTTAACAGCCATGATTTGCTTCTGGTTACCATCTTCGTTAAAGGGTTCCTTATTCCATTTTGTGTGGATTCAAATGTGTCTTCGGGAATAAATAGTACAAACATTTTAAAAGAAGTGATGGCATATTTCCAGAGGACACAGAGGATGTCCTAATGGTTTAGTTTTTATTTAAAATTAGACATTTTATAATCTTATACTTTACTGTGACTCAGTATATTGTTTCTGCAATGATATAAATCTGTGAGGGAACAATTGTTTAATTTACTAAATTTCACTGTTTAATTTTTCAGTTAGAACTCTTGGTTCAAGCTAAGCTGGTTTTTGACATTTATCATTTAGTGGTGATTTCTAATTCCAAGAATGAATAAATGGTTTAACATTATTTTTGCAATCAAAAATAAAGCTTCTGTGAGAAATTCAAATAAGTAATTAAACCATTAATTACAAAAAATTGAAACTATGAATTTACCTAATTAGAGTTACTATTACATGTATAATTTCTATCAATGTTTGTTCTAAAATCTTTATTCCAGAAACTATTATTTAATGATCTTTATTAGAGTCTTTACTACTTTTTTAAAATTGAAGTATAGTTGATTTACAATATTGTTAGTTTCAGATGTACAGCATAGTGATTCAGTATTTTTTCAGATTATATTCCATTATAGGTTATTACAAGATAATTAGAAGATAATGGTATAATGCTCTATGCTTTACGGAAGTCCTTGTTGCTTATCTATTTTATATATAGTAGTTTGTAACTGTTAATCCCATACCCCTAATTTGTGCCTCCCCCTTTCCCTTTGATAATCACAAGTTTGTTTTCTATATCTGTGAGTCTGTTTCTGTTTGTATATACATGCATTTGTATTTTTTTTTGATTCCACATGTAAGTGATGTCATAGCTCATGGCAGTTTTTCATTAATTTTTATGGCTGAGTAATATTCCATTGTGTATATGTATACCACACCTTCTTAGTTCATTCATCTGTTGATGGACACTTGGGTTGCTTCCATGTCTTGGCTATTGTAAATAGTGTTCTGAGCACCGGGGTGTATGTATCTTTTCAAATTAGTGTTTTCATTTTTTCAGATATATACCTAGAAGTGGAATTGCTGGATCACATGGTAGTTCTATTTTTAGATTTTTTAAGGAACCTCCATACTGCTCTCCATAATGGCTGCACCAATTTTACATTTCCACCAAGAGTGTACAAGGGTTCCCTTTTCTCCACATCCTCACCAACATTTGTCATTTGTGGACTTTTTGATGACGGCCATTCTGACAGGTGTGAGGTGATACCTCATTGTGGGTTTGATTTGCATTACTCTGATAGTTATTAGTGTTGAGCATTTTTTCATGTGCCTGTTAGCCATGTGTATGTCTTCTTTGAAAAAATGTCTTTGTTTTAAAGTCTGGTTTTTTTTGATGAGTATTTCTATTCCCCACTTTCTCGTTATTTCTTTGCATCTGTTTCCATACCCTCACTTCCAGTCTGTGTGTGTCTTTCACCCTGAAGTGCGTCTCTTGTAGACAGCATATTGAAGGGTCTTTTTTTTAAAATCCAATCAGCCATTCTTTCCATCAGAGCATGTAGTTCATTAACATTTAGTGTAATAAAAGTTAGCTATGTACTTATTGTCATGTTATTCCACACCTTTCAGTCGTTTTTGTAGTTCGTTTTTGTTCATGTCTCTTTTTCCCCCATTGTAGTTTGATTTTCTTTTCTAGCATGCTTGGGTTCCTTTCTTTTGGGTTTTTGTGTATCTGTTGTAGATTTTTGACTTGTGCTTACCATGGGGTTCATATATGTTGACCCATAACTATGTCTACTTTAAACTGATAGTCATTTAAGTTTACGTTCTAAAAGATCTACATTTTTTACTCCACTCCCCCACGTTTTGTGTTTTTGATGTCATATTTTACATCAACATGCTTATTGCTTTCCTGTTTGTTGAGGAACTAATTATAGTTCCTCTTACCATTTTTTTTTAATCTAAATACATACTGGCTTATTTAAGTGATCTTCAATTCTTACTATACATGTGCCTTTCCTATTTGGATTTTCCCTTTTGTATAGATTCCCGCTTCTTTTCCATTTAGAGAAGACCCTCATTTCTTTTAGTGTAAGTTTAGTATTGCTGAAATTTTTTTCAGTTTTGCTTATCTGAGAAATTCTTATCTCTCCTTCTACTCTAAATAATAATCTTTCTGGGTAGAGTACCCTAGGTTGCAGGTGTCTTTCCCTTTAGGACTTTGAATATATCATGTTACTCTCTTCTGGCCTACAAAATTTCTGCAGAGAAATCAACTGATAGCCTTATAGGGGTTCCCTTGTATATGACTTTGTTCTTCTTGCTGCTTTTGAAATTAGTTTTACCTTTAATTTTTGTCATTTTACTTATGGTATGTCTTAGTGTGGGTCTGTTTGGGTTCATCTTGTTTGGGACCCTCTGTGCTTCCTGTACTTTGGATATCTATTTCCTACTTTAGGTTTGGGAAGTTTTCAGTCATAATTTCTTCAAATACATTTTTGACCCACTTCTCTCTCTCTTCTTCTGGAACCCCTATAATGTGGATGTTGGCATATTTTATATCATCCCATAGATCTCCTATGTTACTTTCCTTTCTTTTTTTTATTTGTCTTTCTGTCTACTGTTCTGATTGGAAGATTTCCATTATTCTATCTTCAAGATCACTTATACATTCTTCTGTGTCACTTAGTCAGCTTTTCATTGCTTCTGTGGTGTTTTGGATCTCAGAAATTAACTACCTTTTTTTGATGAGGTGTTCTTTATAGTTTCTAATTCCTTTTTACCATGATCTATGTTTAGATCAATTCTCTTGCTTAATTCAGGCAGCATTTTTCTTACCAACTTTTTGAACTTGGTGTCTGGTAAACTGATTATCTCTGTTTCATTTATTAATTTTTTCAGGGGTTTTCTCTTGCTCTTTCAACTGGGAGTAGTTCCTCTGCCTTTTCATATTATTTAACTTTCTCTGTCTCTGTGAATTAAGGTGAAACAGTTATCCGTTGTAGGCTTGAAGGGGTGCTTTTATGTGGGAGTGTCCCTTTATAGACTGCATGTGTCCATTGTCTTTGGTGGGAGGGCTGGATTTGACGTGGACATTAGCTGTGACTTTCCTCACTAGCCACTATCACCTTGATAATGGGTGTGGCTGGTGTTGGAGGAACTAGAGACTGCACATGGTGTGAGATGGGACTTCCTCTCTGCTCAGTGGTAGTGGCCACCCTGTCACGGGTGGGGTCTTCTCCCAAGTTGTTGAAGTGGAAGCCCTGAGGGTTGGGCTTGAGCTGGCTCTGTTTCCTTTAAGGGTGTGATTTTGCTTTTTGCCATATTCTGGGCCCTTGCCCTAAAGGAGGGGAGTGCTGAAATAAGTGAGGCTCATGTTCTTACAGAGGTCTGATGCACTACCTATGTAAGCATCTGCGGTTCTGCTCAGACACAACCCAATATCATGTCTTTTTCCCTGTTGTGGTCCTCCCAGATCTAGTGCAAGATTTGTCATGGAGTGGGTGACTTGGAGCATTTACTCATCTGGGACTGGGAGTCAGGGCTCAGGGTGTTCTGGTTGTGGGAACTGAAACACACACGCCGCCGTCAGAGGTCTGGGCTGCTTCTGTGGTGCGATTTGAGTAAGTGCCAGCAGTGGCCACCACTGACCCACCTGGACCACACCCTAGGCCCCCGGGCCATCTGTGTCCATAGACGGAGGCTTTTCCCAGTACCTGTCTGCCCTAGATCCAGTGCCAAGCTGTGGTGTGGAGTGAGAGGGGCCAGGGTGTTTGCCCAGCTCAAACTGGGGTGTGTGGTGAGACAGAGTGGAGTCTAGGCTTCTCCAGCCTTTCTGTCTGTCCCAGTGGTTCTTCAAGCAGCCAAGGGTGCTTGTCTCCTTCACATAAGACCTCAGGACTGGGACGCCCAGTCTGTGGCTCGACCTGCTTACTCCCCAGGGCAAGTGTCTGCCTGTGTGGTCTTCCTTTCTTCTTGGTCCCTCCCAGACTCACAGGTCCCCACCAGATGCTTTTGTTCCCCTTTCTACCCGATTACATGGGAATCCTTTGCATTTATCTAATAATTAGCAATAAGTATCTTTTCATGTGCCTGTTAGCCATCTATATCGCTTCTTTAAAGAAATATCTATTTAGGTCTTCTGCCCACTTTTTGATTGGGTTGTTTGTTTTTTTAATATGGAACTATGTGAGCTGTTTACATATTTTGGAAATTAAGTCCTTGTTGGTTGCATTATATGCAAATATTTTCTCCCATTTCATAGGTTCTCTTTTCATTTTGTTTATGGTTTCCTGCACTGTGCTTATTTTTGCTTTTATTTCCATTACTCTAGGAGACGGATCCAAAAAAATATTTCTGTGATGTATGTCAAAGAGTGCTCTGCCTGTCTTCCTCTAGGAGTTTTATAGTATCTGGTCTTATATGTTGGCCTTTAATCCATTTTGAGTTTATTTTTGTATATGGTGTTAGAGAATGTTCTAATTTCATTTTTTTACATGTAGCTGTCCAGTTTCCCCACCACCACTTGCTGAAGAGACTGTCTTTTCCCCATTATATATTCTTGCCTCTTTTGTCATAGTCAATTGACCATAAGTGCCTGGGTTTATTTTTGGGCTTTCTATCCTGCTCCATTGATCTATATGTCTGTTTTTATTCCAGCACCATACTCTTTTGATTACTGTAGCTTTGTAGTATAGACTAAGGCCAGGGAGCGTGATTTCTTTAGCTCCATTCTTTCTCAAGATTGTTTTGGCTATTTGGGGTCTTTTGTGTTTCCATACAGATTTTTAAAATTTTTGTTCCAGTTCTGTGAAAAATGTTACTGGTGATTTGATAGGGATTGCATTGAATCTGTAGATTGCCTTGGGCAGTATGGTCATTTTAACAATATTATTCCAATCCAAGTACATGGCATATCTTTTCCTCTGTGTCATATTCAGTTTCTTTCATCAGTATCTTATACTTTTCGGAGTACAGGTCTTTTGGCTCCTCAGGTAGGTTTACTCCTAGGCATTATATTCTTTTTGGTGCTATGGTAAGTGGGATTGTTTCCTTAATTTCTCTTAGTTCATTGTTAGGGTATAGAAATGCAACAGATTTCTGTTAATTGACATTGTGTTATGCAGTTTTACCGAATTCATTGTTGAGTTCCAGTAGTTTTCTAGAGTGGCGTCTTTAGGATTTTCTTGTATAGGATCATGTCATCTGCAAACAGTAACAGTTTTACATCTTCCTTTCCAATCTGGATTCCTTTTGTTTTTCTTCCCTGATTGCTGTGGCTAGAGCTTCCAAAAATATGTTGAATAAAAGTGGCAAGAGTGGACATCTTTGTCTTGTTCCAGATCTCAGAGGGAATGCTTTCAGCTTTTCACATTTGAGTATGATTTGGCCATGGGTTTGTCATATATGTCCTTTATTATGTTGAGGTATGTTCCCTTTATTCCCATTTTCTGGAGAGTTTTTATCATAAATTGGTGTTGAATTTTATCAAAAGCTTTTTCTGCATCTATTTAGATGAGCATATCTTTTTATTCTTCAGTTTGTTAGTGTGGCATAACACATTGACTTGTGAATATTGAAAAATCCTTGCATCCCTGGGTAAATCCCACTTGGTCATGGTTTATGATCCTTTTAATGTATTGTTAAAGTAACTTTACTATTAAAGTGAGTTTGCAGTAGTAAATCTTTAAACATTTAAATATTTCTTTTTTGCCCAAGTATGATTTCTTAATCTCTTAATTTCTTAAACAGAGGAAGCCCTTTAAAATTCTTGAAAATAAGAAAACATTGTGTTTCTCAACTTCTAAGGTTTAAATTTAAAACCTTAAAATGTATAATTTCAATACAAAATCCTACTCATTTAAATATCAATCTCAATCTTATTTCTATAATGCAGTGTTTATCATCTTAAAATACTTTCAAAGTATGAATACACATACTTGGGTTAGGAGGAGAAAGAGAGAATGAGAATGAACTTAAAACTGGACTAAAAAGAAGTAACTTGTTTTTAATTTGGGAGAAAAAAAGAAAAACAGTGTATTTTGACATGACACCAAAACCTTTTGTCCTTATCATTATCCTCAATTTAAAAAAAAATGACACCTAGAGTGGCCTTCACCTACATTTCTTTACCCTTCTTTCTATGCCACCCTCAAAATGCAACTCAACTGCTTGGGAAAAAGTAATCTAAATGTATTTTATTGTGGTATTTTTGAAATGGAAAATTCCCAAATTGTATGCAATTGCTCTTGGCATAAAAAATAAGTACTACATTAAACTTCTTGAAATATATTAATTTCAAATATATTAATATATTAATTGGCTAAATCAGAAATTTAGCCAATAGTGCTACAATATAGTTGGATAATTTTAATATTTAATGGTTTTCTTTCAAACATGAAGGTTGCATTTATTACATAATATTGCCTAGTTACATTATTGTCTTTCACAGTCATTTTTTTTTCTGTAACAGCCAAGCAAAATGTCCGAGTATGTCATATATAATCCCTCATCATGATAAGGAATTAATGTCATGGACACAAATCTACCAAAGGATGTGGACATATATGTCTTCTTGTGTAATGTGCTCATATCTGCCTGTGTAACGTGCTCACACGTGAACACACAGTGCTATTCAGAAACCACAGACAAAGCATAAACTTGTGAATATAAAGATTGATATTTAGGAGAATATGGAAATTCTAGATACATTTAAATTGTTTCCTATATGTTTTATATTGGGCATTTTTATGTATTTAAAGAAAAATTATTTATAATAATAATATAATGACTGACCTTCCTATGTCACAGAACTTCTTTGAGAATTAAATGAGCTAATATCTGAAATGCTTTACAAACTAGAAATTTAGAAGAAATTGAAAAGGTTTATTTAAAGAATTAATGTTGAAAGAGCCAACCAGTGCTTTTGTAACTTGATCTCTATCTAATCATTAAAGAATGAATGCTTCTTATTTTACTCATTTATTCTATGCCATAGAAAGCACTGAATTACTTTTTCTAATTCATTCTAAAATTCAAGCCTAATGTTAATACTGAAAATAACAAAGACAGTCCTCCCCTAGAAAATGAATAGAATACTTTGACCTAGGAATAGGATATGTGATTTCTCAGTAAAGTATTAGGAAATAAAGTCTAGCCATTTATTAAAAAGAGTAACACAAATAGTATACAGTGTTTATCAAGTGCTTACATAATCTCAGTTCTTATTTATAAAAACTCTGTATAGCAGTATCTTAGTTCCTATTATCATCCCAACTTAACTGATGAGAAAACTGAGGCCTTGAGAGAGAATAATTTTCTCATCACACAAATGTATTAAGTGATAAAGTTAGAATCTTAAACCCTGAAATCTGACTCCTGAAGTCATGGTCCTAGCATCATACTATCCTGTTTTTCTGACCATGTAAGGATAGTTCAATGTTTAATAAATTTATCAGTATAATTCTTGACAACAGTAAGTTATTGGAGACAACTATAAATTGTTTCTGTTTGTCAGTAGAGATATTATCAATGACAATGAACTTTTTATTAGAAAACTCCATAAAACTTTATTTCCAAAATAAGCGTGGTCACTGAAGACAGTACATTTAAATCAGTTCAGTTCTCACTAATATGGATTTGGACACCTACAGTAAACCAGGAATAGTGTACTTGGGTTGCATAAAGAGTTATAAGACAGGGGAAAAACAGGAATTCTGCCTACACTAAGAACAAAGGCTCCCTGAAGGATAAATAAAAGACAAGTGAAGAAAGTCTGAGGGTTTTTTCAGACAGAATGAATTGCAAATCTACGTTTTTCTAAAATAGCCAGCTATACATGGGGAACTAAAAATAAGTCAATGTTAATGGAAAGAAGTGTGAGGTGGAGAGTGGCAGAGATGAAGTTGAGAAAGAGGCAGGTGCCAGTTAGCAGAAAGCCTTCTGTCATCCTGTCATGCTGAAGTGTTTTAACTTCATGCTATGGAAACTATTTGAAGCCATTTCCTCTTTCAGGTGGGTTATATCTGAAGGCTATAGGGTGAAATTAAACACATAAAGAGATTGAAATAATGCAGAAAGTTGGCAAGAGCCTTAACAGGACAGTTGGAGAGTAGGAGATGCATTTAAGAATTGTTGAAGAGTTAAAATCATCAGAGATTGGTGACTACTTGGAGAGGGATATAAGGTGACCTCTAATATCTAAAGTGTCTGGGTGACATGTGAAGCCATTTCTGATACTCAGAAATGAAGAGGCAGAGCCAGTAAGAGACTGGAGGAGGCTGATGTGTTCATCATGTTTATTTTTAAGTGTCTAGGAGACCTCTAGGTAGCTATATCCAAATGCAGACAGACACAGATGACTGCAGCCCAGGGGAGAGGTCAGCACGATGGTCTTGGAAGTTGTACACCCACAGGTGGTACTGAAACAATGCAAAGAACATTAAAAAGGATTTTGCACGGTGAAGTGTTTGGCATATAGTAAGTTCTCCAAAGTTATTTACTGACAAATTAGGTAGAGAGGGAAGCCAATTGGACAGCCGTACAGAGGACTTCAACAGTACCTCTATTTCTATTAAAAACAAAAAACTAAAGAAACAGGAAAACACTAAAATCTGACAAAGCTGCTTAGTGAGTTCATAAGTATATTCTAAACTTATGCTTGAAGTAGTTTCTCATCACTTTTTACTAAAGAACGACTCGAAAATGTGAGCAGAGTAAGTGTGAACTACACTTTGTAAAAATTGAGCTTGAAAGATGAAGAGGGAGTGAGGGTGGACTCAAGACCAGGAGAATTAAAAAAAAAAAAATAAGAGATTTCAGCATTTTATTTATTGAAGAAAAGGGCAGATAGAGAAGGACAGGTTTTGAAGCATAGTTTGAGATGTAGAGGATGTCTGAAAAATGTAGTTGTGAAATCAAAAATGAAAGAATTTATATCCTCTATACATCATCCTGTATGTTTGTCCTTCAGATTCCATTACAGTAGAGCTAGAACTTTTATATTTTTCATATATGCCTTAGCGTACTAAAAGCATGAACTCATTTTGTCTAGTTCTGCATTATAATCAAGAACTAAGGGGATTAATATACTTCTTAGATGACATCATTCGAGAAATTACAGTGAGACAGTCACATCTTTTTCTCAGAAGAAATTAGTGACCATGAGACTTTCACAAATTGCAGTGTATTTGTACTTTACTGCAACCATGTGATGATGCGTTAATCTCACTAATATAGTATCATCACCAAAACAAACTGGAAGAGAGCACCTGCTGAAAGAAATGAGAAGGAAGATGTGTTAGCCAGCATATAATTTTATATTTCTGAACATTGAGGGCTGTTGAAAATATAATTGAAGTTAAAGAAATGTCACAGGATGGTAAGAGTTAACTTATTTATAATTATTAATAAGATTGCCTTTGACCTGCCCTGTATAAAGCATCTATTGTGCTTCTGTGAGTCAGAAATTCTTTTAGGATTTTGGACAGTTTAGTTGCAAGTACGTTGTATTTTTGCCAAATTCATCTCACATTTGGTGGTGGTTTTCATTTCTTAGAGAATATTAAATATTTTCCTGAGAAGCATTTTTAGCTCCAAGGGCACTGTTTAGTGTGTTGGAACAATAATGGAGTTGATGAAAAGATGACAATGATAGGAGACTTGAGAAAAAATATGGTCAGTGGCAAAAGATGGCATTACAACCACCTCCTGAGTGACAAAATGTCTCTTAATGAAATGCCACATTTATTGAATGCCTAAATCACATTATCAAGTGTCAGGGCAAATCGGCCAAATGAGAGAGAATTCAGCTGCCATTAATACTAATCCCATTACCACAAATCCCTGTTCCTTACCCTTTTCATCTTTAGTGTCTCTCCCTGATCCTTCTACTAATTTTCTTTTTCGCAATCCTATCACTGATACCTCTGTATCTCGGTATTAGTTCATCATCTTGGGCAAGTTGCCTTGAACTCCCTGACCCCCCAACGGCTGCTCTCCATTGCTATTTTCCAATGACCTCTGCCCCTCTGTGTTAGCTGGGGTCTCATGTGAGAGCTGGACAGTCTTCCTAGTCAGACAGTCAGTTTTAAAAGTGCTGGCTGCACTGGGATTCAAATTTCAAGTGTATGTGTTCTCTTCACCTTTTGAGAATATAAACTGGAGCTGTCCTTGGGAGAATTATGAGCCAGGCAGAAATAACCATGGTACCTCCCAGCTTGCAGATGTGGGCTCCTTTGTAATCCTCTTATCTCTTCCTGCATTGTCTCTTTTAATTCCATCTTTCAGGCATATGTTTTCCGATTCAACTTCAGTCTGATTTACCCTGGAAGAAATTCATCCCGTGTTCTCAAATACAGTAATGACTAGTCTAAGGAAGCCACCTCTCTCCCAGATGCCTGTCAGTTTTAGTGAAGAATTTTAAACATAATGGGGGAACACTTTTTATTTGGCAGATTTTTATATATTTCTGAAATGATAAAGACAGTTGCGTATTGATGTTAATTTGTAAGATCTTAATCTCTAAATTATCTTTGAGATTGGTAATAATAATAAATATTATTATTTTTTTTAGATGTTGGGGGTAGGAGTTTAGTAATTTATTTATTTTTGCTGTGTTGGGTCTTCGTTTCTGGGCGAGGGCTTTCTCTATTTGTGGCAAACGGGGGCCAGTCTTCATCGCGTTGCACGGACCTCTCACTATTGCGGCCTCTCTTGTTGCAGAGCACGGGCTCCAGACGCGCAGGCTCAGTAGTTGAGGCTCACGGGCCTAGTTGCTCCGCGGCATGTGGGATCCTCCCAGACCAGGGCTCGAACCCGTGTCCCCTGCATTAGCAGGCAGATTCTCAACCACTGCGCCACCAGGGAAGCCCGGTAATAGTTATTAATTATTGGTAAGAATGGTAATAATAACATTGGAAGTTGATCATGTACCAGATTTTCTTATTTAATCTTCAGAACAATTCTATAATGCAACATATGATCGTCCTCATTTTACTGATCAAAAAGTTGAGATGAAAACAGGTTTAGGTCTTCCCTGGTGGCGCAGTGGTTGAGAGTCCGCCTGCCGATGCAGGGGACGCGGGTTCGTGCCCCCGTCCTGGAAGATCCCACATGCCGCGGAGTGGCTAGGCCCGTGAGCCATGGCCGCTGAGCCTGCGCGTCCGGAGCCTGTGCTCCACAACAGGAGAGGCCACAACAGTGAGAGGCCCGTGTACCACAAAATAAATAAATAAAACAGGTTTATAAATTTCCCCAAAGTCACCTGACAAAGAATAGTGCTTCAGAGCTCTTGTTCTTATTTATAATGAATCTACCATTATAAACAGTAGTCCTTAAAACTACTATGTCTACTGAGTTGAAAAAAATCAGGGCTGTACTCAACTCATTGTAATGCCATGGGGACAGAAACTTCTAAGCATTCTCTAGCTAAATTATTGCTTCTGCTTTTAGATATCCAACAAGTATCACCCACATTGAAAGTACTCAGAAGAAATGAGACTAATACAACTACCAAATGGAAACATTTAAATAAGGAGGTTAGAAAGAGGAGTTATATACATATAGATATAAATATCCCTGAATGATGAAGGGTATAAAACTTACAGAAGTGGTTACACAGTGTAGGATATAAAACTTAACAGAAGTGGTTACACAGTGTAGGACACAACACAGATGCTCCCAGATGGAGTTAGGACTTCCCAGATGCAGGCCACCAAGTGGTTGAGGATACTGCCATCATTGAATGATGATTCTACAAGGAGTAGAAACTTGCCTTTGTCATTCTTAAGAAGTGAAGTAAGTCAGAAAGAGAAAAGCAAATACTGTATGCTAACACATATATATGGAATCTAAAAAAAAAAAAAAAAAATGGTTCTGAAGAACCTAGCAGCAGGACAGGAATAAAGATGCAGACGTAGAGAATGGACTTGAGGACATGGGGAGGGATAAGGGTAAGCTGGGATGAAGTGAGAGAGTGGCACAGACTTATATATACTACCAAATGTAAAATAGCTAGTGGGAAGCAGCCACATATCACAGGGAGATTAGCTTGGTGCTTTGTGACCACCTAGAGGGGTGGGTTAGGGAGGGTGGGAGGGAGATGCAAGAGGGAGGAGATATGGGGATATATGTATATGTATAGCTGATTCACTTTGTTATAAAGCAGAAACTAACACACCATTGTAAAGCTATTATACTCCAGTAAAGATGTTAAAATATATATATATATATATGTAAAGCAAAAATAAATACTCAAAATTCAAAAGAAATAAATAGAGCATGGAGAAAGAGGCAGAAAGATAGAGACTGGTAGACACACACAAAAAAGCAGACACAGAGACAGGCATAAAGAGAGAGAGAGACAGGGAGGGAGAGAAAGAGAGACAGGGAGGGAGAGAAAGAGAGACGGGGGGGACACAGACAGAAGGAGAGACACAGGGAGAGACACAGACAGACACAGAGACAGACACACACACACAAAAGCAGAGAGACAGGCAAAGAGACAGACAGATGGAGAGAGAGACAGACAGAGAGACAAAGACACACAGAGACATGGCAGAGTGGGGAGGGAGTGTGAGAGAGAGGGAGGGAGGTTGTGCAAGAAGCTGTGCAAAATGACTCCACTGCCTTCTTGTAATAACTGCGTGAATTGAAGGTTAACTTCGTGGGCTTCTTTGCAGAGATTAAGCCAGTTTAAAGTTGGTTCTCACACCACTTCTCTCTATTCTGAAAAATTATAAATTTACACATTCAGGAACCTCTTAGAATATTCCAGATTTTTAGAGTAGCCAGAAGAGGTATCAAGTTTAATTTGGGAGTTGGGGGAGACATACCAACTAGGAATCAACAGTGACAGAGACTAACACAGCCCTTCAAGGGACATTTGGATTTTACAACAATAAGAAAAGCAGAAATACAGTGTGGGTAGAGGAGAATTAGAAAGAGCCAATGTAAAAACCAAATGTGAAGGCAAATTAAGTAAGAGTAAATTGAGATCATATAGTTACAGGTACTGGAGTATACATAATTATATTGATGATACTTAATATACAACCACCCTTATTTATAACTTATTGTCTTGAAAAGAATTTAATCCAGCTGTGTATTAAGCAATTACTGAATTACATTTGAATTCAAAAAGTTCAACTGTAATAGCAATGAAAAACTACCACCTATACATTACCTGTGATACATTTAAAAATTAAAGAGGAAAACAATTTTACATCCCTAATTCATCACATTATTTTATTACTGATTTATTCTACCCTTTATACTTTTATATTAAGTGCCCTTGATTTAGATATACTTTGTAAGGGCAAGAATAGAAAGAGTAATAAATAAGAAGGCAATAAAAAGAAATTCAGAGCAACAATGCTATCGTTCTATTTTTTGAAAATATAATGGAGACTTAGCTCTGGCACAGAGCTTTGTTCTGTGTTTTACCATTTGATGATCTCTGTTGCTTACCACAAGAATTGGGATCTGGCACTATTTTTAAATGAGTAAAGTAAAACTTTTGATGTTTATATTTTAACTAATTAAACTGGAAAAAATCACTTGTGAGTTTCAGGAATACTTCAACATTTCTATATTCTTTCTTTCAAAATTATGTTCTTCAAAAATGAGCTTGAGAATCCCAAGTGGAAAAATTGCGAGTTTGAGATGAAAGTGTCCTAGAACAGATGTTCTCAATTTTCTATTCAGTACAGTACCTCTTCATTACTATAGCATTAGTAAATACTTATAACTCCACTTTGTGCAATTGTTTAATCCTCCTTTTCAGGATCAATAGTTATCAAAATTCGGATATATTTTCATTTGACTAGTAATTTTTTTACGTGAAATATTAGAAATATTTCAAAAAATCAAATTGTGATTAGTGTTACATAGCAGTGTTGCACATTTTAATAAGTAAATATATACATGTGTATATATTTGTGCAAATATAATCTTACACTTTTCTTGAAAAACCCGGTCCCCCCAGATTAGCTTTCCCTTATTTGAAATGAATAGTTCAGGGTGTAGATAGCGTAAATAAAATATGAAAGTACATTAGCTCAAAAATGGACATGTAAACAACTTAAATTTATTAATGATGAACGAGAGTACATATTGCAATATGAAGAAACCCATTATAATAGTTTCCTTTTTGCTCAATAGCAAACTTTTAATTTTCTTAGAATTAAAAAAGTCAAAATTACCTCTGAGTATTCTATGGAGAAATACTGTTAAATAATCCACAAAAATAGGACTTCTAAAAAAAAGTTAGGTCATTAATGTAAAGCATTGTCAGCGAAAGTGACTTGATGTGAAGGAGTGGAGACCTGGATTCCATATTTTGTTTGCCACTTACTAGGTTTGTGACTCTGGGAAATGTATTTCACTTCTCTGGGCTTCAGATGCCTAACATCTTACTTGAAGAATTAGACTCTAAAGTCTTTTCCAGATAAACTGCTGCCAGTGCTCTGCCCACATCCCTTTAGTTTCCTTTACTATATGTGTGTGTGCATGCACACAGGTGCCCAGGAGCTCCAGGTGAATGTTTGCTCTCAGCAGCCACAACTGACTGTCTTTGTCTTTGTCATTGAGCTGTTGTTCTTAGCTTTGAGAACCTGAGGCCCACTTTGCTTGCAAAGCAAACTTCCCTTAACCAATGACTGATCTGTGTGGCAGGGACCACACCCCAGCTCCATATCACTAATTCCTTTGACCTTGGAGAGAGACAGTTTTGAGATGAGACTCCTCTTTCCAGCTCTTTCTTGTGAGATGGAGCCAGTCACCCTCTGAGATCTTGAAGCTGCTCTTCTGGATGCACTTTTCCCCTTCCCTTTCCACTTTCTCACTTGACTACTGTCTTTCCTGGGAGCATTTCCTAATAAATTGGTTTCAGAGGAATTCTTGAGGGTCCATTTCTAGATATCCCGAGCAACAATAATCTTTTTTAAAAGTTAAGATATGATTGACATATAACATTACAAACTATAATATTCTGATTCATTTTGTTTTGGTTTGGCATTGCTTTATGTCAGCTGTAATGCCTGGCATTACATAATGCTCATCATCTCAGAAAAATATTGCAAGAGCTACTGTACTACAACCTGTGCCTGAAACAAGTTAGTATAAATATTATATAAATACAAATATAGCAAGATAATATAGTTGCTTTACATAATAAACTATGATACATGCTTTTGATATTATCAATCATTATTTGGAAATTTGGGGGTGTCCTTGCCATCTGTGAACCACTAACACTCATATAAATCAGATATTTCCCAAGTAAATTTAAAAACTTACCAAAGAATGTAATTTATTTTGAGAGTGAAATGGAAAAAGCAAAAATAAAATGCAGATAAAGAATCAGGTCTTTAATCCATTTTGAGTTTATTTTTGTGTATGGTGTTAGGGAGTGTTCTAATTTCATTCTTTTACATGTAGCTGTCTAGTTTTTCCAGCACCACTTATTGAAGAGGCTGTCTTTTCTACATTGTATATTCTTGCCTCCTTTGTCATAGATTAGGTGACCATATGTGTGTGGGTTTATCTCTGGGCTTTCTATCCTGTTCCATTGATTTGTATTTCTGTTTTTGTGCCAGTACCATACTGTCTTGATTACTGTAGTGTTGTAGTATGGTCTGAAAACAGGGAGACTGATTCTTCCAGCTCCATTTTTCTTTCTCAGGATTGCTTTGGCTATTTTGCTATTTGTTTTTTCATACAGATTGTAAAACTTTCTGTTCTAGTTCTCTGAAAAATGCCATTGGTAATTTGATAGGGATTGCATTGTAGATTGCTTTGGGTAGTATAGTCATTTTCACAATATTGATTCTTCCAGTCCAAGAACATGGTCTATCTCTCCATCTGTTTGTGTCGTCTTTGATTTCTTTCAACTAAAATAAGTAAAAACCAAGTGAGCTGGGCAATCTAACACATGCAATTAAAAATATAGAATTAAAATAGTATACTGAGATTTAGGCTTATTTTTACATAAAAATATATTAAATGATTAATCAAACATATATGTATATAATTCCAATGGCAAGTAAACTCAAAGATTGATTCTATTCTGTGTTTTCATTTACTTTTAAAGTCAGAGTAATATTTTAAAAATACTACTTATATAGTACTGATAATAATGTATAATTTTTCAAAGTTATTTACAGAGCTTTAAAAATATTGGTGTGGAAGCATATGCATTATTTAACGACAGAAGAAATTACCTTTGATAAAGACTAATTGTGGTTTTAATCAGATAAGTTTAATATAAAATCTTTTGCAGATTAAAAATATTTCTGAGAGAAAGGACTACTTTGCTATATGCCAATATATCACAATATTTTTTTTCTCCTAACTGGCAAGTAAAATAAGAAAAATCAGCACAGTGGCTAAACTTGACATTTATTTTCTCTATTTCATAGTCATTTTCCTTGAATTCAACCTGAAAATGAGACTTTAGTCTGAGAAAAAATAATATTAACAACACATTCACTCTTATTTTCCTTCTCAATGATTTCAAATACTGTGCTAAAGTTTCACAGTTTGGCATATATCATTTTGATTGATCCTTGAAGTACTTAAATGCCGCCTGAGGATTTAATATCTCCAGGCAGCATTTAAGTACCATACTACACTGTACTACAAAATCTGTACTGCCCTGCTCCACAGACTTAATTCTTTTAATGGCAAAGTATCTTCTTTACCTTCTTCATCTGATTCCAAGTAACTTGCTTTGTGAATGTGTATCACCTAGCAAACAAATGAAAAATGACTTGTTTTAATCTTATTAAATGCACTGTCTTAGATTTTAAATAAAACCATCTGAAAAAATATTATTGTCTTCATGTAATCTGAAGATGAGAACTAATACACAGGGTAGTTTCCATTGTAATTAGGCTAAAGTAAGTGTGATTGTCCCCTTATAATTTTACTGGCAGCAGAATTTTAATTATAAATTTCTCATCTTGCATTACTTGCTAGCTACCTCCTCTTTTATTATTTATTTTATTTTCCTTTTTCTTTTTTTTAACTTTGACGGAATCAGGGCTGTATTCAAAGCACCTGTAAAGTCACATAAAGCTGCAAAACAAAAGGAGGATTTTGTTTGTTTACTTGCTCTTCAGAAATTAAGATTGCTACTCCAGCTTTCTCTTGGTTTTATATTTATCAGCTCTAGGTTTGCTATATGTTTGTAATCCTTTTATCTTAATCTGTCTTTTTGTTTTTACATACAACATATTGTTGAATTTTATTTTCATTCAATTTGTGGGCCTTGGTCTTTTATTTGATTATTAGTTCAATACACCTTCATTTGTTTTAAATTCTTTCTAACTAGGATTTAATTCGGCCATCTTGTTTCATGTTTTTCATTTCCTGTACTTTATGCACTCTTTTAAATGAAATTCCATAAAATTTTGTGGTGTTTAAAAGTTATATAGGCTGGTTTTATTATTTTTCTAAAGAAACATTTATGGAGTAACTTCTATTTCTTAAATGTGTCAATGACTATATTTTCCATCTTACAAAAGAAGCACATTAATACACCCCATGTCTGTTTTTTTGTCCACTTCCCATTGTATTACTAATGCCTGGAATATTATTTTTGGTAACACAGGAACTTTCTGTTTCTTCTCTCTCTGCTTCTCCCTCCCTTCCTTCCTTCCTTCCATGTGTTACAATATATTTATTTAAAATTATTCAGTTTTCTATATTAATACTGTACTTCAGAAAGCACTTATTTTGTCCAATTCATCGTTTATCTGTGAGGTATGGGCAACCTCAGGAGTCTAATTTATTTGGTCTGGGATGGAATATTGACTCTTTGATCTTGGAGAAAGTCCATAGGCCAGACCATAGTCTAGGCTAGTTCAAGATGTGTAGATGTGGGGCTGGTAAGATATGGGGCATTCAGGCACCACCAACCAAAGTTAATACTTCATTTTGCAGCAACTCAACGAGAAACAAGTGTCAGGATTTCACCCCCAGTTCCTCAAGGAGTATAATATAGGGAGAAGGCAATTTTACAAGATCCTACTCCACAAACCCTGGGGGTTGGATTGGGAGCAGTAAAGGACTTAATGCCCACTTACTTTCACCTCATCCAATGATATTCTTGCCCACATAGATACCTGTAGCAGTGGTTTGAGGGAAGGGGATAGGCAATGATTGTCCAAAGGTAAAGAAGTGGGGGAGGGTGGGGTGAAGAGAGATGAACAGAATTTAAATTGGCCTTCCATTGTTGCCTCTAGTTTTGTTCTGCCCTAAGCTGTAACTACCCACTCCTCACACAGAGAAGTATAAAATACTGCTGCTGCTGTTGTCAGATATTGGATTTTGTCTTTCCTTATTGTCCTCTTATCATCATGTTTAGAAGTGGTAACTAGCAACTCATGCAAGTTGTACATCTTGTTGAACACATGAATTTTTATGGGGGGGATGGTGAATTTGTGTATGCATTCAATATGCATTGCTTATGGGACTCTTTCTATTCAGTGGTTTACAATTTTTCCTGTAATTCATTTTCCTCTTTTAAATTCACGTACTTTTTTATTTTGTTATTTTATGATTTTACATATATAGACTTCATAGCTAAACAATACTGTAGAGTTGCAAATCTGTTTATTTAACAATGAGAAAATCTCCATTTACAATGAGAATAGATATTCTGAAATCTGACCTTATAAAATAGTCCTTTGAAAAGACACTTAAATGAAGTGTGAAAATGTCAAGCATTAGCTAGTAAATCTTTGAAGTGTTGTCTTTATGTGCAATTTTTAAATGCATGGATAATTCACAAATATAAAACTTAGAATAAATAACATATGGTGAGACTTCTGCAATCTCATCCAAAACTTTGTTCTTTTGTGAATACAATTGAATGCTGCTAAATATTACCTCTTTTATAGCCTAAGTAATCTCCACACGTTATTTTAGTGGATTAAACCCCCTTATCATCTTTTTCAAACTAAAGCAATATACCAAAGGAAAATTGGTGTGTTTCTACGCACATTCTTGTTTACATGAAAACATCAGTATAAGTACGTGGCCTTATGTTAGAAGTGCCAAGGCAGCAAAGTCTTTAAGACAACTAATTACTTGTTTAAATTCCAGCTAATTTTATTGATTCCCTGAACCATCCCCCTCCAAGAAAGCAAGTTGCTTTGTTCTAAGAAACACTGGCTGTACTGTCCATTGGCTCCATTTCTCTGTGCCCCTTTTGCACCCTACCTCCCCTTTATTCTCTTCTTCCTTCTCAACCTGCTTTTCCTTTTCGTTTTTGCCATTTCTTCCACCATCTGTTTCCTTCTTTTTTCTCATACTTTTCCCTCTTTCTTTCTCTTTTGTTATCAAGTAGTAGTGGTACCATTTCTCAAACAAGTACCAATGATGTTTGTATCCAATATTCATTCATTAAATACTTTTCATGCGTTGGACACTTGGGATTCTACTATGTTCTGAATGTTTTTGTCCTCCCAAAATTTATATATTAAATCCTAATCCCCCAGGTGATAGTATTGGGTGGTGGGCCCTTTGGGAAGTGATAAGGTCCTGAGGGCAGAGCCCTCATAAATAGGATTAGTACCCTTATAAAAGAGACACCAGAGAGATCTCTTGCCCCTTCCATCATGTGAGGACACTGGGGGAAAGCACCATCTGGTGAGGAAGCAGGCCGTCATCAGACACTAAATCTGCTGGCATCTTCATCTTAGACTTTGCAGCCTCTGGAACTATGAGAAATAAACTGCTATTGTTTATCAGCCACCCTGTCTATGATATTTTGTTATAGCAGCTCCAACAAACTAAGACAGATTTGACAGAAATTGGCTTGCAATTCCCTTAAAATTATGCTGACAACTTTGAAATTAGATTAAAATGAATAGACTAAGGATTTTAGATTAATAAAGGTAGATTTAAAAACTCTAGAGTTTGGGCTCCCCTGGTGGCGCAGTGGTTGGGAGTATGCCTGCCGATGCAGGGGACGCGGGTTCGTGCCCCGGTCCAGGAAGATCCCACATGCCGCGGAGCGGCTGGGCCCGTGAGCCATGGCCGCTGAGCCTGTGCGTCCGGAGCCTGTTCTCTGCAACGGGAGAAGCCACAACAGTGAGAGGCCCACGTACCGCAAAAAACAAAACAAAACAAAAAAACTCTAGAGTTGTGTATATATACTTGGAAAAAAGTATATAGTCTATGTATACTTTGTTCCTATGTTGATTTAGGTGTTTTACTAAAAATGGAGCAAGTATACAATAGTGCAATTTTAAGTATTTAAAAGAGAATTGAAAATGAAATAACATTAAAATTGTCCATAAACTTCTTTAATGAATTGTTACTCTTTAAATATTCTGGCTGTATTCCTTCCTTTGCATTAGAAAACCAACCAAAAAATGTATGGTACTTCATAATAAACTCAGTAGATCTTGTCATATACAACAGGGACATTTAGAAGTACCTGAAAATTGTCTTTTTGGATTATTACATTCTGTATTAAATTGTTTTACGACAGATTAGTAACATTAGACTGACCTAAAGTAGGTTGATCTAAGAATAAATGGAAGTTGCAAAATGTGCTTTGCTCAGCATTTTCAAAAAGAATTAAAACATGTAAAATTTTTTGGACTATAATTTCCAGAATCAAATTGGAAATAGATTAAATTTCACTTTATAGATCAAAAAAAAAGTGAAATGTATAAAATCATTTATATTTTAAATCGCAAGAATCCTGGGCCAAGTGAAGAAAAAAGGTGAAGTGAACATACTTTTGGCTTTGGGTACAATATAATAAAAAACCAAAACACCTTAGAGAGCTTATAAAATTTCTTGAACAGAAAGTAATTTTTTTTTTCCTGGAGTTTATAACGTCCTGGAGAATGGTAGACCAGACAAATAGCCGGAGGTCAGATTATGAAGAACCAAATGAATAATGCTAAAAAGTTTTAAAGTTATCTTCAATTTGCAAGACCCAGTGAGGCATGATCTGATATGGAGCATATATTAAGTGAAGCCAAACTGGAGGAGAGTGTACTATTAAAAGGTTATTGCAAGATTCTGGAGGAAAAAAAAATCATGAGGGCCCGGAGTAAGTACTGGCAGTTAATGGAGAAGAATAGACACATTTGAAGGTTATTTAGGAAGAGAATTTCTTGGACTTGTGATGGAAGAACTTGGGAAGCTAAGCATTCAGGATGACTCCTAGGGTTTTCGTTGGGAGACTTTTTAGATAATCATACCTTTTTCTGGTTTAGGGAATCCAAAGAGAAAGAAAAATTTTAGAAGATGACAAGTTTTGCTTAGAATATGATGAGATTGTGACGCATGCGTCTGTTTAAGTAGACGTGCCTAGTAGGTGATTTGACGTATGGGATAGACATTGTTCAAAGAAGTTGCATAATTTTTTACTAATGAAAGGAATGAAAAGGTTAGATGTGATATTACCTTTCATAATTTTGATTTGCTGTATCATAGCTTTTATTAATATTCAATTCCACTTGAGTTATGTATATCTAATATGTATATATGTCTCGTTAATAAGCAAATATTAACTTGAGATAACAATGTTCACTAATCTAGGCAGTATTTTTTTTAAATACAAATTCAATTCTGCGAACATTGCTAAAAAACTATCATACATATTAATTTCTAGTGTCATTTTTACTGGTTATACCCTTTGGAATACAATTTAGCAATATGTAGCATGATCCATAAAGATATCCATACTATTTGATTAATTTTATTTCTACAATTTATCCTAAAAAATAATGCAAGATAAAAAAGAGATAGGTACAAAAATGTTCTGCATGCTTCTAAAATTAGTCTAAATATCCTCCAGTTTTAACAAATAATGAAATGTAAGCAAAATGTAATAATATGCCCATTAAAAATTTATATGAAAGAATGAAAATAAAAGAAGTTCCATTAGACCTTGAATCTTAGATTTTTCTTTTTACTCAGAAAATTGTTCACAAACTGGATTTCATTTCCTTTTTCATGGGACTAATTATACAACTTGATTTAAACGCCCCCCAAAATATTTACATATCAAAATCATAAACTTATTTATTTTTCCAATATTGATAGTAAACTTATAGAAAAGAATGGATGAATTACTGTAATTGTGGAACAATGTAACTGTATCCAACAATGTAAATATTAATGATAAACAAAACTTGAAAATGGAATGAGAAGGAGAGGCAAAGGAAGGATAGGCATACTAATGCATTCTAAATTTGACATGTCAAGAGATAGAGGTTTAGATGTACACTTAAAATATTAGTGATTATTAGAAGAATTAATTTAAAACAATGTTAATCATATAGCCAATGAAAATTGAAAGGTTAAAGAGAAAATAGAGGATAATGAAAGTATGTTAATTTCTCACAATTTTCATTGAGGGGTCAGTGGTGTCTACGTGTGATGAATCAAGAAATAGAGGAAATTACATTTTACATTATTGTTGGAACCTCAAGAATAAATTTAAAAAAGAGTTAAGATTGTTCAAATCTGTCAGCTGGACCAGGATGAGAGAAGAATATTTTCCCTTTTAATTTTATACACTTTTATATGCTTTGGGTGGGGACATTTGAAAACGGTACATTTATAATATATTGTCTAATTTTTTAAATAGTTGCTCTTAACATTATTTGACATTGAAATATTTGTTGTATATAAGAAAACATGAGTACAAAATAATACATAGTCACTATGATTGAAAATAGATAAAATAGATATGCATAGCAGCCAACATGCAAGTAATACATATACACAGAAAGTAATTATATCTTTTATTATTAAGATTTCATTTGATTTCTTAATTCTTAATATTTAAATGAAAACTTTAAATACACATTTTTAAAATAGTAAACGAAACTGGACCTGAAGACTGCTACTTATGATCTTAACACTATTTATTGAGTTTTTGGAAATAATTTCTTTGGGATTAGTTTTCTCTTTTCCTTGACTTTTGATTTTGGCTTTCTCTTTTCCTTGACTAGGTCTCTTTTGAGTATAAATGTCAGAAAGACAATTTGGTCTACCTTAAACTAAAATGGGAATTTATTAAAGAACTACCAGGGTGACTCATGAAACCAAAGTGAAGAATGAGGCTGGGCCCCAGGAGCAATTGTAATTACATTTCAGATGATAGTATCTTTCATTCTCTACACTCATCTTTGCTGTTCTTTGATTTTCTTCTTTTGTCTTCTTTTTTTTTTTTTCCACAGAACAACTTTTGTTATTTCTCCTGTCTGCACCACAATAAACTTGACCACTGCTAGCTCTCAAACCTTACTACTTTTGATCTAAGCAACACATGAAAGATTAACTCATTTTTCTTCTTGTACCAAAATTGCTAGAGAAGGCAAATTGCCTTGCAAATCAGTGAACAATAACAGTGATCATATTGTGCTACTTGGTAGTTCTGGCAGTATCCATGTGAGGAGAGCAACAAGAAGTACTGGTTAGAAAAGATGGGTGTCTGCTACCATGTGCAAATTGAATGCATTCATGTAAAGATTCTTTGTGTCCTTTGCAGTTCCTAGCGCTATTTATAGCATTCAACAACCTAACCCTCTCTTACAACTCGTATCACCCCACATACATGCTTGGATGTCTCAGTTGCCTCACTTTTTAGTGTGTTTAATGTGTCTGATTCACTCTTTCTCAATTCATCCGGCTTTGATCTCCCATTCAGTCCTTTTTCCAATGGAACCCACTTCTTCTGCAGTGTTCCCCGTATCGGAAATGCCACCACCATTCAGCCTCCCAGTGTGCTCAGAACAGAAACTTGGGAGTCATTCTTGACTTTTCTCTTTCCTTAACCTACCTATACAATAAATTGCTAGCTTTCAAATCTAGCTCTTATTTTGAGCCTGGAAAATATATAGGACACTATCCCTCTTGCCAAAACATTTCTTCTAGACTACTCTATTATATTCCAAATTCTCTTCTTCTCATATCTTCCCTACCATCTCCTTCCATTTTCTTCATATAGGAGCCAGACTAAGGTTGGCTAAATACAACTGAATCATACTTAAAACATTTCTGTGGTTTTCCACTGAACTTAACATAAAAGCCAGTGCGTAGTAGAGCCTACAATCATCTGATGATGAAAAGCCTCTTGCTCATTAAGTTCTAGGCACAGTGTACTTTTTTGGTTTCTCGGAAAAAAAAAAAATGCATTTACTTCTCCCCATCACACACACACTCCTTAAGCTTCTTCCAATCTCTTTCTGAAGCAGTCCCCTACTTACTGAGTGGATGTGTCCTTGTCCTGCAGGTTTAACCCGAAGTGCCATTTTTTCAGTAAGGTCCGCTATATCTTCACATGTTAAGTAAAGAGCATCCTTCATGTTATTCTCTCTAACAGTTCATTGCTTCCCTTTATATCACTTAGCAAAACCTGTAATTTTATACCTACTGGTATGTTTCCTTATTGAAGCCTGTCCTCCCTATGAACTATAAGCAGTGAAAGACAATGGATAACTGTTTTTTACCACTCCCTCTGTAATGAGAAAATTGTGTTCAGTGCTCTGTACACACCACTCTTTTTCTAGCCTTCTCCTAATTTTACTTATTAAAGTAACATTGGTTTATAACATTATGTGAGTTTCACATGTACAATGATATAGTTTGACTTCTGTAAACACTATAATATGCTCACCACCAGAAGTTTGGTTTTCATCCGTCACCAGACAGTTGACCCCCTTTACCCATTTTGTCCTCCCCAACCCTTCTGATCTGGTAACCACTACTCTGTTCCCTGTGTCTGTTTTTGATTGGTTTGATTTGTTGATTGGCTTATTTTTTATTGAAGTATATATATATATATATTTATATCTATTCTTTTTTTTTTTTTTGGTGGTACGTGGGCCTCTCACTGTTGTGGCTTCTCCCATTGCGGAGCACAGGCTCCGGACGCGCAGGCTCAGTGGCCATGGCTCATGGGCCCAGCCGCTCCACGGCATGTGGGATCTTCCCGGACTGGGGCACGAACCCATGTCCCCTGCATCGGCAGGCGGACTCTCAACCACTGCGCCACCAGGGAAGCCCTATATCTATTCTTTTTTATTCTTTTCCATTATAGGTTATTACAAGATATTGATTATAGTTCCCTATACTATATCATAGGTCCTTGTTGTTTATCTATTTTACATATAGTAGTTTGTATCTGTTAATCCCAAATTCGCAATTTATCCGTCCCCCCTCTTTTCCCTTTGGTAACTTAAATTTGTCTTCTATGTCTATGAGTCTATTTCTGTTTTGGAAATAAGTTCTTTTGTATTCACTTTTTTAGACTTCTCATAAAAGTGATATTATGTGATATTTGTCTTTCTCTTTCTGACTTCAATTAGTATGATAATCCCTAGGTCTATCCATGTTGCTGCAAATGGCATTATTTCATTCTTTTTTATGGCTGAGTGATGTTCCATTGTATTTATATGCCACATTTTCTTTATCTGTTCATCTGTTGATGGACATTTGGTTGCTTCCATGTCTTGGCTATTGTAAATAGTGCTGCAATGAAAATTTGGGGTGCATGTATCTTTTTGAATTATGGTTTTCTCCGGATATATGCCCAGGAGTAGGATTGCTGAATCATATGGTAACTCTGTTCTTAGTTTTATGAGTAACCTCCATATTGTTCTCCATAGTGGCTGCACCTATTTACATTCCCACAAATGTAGGAGGGTTCCTTTTTCTCCACACCCTCTCCAGCATTTATTATTTGTAGATTTTTTGATGATGGTGATTCTGACTGGTATGAGATGGTATCTCTCTGTAGTTTTGATTAGCATTTCTCTAATAATTAGAAATATTGAGCATCTTTTCATGTGCCTATTGGTCATCTCTATGTCTTCTTTGGAAAAATGTCTATTTAGGTCTTCTGCCCATTTTTTGATTGGGTTGTCTGTTTTTTTGATATGGAGCTGTATAAGCTGTATATTTTTAAATTCCTGGTTGGGCACATCAGTTGCAAATATTTTATCCCATTCCATAGGTTGTCTTTTCATTTTGTTTGTGGTTTCCTTTGCTGTGCAAAAGCTTTAATTAGTTAGTAGAAGGAAAGATCATAAAGATCAGGGCAGAAATAAATGAAGAGCAGACTAAAAAACAATAGAAAAGATCAATGTAACTTAAAGCTGGTTCTTTGAAAAGATAAACAAAATTGATAATGAGCCTTTAGCCAGACTCATCAAGAAAAAAAGGGAGAGGGCCTAAATTAATAGTATCAGAAATGAAAAAGGAGAAGTTACAGTGGACACCACAGAAGTACAGAGGGTCATAAGAGACTACAAACAACTCTATGCCAATAAAATGGACAACCTAGAAGAAATGGAAAAAATCTTAAGTACAATCTCCCAAGACTAAACCAGGTAGAAACAGAAATATGAGCAGACTAATTGCCAGTACTGAAATTGAATCAGTGATTTTAAAGCTCCCAACAAACAAAAGTTCAGGACCTGAATGGCTTCACAGGTGAATTCTATAAAAAATTCAGGGAAGACTTAACACCTGTCCTTCTGAAAATATTCTAAAATATTGCAGAGGAAGGAACACTTCTGAACTCATTGTATGAGGCCACTATCACCCTGATACCAAAACCAAAGATATCACAAAAAAGATTAGTTCAGTGTCACTGATGAACATAAATGCAAAAATCCTCACCAAAATACTAGCAAACTGAATCGAACAGTACATTAAAAAGATCATACACCATGATCAAGTAGGATTTATCCCAGGGAAGCAAGGATTTTTCAGTATTCGCAAGTCAATCAGTGTGATTCACCACGTTAACAAATTGAACATTAAAAACCATATGATCATCTCAATGATTCAGAAAAAGCTTTTGATTAAATTCATATCCATTTATGATAAAAACTCTCCATAATGTGGGCATAGAGGGAACATACCTCAATATAATAAAGGCATATATAATATATATGACAAATCCACAGCGAACATTATACTTAATGATGGAAAGCTGAAAGCATTCCCTCTGAGATCAGGAACAAGAGAAGAATGCCCACTCTTGCCACTTTTGTTCAACATTGCCTTGGCTAGAACTTCCAAAACTATCAGAGAAGAAAAAGAAACAAAAGGATTCCAAATTGGAAAGGAAGAAGTAAAACTGTTTTGCAGATGACATGATACTATACATAGCAAATCCTAGACACTACCAGAAAGCTACTAGACTTCATCAATGAATTCAGTAAAGTTGCAGGATACAAAATTAATATACAGAAATCTGTTGCATTTCTATATACTGACAGCAAAATATCAGAAAGAAAAATTAAGGAAACATTTCCATTTACCATCACATCAAAAAGAATAAAATACTTAGGAATACACCTACCTAAGGAGGCAAAAGACCTGTACTCTGAAAACTATAAGGTACTGATGAAAGAAACTGAAGATGACACAAACAGATGAAAAGATATAACGTTATTGGATTGGAAGAATCAATACGGTCAAAATGACTATACTACCCAAGGCAATCTACAGATCTAATGCAATCCCTATCACATTACCAACGGTATTTTTCACAGAACTAGAAAAAAAATTTTTTTTAATTTGTTTGGAAAGACAAAAGGTCCCAAATAGCCAAAACAACCTTCAGAAAGAATAATGGAGCTGGAGGAATTGGGCTCCCTGATGTCAGACTATACTACGAAGCTATAGTATTCAAAAGAGTATAGTACTGGCACAAAAAAGACAGAAAGATCAGTGGACCAGTATAGAAAGCCCAGAAGTAAACCCAGGCACTTACAGTTAATTAGTCTATCACAAAAGAGGCAAGAATATAGAATGGAGAAAAGACAGTCTCTTCAATAAGTTGTGCTGGGAAAACTGGACCAGCTACATGTAAAAGAATGAAATTTAAATGTTCTCGAATACCATATACAAAAATCAACTCAAAATGCATTAAAGACCAGATACTGTAAAACTCTTAGAGGAGAACATAGGTGGAACACTCTTTGACATAAATTGCAGTAATATTTTTTTGGACCTGTCTCCTATTGTAATGGAAACATACTACTCTCAATAGAGCCCTCACCCCTTCCATCAGCTGTACAGCTAGCAAAGTGGTGTCTTACTCAGGAGCTGGGCTCTAAAATGGCTCATAGTGAACAATTAGCCAAAAATTTTTTAGAAATACTTTTATTTGTAAATATACAAAATGATACAATATATATTAAAATTCATTTTTTGTATCTCTAATTATAGAGAAAAAGAATGAACTCAGTTTAATTTGTATAGTTAAATATGCTATAATTACTGATGGATGAACTAATAAATTATAGATATTCATTAAATATTTGTTCAGATCAATTAAAGCCCAGCTTTAAATGTCTTTGTGTACCGTTTCTGTTGACAAGATGAATAAACAGACATCCAAAGCAACTAAGCAGTTGGTGTAGTCACACATAATCCCTTCAGATTCTCTGTTTTAGTAGATTTTGCTGTTCACATATACATTTGTGGGATTATATTTTATTTTTACTTTTGCTTATGAGTGTGCTGAAGGCAATTTAAAGGACAACACATTTTATGGCATTCAGAATTGCTTGAGTTTGCCAGTAAAGTTTGATCTGTGTGTATCTGGTGAAGTTTGATTCATGACGTCTATTGTTTCTTAGCTGATTGTCAACCTGTAATGCTGTGCTGACTCTGCAAGTCCTTGGTGATCGTTTTCTTGTCTCCCTTATGCTTGTCCTTCTGGAATGCTGTCATCAGCATATTTGCTGTTAATGAATGACTACCTTGAGGAGTTTTGTGTCACTTCTCAGTTCATTATAAGAATTCTTATATACATTAAAATTAAAGCAATACCATAAAATAAAATGCTCAAAATCCCCTTTTTGAAGAAAAGTGACTCTTTTCTTCAAACCAGCAATCTGATTTTTAAACCATAATGATAAAATAGGCAGGGCATTATATCCTGACCTTCCTAAATAAAAATATCAAACCAGAAAAAGCTAGAGGAATCTTTGCCACGCTTTCAAAGATGTCAATCTCAATATTGCAGGCAGTCAGGTTTCTTTTTTTGATAGCTTTTCTTTTAATAGGAAAAATTTTCAAGGTTGTATTAAGGTTCTATGGTTGTCATTTTGGTCAACACTATTAAAACTCTCCTAGAACTTCCCAGTAACTATATTAAAACTCCATTCTTACAAATTGATTCTGTGTGTGTGTGTGTGTGTGTGTGTGTGTGTGTGTGTGTGTGTGTGTGTGCGCGCGCATGTGTGAGAGGGAGGCTTAAAAGGGGCAATAAACAACATCCTTCTTTTCCCTCCCAAATTCAGAATTAATTGCAAAATAGAAAATTCAGAGAGATTGAATTATAATATAATACAATCCAAATCTGGCTTGGAATGCAGCCGTGTAAGCATCCAGTACATTCTTATCTGAACTGAAGTGCCCCAGTGGAGTTGCTGACCAAAATGGAAAATTGCAGACCTGTCCCACAGGGCCAGGATCTGTAAGCTTACGTCTGGACAAGCTGAGATTTCATCTGGTGGACAGGCCATGCCAGTAAGAAGGAGAGCTTGTTTGTCTATCCCAAGGTCATCTACCAGTTTATGAATGCAAAGAAGTGAGTGAGAGGTAGGGAAAAGAAACCAGAAGAGTGTTTCTATCCAAAGTGCCCTCATGCAGATGTGGGCGTGGGCAGCGTGGAGGGTCCCATGGCAGTTAGAAAGTGGGTGTTACAGACTGGGATGCCATTGAGTGAATGTTTGGGACTTGAAGTATCAAAAATATTCTTCTGGGCCTGATTTCCTATAGAATACATTTCTACATTCATTATTTTTTCCCTAACTTACCATTATTGGAGGAATCACCTCATTAATTTCTCACGCACAATATAAAATTCAGGCAAGAGTAAGAATGGAGTACATCAGGTTTTCTTGGGAAAAAAAATCTTAATCTATTCGCGAAAATATTTCTTACCTGATGTTGCAGCATCAAATCCTCAGACACATGTTTGATTTGTACCTATTCTTTTTTTTTTTTTTTTTTGGCTATACTGCGTGGCACACAGGATCTTAGCTCCCCAACCAGGACTCGAACCTGCACCTCCTGCAGGGGAAGCACAGTGTCTTAACCACTGGACCACCAGGGAAGTCCTGTACCTATTCTTTAATGTCCTCAGTTTTGTCTTTCTGCTTCCTTTCCTCTTACCCCATTTTTTTCTCTTAAGAAATTTATACAGCCTAGAAATACTAGAATAACCCCTTAGTTCATATATCATTTCCAATCTGTCCCCACTTAAATTTATATACCATGCAAATGCCAGAACTTTTACTGGACTTGTCATGTCACTAATATTAAATTTCCTATAGAAAGTGGTTCTGCAGTATTTAAGCTCACCAACTGGTCTCCGATGAATCCTCTCAAACCTCATGCCTCATCTCTCATTCACCTACTCCTTCATTTATTAAAAAAAAGTATTGAACACCTAGAATGTGCCGAAAACTACATTACACAGTGTGATGTCAATATGGCTCTAAATAGACATGATCCTTGCTATGAGGAACTTACATGCTAATGCAGAAGACAGACCCAAAACAGGCAAACAGCCAAATAAAAGAAGTCATTGAAATGAAAATTTAGTATATATTAAAAAAGAAAAGAGATTAAAAGCATTACCTGGAGATGGGAGTCTACCTTAAATAGGATATCTCTAAGGCAGTAATAACACCTAATATAAAGAACATTCCAGGTGGAGGAAATAGCATGTTAAAAATTCAAGTGTGAAAAATCTTGGTTCACTCAAGCAACTGAAAGATGAGTATGAGTCACTTTTCAAGAAAACTGGTATGAGATGAAGTTAGAATAATAAATAAGGGCCAGGAGAGGCAGAAGCTGTACATCATGGTAAAGGTTTACTCTCTGTTAGGTAGACCAGAACTGCTTGATAGAAATATAAACCATGCAACAAATGGTAATCATTTATATAATTTAATATTTCAAATACAGTTTGACTACTGTGCTGTTACTTTAGATAAGATGGAGTGGAGAAAGTATGGGTGAAGACAGGAATACCAATTAGGATGCTATATTAGTCTCCTTTGGCTGCTGTAACAAAGTACCATAAATTGCCTGACTTAAAACAAAACAAAAAAAAACCAATGAACAGAACTTTATTCTCTTTCAGTTTGTCTTAATATCAAGGTGTCAGCAAGACCATGTTTCCTCCGAAAGCTCTAGGGAAGAATACTTCCTCATCTCTTCTAGCTTCTAGTGGTTGCTGGCAATCATTGTGTTTGCCTGGTTACAGATAGATCATTCTAATCTCTGCCTCTGTCTTCATATGGCTTTCTCTCCTGTGTCCAAATGTCTCTCTTCTTATAAGGGCACCAGTCACATTGTATTTATTACCCATCTTAATCCAGTACAATCTCATTTTAATTTGATTACATCTTCAAAGATCCTATTTCCAAATAAGGTCACATTCACAAGTTCCAGATAGACATGAATTTGGCTGGAGAACACTGTTCAACACAATACAGAGGCTAGAAGTGAAAGATAGTGGTGGCTTGTGCACACCTGGCACACATGTATGCTCTATTCCCTTGCTCATCCCCAGGTAGTGGCAGTAAATATAAAAGGAAGAAGTGACTGTGAAATAAAATTTTAATTAACAGGTATCTTGAATGTGAAGGGGCCAAGCCCAAACAATCTGGGTGGTATTTCTCAGTCACAGCTTCTCTCATGTCTTTTCTGATCCATCACTAAATGCCTACTGTTTTAACAGAGGAAATTCATGCCCCTAGCTTCTAAAGGATCTAGCTCTAAGGCATCTCCTTCAAATCCCTTTTTATATGTCTTTTAGAATTAGCTCCACCTTACTGAGAAGAGTACGAAATCAGAAGAAATTGATTAGTCTGTTAAAAGCACCAAAGAAATGAAACATATATTTGTTTAATCTACCATTACTTAAACTATGCCGGTATTTATATATAGTATAATGTGCTTTTTGAAAAAAAAATCTGAAAACTGGAAGAGTATTAGAATTGAAACAGAAAACATCATTCAGTTCTAGTTGAGAAAAAGAGTCTGTATGCTTTACATCTAGAATGTTGTGTGCAGTTAACTGGGTACAATATCTCCACCAATTTCAATGGCCAAAGTTGTAGAAATTCTCAATTTACATTTTTGATCCATCTATTTTTCTTGTGACCTAAACTCTTCTTAAATTTAGGTATATGTTCAGTTTGTACAATCTTTTATGGATAATGAGCTCCATACATTTAAAATATGCTGTGTAATGGTATGTCCTCTGATTTCTTTAAAAAAATCACCTCCATTGCAGTTTGAAGTGGTGGGTTATGGAGATGTCAAGCAATTTCCAATGAGTCTGGTATCATAAAATAGGATGAAAACAAATGTGTTATCCAGATGTTTGTTTTATTGCTTTACTGACATTTCCTCTGTTTGTCTTTATATTTTTGACCCATTTTTCAAATATTTAAACATGAAATAAACCCCTTAACCCTTTGCCCTTTTCTACAACTTTTTCAGACTTTTCCTGAGGTAGGGTAATCAAAAACCAGACGCATCTAGTAACAAGTCAGCTGCTAACATTTGTGAGACTCAGGGCAAGAACACAAAAGGGGAATCACAACATGTAAATCTAAAGATTTAAGTTACAAATCAAGCTTTAAAAACTGTTCAATAAAATATGTTCTAGCCTTGGGTCTTTTTTTAAAGATTTTTTTTGATGTGGATGATTTTTAAAGTCTACTGAATTTGTTACAGTATTACTTCTGCTTTATATTTTGGTTTTTTTGGCTGCGAGGCATGTAGGATCTTAGCTTCCCGACCAGGGATCAAACCCACACCTCCTGCATTGGAAGGTGAAGTCTTAACCACTGGACTGCCAGGGAAGTCCCCCTAGCCTTGTGTCTTGATCAATATACTTTGCTAATGACTTGGAAAGCTGTGATCAAATTATAGATTTTTTTGGACTCCTTAGCATTCTGTGCAGGAACTTGGCAATGTGGAGAACCTGGCCCTTTACTATCCTAGATTGTGCCCCTTAGAGCCTCATGAACACATACGTGATCAACCCAGCTGTCCCATGGCCCTATCTCGGGCGACCCTCAGGAGGAATGACCTGGGTCATATCTTAAACCAGGCAATGAATTCCAGGGTTTTGGAGTATGGTTAGAAGCGAAAATGTGGTTTGATTGTGGCATTTCCCTTATCCCTAGAGAATCCTCTCCCCATGGTCAGAGACATGGTGAATGGATGGCCAGAATGGGTCCTGTAATACAAATGTCTCTTACATAAGTCGAAGCACAATAGTGGCCAGTGCAGCTGTTAAGTATACAGCTAATGCTATAACACTTTTAATTTAAATTCTAGTGTTTGTAGTTGAAACTGGGTAATGAGCGCATAGGGATTCTTTGTGTTACTGTCCATATGGTTTGTTATATGTTAGCAATTGTCCATAACAAAAAAGTGAGAAAATATTAATACATTTTAATATCTTCTTGACAGTTCCAAGAAATTTTGTGTTCTATGTGAGGAGGTTTGATTTGCTTGGTCACTGTTGTACTTGTTTATAATTCTACTGATGTCTTTAGTGATATGCCCTCATTAATGGTGGGTGAAAATAATCAATGTGCTCTGTAATGTTGCTTTTTCTTTCCTGAGTTCACCCTTGGACTGGCATCATTAAGAACTTCCAATAATTTTCCCTTTGTTTTTATTCTTTATATTTAAATAAGCTTATGTTATTGACACTGAAGTCCTTTATAAGATGATGCTCAAATTCTTTTTCATCCACCCAATATCTAGTTGAAACTTGACTCAGAACACTGAATTTTCTTGTGTTGAATTACACTGCTTTTAAATTTTAAAAGTTAACTTTTCTCCTCTTATAGAGCGTCAATCTTTCAATACTATTTTTCTTTCCATAAACTTAATCTTTAAATCCATGATTTAGAATCTAAATTTAGGATTATACTCTTTTAAGCAATCTTTGTATACTTTTTATATGTTTAAGGTATTCCTTTTCCTAATTCTAATCTACTCTTTGTAAGACTTTCTCTGGCAAACTTCGGATAATAACAACCTCAGGTATGTGTTCATATAGTGATGCTGTATTTGAAATCCCACTCCTCAAATGGGACTTGATCCCAGCCAAAACTCAGAGTGGGACTCGAACCCAAAGTCTGGGTCTTGAACCCACCTGCACCTCAGATTGGGATTTGAGCCCATGATCCCTGACTTAGGAGGGGACTTGACCCACTGTCTTTTAATTGAAACTTCTCACCTGGTGTCAGAATTTACTGAAGCTCTGGTTCTTTTGTCTCACCCCAGAAAGAATTCAATGTGAGGCAAAGAGTGAGTTTCTTAGCATAAGATGTTTATGAGAGATGGAAGTGGGCTGGCAAGGGAGCACAGCAGCCCTGAGAACAAAGGGGGCTACATTTTTACAATCAAAGGAAAAGTAGGTGGGGGAGAAGACTACTTTCTTCCTCATTCTTGGGCAGACATCAAGACTTAAACCCTTAGTTCTCCTTTGGTCTTATATGGTGTAACTGGGACTGTGGTGATGCTATTTAAATCATATGCATATTAGCAAAATGGAGATAACATATACTAAAATATGGTAGTTAATCTCAGGTTTTGGTATAATGTCCCATTTCACCTAATTTTCTTCTTTCCACTTTCACCTATGTTTATGTTTTGGCTACATGCAGAAATGCTACTCTTCAAGCACTATTAACTCTCTGACTTCATGTTACAAGATTCAGAACCCATATCTATTGTCTTGTGTTAACTATCAGGATTTGTGGTTTGAGTGTGTCTGGTGCTCGAATGCACCTGGTCTTCCTTCAAGGTAATGTGGATTGTTGCTAGGTTATGGTATTCTTCTTTTTAGTGGTCATTAGCTTACAACAGTTTGCCAAACTCCCTTAAAATTCCCTTTCTGTCCTTAATCCCCTAGTAGGATTTCTAAACTGACTAATTATTCTACTCTATCCCTATCATAATCACTATTACATACATTTCCTATATCAACCTCTGTTAATTTTATTAATAAGAGTACATTTCCTTTTTTCCCTATGTTAATTTATTTTTTTCTTAAATTTAATTTTTATTTTATATTGTATAGTTGATTTACAATGTTGTGTAAGTTTCAGGTGTACAGCAAAGTGATTCAGTTATACACATACATATACCCATTTTATTTCAGATTCTTTTCCCATATAGGTTATTACAGAATATTGAGTAGAGTTCCCTGTGCTGTACAGTAGGTCCTTGTTGATTATCTATTTTATGTATAGTAGTGTATATATGTTAATCCCAACCTCCTAATTTATCCCTCCTCCCTACTTTTCCCCTTTGGTAACCGTAAAGTTTTTATTGAAGTCTGTGAGTCTGTTCCCGTTTTATAAAGAAGTTCATTTGTATCATTTGTTTTAGATTCCACATATAAGTGATATCATATGATATTTGTCTTTCTCTGTCCGACTTACTTCACTTAGTATGATAATCTCTAGGTCCACCCATGTTGCTTCATTCTTTTTATGGCTGAGTAATATTACAGTGTGTGTGTGTGTGTGTGTGTGTGTCTGTTTGTGTGTGTGTGTACCATGTCTTCTTTATCCATTTCTCAGTTGATGAACATTTAGGTTGCTTCCATGTCTTTGCTATTGTAAATAGTGCTGCAGTGAACATCATGGTGCATGGATATTTTCAAATTATGGTTTTCTCTGTATATGTGCCCAGGAATGAGATTGCTGGATCATATGGTAGTTCTATTTTTAGTTTTTTTAAGGAACCCCTATACCATTCTCCATAGTGGTTGTATCAATTTACATTCCCACCAACAGTGTAGGAGGGTTTCCTTTTCTCCACACTCTCTCCAGCATTTACTGCTTATAGACTTTTTGATGGCCAATCTGACCAGTGTGAAGTGATTCCTCATTGTAGTTTTAATTTGCATTTCTCTAATAATTCGAGATGATGAGCATCTTTCTATGTGCTTTTAGGCCATCTCTATGTCTTCTTTGGAGAAATGCCTACTTAGATCTTCCACCCATTTTTTAATTGTATTGTTTGTTTATTTGATATTGAGGTGCATGTACTGTTTGTAAATTTTGGAGATTAATCCTTGTCAGTTGCATCATTTGCAAATATTTTCTCCCATTCTGTGGGTTGTTTTTATGTTTTGCTTATGGTTTCCTTTACTGTGCAAAAGCTTTTCAGTTTAATTAGGTCCCATTTGTTTATTTTTGTTTTTATTTTCATTAGGAGGTGAATCCAAAAAGATATTGCTGCAATTTATGTCAAAGCATGTCCTGCCTATGTTTTCCTTTAGAAGTTTTGTAGTATCTTGTCTTACATTTAAGTCTTTAATCCATTTTGAGTTTATTTTTCTGTATAGTGTTAGAGAATGCTCTAATTTCATCCTTTTACATGTAGCTGTTCAGTTTTCCCAGCAACATTTATTGAAGAGACTGTCTTTTCTCTATTGTATATTCTTGCCTCCTTTGTCATAGATTAGTTGACCATAGGTGTGTGAATTTATTTATGGGCTTTCTGTCCTGTTCCATTGAATGTATATTTCTGTTTTTGTGCTGGTACCATACTGTCTTGATTACTGTGTCTTGTAGTATAGTCTGAAGTCAGGGAGCCTGATTCCTCCAGCTCTGTTCTTCTTTCTTTCTATTGCTTTAGCTATTCAGGATCTTTTGTGTTTCCATGCAAATTTTAATATTTTTTTGTTCCAGTTATGTGAAAAATGTCATTGGTAATTTGATAGGGATTGCATTGAATCTGTAGATTGCCTTGGGTAGTATAGTCATTTTGACAATATTGATTATTTCAATCCAAGAACATGCTCTATCTTTCCATCTGTTTGTGTCATCTTCAGTTTCTTTCATCAGTTCCTTATAGTTTTTGGAGTACAGGTTTTTGCCTCCTTAGGTAGGTTTATTCCTAAGTATTTTATTCTTTTTGATGCGATGGTTAATGGGATTGTTTCCTTAATTTCTATTTCTGATCTTTCATTTTTAGTGTATAGAAATAAAACAGATTTCTGTGTATTAATTGTGTATCCTGCAACTTTACCAAATTCATTGATGAGCTCTAATAGTTTTCTGGTGGCATATTTGGGATTTTCTATGTATAGTATCATGTCATCTGCAAACAATGACAGCTTTATTTCTTCTTTTCCAGTTTGGATTCCTTTCATTTCTTTTTCGTCTCTGATTGCTGTGGCTAGGACTTCCAGAATTATGTTGAATAAAAGTGGTGAGAGTGGACATCCTTCTCTTTTTCCTGATCTCAGAGGGAATGCTTTCAGCTTTTCACCAATGAGTATGATGTTAGCTGTGGGTTTGTCATATATTGCTTTTATTATGCTGAGCTATATCCCCCCTATGCGCACTTTCTGGAGAGCTTTTTTTTTTTTTTTTATCATAAATGGGTGTTGAATTTTATCAAAAGCTTTTTCTGGATCTATTGAGATGATCATATGTTTTTTCTTCAGTTTGTTAATCTGATGTTTCACATTGATTGGTTTGCAGATATTGAAAAATCCTTGCATCTCTGGGATAAACCCACTTGATCATGGTGTTTGATCCTTCTAAAGTATTGTTGGATTTGGTTTGCTAGTATTTTGTTGATGATTTTTGCATCTGTGTTTATCAGTGATATTGGCGTGTAAAATTGTGTGTGTGCGCATGTGTGGTATCTTTATCTGGTTTTGGTATCAGAGTGATGGTGGCCTCATAGAATGAGTTTGGGAGTGTTCCTTCCTTTGCAATTTTTGGAAGAATTTGAGAAGGATAGGTGTTAGCTCTTCTCTAAATGTTTGATAGAATTTGCCTGTGAAGCCATTTGGTCCTGGACTTCTGTTTGTTGGGAGTTTTTAAATCACTGATTCAATTTCAGTACTGGCAACTGGTCTGTTCATATTTTCTTTTTCTTCCTGGTTCAATCTTGGAAAGTTGTACCTTTCTAAGAATTTGTCCATTTTCTAGGTTGTGTATTTTATTGGCATAGAATTGCTTGTAGTAATCTCTTACGATCCTTTGTATTTCTGTGGTGTCTGTTTTAACTTCTCCTTTTTTCATTTCTAATTTTATGGATTTGAGCCTTCAACCTTTTTTTCTTGATGAGACTGGCTAAAGGTTTATCAATTTTATTTATCTTTTCAAAGAACCATCTTTTAGTTACATTGATTTTTTTCTATTGTTTTCTTCATCTCTATTTCATTTATTTCTGCTCTGGTCTTTATAATTTCTTTCCTTCTACTAACTTTGGATTTTGTTCTTCTTTCTCTAGTTGGTTTAGGTATAAGGTTAGGTTGTTTATTTGAGATTTTTCTTGTTTCCTGAGGTAAGAGTCTATTCATATAAACTTCCCTCTTAGAACTGCTTTTGCTTCATCCTATAGGTTTTGGATCTTCATGCTTTCTTTTTCATTTGTCTCTAGGTATTTTTTGATTACCTCCTGGATTTCTTCAGTGATCTATTGGTTGTTTACTAACATACTATTTAACCTCCACATATTTTTGTTTTTTACAGTTTTTTTTTTTCTGTAATTGATTTCTAATTTCATAGCACTGTGGTCAGAAAAGATGCTTGATATGATTTCAATTTTCTTAAATTTACCAAGTATTCTGCTGCTTTTGGATGGAAAATTCTATAAATATCAGTTAAGTCCATCTGGTCTAATCTGTCCTTTAAGTCCTGTGTTTTTTTATTCATTTTCTATCGGATAATCTGTCCATTGATGTAAGTAGGGTGTTAAAATCCCCTACTATTATTGTGTTACTGTCAGTTTCTCCTTTTATCGCTATTAGCATTGCCTTATATATTGAGGTGCTCCTATGTTGGGTGCATACATATTTACAATTGTTATATCCTCTTCTTGGGTTGATCCTTGATCATTATGTAGTGTCCTTCCTTGTCTCTTTTTACTGTCTTTAAAGGTTTTTTTGGTCATATATGAGTAATCTACTCCAGCTTTCTCTTGATTTCCATTTGCATGGAATACCCTTTTCCATCCCCTCACTTTCAGTCTGTATGTGTCTGTAGGTCTGAAGTGAGTCTCTTGTAGACAGCATATATATGGGTCTTTTGTATCCATTCAGCTAGTCTCTGTCTTTTGTCTTTGTCTCATTTAACTCATTTACATTTAAGGTAATTATTGATATGTATGTTTTTATTACTATTTTATTAATTGTTTTGGCTTTGTTTTTACAGGTCTTTTTTCTTCCCTTCCTCTTTTGTCCTCTTGTGATTTGAAGACTATCTTTAGTGTTGTGTTTGGATTGCTTTTTCTTTTTTGTGTGTTTATCTATTGTAGATTGTTGATTTGTGGTTCCCATGAGGTTTTGATATAGCAGTCTGTATATATACACAAGATTGTTTTAAGTTTCTGGTCTCATAATTTCAAATGCATTTTCAGTATCCTGTATTTTTACTCTCCTCACAGTTGCTGGTTTTGATATCATATTTCTTTGTGGATGATCTCCTACCTTTGTTGTATGTTTGCCTTTACTGGTGAGCTTTCCTATTTGTATTTTCTTGTTTCTAGTTGTGGCCTTTTTTTTTCCATCTAGAGAATTTCCTTTAGTGATTGTTGTAAAGCTGGTTTGGTGGTGCTGATTCTCTTAGCTTTGGCTTGTCTGTAAAGTGTTTTGATTTCTCTGTCAAATCTGAACTAGAGCCTTGCTGGGTAGAGTATTCTTGGTTGTAGATTTTTCCTTTCATCCCTTTAAATATATTGTACCACTCCCTTCTGGCCTGCAAAGTTTCTGCTGAAAAATCAGCTGATAACCTTATGGGGATTCCCTTGTATGCTATTTTTTGCTTTTCTCTTGTTGCTTTTAATATTTTATCCTTGTGTTTAATTTTTTTTAGTTTGATTAATATGTGTCTCAGCATGTTCCTCCTTGGGTTCATCCTGTATGGGACTCTCTGAGCTTCTTAGGCCTGATTGTATGTTTCCTTTCCCATATAGGGAAGTTTTTTCCTATTAATCTCTTCAAATATTTTCTCAGCTCCTTTCTGTCTTCCCCTTTAGGACCCTTATAATGTGAATGTTGGTGAGTTTAATATTGTCCCAAAGGTCTCATAGACTGCCCTCATTTCTTTTCATTCTTTTTTCTTTATTCTGTTCTGCAGAATAAAGCAGTGATTTCCATCAATCTGTCTTCCAGCTCACTTATTTGTTCTTCTGCCTCATTTCTACTATTGATTCCTTTTACTGTGTTCTTCATTTCAGTTATTGTATTGTTCATCTCTGTTCTTTAAATCTTCTAGCTCTTTGTTAAACATTTCATGTATCTTCTTGGACTGTGCCTCCAGTCTTTATCTGAAATCTTGGATTATCTTTACTATCATTACTCTGAATTCTTTTTCAGGAAGATTGCCTATCTCTACTTTACTTCATTGTTCTTCTGAGATTTTATCTTTTTCCTTCATCTGCAACGTATTTTTCTGCCATCTCGTTTTGTCAGACTTCCTCTGTTTGTGGCCTCCATTCCTCAGGCTGTAGGATTGTAGCTCCTCTCACTTCTGTTGTCTGCCCCCTGGTTGGTGAGGTTGGTCCAGGGGCTTGTGCAGGTTTCCTGGTGGGAGGAACTGTTGCCTGCCCAGTGGTGGGTGGAGCTGGATCTTATCCCTCTGGTGGGTATGTTTGAGGCAGCTGTGGGATCAGGACAAATTTAGGCAGCCTATCTGCTGATGGGTGGAGCTGTGTTCCCACCCTGTTGGTTGTTTGGCCTCAGGCATACCAGCACTGGAGTCCGCAGACTGTTGGGTGAGGCCAGGTCTCAGTTGCCAAAATGGTGACCTCCAGGAGAGTTCATGCCAATGAATATTCACTGGGGCCTCTGCCACCAGTGTCCTTGCCCTCATGGTGAGTGGCAGTCGACCTTCATCTCCTCAGGAGACCCTTCAAGCCCTGCATGTAGGTCTGGCCCAGGCTCCTATGGAGTCACTGCTTTGCCCTGGGTCCCAGTGCACGTGACACCTTGTGTGCACCCTCCAAGAGTGGATTTTCTGTTTCCCCCAGCCCTCTGGAGCTCCTGCTCTCAAGCCCCACTGGCCTTCAAAGCCAAATGCTCTGGGGGCTCCTCCTCCCAATGCCAGACCCCCAGGCTGGAGAACCTGATGTGGGGCTTAGAATTCTCACTCCTGTGGGAGAACCTCTGCAATATAATTATTTGCCAGTTTGTGGGTTGCCCACCCAGGGGGTATAGGATTTGATTATATCACGAAAGCACCTCTGCCACTGTTAGATCGTGGCGGCTTCTTTGTCTTTGGATGTAGAATATCTATTTTTGTAGATTCATGTCTTTTTTGTTGATGGTTGTTCAGTAGTTAGTTGTGATTTCGGTGTTTGGGTGAGAGGAAGTGAGCTCAAGTCCCTCTACTCCACCATCTTGTCTGTACCCTCAAGGGTATGTTTCCTCTTGTCATAGATTATAAATCTAACTACTGAAAGTAGTCCTGTTCTGTTTATTAAAAAATTGTCTGCTTTTCGTCTTGAATCTCACAAACTTCTTTATAGGTAATTAAAATAATTTAAAATAAATAAGTTATTTCTTAGGATTATTTAATATTTTCTTTTCAGCTTGTTTACTGCACTTATTTGACATTTGTAGTTTTTTAAAAGCTCTAGGAAATGATAGATGTTCATATCTAAGGTAAATGACATAGATTAATAAAATGGTAGAGTTTAAAATATTTATAATTTTTTGTTAATCAATATGGTATCTAATAATGCAAATAAATACAAATAAATTCTAAAATAAAAGTAAATAACTTCCAGTTCCCTTAAGCTCCTTAGTCACTTGAGGCTTTATTTTAAAAGCCAGTTTTACTGGCTTTGTGATTATTTTGTCTTTTATTAAAAACCACATTTCCTCCTCCTCAGTCCTTCCTCAATGACATGTGCTTGCTTGTGCACACATGAAAGTACAAAAATGTACATATATCAGTGAAATACACAGAAATGTACATGTATCAGTGAAATACACATGATTGCCAGCTTTAGATGGTTTTATAGACGTACACTTAAATGATTAAATGATTACAACAGCATGAACTTTAATTATTTGGAAATACATTTCCACAGTTTATCAGACTCAAGAATGTAAAAGAGACTAGCTTTAGTTCTCTCAATCCCTTTTCTGCTCAGAAAATTTGACAATTTAAAATATACTTCCTTTTAAGTCTTAATCCTTATCAAGTGATACTTTGATGTGATATGACATTGTTATTATATTATTATATCTTTGATCAGGCATTTAATAGATATGTATGTATGATTAATGAAATTTAAATTTAAGAAATTAGGAACTAGACTTTTTATATTGACAACATATATTGTAGAGGCAGTTTCTGTGACTGAACAGCACATAAAACACACACACACACGCACCAGAAATGATTCCAACAGCTTAAGCAGAAGGTACTTTTAGATTACTCTGCTTGAACTGATCCTATTGTTAAAGGATTTCATGCCTTTCAACATTTAGTTTTTATTTCAGTTTGCTTTTTTACATCTTTCAATTTTATGTTATAACTCTATATTAACTTTATCATTTTATTCCTGACTCATGCTCCAAAATGCTTTGCTGGTTATAGTAATGGATATTTTATTGGATTGTAGTTCTTACAGGAAATAAACTGATAAATCTTAAGTGTACTTAAATTGTTTTCACAGTAAAGCAGAATTACTTAGTAGAATTCATAAGAGAATATAGGGAGGATGAACACCAAGAGCAGTTTTATTATCATACTAGCTGTATAGTAACTATGCATTTCGTATGTGTCCTTGCATATATGAAATGGGAGCAGCAGTACCACTTGTAAGCTTTTCCAGAGTCAGAATATCTTTATAGAAAGTACACCTGGGTTTGGAGACAGATAAAGTTTACCAACTTGCCTGTTTCACTTAATAGCCTGTGTGACCTTTAGCAACTGATTTCAACTTCCTAAGTGCCAGTTTCCTGTGCTTTTGAAAAGGGACAAAAACAGACAGTGCATTCTTGAGAGGATTCATGTAAATTACTTGGTACAGTGCCTGCCATATAACTATATTCTGTTAATGGCATCTATTATTGTTAGTAATAGTTGTAGTGGTAAAGATTACAGAGGTAGAGGGAAATGTGAATATAAGTAACTACTCTTAGTAAGTTTGTAAACTATGCATGTTTTCTTTGGTTTATATGCACTCATTTGTGGTAGCAGGCTTTTATTATACAGATGTTATATTACTCTTAATGTCAGATGAAATTATTTGGAAATTTAGAGAGAAAATCATTATATATTTTTTAATTCATATAGCGGTATTATGTAAAATTCACATCTTCCACATATTCAAAAGTCAGTAAAAACAGCAAATATAAATAATGAAATTCCTCTTTTTCATCCCATTTGGTTACATTTTTCCACAGAATATGCTAGTTATTTTTCTTTTAGTTAATTCTAAGCACACATGTTTTATGAATCTGAATTAAGAAAAAAGGGTGTGTTAAGAATTATTGATATTGTCATTGCTTGGAAAGGAAAATTTAAGCATTTAGATATTTTGTTTGGGGTATAGAATTATTTATAAAGTGTATCTACCAGAAGTTGAGTTGTTTTAATACTCCTCTATCCGTCTGAGAGGGGTTAGAAGAAGGTATTGCAATGTTTGCTTACATAGGAAAATACTGAAAGAAAGCCACTTAAATCACATGTATGTGTAAATTTATTGATGGTCCAGAAAAATAAAGTTTCATGTACTTCAGTTGTTCCTCTTTTCCAGGTTGCTTCCTTCTAATTTTGTCTTTTATACAAGGTGAAAAGAAGTATTTAAATAAGTCCTGTTGTAATTTAGTTAAAATAGTCTTATGGCCTTTCACTGTAAAATAATACTTCAAAAATTAAGGTAACTCTAAAATCCTTTGATGTAGAATTCTATCCTTTGTGGCATGGACTTAATTTACCACTCTAGTCTCATTTCGCACTATTGTCCCTTTCATTGTCTTTCCTTAGGCAAGTTTGAACTAGTAGCTGTTTATACATATCTTTGTCAGAGTCTCTCTGACTTTGAAATATTTGCAAATGTCATTGCCTGAGAAAGACCCCTGTCCCTTCCACTCCAAGTGGCTAATAATAATTCATGTTTCTCATCTTATTTGGGACATCAGTAGCTTCTGCATTCTAGTTATTTAACTCTCCTATGTTTCCTCTCCAACACATACACATATCTCCAGCTTCTCTATAGTACCTTTGCCTTATATAATGAGTACTAATTGTTTTTGATTTCTCTATCTTTCCACACTGGAAGTTTTGTTTTTTTTTTTTAATAAAAGAAGCTATTTTTTTCCCCCTTCATGTCCCCTGTACCTTGAACAACACCCATAATGTGCATTTAATAAAAATTATAGATGAATTAAGGTGTGCAAATACATTTGCATCAGAAAGGTGAAATGTCTATTTCTCTATACTGAAATAAATCAATTTTAATCAAAATGTTTATTGTGTCAATCAGTGTGGAAATGAAAATATAATGATGTTTTGTTTCTATTCCTCTATTATATATATAAATATATATATAGGCAATTAGTATATATTCATTTCTTACATAAGAAATAAAAATTATCTGCAGTTCCATCATCTAGTAATAGTTATTTTTGTTGTATATTTTCTATTTTGTTATCTATAATACTCTTGTTATTATATATTAAATTTGTTGATCCATATATTTCCATCTGTCTTTCAGAAATTCAAAAGACTCATTAAGACTTATCTCCCAACAACTATATAGTCTTTATTTAACTCTGTTATAGAAATTATCATAAAGTTCCATAAATGTTCTTCCTACTAAATAAAATTAACTTAAGCTGAATTACTTAATTCTTAATTTTGTGTACCTAAGTCAATTGGAAACATTTAATTTACTCTCCACATTTGAATATGGCGTACAAGTGTATACATAATAAATAATTCAAATATGGTATATTTGTTGTGGAAATGCCTGCAAAAGGGAGTAGCAGTGAATTTTTCATTAGAAATGTCTGTGCTTTTTTCTTTTAAAACCTCTGAAGATAGCTATTCTTTATTTAGGGTTTATTTGTTTTGCTTTTATTAGGCTTTTGGTTAATGAAGCTTTTCGAGTTTTTCATTTATCTTGATTTAAATTTCCTTAGTCTTAAAACTCAAGCCAATGGACCAGAGTTTACCAGTCCTTTTCAACTCCTATCTTCAGAGTGGAAGCCCTTGAAAATAAAAAAATGTGGGGAAAGCATAATGGGAGTATTTGCTATCTATTCTTCCCCACTGTATGCATTAGAGTGTAGTTTCTGATTCATATACAAACATTTATATACCTACAGATTTATAACTTATTTTTCTAATACTTAGGACTCCAACCCATTTCAAAAATTTTTCTAAACAACCATTCACTGAGAGCAAATGTTATCTGTTCCTTTACCTGCTACTACCTTTTTGCTCTCTTCCCAGTTCCAAAAGAAGTCTAAATAAACACAACTTGTTATGTCTTGTTTTAAATTTATTTTGGAAAATGTGGCCACATTTTCACTTATCCTTTTCAAACAATTAAAACCTTCCCTTTTTACATTATATCTTCTTGAGTTATCTAATCTCCATTTTCATTTTTGTCTGAATAGCAGCACTAGAAGTTTTGTAATAGGGAAGTTAGAAGGTTGGGACATTAATAGTCCAGAAAATATTTATTTTCTATATTTCAGTGTCAAATTATGTTTACCTAAATTATGTATGTACTTTGATAAACAGCTTGGATAACTTGCATATCTCAGGAAGAATTTAAAGCAAAGAGAGGGTGAACGGAGAGGGGAAGGGAGGGGTGGCAGAGGGGAGGAGAGGAAGAGAGGAAACAAGTTTTGGTAGTGAGGTTTGTGATGACCACTGTCCCTGGAAGAAGTTAAATCAGTTTTTATCATTAAAATATTATACAACTATTTTATTGACCAAGTAAGAGAAACAAATTCTCCTTTAAAGCAACATAAGGCAAAAACAGAATCTAGTGGAATCACGTGAACTTCTTGGGAAACTTAAGTTACTTAAACTTTGTAAACTGTATTGTTCTCCTTCAAAATGGGTGGTAATAGTAGTAAAACTCCCAAGATGAGATGTGATCATGTGAGTACAGCACTCCCAGCTGTGCCAGACACACAATGAACACATTACAACAATTATGCTCACTATCTCCTTTTAAGTGATACATTTAGTAGTAAGAGGACCCCAGCCAGAGGCCCAGTCACATTAGTTAATCAGAATTAGTACATTTGCATCTGAATTATGAAATCCCAGACATCCTTCATGCATTATGTCCCTTAGTTATAACAGGATTGGAGTCATGTCAGTTCCCTTAAACAACAGACTTCTAAATGTGTAGATTCCAGAAGGAGACAATTAAGAAGCAAAAAAATAAAGATAAAAAAATATAAACATGCTAAATGGAACACACTGGATGGTATTATTTATTGAAAATGTTTTGGATTTTAAATGTAAATGCTCTGAAAAGAGATCCGTAAAATCCTATCAATTTAATTTACCAAACCGAACAAAACACAACAGCTAACAAAAACAGTATAATCATTTGATCTCACATTTAAGCAAGTCATGTCTCTAGCATTCAACCATGATCCTGACTCAGTGGTTCCTATACTAAAAGAAAAGATGCCAAAGATGGAGTCATTATGACCTGAAATTTAAAGCTCTAAATGTTCAAGCTGATAAGTAAAGCACCACCAGAATGAAGTATGCACACAAAGAATCATTAATTGTACAGTAACCAAATTTGAATTGGTGGGGAATATTAGTGTAGAAGCACATGACTCACCAACAATGTGTTTTTGGTTTTGCTTTTTTTTTTTTTTTTTTTTGCAGGACAAAGTTCAGCATTTACAGAAGGCTTTTGCTTCAAGAGTAGATAAATCCACACAAACTGAACTTCTAGGCTATGATGTAAGTAGCTATATAAAACCATTTTTATCTTTTTTATTGGTATTCAGACCTCCACAGCTTATTTACTTCTGCTGGTGCTGTGCCCATGCATTGATTTAATAGGATTTAGTGGTTCCCCATTCATCTTTTGCTCTTAAATAATCCCCAAATACCTTCTGGGACTGAAACAGATAATTACAGGCACCGACTAGCGTACCTGTGTCTTATTAATTTCTTTAAACCAACAACTCTAATACAGTCTTTTGAATTAGTGAATTTGCAGACATGTGGAAGAGACATATTAGAATACTAGGACAATTTATTTTGAAGAGAGTACTAACTTATTAACTGTTTGATAAAGTTACTGTGTTTGCAGTCACTAAGGGCCAAGCGTATCAGTTTTACCTTCTGGCACATAAAAGGAAACACAGCTTTGCAGAGAAATTTACAATACTATTTTAGCTCTTGGGCTTTGGTGCAGGTTGCAGAAAGTAATTTAATTGAAAGTTAGCATTTTGTTCTCAGTGTGAAGTACTTGTTGAACTGTCAAAATAGGATTATAAAACATGTTTTAATGCAAGATGGCTTCTAGTAACACTAAATGATTTTTGACAACTTTGATTCAAATACCTATCTTAAATAAAGCAATGAAATTTCCACGTTGCCTAAGTTCATGACTTTAAATTTCCTTTTGATGGAAACATAAGGGAATTATCTTCTGTATCTTGTATCTAACGTTTGTGAGAAATCTCTTCTTTTTAAAAAAATGTATTATTTTTACCACTTTATTGACAAGTATTAGAAGAGAGAGAATTTTAAGTTTGATGAAGGGGTATAATGGTAAAATGTATGTCTATCTGCATGTCCTTGTGTTTATAACATAAATTTGATGTTACCATTGTGTTGCCTTTCAAAGTATATTAGCATATTTAACATAAAGCTGTCTCTATGAGGATATAAACCAAAGTTTTCAATTCCAGAAAAAATTGTTTTCAGATATTTATGTACATTATTTTTTAATTTAAAAAAACATTAAAAGCTATGCTTTTCTTTTGTGTTATTCTCTTACATTCATTTAATGTTTATTCTAGATACCTAAATATTCTAGATAATCAATATTCTGACTATAATACTTCTTGAATACCAGTGCTATATGTTATTTAAATGATATTGTTTAATATTTTTTAAGATAAATGGTTTTTATTAAGTTCAAATGGATTTTACCACAATAATTCAATAGGGGAGGTAGCTAAGTTGTAGCTACTAGCAATTTCCTATGCATTTTAATGCATATCTATGACCCATACTTCTCTTGTTTTTACAAAATTTCTTATATCAATGCTATTTAGTTCTCCAGACATGTAAATAAAAAGTTAAAAAGCCATGATCATAGTTAATTCTTCATCATTCATAGCTTCTTTTCATATCTCACAGTGAGAGCTTAATGTATTTTACTGGTTAAAGAGTAATAATTTTTTGGTAGTGAGTCCTTAAAGGATCACCTTGTACAAGTTTCTGATATGATTTGGGTAGTCATTAACATAGAATGATATGTTCTAAAGATTTCATACTTTATACTTCCTGGTGATATATTGTAGGACAGTCATCAGAATCAGCAAATTAATTACCAAAAATATGCATCTAGAACCCTATGCCAGTAACCAGATGTAAGTGTTGTAATAGATTTTAGGGCAATTTGTATTGAAAAAACTGGGGAGGGAAATACTTTAAATAAACAAAATAGAAATAAGTAAAGCATTTTAAATGTGATAAATTGTGTGACTATTTGGAATATTATTCATCAATAGTGTAGCTTTTTTCATGACTGAAATATATTTTCTATACTTCTCAATATCTATAACTCAATTTTTACATTCTTTTATTCAATAAGAATCATTATCCTTTGACTTTAACATTTCGCTCACACTTTCTCAGGAAATATAACTTGACATTTTAATTTTTCACAAATATATATATACCAACTGTATGCTATATTTATTTGTAATTTGCTATAGTATTTATCAGAAAAAATGAGAAATCTTGTAGAAATCATGCACATTATGGATGATTTTTTTCTCTCTTATTTTTTTTCTAAAACTCAATATTCGCCACAAATTGTTCTTTACAGATCATTATGGATCATGTTTCAGTGATATGAATGTCAGTATATAAGGGACTACAAGTATCTATTAATATAATTTCCTTGGGAAGACAGCTGTTACTACACATTTTGCTTAAGAAAGGAAATAGAATCCCCAGAAGATACTAATTATAATGAAAACTATTAAAATAAATTTCCAAATATCCACTACAGTGAATAAGTTCAAAGGTTTGTACAATAAACAACTTCTAGCCTGTAACAGATTTATCAGGAGACTTGAAACTAATGTTAGAGTACAGTGTGCTCTGATTTCTAATGCACATGGCAAGAATTATTTAAAAGTAAATTCAGGGCTTCCCTGGTGGCACAGTGGTTGAGAGTCCACCTGCCGATGCAGGGGACACGGGTTCGTGCCCCGGTCCGGGAAGATCCCACATGCCGCGGAGCGGCTGGGCCCGTGAGCCATGGCCGCTGAGCCTGCGCGTCTGGAGCCTATGCTCCTCAATGGGAGAGGCCACAACAGTGAGAGGCCCGCGTACCGCAAAAAAAAAAAAAAAAGAAAAAAAAAAAGTAAATTCAGAGTATCTCAGCAAGGGCCTGTAAACACAATAGTTCTTGTGATGAGGGAGATTGTTAAATAAATGATGAATGTGTCTTAAATAATCAATGCCAGTTTAACCTCTTTCCTCTGTCTTCACAGGCTTAGTTTATTGAAAGATCAAAGAATAATTTCTTAGGTGTCACTTGAGTTATTAAAACTGGAGAGAATATGAATAGATTTTGTCAGGTAGCAATGTTGCCAATTACAAGATTACATTAAGAGGTAGGCAAGATTCTTCTGATTACATCAGTTATATAAGTAGACGCTTCAACAAAGCACATATGCTGCCTATAAACACTTTATAGTTTGAACTACTGCAAATAACATTTTGGTTAAAGTAATTGAGCATGAACAACCAAAATGCTATATTCTGGCAGTGAGAAAATTCAGATTGTTTTACTAATTTGACATGTTTATGGACAGTCTTTTAACTTCCTTTTGATGGTCTACAGAAGATTGTCATTTTAAATGTGGCTGATTGACTTTGGGTGTAAATTTTCCTTTCAATTAGTGCCTGAACTTGACTCAGAACTGTCACAGGATCTCTAGATTACTCTTAGAGGCAGAAGCACTAAACTTTTAAGAAGATCTTCCTTTCATTAGTATATGTTTTACACTTATATTTAAAAAGAAGTGTTTAGTTGAACTAGGAATGCTTTGTTCATATTTTCTTTAAGAGTTTTAAAGTTACCAGGTATTTCATCAAATACTAGTAATCACTGTTAGTCTAAATATCATTAATGGTTTTCATTTGACTATTTAAAATCAACCGAATTGTGACATCACACATTTTGTCTGTCATGTATGAGTGAAGCATAAATCAGTTTAGAAATGTATGCCCACAGCACTGTGTGTTCTCCAAATATTTTAACGCATTTTCCAAATGGTGGGATTTACTTTGTAAATGCAGTTTTCTACTTAAGTAGTTGCATTATGAATACACACTTTGAAAAACTCAAAACAATCACCTGTGTATTCTCAATTTATGCTATTTTTCTTAGATTTAATTTTGGATCCCTCCCGGCACAGTTAGTAGTGTGCAGGGAGTTCTAACAAATATGAAATAGTTCATCATGTAAGGAATAAAAGTAATTAGTTTTTACTCTAATTGTTTTATTAGCTATTAGAGCAGGAGAATATTTTGTGTTATGCTAACACATTATGTCAGCTTGTGGGTTAAGCCCAATGCTAAGAATTGAATAACTATCAGTTAGGCTCCCTCATCCAGCTGCTAATAAACTGTAGTTTCTTAAACCTATTTTGGATCCATTCGTTGCTATCATCTTTCTTAAATTCAGTGCTTATCCTGATCAAATATCAGTGTGCCCCAGTGTTTAGTAGATGAGTACCTTTCCCCAATATGCTTCATTCTTTAATATTTACTTATCTCAGGTATTTCTGTTAACTTTTACAAGTTAAAAAAATCAGATTTCAAAACTGAATGATATATTCTAGATTTTCTTTTGAACTACAGTTTTTCATATTACATTAAGGGTAACTTTCATATAGGAACATTGATGAAAAACACTGGAAACATCGACTGCCACAGGTGCTTGTTAATATTTAATGGAGGAATCAGCTTATCTTTTGGTGAAATTCTAAGGGCATCACTTTTGAAGATTCATACATGCATCGTTCAACAAATATTACTAAGTGCTTACTGGAAGCCAGGCCTTGTTCTCGGTACTTGAGATACATCCTTTAACCAAACAACAAATAATCCCGCAGGGAGCTTGCACTTTATTATACTTAAAGTAAAAAATATAATAAATAAGTAAAGTGTATGGTATGTTAGAAGCTACTAATGCAATGTAAAAGAGAAAAATAACACGGGGAAAAGATAATTGTGAATGTAGGGATGTGGTCAGGGCTATGATCCAAAAATTTTAAATAGAGTGACCTGGGCAGGTCTGAGGATGAGGTGTGAGATGTGAGACTTGAAGGAGGTGAGGTGAAAAATCACCTTTAACCAGAAATCCTTTTGTGATGTGCTCCTTGCAACTCCTCAGAGACCCTCAGTCAGAACAAATTGCTGTTATCTTGGCTGCAGGCCTAGAATAAGAATAGTTTGCTTCATTTAGAGACCCTGCAATATGAAAAAAAAAAATGCATTCTGGACAATTAAACCCTAGAATCAGACCCAGTGCATCAAGAGACTCACATTAGGGGAGCCCAGACCACCTGAGGGAACAACCTGCTCAGCCTCTTTCGATTATATTCACTTAGGGGCACTGAGAAGAAAACTGTCGAATCGACTATACTATGTAAATTACATTTGCTTTTCTTCTTTCCTTTTTTGCATGCATTCTCTCCAGCCTCTTCTCTGTGTACCACTCTTCTTCCAGCCCAGGCAGAGCTGAATCTATAAACTTTAAATGTATGGTTACTCTTCATTGTATATCGGCACATCCCATTTATTAGAGGTGTGCTACTAACAGTGAACAAATAAAGAAAGCACTCAGTAATTACTTGGTGAAAATTAAATGAATAGATTAAGACTCTAATGATAATTTTTTTAATGATTTTATAATCATAAAATCAGTAACAAATCAGTATGCATTGTTTTACTTTATTCACAAAAATCATACAGAAGTACATATTGCTATCCTACATTTTTATTCTATATTTCTTTGTTATATCTAACAAATATTTTGCAGTGACTACTTTGTGCCTTTTAGAAGACGTATTAAATGCAAGTCAGCATAGACAACCAGTGATTTTAAAACATGGGTGACAACGTGCAGTTGTCCTTAACAGTATTGCATTGAATGGTTCCTTTTAAAATTCTGAAGCTTTATGTAGGAGCTAGATCATTCCTGGAATGTCTCCAGGTCTTTAATTCATTTCTGGCTACATAGAATTGGTGTTAGTGAACTCATAATTCTTTCCTTAAGTGAATTTGTGGTTGAAATTCTCATGGGGAAAATAGCAAGGCTTAGTGTTAACTATGAAAATTCTCATAATTGTAAAAATATTCATTAAAACAAAGCAAAAGAGCACACCCACAAATATTTTATATAGCTTAAATTATGTAGGGGAGGAAAAATAACTTTCCCTCTAACCTTCTTGGCTGAGGTCTGCCCGCCACGGTAATAGAGACAGAATAACTGTAGAAAACAAACAGAAGTTTAGTAGCGTGTATACTTCCTGTATAAGTGGGACATACCCAAGAAAAGAGTAATTCCCTGATATGGCCCAGACCACCACCTTAAATACCACCTCCAGCTGAAGGCAAAGAAAATGGGGGTAGGGAGGGCAGTAATGGGAGGTTACCAGGAAAAACACAGTAAACAAGGGTATGGTTATTGTGCAGATTTAAGTTGGTGCCCTCTTCATTGATAGAATTTTCTAGAGATTGGGTCATTCTCTTCCTGGTACCGAGAGAGAGACGCCCTTACAATCGGAGGTTTGTCTTAAAAAATGTGAATTCTTCTTACAAAGGGTAACTTCTCAATTTTTTAGAGCTTCTCCTGCTGTTTCTTAAAAATAACCAGCTCAAGATAATCATTTGCCAAAGAGGCATGTTTTGTGCTAGTATATTTTACTCCCTTTCATCTACTAATAGTGATGATCATATTTGCTTAAAATTATGTTGACTCTGTGATAGCATTGATAGGAGAGAAGAAAAGTAGATATTTGTTGAAAAGAAAATTTCTCCCAACTCACTTCTACTTCCATCTCATAGATTGCCATTTCTATAGGAAATCTAACTTCAGAATTTCAAATATTTGCCTTAGAAAACTTTAGAAGTTATTTTAGTATTTTCCAGTGTGCTAAGTGGCATTGCATAATAGGGGGTCCCTTCTGAAGGAAGAAAACACAATGTATACGCTAAGGGCATCTCTCAGTATCTGTTTATGATGTACTATGCAGTTGTAGCTAATCATAATTTGTATTAATTTAAGTTCTAAGACTTTCTTCAAGTACTTGTTCAATGTAAATCTTTGGAGATTTATATTATTCCTAGGGAAAGCAATGGTTTCCTTTAATGTGGTCTACAATCAGGAAAATCTGTAAAAGGAAATTTATTCTTTAAATATATATATACACATGTATCTTTGCAATATAAATACAAAATATTTATGTAGATAAATATATATATATACACCAAAACACATTGTCTCTCAATACACACAGAGAAACACCTGCATGATATAGGTATAAAAAATAATCTACTTTTATTTACTTATTATAGAAGGTAGGATTCGATGCAAATTTTTTTAAACTTTTGTATGTATATACTAAGAATTAACAAATTATACACTAATATGTTTTAAATGGCTATTTGAATTTTAATATGATTAAACTGGATTCATACAAATGTTGGCTGAGTATATTTGTGATCCAATTGTATTATACTTTGTATAAATTAATATTTAAATGTTTTTAAAGGTAATAGTCACAATGACTCCCTAAAAACAGTACTTTTTCAATATGCAGAAATCATAAAACCATATATTCTAAATTGAAATGATAATGATGACAATTTTTTGCCTTAACATAACGATGTGACAGTACTTTATTTTTTTCATTATACCAACTGATGGCTTTTCTATTTTGTCATGGTTGAGGCTTTGTTTAATCAGGCTATCAGATTTAATTAATTAAATTACTTCATTTTTTCCCCCTTCAGTTTTCTTACGATATCTGCTGTTCTCTGACAGTCTCCTACTTGTAACTTGATTTCAGCAGCACAAAATAGGATAATATCTGTCAAGATCATTAGCACTCATAATGGTCTTTCTCTATCAAGAAGTTTCTCAACTACTTAACTCATACTTTGGAACTTGAGAATACTTGTATAGAGGAAGAAAAATTATTTTCCCTCTACCCTTCTAGGTTCTTGCCTGAGACACCCTTATAATACAGAGTAACAAGACAAAAACATGTTTAGTAACATGTGTACATATGGTATAGATGGGAGATACACAGAAAAACTAGGTTAATGCCCGAAATGTCCCAAGCTACCTTCTTAAATACTATCTCCAGCTAAAGACAAAAGAAAGATGTTGGGCAGCAGGGAGGCAAATTATAGAGGTTATCAGAAAAAGTAGAATAAACCAGGGTATGGTTGTTTGGCATATTTAAGTTGGTGCCTTTTCCATTTATAAAAGTTTGTAGAGATTTAATCATCCTCTTTTCTGCGTATAGAGAGGGAGATACCCTTAAAAGTAGAGATTTCCCTTATAAATGTTAATGTCTCTTACAAAAGGATAACTTTTATTTAGTTTTCAGAGCTTCTCCTGTGTCTGCAATTACTTAGAAATAATCAGCTTAAGATGATCCTTATGCCAAAGAGACATATTTTAGGGTGTCAAATTCTGCTCCCCTTAAGTCCTGCCTTTAAAACTTCCCCAAGAAGTCCCACAGTTCAGGAGCTGAGTTGATAAGTTGATCCATTATTTCACTGAACCAGTGTCTTAGTCCTGAGAATAGGTCAGTCTAGTTAAACTGTTGTGTCTCATTTCAGAAGTGGTCTTGCAAACGGGCTTCCAAGGTTAGGTCTATACTGTGCTTGCAATCAGGTACTTAGTAAGAGGCATTTCTGTAGAGAAAGAAAGATAAAGATTAATGATGAGAACAAACTATAACTCAGTATCTGAATCCAGGCACAAGATTTCTATATGTCAGGCTCAAAGCATCTTTTTCAGTTTGATTGTCTCTGATATTATCAGGTGTTTAGGTAAACTTGGAGTGTCCCACGTATCAACAGACATGGAAGATTGTCTATACATGAGCTGTTGTGGTGATTTCTCTGAAGTTTATATCAAGTTGTTCACATTCAGTTTGCAGAACTTTAGGAAAGGACTTTTCTTTTCACCCATTCCAAGTTAGAAGGGTGGGAGAAAATTGGAAGTGAGTTTGAAGAGTTGTAGCAAGATATTTGAGGAAACTGAAAGTTTCCATTCCAGTTTGCAGGTAAAAAAATAATAATAATAATAAAAAAAAATAATTAATAGGACTAGAATCTAATATCCACAAAGTTATGCTACTAAAACATGTCCCTCTATAATCACTCTCATTTTTACCAAAGACAATCACAATAAGACTAAAACGTTTGCAAAATAGGTCTAGTCTCATTAAACTTGGCCTGATGATTTACGTAAGTGCAGCAAGAATAGTGATTGTACAGGTTCTTTTTAAATCTGCTTTGCTAGAACTTCCATAAAGAATCACAGATTGAACCTTTAAAAGCCTCAAGGCTAGGAAGCCAAGCCAAAATGTTGCCATCAGGCTTTGCCTGCAAAACCTATATATATGTATATCTCTTCTCAAGGTATAAAAATATCTCGAGGTTCCTGTACCTGCCAGAAAGTTGAACTTCCTTATTCACCTGGGAAGGTTGCTGGGAACCCTGTAAGCAAGGTACCAGGCTATTTTTCTAAGGGACATTATTGGCTTCCTAAAATCAAACTTAGTTTCTTAACGTGACGTGGTCATCTGATTCTAGGCACATTCTCAAATATGACATTTCAGTCAAAGCCTTGGCAATATAGCCAGTGTTTCCAGTTTTGTCCTGTTATAAGAACAGAGTCTTATTGAATTTATGCAAATAAGTATAAAAATACTTACAGTTTCTGAATTATGGAGGGATCAGCTAGGGAGAAGAAGTAATTGTTTCATCTTTATTCACAAAGTCACACTTTGCCAAAATGCTTTAATTCATTCTTAGGTCAAGAGGAAAGAAAAAGGTTCCCTTAAGTCTAGAAAAACAAAACATTAAAGAACCAGCAATGCTTCAAACAAAAAGTCATAAAGATTATATTCATCCTCATCACTTCATTCATTCCCATGTTATTAAATCTCACTCTTCATTAATGCAGTTCTTGGATTATTTCTGGTAATTCTTACCTAGTTGGATTTCATGATCTTAAAGTTATCAGGAATTTGTATTCTAGAGTGCTTGTTAGAGTCCTTTTCATGAATTTCCTTGAAGATTAAGCACTTTGGCAAAAGCATGAAAGTGAAATAATAACTGTCTGTAAATGACAAATACTTAAAAATAGCTACTGTTAAAGATCGAATGAGAGTGCATAACAATGCAATTGACAAGGAAACTTGCTTATGTGTCTGACATACATTTTAAGATAATAAATAGAATTATTTTATTACCAGTATAGATCAGATTTCTAGGAATTTCATACCTCATACATTTGCTTAGCCAAAAACACATCTTACTTTCCTTGCAGTTGTTTCCCTTACTGTTTCTACTAGTTTTAATCACATTAATTAGAATTTTTAACCCTTATGAACTTTATAGTGAAAACTAAAAAGTAAGCAATTATAAACTGTATGTTACTACAGTTTTCTTTACATTGGCAAATTAATTATTAATACATTTTATAATTTAGGAAGCATGTGCTCCTTTTAATAGTAAAATCTTTCGACGTGGCACAAGAAATGTTTACTAACAAATCCAAATGTAATTAGTTCCTCTATAATAGGAAGCCAAAAGTAGATAAGCTTATGTTCAATAATTGATGTTTAATATTTTATCTTATTTGGAAATAATCTAGATATTTGATAAATTTCTGTCACTTAACTCAGCAAAATTCTAAGAATTGAAGTTACCAAAAGGATTTGGGAAACTATTTAAATAGATGTACCATAATACATAATTATTGCTGAAACATTCACCTAAAAACTCTTATCCTTTTTAAATCACTTGTTCTCAACAATTATGTTTAAACTACTCATGAAAATTTTGTGAGATATTTGACAAAGTCAGCCATCATCCTGAACTGTTTTTCTTGTTTACAAATTTTGTTAACAGAGGTAATATGAACTTTCTTTAGTAAACCGAAGTAGAATGAGAGTTGGATGTCTGCATTATATGAAGACATGTCTATTTTAATTAAACCAACAAACTTCAACTAGCTTTATTTACTGGAGATCACCCAAGATTCTGTGTTTTTTTTTAATTGGATTAGTTTCTGTGTTTCTGAGAGTTTTAGGAATACTTAATTTATAAAGCACTTATTTTAAGTCAATTAAATAGAGCTCTTTTACAGATTAATTTTAGCAATAACATCTGGAGGTAGAAAAATACCACACATCTACAACATACATATATAGACATGTGTAAACATACAGATACAAATATATATCTTAAAGCTTTCATTTTAAAATTTTAGCTATGAGTCAGGTACAATATTAGTACCTGACTAGTTTATAAGAGACTCACTAGTTTATAAGAGAACAGTTGGGTCCAAATTGTGTTTCTGGAAATTTGTCCACTAAGATGGGGAAAGATTCTTTTTTCCTTTTTCCTACTAGTATTTGTGAAAGAAGAGACTTGGAATTTTTCATTTGCCCATTTTCCAAATAACTCCTTTTTTCTCTTTTTGATGAGAAACATCTCCCTAAAGTTTACATTTCAAGGATTGGTTCTTAGGTCCTAGAGAAGAAGGGGTAGAAAATTTTTAAGATGGGGTAGAAAATTTACATTTCAAAAACACAGAAAGTATCCAAATTTTCTCCAAAATTGAGTTTTGGGGTATATTTGCATATTATCGGAGGCCGGGAATAATTACTATTTAAACTTTCCTTATTTTTCTTAGGTGCAGGATAGTACTGTTTCCAATGTCCTGATCTTTTGCAAGCATTTTGAGATGAATAGGGGACCTTTGGTGGCGTGGGTAAAAAGGATAGGTGGACTTTGAATTGTTTCTGGAGCTGCAACTCTGGTTTTGCAAAGATTTGAAAAACAAAGTTGTTTCTAATTCCTCAAAGAATTTGGTTGTAGCCTAAATGATATCAAGGGACTGACCTGCCCATTCAACTACATTATTTTCAATTTGCTTCATATCAGGTAGAAGATTTCCAACTAAGATGGAAATCAAGATCTCTGTATTCTGGAGCTTTAGGGTTTAATGCAGCATGCCTTTTAAAAATCTATATAAAGCATTCAACAAAGGCTTTACAATGCTCTCCTTTTTTTTTTTCCTGAGTGTACAATTCAACCTTAGACCAATTAACCTTAAGGGGGAAAAAGCCTCTTCTATTGTTTCAGTCAGCACCTGAACATCAGCCTCCAGCTGACCCATTTCCTGATCATTTGTAGGAGGGCCTGGGAGAAATTCTGGTCATCTGTTTCTTCTGTGAGGGGGTTTTCCCAAGAGGCCATCTGGTTTATCTGATAAGTACAATACCATCATGGGTGGGAAGAACACCGTGTAGCTACCAATCAGGGTTCCAGAGAATGTGACTGTGGATGTCCACTGATCTTTCTAACTGTTCTCTAAATTTGATAGTATCTTCTGAAAGTTGTGGTTAATGAGGCTTTGTAACTTCATCTTGTCAAAGGGGTCTGTAAGGCAAGCCATTTCAATTCTTAGTGTCCTCTTTTCAATCTGGTCTGTCCATAGTACCAAAAAGACAGTTGTTAGAATGAGAGCTCTCTAAAAATTTTTCAAGTATAGAGGTTTTTCCAACTCAGAGGATTCATCATCTGGCTATTGACAAGTAGGATCTTATATATCTCAATAGCAACTCAAACCAATAAGGCTTTTTATGGCTTAACCATAGATGCAGGAGGCATCCCAAAAGAGTGTACAAAAGCGGCAGCCATCACAAGCTCCTGAAAATCCACTCCCAAAGTTAGCCTAAGAAAGCAAAGACCTTCATTGTCACAAGTGGTAAGAATGGTATAGTGAAAATGGTGTCTCCGGTTTTCCGTGAGAACGTGTGATGCATTCAGTTACATACCCGCTAATCTGTGACACCAGGCAGGTGCTACTAGAATGGGACTTTTCCAGCATTAAAGAGACAATGAAATTTGAGATGTCAAAGGCCCCCTATGGACCGGGACCCCTATGACAAACTCCCCTGGCAGCTGGTGGGGACGATGAGAATGCTGCTGTTGGGCTGTCCACTAGATGCATGCCGACACATGCATCTTCTGACTGGTGGATCTCAGGGAGAATATTCTCACTGGTTACAAGGCCAAGCTTTTAAGGCACAGAATAAAATAGAAGGAAAACCTCTCTAGGCTATGGTTCTCCTCCTTATAACAAATGACAGAAAAGACAGAGATAAAAGCAAACCATTACTATCTCTCTGGGAGGAAAGTGAATCAATATAAAACAAGAGTACTCATAAAAAAAAGTCTTTACCAAAGTTGCTATACCCACGAAACTAATTCACGCAGGTATTTTCTCCCTTTGATCTAAATTTGAAAAGGAAGGGACAAGAAATGCTTACCTTCCTTTCTGAACCAGGCACTATAGAGACAGATCCAGGAGATCTGCCTTTGGTAAGAATTATTACCCTTAGCCAGCTTCTGCCAGTTTTCCAGAATCCCATCTGCAGACTCCAGAGCAAGTATGGTGCCTCAGCAAGCCCCCCATCACGGCTCTCCAAACTGTGGTGGTAGAAAAATAATTTTCCCGCTCTCTGTCTAGGTTCTTGACTGAGTCTCCACTGTAATGAAACACATTAAGAGGAGAAAAACAAAAATGTAATACCACGTGTATCTCCTGTATACATTAACTCCCTGAAATGGCCAAGCCAACGCTTTAAATACCATCTCCAGCTAGAGGCAAAAGAAAGGTGTTGGGCAGTGGGGAAGCCGGTTATGGGAGGTTACCAGGAAAAACACAGTAAACAAGGGTAAGGTTGTTAGATTTAAGTCCGTGCCTTCTCCACTGACAAGAGTTTCTAGAGATTTAGCCATCCTCAGCTGCCTGGTTCAGAGAGGGAGACACTCTTACAAATGGAGATTGCCCTTATAAACGTAAATATCTCTTACAAAGGGTAACTTTAGTCACTTTTCAGAGCTTCTCCTGTGTCTGCAGTTTCTTCAAAATAATTAACTCAGTGTAATTTTCATTCCAAAGAGACATATTTGGGGGTGGCCAGTTCTGTTTGCCTTCACTAGCTTATATCGTCTGCCAATAAAAGAAGTAGTAATCATTTTAGGGAAAAAACATTAAAATATTAGATTATTAGTGTTTCAAAATAAAGATGTAAAGTGTTTTAATAACATAAGTAACTGTAGAGAGGTAAAGAAGAAAAACTTCCATAAATGTTTGGCTTCATACCAAATAGGCAAAGGAATTGGAATTTTCAGAATAATGTGTTACAGAAAGTTTCCTTAAAAAGAGCCACATGTAACATTAATGTCATGCTCTATAAAGTAAGAATATCAGAAAATTACACTCTTACGTGATGCCACATTTTAAGATGGTGGTTAGAATTTTACATGTATGTAGCTGAATTACTATAGAGAAAATTTGTACCAAAAAGAATGTAATTTGCAATTCAGAGTGCTTAAATAGTCATAGTTCTTTACATATCAGAATTACTTGAGACTTGTCATTACTTTATGAGCTTTGTGCTTATAAGTGGACTTACAGATTTGGATTTACTCCATCAAACTAGAGGAAAATTTGTCTAAGGGTTAGTCTAATACAGAGTAATTTTCACAAAGAAAGATACTCTAAACAGGTTCAGTATTCTCTTGAATTAGAAAAGTATAACCTAAAAATTGATGAATTGTTCTTTTTTTTAGCCTAAGACTAGAATTAGAAATAATAGTGCTTTTCAAATTTTAAGATTATAAGATTATATATCATATTGCTCCAAAAATGCTACTTAAAAGTCTTCTTAATTTATGGGAAAGTTGCTACAAACTCTAATTTAGTCTGAAAGGATTAATTTTTCTTCTTTGAGGGAGCATCAGTAATGACTCACTATTGGGACTTTTGTCACTATAAGACAAAAATTACTTGGTGTGAGTGTATATATTACTTTCTACTCTTTTAAAAGTTTTTCCCTCCATTTTGATTTTTATTATGTTAAACATACAAACACTGAATCTATAGTATATCTATAAATATATTACATGTATATAAACATACATGTGTTTACATATTTTGGCATTTAAAATGGATATTATTGTACTGTAATATTAATACATTTTTACTTCATAGTTTAAATGACTATCATTCAATCATATGACCTTTTAAACATTTTTTACTTTTCTCAAGAATTTTCCTTTTAAAGAATGGCATTGTCATATGCTATTACAATTTTGTATCGAGAGAAATTTTGAAAAATCTAACAAAATTGTACATGGTTTTATTCTCCATCTAGCAATACCATCTCTAGAAATTGACCCAGAACATACACATTCCTAGATACCAAATAGCATTTCTATAAGGTTTTCCTTTATGGGCATTATCTGTAATAGGTAAAGATGAAAACAACACAGAATTTCCACCAATAGGGGACTGTTTAGTACTAATGGCTCATTCACAAAATGGGGGCTGTAGAGCCCCCTCCCCCTGCAAAAAGAGGAAACCTTAATGTTCTGGAATGAAATAATCTCTAGACTATATTAATAAGTGAAACAATGAAGGTGTAAAGCCGTTACAATATCAATATCCCCAGAGTGGTTAATAAAGTACCCTATTTTTCAAATTACTGTTGTCTCTACAGACTAGTTAAGGGGAACCATTTATTCTCATTAGTTGAGCTTTAATATTTCCTGGTAATTTCCCCTCCCCTGCTTCGTGTTATACTAGCTAAAAAGGACAGAGAAATATTGGGGCTTTTTGTCCTCACTACATGACAAGTATTAGAGTATTATAAACTTTCATAGTAAGAGAAATGTTAGGATCGTATACTTTATGACATTTGTGTCTCTGAACATATTCAATCTATTATAGTATTCCCTTCATTTTTACTGACACTTCTTAAAATATTAAAAGGTGGATCTGTATTAGAGCTTTATTAAAAACACGAATGTCAGGAGTCATAAAATACACGGGAACACAGATTCTAGATTTCTGAAATTTATTTCCTCTGTCTTTTTACATTCATTCAACTAGCATTTGGGAAACAGGTAACCAAACACTGAGTATCTATTAAATGTTTGTTAGCCTTAATGATTCTGAAGGCTTTTTTTTAAAAAAAGAATGTGTTTGGTTGGCAAATATGTATGTGCTTCTGTGTACAACATACAAGTAGAGCCCTGAGTTTCCTTTCATCTCAAGATATTATACTCTTTTTCATTTATACAGTCATTTTTTAAATAAAAGTAAAGAAAGGTATTTCAGGCACTGAGATTGTAGCAGTGAAATAGACAGGTTTTCTTTCTTCGTGAACCTCATATTATAGCGGATGAGGACAGAAAATCAATTAGAAATGAAGAAATTGGTAAGAGAATTTCACACAGTGATGAGGGCCATGAGGTAGATAAGCAGAAAGATGAGATTAAGAGATGACGTCAGGTGAAGTAGGAATACTTGTGTCTAGAAAGGACTCATCATGGAAGACCTGAGAATGTTGTTTTTGAGCTGTAACCTGAGTGATGGGTCAGCTGTTCACAAAACTGGAACAAGCCTCTTAACAGGAAAAATCAGATTATGAAGAACAGTCACCTTCCAGTACTGCTTGCTGCTTTAGGACTGACTCACATTAGTTTTGGTCTTGGCTTCCTACTTAAAGTCTCTATACATTCTAATCTATATATCTAATCTATATATGCACCACAGATAAATCTAAAAGAAATAAACACAAACACACAGCTTACACTGTGTTGTATTTCTACTTTAAAACTCTCTCTTAAAGGCTCACTAAGGCTTAAAGGATAAAATTCACATTCCTCAAACCAGCGTCATAGCTGCTAAAATTACATCCTTCCCTACTTATGCAATTTTAGCTCTAACTGTTCCCAAACATAAACCTTTTATTCCACTTAAGCTGCTCCAACACAAATTGCTGTTTCTTGTCTCCGTTGTTGTTCAGTGTTTTGGTTCGTTTGTTTTGTTTTTAACTGTTTTATTTAGAATGCTCCTCCCCTATAACGTATCTCTCTCTTTAGGCCCAGCTCCACTCCCATTTGATTTGGCTACTCAAACTGGGAGTGATCTCTCTTTCTATAGAACAATTTCAGCAGTTACTGGTCCTACATAACCTATCCTGTAGTTGTCAGTACTAGGTATTGTTATCAGTTCTATATATTGACATATATAGCTCCTATGTATTGACATAGAACTTACTGTCTTGTAGTATGGCTCGTCTTTTCTATATTCATTTCTATCTCTCCAACCGAATTCTACATGCCTTGGAGGCAGCTGCCATATTCTATACTTCTTGGATCCTATATTTCTTTTTAAGCAGGACAAGGAGTTCCTTTTTTTAAAGGTGAAGTATTTTGAAATGTTTTAATTTCCTATCACATAAAACTGCAATAAAGTATAGAGATTTCAAAATAATAATAATTGCAACAGATTGAAAATTCTTTTGGAGCTTTACAAAAAGGAGATTTACAAAAAGGAGAGCCAGATGGACTTACCTATTAATCATTTAGTTTTTTGGAAATGAAGAATACATAAAAAGTTGAGGAAAACTCATTTTTTTACTCCACTTACAAAACCAGAGAAATAAAATTTTGCTAATTGGTCTTCACTCTTCACCTCGCTTTTGGTAGTAAAGTATTTAATTGGAAGTTGGGAGCCTGGAAACATTACTAATATAAATATTTTTATTAAGTTTTAATAGCAGTTTTACTTAGAAAGTCATAAGTAGAATAGACTTATGTTGGTATGTTGGTCTGTGTTTTTTTAATTTGTGTTTAAACATTTTACATCTTCATATTAAGTAAAATTTCCTTTCATTTTATTAATTTGATGTCATTCATTTGTTTATTTTTGTTTTCTTCTTTTCAAGGCCCTGTGGAATCCTACATGCACTGAAGTTTTATTTAAACCAGTACATATTTCAACCTAGGTTAAATCATTATTTGATAAGAAATGTATCACAAATCTGACATGCTAAATATGAAATCAGTTTTCTATTATTTCATGTGCTAGCTATTTCTCGGAGTATGTAATACAGAAATCTTTCCATTCCAGATATTTCACACGTTTTGCATTTGTACACAATTGCATAAAATATTAATGGATGTAGATTAAGCTAACATATTCCTACCTTATTGTATTTTTAAAACAAAAATAGACTTATTTTTAAATTGTCTCTATATGCAGCTATTCTGAAGTGTAATATTCCACTTGGCAGGACATATTTTTTGTTCAACCTTCTCATCCATGTCATTTGTCTCTCTGGTTATAGTCTGTTTAATTTCACCACATATTCTATGCACATTAAGTACGTTTCAAAACAGTGCTTCTGGTTTCTCCCATCCTAGTGTGACAGGTCTTACCGAAGAACTAAGTTACCTCTGTTTTTCCCTTGCATTGAGATCAAAAGATGAAAACAGTATGTCTTCAAACGAAATAAATCATGAAGAGTCTTATTCTAACTGTAGAAAGCAAAAAAACTTACTTCTATCTCTAAATAAGTGAAGAAAGTTTTTTGGCTATTGACCTCATATTGAGGGAAGTTTGTTGAATGTGTCAAAAAAAAACACCTGTCTCCTGGACTTGGCATCACTGCCTGATTTCTGTGTGTCCTTGTTTATTACCTTTCTGTAATAGCTCACTTTAATTATCAAATGGCTGGGTAGCAACAAGGCACTCTTGAGTGTTGTAGTTTATTGCAAGGATAAGTGACAGAACCCAAAGGATGTCTCAGTGTTGTGGTGCAGGACAACAGAAGAGCCATAGAGCTAAGGAGAGGAAAGCAGGTTTTACTGAATTCCCTATATTTTTTAAACAGGAGATGAAAAAATCATGGTTAATGATGGTAACATTTAGAAATATGCTATAAAATTTCTTAAATTATTTGAATTATTATGTAACATACAATATGCATGATCAAATGTTGGGTTTAAACCATGGTATTAAAATAAAACTGTAAATATATTTATTTACTTGAAAACATTGTATGTGTCCTTGTTGACTTTGCTGCTTAAAACATCCTTTTATGATTCAAGATACAAAAACATTTTTGTTTCTCTAACAGTTTTCTAGAGTTTATTCTTTTATTCTGTTCTTTTTCTATTTATTGTCTTATTTTAACATTTGAAACCCATAAATGTAGATAATGTAAGAAATTCTATTACCTGTAATAAAGCACTCCTCTGATAAAGATTTTTATCAGCTTGAATGGTCAATATCATTTTGAAGAAGAAGAAAGAATTCAATTAAAGATATTTTGACTAGGATGCAAGGGAAAAAAGAAATGTATTAGCAAGTAGATTAAGTCAATAAAGAAAGGTACTTCTTTCCTCAAAAGCAATGTAGCAAAAATTGTCAATACAGACAAAAAAGCCACCTAACCTGAAAAGCTACCATTTTATGCTTGCTCTTTAACACCAGTAAGACATTTCAGGCTGCTTCCTCAGAAACCCTTTTTTTTTTCTTTCATGTAATTTTTCTTTTTTAATGGGATTGTGCTGAATATACATCAATGAACATGTTTCTAGGTTAATTTTACTTTCATGGTGAAATATATTCAGACTCTCCAGAAATGTTTATTATGTAGTTTGTCCATTTAACTATTAAAATGTTTTACATTTCTTCAATTACATTAAACGTGAATTAAAAATAGGGATTAATGGCATGGTTAGTTTTTAGAAAAATGTGCAAGAACCATTATAATTAGTGCACTGTATTCCAAGGTGTAACAAAACTGAGGTTGATGATTGCTTCTCAAAGGAGTAGCAAGAAGCATAAAAGTATATCTGACAGCTGCAAATAGTGCAGCATCAGTATTTATTGATGAAAGGAGCATTATGCTATACTATTATGCCTCCATATCTGTCTGAAATACCCTGACAATAATTAACTAAAAATAGGAGATGAACAAGCTTAATTATATTTATTTTCCAAATGAGTGAAGTGGAATTTGAAGAGGTTGAGTGACTTCCTCAAGTTCATGTAACTTTTCTAACAGACATTAAAGTTCTAGATTGTGCTGTAGGTGTTTCAGATCAAAAGTCAGGATTTTGTTTTGTTTTCCTGACTTCAGAATGCTGGTGGACTGCATGATTGCAAAATTCAATACAAATTATACATGGATTACATATGTGAATATATACACACTTGTATATTATACATGCATTATATATTATTAAAGGTTGGGTTTATCTTAAATCTGCATTATAGTCTAGGCTTAATGGTGATGATATAGATTTACTATGTGAATACCTGTCTAAGATGTATAATATATGAGCTAAGGAATTTATTTTATAATGTTAAGAATTATTTTTTCAAATATAAAGAAGTGCTTAGAAGGAAAACCAGGAACAGTTTTGCTAGATGTTTTGACAGTTATTAACATATATTTTATTTATATCTTGAATCATTTTGAAAGTTTAATTTTTCATTCCCTGAAATGTATGCATGTTAAATGTTCTTATTTACAGTATTTTAAAATATAAGTCACTTATCATTCTTGGTTAGATTTATGACATATAGCTGTGTTTTAAATGATTTTTTAATGAAGACTCTAAAGTAAGTATATGTTACTATGCACATGTGATTTTTATTATGGAACACAAAAACTTCCTTGCTAAAGTTTTCAAAATTGCTATTTTTCATAGTTACCTAAATTTGATATTGTTTTAAATATTTGTTTATTTAGAAAACAAAATGTACTTTTCCATATTTAACTTGCTGCTAGAGGCAGGAAAGTCCAAATTTAATAACAGCATGCTTTTCATGATTTTGTGTTTTGTGCCCACATGTTCACACAGGACTCTCTAAATGCAGTTCTATCATATCTTAATTTCTTACATCTAATCACTCTTTCTAAAAGAAATCTTTGTCTTGGTGCTTTTTGGGGCAACAGTAATTGCCATTATGATATGCTGGCACGTTTAAAGAAAAAACTGATACTAATATATATTTTCAAACACATCAGTTTCATTTGATGTATGTACTTGACACAAGCCCACATGTCAATGATTGACATACATATCCTCCATTGAAAAGAACTGTTACTCTTGATATTAATAAGCATTAAGAACTGTTAGAATTTCCCATGCCTTCCAAGTGATGTCTGTTGGATATCTAAATTTGCATAATACATTTATACCATTAATTACAATGGAGTAGAGTAGGATAGGCTGTAAAATGGAGAAAAAATGAGAGGTTAGCACTTTTCTTACTTTATTTTTTACTACAAACCAAACGTCTTGAGTATATTCATTGGGTGTTCTTTTAACTCTATTTTGTGAAAGCTTTTCTCTTCTCCTCTTTGAATGCTGTATATTGATATACATATAGGAGGTTGATGAACAGGAGGATCAAATGATAATAAAATATTTTCTGGTAAATGTTCCTAATACCTGAAAACTATTTGTTGCATCCTTAATTTATACACATCATGGTCAGATTGTATACACATACACATATATGAAATAAGGAAACCCTTATTTTAAATTATCTTCTTACCAATTTCCTTTCTTAAAGAGGAGGAAATTTGATGAAGTAGCATATGAGTATTCCTAGGAAAGAAAGGGAAAGAGCAATGACAAATATAAATGCAGAACGGATTCTGATGAAGAAAAACAACAAAGCAAGGGTAAAATGATTGTTGAATACTTCCCCTTAAGATTTAGTTTAGATTTTCTTTTAAGCTTCCAATTTTAAAAATATATATAAGACTTAAAAGATGAAAGAAGTTTCCCCTCAGCTATAAAGTAGAAGAACCAGTAGCTTAAACTTTGATAAATAGTCTGGAAGCCTTGTGTATTAATACATGTTGAATATAATGACCAGGGAGAGTGAATAAATGTCATGCCTTTTTACTCAGGCTCTTCATGGAAGATTTCTTCTTCATAACGTTGGCAAGATTCTTGACCTGGAAAGAGATTTATGTGTATCTTTTTTTCCACTAAGAATACCAGAGTAAACTTGAAAGAACAACTAACTTCGTTTGGCAGTAAATATGCTACACGGATTTTAATTTTCTCTGCATCATGGTTTATATATGTTTTAAGAAGTTACTGTGTTAATGTAGATTCAGGGCTTAACTTATATTACTAGTACAATTTTTATACAACTTTATGATTTTTTGGAGATCTTTATCATCATACTGCCATTTTGGTTGTAGCCACATGAATTTGAAGAATAGGATCCTGAAAATTAATGAGTAATCTCTGAAAACCTAACTTCTGTTTTAGTAACGCAAATACAACATAAGTAAAAAATTATATATGCATAAACCCATACTCTATATTGTTTTTCTAATGCTTTTTATCATAGTGTAACCTTTAGAAGCCCCCAAAAAAACTTTAAATTAGTTTGATTTTTAAAAGTGAAAAGCATCTTGTAGTAGAATGTGATGTATACATTGGAAATTTATTGCTAGTTTTTAATGAAAAAGAATATGCAATATCTGGTGAGCGAGCACAAAAGATCAGATGATCAAATAAGACTCATACAAATCATAGATCTTAGCCAATATCAAGCTTATACTAATCATTTCAAAGGTACTGGCCATCACGCTCCGGTGAAAGAGGAAAGAGGTCTGCCAGGTTGGGGACAGCTCTCCCAGTTCTTTTATCCCACTTTGGAATCCACTCTCTGATTCAAGCTAAGAAATCAGATTTCCAAGTGAGATTTTATGGGGTTACCTCACACAGCGGGAGAAATGTTTCATTGATGAAGTATCTTCATTTTATATCCCAACAATATGAATTCTTCAGGGAGCCATGTTCATAAAGATTCTAAGTTTATTTACTCAAATCAATCCTTAACCAGGGGCATACTGTTATAATTTCCATTGATAAGGACCCTCCTTCCAGCAGCTATTACTAGTTTATTTTCCTGGAGATCTAGTTTTTATGTTGGCAAGGTTAGAAGAGGTTACCTCCCTTCTTTTACTTCCCCTGGAGAAAAGCCAGTTGCTTTAACTCCCCCTTCTCACCTGCTCCATTTCCACAGTTCATTCTGAAAGTGATATTATATTGGAGTGGAATGAAGCCCAGTGTCCTAGATTTTTCATTTCTCTTTAATTGAAAGGAGAAGACCTTATAGAAAGTTTATCTGACCAAAATTGCACTTGTTTTGGGTTTCTCTTCTTTGTTTTCAATGTTTCAAAACAGTTTGAGGCAAGTGTTAGGAGATTGCTTTTCCTGAAGGATATGTTTCCCTTTATTTTTCACTTAAGGCAAGCTTTCGTGAATTGCAGTTTTTGAAAGTCAAGAAATTTGTGATTCAATTGGGGGAAAAAATTAAAATTCCTTAAAATAAAGTTTCTGTTAATTGATGTATGCTGTAATATACCACATAAGAGACGGTCAGCTTATTTAAATTTATATGTCATATTTAAAGTTATAAATACTTGTTTTAGTCTTTGCTTCCATTTGCTATTTATACAAAATTACTCCTGTTGGGATGATAATCCATTCAACTAATTGGAATAGAGTGAATTCTTCATTTTCTTCTTTCAGTTATGCTATATACCTCATTATGTATTTTATTGAATATAAAATGTCTAGTTTTAAGATATTTGGGATGTGGGTTTATTTATGTAAAATCTGTTGTTTTGTATTTTCATCCATTTGGTATATATAAAAAGTACACTAGAAAAATTCCCATAAGAGAAAACACATATAAGAAAAACTGAATCCAATATCTGCAGCCTGATTTATCTGTTCTGTTGCTGTTCCACAAACGGACTGTTTTGTTTCTACCAAGTCTTAGTGCCTTTACTCACATCAGTCCCCTAACCTATAGAGCTGTTTCTTTTCTCTCAACTTGTTCACATGAAGAGGAAACCGAGTTCCATATTCCCAGGATTCTCCAGGCATAATTAAATTCTACTCTAAATCATTCTGCCGTTTAATTATGGCTACCACTTTTTTATTTTGCTATGTGTCAAGTGCTGTTTTAAAGGCTTTACATGTTTTAAGTATTAATTCTTCACAAAAGCCTATGAGGGAGCTACTGTTACGTGACACCATATTGCAAGCAAGAAAGCTGAAATACAGAGAAGTTAAGAAATTTGCACCAAATTACTTTCTAGAAAGTTAGTAGGCTGTGTTTAAGCATAGGCCCTCTGGATCTAGAGCCTGCACTTTTTTAAAGTTTTTTTTTATTATTATTATTTTTTAACTTTTTAATTGAAGTATAGCTGATTTACAATGTTACCTTAGTTTGAAGTGTAAACCATACTGATTCAGTGCTTTACAGAATAACTCCATTTAAAATTACTGCCAAATATTGGCTGTATTCCCTGTCCTGTACAATATATCCTTGTAGCTTACAAGCTATACGTAGTAGTTTGTAGCTTTTAATCCCTTACCCTTAGCTTGCACCTTCCCCTTCCCTCTCCCCACTGGTAACCACTAGTTTGTTCTCTGTATCTGTAAGTGTTTCTTTTTTGTTATATTCACTTGTTGGTTTTTTTTTAAGATTCCACATGTAAGTGATATCATATGGTATTTGTCTTTCTCTGTCTGACTTATTTCAGTGACATACACCCTCCAGTTTCGTCCATGTTGTTGCAAATGATAAAATTTCATTTTTATAGCTGAGTAATATTCCATTGTATATATATATATATATATATATATGTATCACATATTCTTTATTGATTCATCTGCTGATGGACACTTAGGTTGCTTCCATATCTTGGCTATTGTAAATAACGCTTCTGTGAACTTTGGGGTGTATGCATCTTTTTGAATAGTGTTTTCATTTTCTTTGGATATATACCCAGGTGTGGAATTGCTGTAAAATATGGTAGTTCTATTTTTAGTTTCTTGAGGAACCTCTGTACATCCATGTTGGCTGCACTAATTTACATTCCCACCCACAGTGTACTAGGGTTCCCTTTTCTCCACATCTCACCAACATTTGTTGTTTGTGTGTTTTTTTGATGATGCCATTCTAGCTGGTATGAGGTGATAGCTCATTGTGGTTTCCATTTGCATTTCTCTGATGATTAGTAATGTTGAGCATTTTTCATTTTCATTGCCTATTGGTCATCTGTATGTCTTCTCTGTAAAAATGTCTATTCAGGTCTTCTTCCTATTTTTATGCAGTTTTGCTTGTTTGTTTTTTGGTATTAAGTTGTATGAATAGCTTATGTATTTTTCATGTTAATCCCTTGTTGGTCATCATTTGCAAGTATTTTCTCCCATTCAGTAGGTTGTCTTTCTATTTTGTCCATGGTTTCCTTTGCTATGCAAAACATTTTTAAGTTTAATTAGGCCCATTTGTGGGTTTTTTGGGGTTTTTGTTTTGTTTTGTTTTTTTTGGTATGCGGGCCTCTCACTGTTGTGGCCTCTCCCATTGCGGAGCACAGGCTCCGGATGCACAGGCTCAGCAACCATGGCTCACGGGCCCAGCCGCTCTGCGGCATGTGGGATCTTCCCGGACCGGGGCACGAACCCGTGTCCCATGCATTGGCAGGCAGACTCTCAACCACTGCACCACCAGGGAAGCCCCATTTGTGTATTTTTGCTTTTGTTTTCTTTACTTTAGGAGACAGATCCAAGAAGATATTGCTGTGATTTATATCAAAGAGTGTTCTGCCTATGTTTTCTTTTAGGATTTTTATGATTTCTGGTTCATAGTTAGGTCTTTAATCCATTTTCAGTTTTTTTGTATATGGTATGAGAAAATGTTCTAATTTCGTTCTTTTACATGCAGCTGCCCAGTTTTCCCAGCATCACTTATTAGCAAGACTGTCTTTTCTCCATTGTGTACTTTTGCCTTCTTTGCTGTAGACTAATTGACTGTAGGTGTGTGGGTTTATATCTGGGCTCTGTATTCTGTTCCATGGACCTATATGTCTGTTTCTTTGCCACTACTATACTGTTTTGATTTCTGTAGCTCTGTAGTATAGTATGAAGTCCATGAGCATGATGCCTCCAGCTTTGTTCTTTTTTGTCAAGATTGCTTTTGTAGTTTGGGGTTATTTGTGGTTTCATATAAATTTTAGTATTATTTGTTCTAGTCCTGTGAAAAATGTCATGAATATTTTGATAGAGATTGCACTAATTCTGTATCTTGCTTTGTGTAGTATGGCTGTTTTAATAATAATAATCCTTCTAATTCATGAACATGAGATATATTTCCATTTCTTTACTTCAGTTTCCTTCATCAATGTTTTAAGATTTACAGAGTATAGGTCCTTCACCTCCTTGGTTAAGTTTATTCCTAGGTATTTTGTTCTTTTTGATGCAATTTTAAGCACGATTGTTCTCTTGCTTTTTCTTTCTGATAGTTCATTATTAGTGTATAGAAAAGCAACAGATTTCTGTATATTAATCATATCCTGCAACTTTACTGAATTCATTTATTCTAATAGTTTTTCAGTGGAGACATTAGGGTTTTAGAAAACCCTAACGACATCATACAGTATGAGGCCATCTACAATTAGTGATAATTTTACTTCTTACCTTATAATTTGGTTGCCTCTTATTTATTTATTTATGTTTTTTCCTTGTCTGATTGCTGTGGCTGGGACTTTCAATATTATGTAAGTGAAAGTGACAGGAGTGGGCATTTTTGTTTTGTTCCTGATTTTAAAGGAAAAGCTTTGCTTTTCCCCATTAAGTATGATGTTAGCTGTGGGTTTGTCATATATGGCTTTTTTTATGTTGAGATATGTTCTCTCTGTACCAAATTTGATAAGAGTTTTTATCATGAATACATGTTTAATGTTATCAATTTTTTTATGAATCTATTGCAATGATCTTGTGATTTTTATTCTTCCTTTTTTAATGTAGTGTGTCACATTGATTGATTTTTGGATATTGAACTATCCTTGCATTCCTAGGGTAAATCCCACTTGATCATGGTGCATGATCCTTTTTATATATTGTTGAATTCAGTTTGCTAACAATTTTTTGAGGATTTTTGCATCTGTATTCATTAGAGATATTGGCCTATAATTTTTTTTATTTAATGTTTGTCTGGTTTTGGTATTGGTTTGTTGTCTGGAATGAATGACATGGAATGGAATGGAATTTGGGAGTATGGAATGAATTTGGGAGTATGGAATCTCATGGAATGAATTTGGGAGTATTCCCTTATCTTCAGTTTTTTGGAATAATTTGAGAAGGATAGGTATTAGCTCTTGTTTATATGCTTGGTATAATTACCCTGTGAAGCCATTCAGTCCTGGACTTTTACTTGTTGGGAGTTTTTGATTACTTATTTAATTTCACTACTAATGATTTATTTGTTCAGATTAGCTACTTCTTCCTGATTCAGTCTTGGAAGATTGTATGTTTCTAGAAATTTATCCATTTCTTTTAGATTCCATAAACAAAGATCAGTACTTTAAAATCTGATAAACTTGCTGTTTAAAGTACTGGTCTTTGTTTATTTTTTTTTCAGAGCAATTATAATTATGAATAAGCATACTAGTATTATAAACATAAGCAAATGAAAGGTACTGTAGTTCCTGGTGGAGAGAATAATGGCTAATGTTTATTAGGTACTACTGTGTGCCAAGCAATATTCTAAATGCTTTATGTGTTGTCTCATGTAATCTTAAACAAAAACAAGATAGATTCTGTTATTCTCATTTTACAGAGGAGGATATTAAGGCACAGCAAGGTGATGTAAAATTCCCAAAGTGATAACATACGAGTGATGAGAGAGCTGTGTTATGAATCCAAGTGGTCTTGATTCCAGAATTCACCCCCTAATCACTTCACTATATGGTGCCCCCAATGGAATGCAATAACTGAATCCATGGTTATGCTGCAGAAACAATTCCAAATTTTAGTGACTTCAGTATCTTTTATTTGTTTCTTTATTGCTCATGTCTATTGCTGGCCAACAGACAGCTCTCTGCCCTCACTGTAAGACTCAGGTTGATGGAACAATCTTCATCTGTTATGTTGCAGCCTGTGAGAGAAAGAGTGTCATAAATTGCACAATGGGTCTTAAACTTCCACTCAGAAATGTCATATGACACTTCTCACGTTTCATTGGTCAAAATAAATTAAGTTGTATAGTCACAGCTAGTAAAATCCAAAGGGCAGGGAGGACAAATCAGTCATATGCCCAGATGTGGGAAAACCATGAAAAACTGGCACACAGCACCAATGACTACTATTACATCTTTCTACTTTTCTCTGAAATAAGCTGGTTTTAATTAAAATGTGAAAATTATTATTTGTTAAGTATGCTGACATAAACATCATTTGATTCCATCATAGTTTTCAGAAAAACCTAATACAAAAATTTCTAATTCTGTAAGTGAATATCCCTCTGTAAAATGTTGTGTGTATATAAATGCTGTCTCAATTTTTGACATATGACATACATATATTGTACCATATTCTTCAGATATATTTCAGTCATTTCACTAGATTTTGAAATATTTCTATTTTTAATAAAACATTTCTGTTTATAATCAACAATCTACTGAGTTGCCTAGCATTTGTTGATGTTACCACAGTAATATTCTAGCTTGTTTTAACTATTTTAAAATAAATGATCATACCCATATCTATAATAGAGAGGTTTTTTCTGGGCTACTTGATTCTAAGTATCATTAGTGTACTTGTCAGAATAATTCATAGTGACAGTGCTATTCCACCAACGTTTTTTAGTGATTTACCTCCTTAAACCTTATCATTAAGCACATTTTTCCTCTGGAAGTATCTCTAGAGATTTTAAGTGACAAGTATAATATTTTAAATGTGTGAACAAAAATGACTTTCTTGTTCCCAAACAATATGCTATGCTTGATTCAGAAAGAGATAATTTGCATCAACTGAAGCAAATAGGTTTCCTTTAATTTTTTCCCCTCTCATTTAATGTTAAAGCCTACCAAATTATCTCCTAAGTCATGTATTATATTTTCAACTTTTATGATGCAAACAACAATCACCTTCAATTCCCACAATACACAATACACATTTTTCTTTAATGAGAATATTATCTATGAAACTTTAATTTGTAAACAAATCAAGCTACATTGTTCTGCATGCCTTCTTTTTACTGTTTGAATATAAAGTGAAATCCTTGGTATTATTTCCTTCCAATCTATAATTAATTTGTTGATTCCAATATACTAATTGAATCAAGCTATTTGTATTGTAAGTAAAATAGGTCAACGTTCATTATATCAGTATGGTAGTTTGCATTACCAAAGCTATCATTTACTTTAGCTTTAGTCTAAATATAATAATAATATATATTTGTATATATATGAAATTAGGATTCTCACTATTTTAGACTTATCTTTTCCAAATTCATATTCAGAATATAGAAAATAATTAAGTTGAAAGAGAGCATTAATCAAAATGTTAGGAATATATATTTTGTATTCTCAATATTTTATTCATATTTATACTTGTTTATATTTGTATCATACAAGATGAAAAGAAAATTTGTAAATACTAGAAGTATGATTGTTCTATGTATTCCTGTCACAGTTTTGAATTGTATCAATAGAATTTTTAAATATACAAATTACGGAAAGATATTAATCCCTTATGGAAAGATACTAATGTTTGTCAGTAATTAATTTTCTAATGTTTGTCAGTAATTAATCCCTAATGTTTGTCAGTAATTAATTTTCTAAGTTTTAAAATATAGGTTGACATTCTTAAGCAATTTTTATGCATTAGAAATATCAAAAAAGCAGAAATAGAAAAATGAAAACCACCAAATCATTGAGTATTTAGTAAGAGGTTATTGTGCATGTAAGAGCAATTTGCAAACTGGGTGCCTTCAAAATCGAAGACTAATACGAAGCTTAGGGGCATGATGTAACAGGCTGACTTAAAAGTGAAAGTGAGGACATTGCCTACTGTTTAAAATGATTGATTATTACAATGGGTGCTTCTAGAAGGCAGGGGATTGGTTAAATTGATTATCTCATACCACTTTTAGGAAGATGACTTGTTTCTTTTATGATTGTTGGAGTCATTTACAGGAAATAACCCAAGTCAAGTTTTGATTACATTCATGAAATCAGCTAGATTTAGTTTGCTTATGTGACTTGAATGGTTTTGTCTGCTCAGGGAATTCTCAAGTCCGGTCTCTGTTTTGTATCTGATTTAATAATTCTCCACTTTTGGCCATTATTTTAGTAGGCTGAGAGTATGACCAGGTAGTATGGTGTGACTCTTGGTTACCACTATTGATGCCAGAAAATCATTTATTTGTTGTTTCCACCAGTTGAGTCATCAGGAAGGAAGGTCATTAGTTGCAGTTAGCAACAATTGCATTATCATCATAGGCTTGGGTGGTAAGATCACTGAGCTCTTCAGGTTTTCTAATCCTGATGGATATCATTTGTTATGGGAGTGGCTGCTGAAAGACACTTAAAATCTTTGAGAGAACACAACGCACTAGAGAGGTTAATATGTTGGATATAAGGAAAATAACAGACAAGGATTAAAAAATTCCCCAGAGTAGAGAGTCCCAGAAGCCAGGGTATAATCAACTAAATAACCTAAATGGGTTATAATCAGATTCAAGTTTTACCATTTGAAGTCAATCTATTTTTATTTTATTTTTTTTTTTATAAATTTATTTTATTTATTTTTGGCTACATTGGGTCTTCGTTAACTGCATGTGGACTTTCTCTAGTTGCTGCAAGTGGGGGCTACTCTTCATTGTGGTGCACGGGCTTCTCATTACGGTGGCTTCTCATTGTGGAGCATGGGCTCTAGGCACACGGGCTTCAGTAGTTGTGGCACGTGGGCTCAGTAGTTGTGGCGCACGGGCTTAGTTGCTCCGTGGCCTGTGGGATCTTCCTGAACCAGGGATCGAACCCGTGTCCCTTCTATTGGCAGGCCACTTCTTAACCACTGCGCCACCAGAGAAGTCCTACTTTTATTTATTTACTAAGGTGCTTGCTGTGTTAGCAATCACATATCCCCATGATTATTTAGGACAGGATGAACATGAGGAATTTTTTTTAAAATTGAAGTTTAATTTACATACAACATATTAGTTTCAGGTGTAAAAATATAATGATTTGACATTTGTATACATTGTGAAGAGATCACCACAATACATCTAGTTACCAACTATCACCGTACAAAGTTAGGAATTTTTTCTTGTGATGAGAACTTTTAAGACTTACTTTCTTAACAGCTTTCAAATTCGCAATACAATATCATTGATTGTAGTCAACATGATGTACCTTATGTCCCAATGACTTATTTATTTTATAACTAAAATTTGTATCCCTTGATCCCTTTCAACCATTTCTCCCACCCCCAACCACCCTCCCCTCTCACAACCATCAAACTATTGCCTTTATCTGTGAGTTTTGTTCCTTTGTTTTCTTTTTCAGATTCCACATATAAGTGAAATCATATGGTATCTGTCTTTAACTTATTTCACTTAGCTTAATACCCTCAAGGTCCATCCATGTCTTCACAAATGGCAAGATTTAATTCTTTTTTATGGCTGACTAGTATTCCATTGTATTTATATAACACATCTTTCTTACTTATCCATCAGTGAATCCTTAGGTTGTTTCCATATCTTGGCTATTCTAAACAATGCTGCAGTGAACATAGGGGTCCATATATCCTTTCAAATTAATGTTTTTGTTTTCTTTCAATAAGTACCCAGAAGTGGAATTGCTGGATCATGTAGTAGTTTTATTTTTAATTTTTGGGGGAACCTCCATACTGTTTTCCATAGTGGCTGTACCAATTTACCTTCCCACCAACAGTGCATTAGGTTTCCCTTTAATCCACATCCTCAGCAACACTTGTTATATTTTGTCCTTTTCATAATAACCATTCTGACAGGTATGAGATGATATCACATTTTGTTTTGATTTGCATTACTCTGGTGATTAATGATGTTGAGCATCTTTTCGTGTGTCTGTTGGCAATCTGTGTGGCATCTTTGGAAAAATGTCTGTTTGGATTCTCTGCCCATTTTGTAATCAGATTTGTTTGTTATTGAGTTTTATGAGTTCTTTTTATGTTTGGATATTAACCACTTATCAGGTACATGATTTTCAAATATCTTCTTTCATCAGGTAGGTTGCCTTTTTATTCTGTTGATGGTTTTGTTTGCTATGCAGAAGCTTTTCAGTTTGATGTAGTCCCATTTATTCATTTTTGCTTTTGTTTCCATTGTCTTTGGAGTCAGATTTTGTTTGAAATATCACCAGGAGTAGTGTCAAGAAGCTTACTGTCTATGTTTTCTCCTAGAAGTTTTATGATTTCTGGTTTTACATTCAAGTCTTTAATCCATTTTGAATTACGTTTGTGTATGGTTTAAGATAGTGGTCCAGTTTTATTATTTTGCATGTGGCTAGCCAGTTTTCCCTACACTATTTATTTATTTATTTTTAAAGTTTTAATTTTATTTATTTTTGGCTGCATTGGGTCTTGGTTGCACACAAGCTTCTCTTGTTGAAGAGCACAGGCTGTAGGTGCATGGGCTTTGGTAGTTGTGGCACATGGGCTTAGATGCTCTGCAGCAAGTGGGATCTCCCCGGATCAGGGATCGAACCTGTGTCCCCTGCATTGGCTTGTGGATTCTTAACCACTACACCACCAGGGGAGTCCCAACCTCTACATCATTTATTTACAAGACTGTCCTTTCCTCATTGTATACACTTGTGTCTTTTGTTATAAATTAATTTACCATCCATGCTTAAGTATACTTCTCGGCTCTCTGTTCTGTGTCACTGATCTGTGTCTGTTTTTATGCCAGTACCACAGTGTTTTGATTATTATAGCTTTGTAATATGGTCTGAAATCAGGAAGAATGATGCTTCCAACTTCGTTCTTCATTATCGGATTGCTTTGGCTATTTGGGAATTTTGTGGTTCCATAGAAATTTTAGGTTTGTTTGTACTGCTTCTATGAAAAATGCCATTGGAATTTTGATAGGAATTCCTTTGAGTAATATGGACATTTTTCAGTATTCTTCCAATCAATGAGCATGGAATATCTCTCCATTTATGTGTATCCTCTTCAATTTCTTTCATTAATATCTTATAGTTTTCAAAGTGTAGATTTTTCATGTCATTGGTTACATTTATTCCTAAGTATTTTATTATTTTTGATGCAATTGTAAATGGGATTGTCTTCGTAATTTTTATTTCTGATAGTTTTTCGTTGGTACAGAAAAAATGCAAAGATTTTTGTATATTGATTTTTTTTCCCTGCAACTTTACAAAATTTGTTAGTTCTAACAGTTTTTTGGTGGAGTCTTTAGGGTTTACTTTATATAAAAACATGTCTACAAACAGTGACAGTTTCACTCCTTCCTTTCCAATTCTGATGCCTATTTCTGTTTCCTTCCTAATGGGTCTGGCCATGATTTCCAATACTATGTTGAATAAAAGTGGTGGGAGTAGAATCCTTCTCTTTCACCTGAATTTAAGAGTTAAACATTTTTGTAGTAACCCATAAGGGAAAAGATCCTGAAAAAATAGATATATATGTATGTATAACTGAATCACTTTGCTGTACACCTGAAACTAACACAACATTGTTAATCAACTATACATCAATAAAATAAATAAGGGATAAACTGAGGTTTTTTGCCATTGAGTATGATGTTACCTGTGAGCTTGTCCTATATGGCCTTTATTATGTTGAGGTGTGTCTCCTCTATAACCACTTTGTTGAGAGTTTTTATCAAAAATGTTTGTTGAATTTTGTCAAATGCTTTTTCTGCATCTATTGAGGTAATTCCATGATTTTTATTCTTCATTTTGTTAATGGAGTGTATCACATTGATTGATTTGAGGATGTTGAACCATTCTTGCATCTCTAGAATAAATCCCACTTGATTGTGGTGTATGATCCTTTTAATGTATTGTCAAATTTGATTTGCTAATTTTGTTGAGGATTTTCACATCTTTGTTATATTAGCTATGTATTGTCCTGTAATCTTCTTTTTGTGTTATGCCCTTATCTAGTTTTGGTATCAAGGTAATGCTGGCCTCATAAAATGAGTGTAGAAGTGTTTCTTCCTCTTCAAATATTTGAAATCATTTGAGAAGTGTGATTATTAACTCTTCTTTAAATGTTTTGTAGAATTCACCAGTGAAGCCATGTGGTCCTGGGCTTTTGTTTTGGGGGAGCTTTTTGATTACTGACTCATTCTTCTTACTGGTAATCAGTCAGTTCACATTTTCTGTTCTTCGTGATTTAGTCTTGGGAGATTATAAGTTTCTAGGAATTTATCCATTTCTTCTAGGTTGTCCAATTTGTTGGCACATAATTTTATGTAATAGTTTCTTATGATCTTTTCATTTCTTGGTTATCAGTGGTAATTTTTTCTCTTTAATTTCTGATTTAATTGATTTTAATGCGCTCAGTGGTTCTAGCTAAAGTTTTGACAACTTTGTTTATCTTTTCAAAGAACGAGCTCTTAGTTTCATTGATCTTTTCTATTGTCATTTTAGTCTTCATTTTATTTATGTACACTTAGATCTTTATTTCTTCTACCAACTTTGGGCTTTGTTTTTCTTTTTTATAGTTCCTTCAGATATAAATTTATACTGATTATTTGAGATTTTTCTTGTTTCTTGAGGTAGATTTGTATCACTATAAACTTCCCTCTTAGAACTGCATTTGCTGCATTTCATAGATTTTGGTATGTTGTATTTCCACTTTCACTTGTCTCAAGGTTTTTTGGGTTTTTTTTCTCCTTTGAGTTCTTCATCAACCCATTGGTTTTTTAATTGCATGTTGTTCGATCTCCACATATTTGTGATTTTTCTAGTTTTCTACTCATAATTAGCTTCTAGTTTCATATCATTGTGGTCAGAAAAGATGCTTGGTATGATTTCAGTATTTTTAAATTTATTGAGACTTGTTTTGTGGCCTAGCATATTATCTATCCTGGAGAATGCTTTATGTGCACTTGAGAAAAATGTGTATTCCACTGCTTTTGGATGGAATGTTCTATATATGTCTACTAAATCCATCAGTTCTAATGTGCCATTTATGACCAGTGATGCTTTGTTTTTCTGTCTAGGCCATCTATCCATTGTCGTAAGTGGCATACTAAAGTCCCCTCCCGTTATTGCTGTCAGTTTTTCCCTTTGAGTCTTAATATTTGCTTTACATATTTAGTTGCTCCTATGTTGGGTTCATAAATAGTTTAAAATGTTACATCTTCCTTTGGATTGACCCCTTTATCATTATGTAATGTCCACTTTTGTCTTTTACTGCAGTCTGTTTTAAAGTCTATTTTGTCTGATATAAGTATAGCTACCCCAGCTTTCTTTTGGTTTTCATTTGTGTGAAACATCTTTTTCCACTGTGTTACTTTCAGTCTTTGTGTGTCCTTATATCTGATGTCATTCTCTTTTAGACAGCATAAAGATGGGTCTTGATATTGTATCCATTGAGCCACTCCATGTCATTTTTTTTGGAGAATTTAGTCCCTTTATATTTAAAGTAATTATTGATAGTATGTACTTACTGCCATTTTGTTAATTGTTTTCTGACTGTTTTGTCTTTTCTGTTCCTTCTGTTCTTTTCTGTTCCTTTCTTCTACTGCTTTCTTCCCTTGTGTTTTGATAACTTTCTCTAGTGTTATGCTTAAATTCATTTCTCATTATCTTTTTTGTATTTACTACAGGTTTTAACTTTGTGGTTACCATGAGGCTTAGTCTGTTTTAAGTTAATAGCAAGTTACATTTGAATGCATTCTAAAACTCTGTCTTTACTTTGCCCCAACATTTTATGTTTTTAATATCACATTTTACATCTTTTTGTGTATCCCTTAACTAATTTTTGTAATTTTAATTATTTTTACTAATTATGTCTTTTATTCTCTATAACTAGCTTTATAAATGATTAATGCACTTTCTTTACTATATATTTATTTTTCCCAGTGAGATTTTTACATTCATATGTTTTCTTACTAATTAATGCCCTTTCTTTTCAGCTTAAAGAAGTTGCTTTAACATTTCTCATAGGGCTGGTTTAGTGAGGATTAACTCTTTTAGCTTTTGCTTGTCTGGAAAACTTGTTATCTCCCCTTCAATTCAGAATGATAACCTTGCTGCATAGAGTTATTCTTGCTTCAAAGTTTGTTGTTGTTGTTTCATTTTGTTTTGTTTTTTTCTTTGAGCACTTTGAATATATCACACCACTTCCTTTTGGCCTGGCATTGAACTCTTGAGCTGCCCACACAGCAATAGGCATGAAGGTTATCCATGTAAAATCTGTGTGGCCATTTCTCTGAATTCTACTAGTTGATAACAAAGACTCAAAGCCAATTAATAAGATTAGAATCTGATAATGGATAAACTGTAGCTTTCTATTGAAACAGTATTTTCCATAGTCATCCCATGTTTATCAAAAATATTTACAGTAAAACTGATTCATTTTGTAAAATAAGTCTTGTCTTATTAAATTTGGATTTATTATTTACAGAAATGTAGTAAGAATATTAATTCTATGCATATATTCAAACATAACATTTCAGTCAAAGCTTTGGTAATATCCAAGGGGCTTTATTGGCTCCATAAAGTCAACCTTAGTTCTTTAAAATTGTCTGGTAATAAGGATTCTCAGATGAGATCTTTCAAGTATCTTTAGGCTATGAAGCCAGGCTCAGGACTTGTCTAAGTTTGTACTTACAGTGAGAACAGATTATTTAACTTATGTAAATGCATACATTATCATGAAAAATAAAACTATTTAATGAGTGTGTCTTAATTCTGGAGGGATCAGGTAGGAAGAAAAAGATAAATGTTTTAACTTTTGTTTACAAAATTACAAATTGCTGTAAGTTGTAAATAGCTTAAAAGAGAGGAGAAAAATGGGTTCTTTAAATCTGGAAAAGAAATCATTAAAGACCCAACATTGTTTTAAATGAAGTCATACAAATTATAATTATCAGTTCGTTGTCTCCTGTAATTAAATTTTGTTTGGCTTCATCTTGGATGAGAAGCTTATGAATCAATCAATTTTCCATTAGAGTTTTAGAAATTCTTACCCAGTTCAGTATTATTATCTTAACATTATCAGAAACCTGTATTTTAGGGTACTTGTCAAGGTCTTTTCCATGAATCCCTTTGAAGATGTATTTTTACCTGTAGTTGTTTGTAAATACCCATTATCACATCATACATCTCCACCATGTACAGTGTTGAGTGATTATCTCTAAGAGGTACAAAAAAGGCAGTGATACTTTTGTTTCATTGCAAAACAGATTGGGATAGAGGTGTGTATAAAGAATCACAGTTAGTTAATGCCAACTCTCTGACCCAGACTATATTCTAGGATCCCAGTTAAAATTATATTTTAATCAAAAGAGAAGGTAAAGTGAAAAGAAGAAAAAGAACCCCAAAAGGTAATAGGCAGTCTTGATAACATTTTGAATGTTATATTATGGATTAATGCTTTAGAGAATGAATGAGTTTGAATTTCATTTTATCATATTTCCTCTGAGCTATCACCCTGAGATCTTATAAATTTAATTTTTTTTTTTCTCTGAGACTAACTAAACTTGATGGAGACTGAAATGTATTTTTATTATCAACTACATCTGCTGGTGAAAATCCAAATAAACAAAGAACAAAACTGAATTATGGTGCTGCATTCTAATATCATCACCTACTAATCAAATATAGAAACTCTTAAAAAAGGAAAACATGTTGAATTAGCACAGCCTTAGCCATCTGGTTCAGAAAGGTAGGGTGGAAGTCATCTCTGCTTTCTGTACAGGCTTTTGTAGAACTGTGGATTCAGGAGGCATATTTATAGCCCTTTAACAAGCGTACATGGTAATTAGAAACAGCAAGGTTTCTGCCTGCATAGCTTGGTTATCTTGACTGTGGAGATAACCACTTTCAGCTGACCCCAGGGTACTCTTGAAAACAATGTGATTGCACTGTAGAGTCTCTATTTGTTTATCCTACATGTAATTGAAACAGAGCTGACATGCTACTCTGGTGCTCCCCTGCCATACACTCTTAGTGAACCATATGTTACATTTCCAAGTTTCACAGGTATGGTTTAGCATTGTTAATCACAAACAAGTGTGAGATTTCTCATTTCATTGTTTTTCATTCAACAATTGTTTATTGGGTGTCTCCCAGGTACTCGGGGTAGGCACTTTTGTAAGCACTGTTAGAGGGAGTATATGACTCGAAATTTCACTCAGGATTGATAGAGATTAACAGAATAAATTACAAATTTCATCTTACTAATAAGTTCCTGAGTGTGATTTCTCAGGAACATAGACATTATGAATCCTAATAGCTCACACTTCACATCAAAGTGTTGATGAACTAACGTCACATCTCTCAATGGTTCTGGATTTGTGGACTTAGTAAAGTATAGAAGAAAATGGCAGTGTACCCTTAACTCATAGCTGCTTTTCTTAGCACTCATGTCCAAGAAGAGGTAATAAAACTTACTTTTGAAAAAAGTACTCAGTAACTGAATAGTTTGTCTAGGAACTCCATTCAAAAGATGAACCTTTGGGACGAAAGGGAAGAAAATACTGTGAAGGACATAACCACCTTTTCAATAGAGAATGTTTTAAAAAGTAGAGGAAAAAATGTTCAGTTGTCTTCTTCCTTTTGGTAAAACGTTTCTTGAGAAAGAAGAGTACCGAAAGTGTGGGTAAAGCGTTCTTCTGTGCAAGTTCTCATGAATTCTATTGGCAGCATATTCTGTAGAAGGCTCACAAGGTTTTTTAGAAGTCCAATATGATAAAAGAAGAAAGAAATATATTTTGTAAATAGTAATGAAGACATGCTATAGAAAGCCATATTTGATTAACTCTTGGCGTGTCCTTCAAAGAGAAATAGACTTTGATGTCTGGTTTCCTGTAGACACATTTGAAGACTTTCAGTGAGCATGGATAGTTGTGATTTTTATTCTCAGTGCTTCTAAATGCCGTATTCTGTTTTTTATTATTGCAAGTAGAAGATTTTCTAAGGAGGCAATATTGAGGTAATTATTACACATGAGCTCTAATATTTAGGCTAACATTTCCTGATCTAGATATTTTTCTTTCAGCATCTTTGTTTTGAAAGATAAATAACTGGTTGACAGTTTTTGGTTTGACAGTTGGGTTTCACCTGGTTGAAATGCATGAACATTTCTTCCAGTTAGTGACATTATTGATGGCTTTATCAAGCTAACACATGACAATGATTTGTCCCAGGAGTTGGTTTCATATTTAGAAATACACTGCATTGGAGGAGAAAGAGGCCCAGGGCCTGGAAGGTGCAGAGCTGTACCCACATTTCCCGTAGAACTTTGGAACATCTATCAACGGACATGTGACAATATACAAAGAACAAACAACAGTATAGCAGCTTTCACAATGCAATACAAAGCTCAGATACAAATATGCATCCTAGTGTTTGGAAGCTGATACCTCTCTTACTGAAGGAAGAAATTTTAGTGAAAAAGAAGAAGTGGGATGTCAAAGAGACAAATCAGCAAGCAAAAAAAAAGTATAATGTGAACAAAAGACTTGGAAGACAAGTGCTCAGATGCAACCCACAAAATGAAATCAGCTGTTTGCGCAGTGTTGTCATGAATCTACACACATTTTAAATGTATTCAAATATTTTGTATTTTACAATAAAAAGTCTTAATTTTGTTCATTTCTCATGTTTCATTATGTCCTTTTTAATGTACCTCTTTATTGTTCATTATTTTGTCTTTTATGGTAAAATTGCCTTGCAGCCAACTAGTTACATGGCAAAAATGTTTGCAGCAAAGATGCTTGTGGCAAAGATGTCTATGAACCTGATACTTAAGATACTGAACATGAACTTTCCCAGTCATAGTAAGATAACTCTCTAGTATTCTCTGAATGTTAATTTTATATACATACACAGCATACACAAACACACCTTTATTTTCTCATCTTACTATCATGAATAGGAAAAAAACACTTGTCCATTTTTCATGGAATATTAAGAAAGAAAAACTAAACTTAAATCACATTGCAAGAAAATTTGCTGGTAAAGGAGCCTTTCATGGAGGCATAAATCAATCAGAGATGATTAAAGGCATTTTCTTTTTGTTGATTCAGTAGCAAAGTATTTATTAAAAGGTAGCAAAGTATTTATTAAAAGGTGGCAAAGCAAATGCTTGAAAAGAAAATATTAAGTCTAATTGTAAGAGAGGAGAGCCAGAGGATGAAAATCTCTAGGTAACTGATGTTAATTCCTTTTTATTACCCTTCTTAGAGCAATGAAACTCAATCAGAGCAATTTCCCATCCACTCCCTCACCCTCCCAGGGAGCATCTGGCAGTGTCTTGAGACTTTTTTGGTTATCACAGTTGGGGAATGTTACTGGCATCTAGTGGGTAGAGGACAGGGATGCTCCTTAATATCCTGCAATGCACAAGACAACTACCGACAGCAAAGAATTATCTATCCCAACATGTGAATATAGCCAAGGCAGGAAACCTGCTTTAGATGTTAGCTGTGAACAATGATGAAATCTTTATTGATAACTAAGATGTTTTATAGCACTTGTCAGGAAAATAACAAAGGGCCTTGTTTACTATCTCACAGTTGTACTTTCTGCCTGGGAAAGCATGGTAATGTCATACTCCTAGACACATTGTTTCTCTAGTTTCCTTCTTACAACTGACTCAGAACTGAGTGTGTTTTATCTCAAGGTAGACTATCATGTTGTCTAAGGTTACCTCTGAAGAGTTCTGTTTTCAGCCCATCACCTTCCCATGACAATGTTTGAGTCAAGGTATCTAGGGAAATAAATTTTAATTATAGATTGCTTTTACATGTGCTTCTACCTGCCTCCATCAAGCTCCGGAAGATCATATACATACTGTATCCTAGAAACACACTTGAGATCCACACAGACAGAAATCTAAAAATGCTTCTGAGTTTTAAACATTTTTTTCAAAACTCTAAATTTAGGGATGATAGGAAGAAATTATGTAGATCACTTCTTTCTTAAATATTTATTTACTTTTGGCTGCATTGGGTTTCTGTTGCGGCATGTGGGATCTTTCATTGCAGTGCATGGGCGCTTCCTAGCGGCATGTGGTCTTCTCTCTAGTTGTGGTGTGCGGGCCCAGTAGTTGCAGTGCACAGACTTAGTTGACCGTGGCATTTGGATCTTAGTTCCCCAAACAGGGATCAAACCTGCGTCCCCTGCATTAGAAGGCGGATTCTTAACCATTCGACCACCAGGGAAGTCCCTATGTAGATCATTTCTGCTTTAATATTTGTCTTCTTCTATCTATCCTCTAATATAGTTTTGCATGTTATTTTTCTGTATAAATGACCTTCTTACATAATTTTTTTGAAATTGCCTATTGACATCCGTATGTGTTACATTCATATATTTTATCATCTGATTTTTTGTTATAGTTACAAAACCAAAAATGGCTCTAGTATATTAGTGATAAACTTTTTATGTAAACCAGAAAGTTTAAAATATTGGAAATTAAGTTGATCATCTTAGAAAAATCAAGGAAAATATTTTTTCTAATTTAATTTTAGGAAATCGATTCTCACTTAAAATAGTGTTTTTATTTTATTTTGTTTTTATTGATTTTTTCATTTTAAAAAAAGATTTATAGAAACAAAAATGTTCTATTATATACAATAAAATTTTTCTTATTAGCAATAATCATTCAATATTTATTGATTAGTTACTATTGACACGGCATTGCATAGATTATCCACCCTAGAAATATTTTAGAATATATTAGTATTTAAATAATTGAAAGTTAAATAAGGTAAGGAGAGGAATAGACTTCATTTCACCTGCATCCATTTTGACACATGTATGCTTATATACATACAAATATATATACTTTCATACATATATGTTTAATAGTTACAGATAAATATTCCTTTATTTTTTCTTTCATGGATATGTGTTTGTGTTTACACTTAAGTATGTCTGTATTTTATAGATAAATTCATATTTTTATGTAGAGAATTGTGTATTGATTCACTTATTTTTGATCCTTTACCAAATAACTGGATCCATAGTATAGGTTTTAGTGAGTTACTTTTATCTGTAAACCTTCAAATAAAAAGCAGCAGACTTTAAAAAAAAAAACTCTATCATCTTGTAAGTCCACATCAGTTTATTCAGTAATCTCCTGAGCAATGCACTAAAATAATGAAGCTCTGTAAAATTGTCATAACAGAAGAGGTTCTTATATTTTTCTTCAATTGTATTCCATGTTGCTTCTCAGCAAACAATGTATACCCTCTATTATGTTACCCAGTTTGGTAAAAGTTTGTTGATTTTTATTGACAAATACTACCATTAAATCATTATTTTTGTTAACATAGCCCTTTAGAGATATATTTTATAGACCACATTTGAAAGCTATACTTTCTATAATGGTTTATTTATTTACTTATTTAGTATGTGACTACATGAAACCAAATATCCTGTATTTCCAGCATGAAATATATTTTTCCTGCTTCAAAATGAGAGGATTCTAGAGAACTGATAATAATGCATCAATATTTATTCTTTCTCTCAAAGCCATATTTTATTATAATAAGGACATTTTTATAGTTAAAATTTTAATTTTTATTGAATTTCAACAATAAATTAGCTACTTTTATCATTAAATTTATTGTTTTTAATTTATACTTAAAAAAATTTTATTGCAATATAGTTGATTTACAATGTTAGTTTCTGCCATACAACAAAATGAATCATTTATACATATACATTTATCCACTCTTTTTTAGATTTTTTCCCATATAGGTCATTACAAAGTATTGAGCAGAGTTCCCGTTGCTATATAGTAGGTTCTTACTAGTTATCTCTTTTATATATAGTAGTGTGGAAATGTCAGTCCTAATCTCCCAGTTTATCACCCCTCCTTTCTCCCTGGATAACCATAAGTTTTTCTACATCTGTGACTCTATTTCTGTTTTGTAAAAACAAAAAAAAAAAGTTCATTTGTACCATTTTTTTAGATTCCACATATAAGTGATATCATATGATATTTGTCTTTCTCTGACTTATTTCACTCGGTATGACAATTTCTAGGTCCATCCATGTTGCTGCAAATGGCATTATTTCATTCTTCGTTTAGGGCTGAGTAATATTCCATTGTATATATGTACCACATTGTCTGTAACAATTCCTCCATCGATGGACATTTAGGTTGCTTCCATGTACTGGCTGTTGTAAATAGTACTTCAGTGAACATTGGGGTGCATGTGTCTTTTCGAATTATGGTTTTCTCCAGATACGTGCCCAGGAGTGGGATTGCTGGATCATATGGTAGCTCTATTTTTAGTTTTTTAAGGAATCTCCATACTGTTCTCCATAGTGGCTGTACCAATTTATATTTCCACCAACAGTGTAGGAGGGTTCCCCTTTTCTCCACCCCCTCTCCAGAATTTATTGTTTGTAGATTTTTGATGATGGCTATTCTAACTAGTGTGAGATGATACCTCATTGAAGTTTGATTTGCATTTCTCTAATAATTAGTGATGTTGAGCATCTTTTCATGTGCTTTTTACCAATCTCTATGTCGTCTTTGGAGAAGTGTCTCTTTAGGCCTTCTGCCCATTTTCTGATTGGGTTGTTTGTTTTTTGGTATTGATCTGCATGAGTTGTTTGTATGTTTGGGGGATTAATCCCTTGTTGGTCACTTCGTTTGCAAATATTTTCTCCCCTTCTGTGAGCTTTTTGTTTTGTTTATGGTTTCCTTTTCTGTGCAAAAGCTTTTAAGTTTAATTAGGTCCCATTATTTATTTTTGTTTCTATTTTCACTACTCTAGGAGGTGGATCAAAAAAGAGCTTGCTGTATGTCAGAGAGTGTTCTGCCTATGTTTTCCTCTAAGACTTTTATATTATCCAGTCTTACATTTATGTCTTTAATCCATTTTGAGTTTATTTTTGTGTATGGCATTAGAGAAAGTTCTAATTTCATTCTTTTACATGTAGCTGTCCAGTTTTCCCAGCACCACTTATTGAAGAGACTGTCTTTTCTCCATTGTGTCTTCTTGCCTCCTTTGTCATAGATTAGGTGACCATAGGTGTGTGGGTTTATCTCTGGGTTTTCTATCCTGTTCCATTGATGTATATTTCTGTTTTTGTGCCAGTACTGTACTGGCTTTATTACTGTATCTTTGTAGTATAGTCTGAAGTCAGGGAGCCTGATTCCTCCAGCTCCGTTTTTCTTTCTCAAGATTGCTTTGGCTATTCAGAGCTTTTTGTGTTTCCATACAAACTGTAAATTTTTTTCTTCTAATTCTGTGAAAAATGCCATTGGTAATTTGATAGGGATTGCACTGAACCTGTAGGTTACTTTGGGTAATATAGTCATTTTCACAATATTGATTCTTCCAATCCAAGAACATAGTATGTCTCTCCATCTGTTTCTGTTATCTTTGATTTCTTTCATCAGTATTCTATAGTTTTCTGAGTACAGGTCTTTTGTCTCCTTAGGTAGGTTTATTCCTATGTATTTTATTCTTTTTGTTACAGTGGTAAATGGGATTGTTTCCTTAATTTCTCTTTCTGATTTTTCATTGTTAGTGTGTAGGAAGCCAAGAGATTTCTGTGTATTAATTTTATATCCTGCAACTTTACCAGATTTATTGATAAGCTCTAGTAGTTTTCTGGTGGCTTCTTTAGGATTTTCTATGTATAATGTCATGTCATCTGCAAACAGTCACAGTTTTACTTCTTCTTTTCCAATGTGTATTCCTTTTGTTTCTTTTTCTTCTCTGATTGCAGTGGGTAGGACTTCTAAAACTATGTTGAATAGTCATGGTGAGAGTGGACATCCTTGTTTTCTTTCTGATCTTAGAGGAAATGATTTCAGTTTTTCACCATTGAGAATGATGTTGGCTGTGGGTTTGTCATATATGACCTTTATTATGTTGAGGTAGTTTCCCTCTATGCCCACTTTCTGGAGAGTTTTTTTTTTTATCATAAATGGGTGTTGAATTTTGTCAAAAGCTTTCTCTGCATCTATTGAGATGATCATATGGTTTTTCTCCTTCAGTTTGTTAATGTGGTTGTCACATTGATTTATGTATATTGAAGAATCCTTGCATCCCTGGGATAAATCCCACTTGATCATGGTGTGTGATCATTTTAATGTTTTGTCAGATTCAGTTTGGTAGTATTTTGTTGAGAATTTTTACCTCTATATTCATCAATAATATTGGCCTGTAATTTTCTTTTTTTGTGATATCTTTGTCTGGTTTTGGTATCAGAGTGGTGATGGCCTTGTAGAATGAGCTTGGGGGTGTTCCTGCCTCTTCAATTTTTTGGAATAGTTTGAAAAGGATAGATATTAAACTCTTCTCTAGATGTTTGACAGAATTCACCTGTAAAGCCATCTGGTCCTGGACTTTTGTTTTTTGGAAGATTTTTAATCACAGTTTCAATTTCAGTACTTGCGATTGGTCTGTTCATATTTTCTGTTTCTTCCTGGTTCAGTCTTGGAAACTGTACCTTTCTAAGAATTGTCCATTTCTTCTAGGTTGTCCATTTTATTGGCATATAGTTTTTTGTGTGTGTGTGTGTGTGGTACGTGGGCCTCTCCCTGCTGTGGCCTCTCCCATAGCAGAGCACAGCCTCCAGACATGCAGGCCCAGTGGCCACGGCTCACGGGCCCAGCTGCTCCGCGGCATGTGGGATCTTCCCAGACCGGAGCACGAACCAGCATCCCCTGCATTGGCAGGCAGACTCTCAACCACTGTGGCATATAGTTTTTTGTAGTGTTCTCTTATCATCCTTTGTATTTCTGTGGTGTCTGTTGTAACTTCTCCTTTTTAATTTGTAATTTTATTGATTTGAATTCTCTCACTTTTTTATCTTGATGAGTCTGGCTAAAGGTTTATCAATTTTGTTTATCTTCTCAGAGAACCAGGTTTTACTTTCATTGATCATTGCTATTGTTCTCTTTGTCTCTATTTCATTTGTTTCTGCTCTGATCTTTATGATTTCTTTCCTTCTACTAACTTTGGGTTTTTTGCTCTTCTTTAGTTTCTTTAGTTGTAAAGTTAGGTTGTTTGTTTGGAAATTTCCAGTTTCTTGATGTAGGATTGTATTGCTGTAACCTTCCCTCTTAGAACTGCTTTTGCTGTATTCCATAGGTTTGGATCAATGTGTTTTCATTGTCATTTGTCTCTAGGTATTTTTTGATTTCCTCTTGGATTTTCTCAGTGATCCATTGGTTATTTAGTAACATATTGTTTAGCCTCCATGCGTTTTTGTTTTTTACAGGTTTTTTATTCCTGTAACTGATTTCTAATTTCATAGTGTTGTGGTTGGAAAAGATGCTTGATATGATTTCAGTTTTCTTAAGTTTACCGAGGCTTGATTTATGGCCCAAGATGTGATCTATCATGGAAAATGTTCCATGTGTACCTGAGGAGAAAGTGTATTCAGCTACTTTCAGATAGAATGTCCTTTAGATGTCTAATTAAGTCTATCTGGTCTAACGTGTGATTTAATGCTCGTGTTTCCTTATTAATTTTCTGTCTGGATGATCTGTCAGTTGGTGTAAGTGGGACATTAAAGACAATATTGTCTTACTGTCAATTTCCCCTTTTATGGCTGTTAGCATTTGCCTTATGTATTGAGGTGCTCCTATGTTGGGTGCATATATATTTGCAGTTGTTATATCTTCTTCTTGGTTTGATGCCTTTATCATTATGTAGTGTCCTTCCTTATGTCTTATAACAGTCTTTATTTTAAAGCCTATTTTATCTGATATGAGTATTGCTACTCCAGCTTTCTTTTGATTTCCATTTACATGGAATATCTTTTTCCAATCCGTTAACTTTCAGTCTGTATATGTCCCTAGGTCTGAAGTGTGTCTCTTGTAGACAGCATATATATGGGTCTTGTTTTTGTATCCATTCAGCCAGTCTATGTATTTTGGTTGGAGTATTTAATTCCTTTACATTTAAGGTAGTTATTGATATGCATGTTCCTATTGCCATTTTCTTAATTGTTTTGGGTTTGTGTTTATAGGTCTTTTTTCTTCTCTTCCTCTTTTGTTCTCTTCTCTTCTGGTTTGATGATCATTTTTATTGTTGTGTTTGGGTTGCTTTTTCTTTTTTGTGTGTGTATCTACTGTAGTTTAGGGGTTTACTGTTCTCATGAGGTTTTGTTATAGCAGTCTGTATAGCTACAAGGTTGTTTTAAGTTGCTGGTATCTTTCCCACCTAGAGAAATTCCTTTAGCATTTGTTGTAAAGATGATTTGGTGGTGCTGAGTTCTCTTAGCTTTTGCTTGTCTGTAAACTTTTGATTTCTCCATCAAATCTGAAAGAGAGCCTTGCTGGGTAGAGTGTTCTTGGTTGTAGGTTTTTCTCTTTCATCTCTTGAAATGTATTGTTCCACTGCCTTCTGGCCATTCAGAGTTTCTGCTGAAAAATCAGCTGATAACCTTATGGGGATTCCCTTGTATGTTATTTGTGGCTTTTCCCTTGTTGCTTTTAATATTTTTTCTGTCTTTAACTTTTGTCAGTTTGATTAATATGTGTCTCAGCATGTTCCTACTTGGGTTCATCCTGTATGGAACTCTCTGCACTTACTGGACTTGAATGAGTGTTTCCTTTCTCATGTTAGGGAAGTTTTCAGCTATAATATCTTCAAATATTTTCTCAGGCTCATTTACTCAATATTTCACTAGCCATTTATCTTATGAAAAATGATTGGATCAGTATATCACAAAAAGTTGAAAGAATTTTTTTATATAAAATTTTTTTTATTTATTTTTGGCTGTGTTGGGTCTTCTTTGCTGTGCGTGGGCTTACTCTCATTGTGGCGAGTGGGGGCTACTCTTCGTTGTGGTGCATGGGCTTCTCGTTGCAGTGGCTTCTTTTGTTGCAGAACACGGGCTCTAGGTGTGCAGGCTTCAGTAGTTGTGGCACGCACGCTCAGTAGTTGTGGTGCACGGGCTTAGTTGCTCCGCAGCATGTGGGATCTTCCCGGACCAGGGCTCAAACGCGTGTCCCCTGCATTGCTAGGTGGATTCTTAACCACTGTGCCACCAGGGAAGTCCCAAAAGAATTCTTATTATAGTTCTAATCCTGAGTATCTCAAAAAATTGATAATGTTAGCTTAATATTTTTCCTATTAGTTCACACAAATAGTGCTTTCAGCTTCCACTTAGTGTGGGACTGAATGAAAATATGTACCAAGTGAAAAACAAATGTAATGCATAGGTGGTCTGCATCTTTTTGTGAATTATTCTTTGTAAATCCTAGTGAAGCAAGTTTCACCTACTGAAATGTGAAAAAATTTAAAATCTATTATCATAGCTTTGAAATTCATTCTTGTGTATAGATGGCAAGCAGTTTATTTATTTAAAAATAAAGATGACCACTAAGTGATAAAATGATTGATTTTCATCAAAACTCCTATTCTGTAGAGTTGACCAGTGACTGAAATAGCAATACCATGCAGAATAAACACTTCTCTGAAGGCATATTTAGTATGAGTACCTAAAGTGAAGAGCTCAAAACACACACACACACACACACACACACACACACACACACACAGAGATGGGAGTAGAGAGAGAGAAAAGGCTGAAAAGACCAATATTTTTCTGTATCAAGGTGTTTGTTTTGAGACTATGTGATTTATCTGCCCTTTTTACTTATGGCTACTAATTTTTTCCTATAATGAACACATATGTTTTATGATAAGGGAGTGAGATTTATTTTTTAAATATATGAGGGAGACCACATTTGATAATATATAAAGCTAACAGCCAGAGGGCTGATGCTCAAAACCCTCCAATGACTTCTAACCTCACTGTGGGTGCAACTTGAAGTCCTTACACAGCTTACGCCCACCCCATTCACTTCTCCAACCTCTTCAACTTCCCTCTCCACCCATAGGACTTTGCTGTCACTACACTGCCTTTGTTTCTTCTCTGTGCACGTATCTCCAGCCTCGGGGATTTTGCTCCTCTGATCCTTCTGCCTGGTATTATCTTCTGCCAGATACCATCATGCTCAGTGCCTCACCTCTTAGAGTCTTTCATGGCCTAAATAATATTGTAAATACTCAGCTCACATTCCCTGTTTCCCTTTCTTTCTTAGTTTTTCTCTTTAGCCCTTGTCACCATCTAACATGTTAATATTTTATGTATGTATTCCCTGTCTCCCTATTTGGGTACAAACTCAAGGAAGGCAGGGATTTTAGTCTTTTTTTTTTTTCATTACTATACCTCTGCACTTAGTAGAGCAGCTGGTCACAAGCAGACAGTCAGTAAGTATCCTATGAATGAAGAATGCCAGGGGCCTGCAAAGCACAAGGCAGCTGTCGCTTTTCAGGAGTGCCATGCTTATTTGGTTTTAATCCCGGATACAAGATATGGAAAATCACTCCCAAGAGACTGCAGCAGGCAAACATTAGCTCACAGAATAAGGCAAATTGACTGAAGGAAATTAAACCAACAAGCATAGACATCCTGCAATTTCAGGTCACATTAAATCAAAGTCCCAACAGTAAACACTCCCTCGAAGTGCTTCTCAGACTTTTCATATTGTGTCACCTATAGAAAATGATAATATTTGAATAGCATATTGGGGTAAATGGACAAAGTTGCTTGTGTCCAGAAGATACTGCTGCAAGATATTCCACTCTGACAGGTATCTCATTACCCTTATAATAATATCTAAAATCCTTAATCTGGTTTATAACCTTATGTGATCTGATTCTTGATTTTATTTTATTATTTTTATATTTTTATTTTTATTGAAGTATAGTTGATTTACAATGATATGGTAATTTCTGCTGTATGGAAATTTCTCCAAAGAAGAAATACAAATGGCCAATAGGCACATGAAAAGATGCTCAACATTTCTAATTATTAGAGAAATGCAAATCAGAACTACAATGAGGTACCACCTCACACCGGTCAGAATGGCCATCATTAAAAACTCTACAAATAACCAGTGCTGGAGAGGGTGTGGAGAAAAGGGAACCCTCCTATACTGTTGGTGGCTACGTAAATTGGTACAGCCACTCTGATTGCCGATTTTAAACTGACAATGTCCCCGGGTAGAGAACCTTTGTGTCTCTTCAAATAATTTAGGTAACATCCAGCCTAACAGATCATTGCATGTTGACGTACAAAATGATCAAGAACTAGGACATCTGCTTTGGCTCCTGAAAATAATAAATTAATTTAAATTTGCACCTGCAAGGAACTTGAAAAAGTTATTTTCCCAGTTGGGAAAAATAGAGAATAATGCCTTAGAGTTTGAAGAGGCACTTTGAGCTACGGGAGAGAGCTTCTAAATTAGCTAGGGGACATACAAATTCCAGTACCTAATTAAGAGCACCTGTTGGACACATTTGTAGAATCCTTTTGGGGCTATTTTTGAAAATGTGTTTATGGTGTACATCAAGTTTTATTTAATGTTTAAGACTCGTGAATGTTCTCTGTATTAGAAATAATCCATATTTTATGATCGCTCACAATCCAGATGTAAAGTACATGGGCAAAGCAGCTACACATTAAGGTAACTGTCGCTCTCTGCCACTCCAGCTTGTTGTGATAAGATTTGTAAGTAACCAGTCCTCTGCTAGTTTCCCTATCTCCTTTCTAAATTCTCTAGGAACTGAAAAACAGCAACAACAACAAAAACCCAGCAGGGTGACATGGCTCAGCTCTTGTCCTCAAAGCGCTGTGGCTATTGGTTATATCCCATGTGGTTTTCCTATCTACCCCTTGGGTAAGGTCTGTCTAGGAACATTAGATGACATGTCTGTGATTGAGTTTATAGTAAACTTTTTTGTTTCCTTGCACTAGAGCTCTGGGGCAGGGCATATGTTATGGGGGAAGGGATGCTTCACTGTAATTCAGCCAGGTGGCCGAGGCCTACTTGCCAACCTTAAAGGCAGGCCTCCATCCTTCTGTCCCTGTTTGTGTTTACATTATTAAAGTATAAGTTTCAAAAAGTTAAAAACATACTTCATACAACTATAAAATGAGTGTCAAAGATTTTATTCAATACAGTAATTAAATAGGTTATCAATGAGATGTTAAAATTGTTTCAAATTGCATTTGAGTAACTAGAAATTTATAGGCAATGAAGAATGTTAGAATAAGATTGCTGGGGTTTTCTGTTCATCAGACAGAAATTATTTGCATCTCTACTGTAAATTCTATATGGTTACATCTGCTCCTACAGAATTATAAAATAGCCTCAATAGGAAAGTCAGTGCACCATGCACAGCACTGCACAGAAAGAACACCCAGTAATCTCTTAACTTGTTTCCAACATCTGTACCCTATTATATCTCTGAGGTCACGTCCTCAAACAGCTCCCTAAAATTGTTTTTGAAGAATGTGGACTATTAGATTTTTAGCTCCTTGTTTGGAATTGATTGTTAACGTTTGAAAACCTCTTTGTTATTGCTGTTATTGCTTATTTCTCGATAGTATGCCTTGAGTTAGTTAACGCCTCACTATCTTAGGTGCTAGTCCTGACAATAACAAATGCAAACCTCAGACCCAAATGGCCAGCCCTGATGGCCTCAACCAGATATACAGTATGCGCTCAGAGAAATTCTGAGAAATACACTGCACCATCCGTCCTTACTTAAATGTTTTATTAGTGTTTTTATTAGGCATTTTATTCATCTTCTTGCTGCAGTAATAATGCATTCTAAACTTCGCCCAAACCCAGTGGCAGCAAACACTCATTTCTTTGCTCATGGGACTATGGTTTGCCTATGGCTATGCTGGGTTCTACTGTGATTAACTGGGTTTGATTCCAGGCTGAGGCTCCACCTGCTTCCTCATTTTTCTAGAACTGGGGGCCATTCAGGGCATATACTACTTGTGCTAGATTGCCAAAGGGCAGAACCATATCAAGTTGCATGATTATTGCATCACGTGTCATAGGATCCCCTTAACCAAAGTGAGTTTCTGAGCAAAGCCACGTCCATAGAGCAGGAAGTATTCTCTGCCCACAGAGGGAGCAGGCGGAAACTTAATGTTAGATTAACAAAAATCCAAACTATCACAGACATGTATTTTAGGAATAAACCAATTCGTAGGTAATGTAGCTTAGCTAAGATAAGCACTCCCTGGGGTGAATTGCACACAAGGAATCTTTTAGAATTCTAGCTGGATATACAGAAGTTAATAGTAATGATATTTCTATTTCTTGAACACTTACTTCTGCTAAGTGCCAGGCACTTGGTCAGATGTTAGGACCCATTTTCTCTGATACTAAAAATAAAGCACCAGGTAAATTTTTATAGATAAACAAACTGAGGCTCACAGAGGGTAAATTGTCCAGAGTTCACACCATTAGTAAGTGGCAGAGCTGACTTTTTCTTTTACTTATAACTTACTCATGTCAGGCGTTGTACTAAATGTTTAGAGGTCTTGCACCATTTAGTTCTGAAAATAACCATAGTAGGTACCTCCACTTTTTAATGAGAAAACTACGCTTAATAAGATTAACTTACATGCCAAAGATAAATCAGACACTCTTAGCTGGGACTTCAGTATATAATCCATGATCAGATGAAAGAATAGACCTCAAATTCTTAATGAAGTTCTGCTTCTGAGCCTTTTCTTTTTCTCCTCTGATAGCAATCTACCTGTCTTCCTCGGTCAATCCGTATCTTGACCTTCAATCATGGCACCTCTCTTCTTCTTGCCTGTGACCTCTGAGCTGTTTGCCTTAATTTTGCCTTTTGATGCAGACCCATTGTACTCTGGATCTCCCATTTTGCTGTCTGCTTCAGACTAATAAGCCAGTTCAGTCTATTGATCATACTGTTTGCTTCAGCATTAGGTTTGCCTGTGCTTCTCCCTGAATTGTGCTCCAGCATTACAGCTCAGCAAAAATGCCTAAATTCCATCCCTTGAAGATAAGGAAATAGATTCTCCTTGTAATAATTGGACACTTAATGCTATGAGTTAGAATGGAAAGATACCTGAAATTGTATTTTTCAGGGCATGTCTATTCACATTGTTTTCATTAATCCTTCATTCTTTTTTAAAAAAGATTTCATGTAATGCTTTTATATACAAAACACTGAGAAGCACAGTTCAGGAATATAGAGATGAAAATTAGACATTACTCGGAAATGGATTCCGCCATTAAGAAAATTATACTCACTAGAGAAACTACATAGCAAAATAGAACACCTGGTTTCTAACCTTTGCATCCCTCCTTTCCCCACAGTAGCGACATTTGATCCCTCACCCACATTCTGGTATTTTGTCAGTCTTTATCCATTGCCCCTATTCCTCTTCTACCTGGTCTGCGTTGTTAGGCTCAGTGATACCTCCTACCTGAAAGCTTAATTGCAACTCAATCCTAAGCCAGTCTGGACTGAACTACGAAACAGATTTGTCTGATCTGCACCCCTCTCAGCCTGTCCCCAGTCTAGAGGAATTTAGTATTGTCTTCCTCCTTTCTATTTTTCTGTGAACTCATGCCTCGCTGCCGACCAGCGGGCTCTCATTTTGTGTCAAAGCTTCAATTGCTTGCATCTCAGAGTTCTTATTGGAGTAATGGAACCACTGTACCTGGAGTCCTGACTCTCGATCCTTGTTACAAGAGCCAGAACTATGTTCCTATTCTTAACTATTAGACTAGACCAGGTCGAGGAGTTTCTATGAAGTTATGAAATAACTTCAGAACCTTAATGTAGCTAGGCACTGCTCTGAGTGCTTTACAAATACTACAGGGGAGGTAGTATTGTTGTCTCCATTTTGTAGGTGAGGTAACTAAGGGATAGAGAGGTGAAGTAACCCAGGCAGACTGGCTTGGTGTTCATGCACTTAACCACCATGCAACCTGCTTCTCAAGTTACATGTTCCACTTACAGCTGTGTTTTCATTGCCAGCCCCTCCAGCTCTAACATTGTCTGAAGTGCCTGTGTCCTCATAGGAAACAGAGCCAATGTTGAATTTGGACCCTCCGTGTCATCTCTGTTGGCCATGGTGCATTGACAAACTGAGTTTTCCCGTTAGTACCTACCTCTAGGCTCTACTTTATCCCATTCTTTTTGTTATATTTCTCAGCCTCCCACGTTCAATTGTTTACCTACCACCATTTTCTTCCTAGTCAGAGTTCACCTTCCCAGTAGCTACATTCTGATCTTCCTCTATCTATCCAGTTTCTGTCAAATGATTCTGCTTGATTCCAGTATAGACCTTCTAGCTTGCCCCTTTTTCCTACTCATATATACATATTTAAACATACGTATCATGAGGTAACAACTGTCGATCAATGCAACAACCAAAAAAGGTCAATATTATGTCATTTGATCCATCTTTCAGCTTTTTACCTTATAAATGGGGGAAGTAGGTACGTCTATACCTATATTAGATGTGTTAATACGTGTATATGTTTGAAACTTACAGAAAATGGAACCATGTGTCCAAAGCAAAAAAAAACACAACTGTTTCAAGTGAATATTTGAATATTAATAGAAGGTTAAGTACTGACAACTTAAGAATGGATTAGAGATCATTGCCAGATTATACAAATTTGACTTCAAAACAGGATTTATTAAATTGTCCATTTATACTGTAAGTTAAAATGTTGACATTCAGAAATATAAAAATCAAACGTACATGTGTTGAATTACTACTCAGCATAGTAAAAAGCATTGCAATTACAAAAGATTAGAATATACATAATAGGCTTTAGTATCAATATGATATACAGTTATCTTAAACAGTTCATTTGATTGATCTGAAAGTTGACAATTGATGTCTGAAATTAATTAATTTAGATTGATCCTCTTCTCCATTTGCCTCATGGCACTAACAGGAAAAATAAGTAAGATCAGAAGAGTCAATACTCACAAAGATTAGATAATCTCATTTCAGGAAATAAAACGTTGTTTAAAGTCCTTATTCATTGAGCACGTTTTCTCTGCTAATGAGAATTCTCATTCAGTTCTCACAGCGTATGAGAAAAGTGTTGTCCCCATTTGAGAAGAAGCTGCGATTTAGAGTGATTCAATACTTTGTCCATGGTAACATGGCTGGTAAGTAGTGGAGCCAGGAATAAGCCCCAAGTTTTGTTAAATCACTGAGCATTCTGCAACATTTACATTCTCTCAGCCTCTCAATTATGATGCAATGTTTAAAAAAACGGTCTTCTCCCATGATAAAAAATAGTGAGATATGTATGAGCGTGAGAAATGGAAGAGGGCAAAATTATTGATTTCTCCTTTGTTATAAAGCTGAAATGATGGCTTTTGCCAAATCATAGACAAAACCATGAGTAAAAACTTATTACTACTGTATTTAATGTACTATTTAAACACATGAAAGAATATTATTTTGATTGCATTGGCTTAATTTTTAATAGGAATATCTTTAATCTAAATTCAATTTGACAGTAAATTAAAGGAGTAGTTGAAATTCTGAATATTTATATTCTTGTTTAATTTGTTTCCCAGAATGTACCTCAGTGGGCCACATAACTAATATTTTTAACTGAATATAATAACCACATTACATCTGGGATAAATGTAGGGCTTGGTAACAGGCATTTGAAATATATAATGTTTAAGCAAGCAATGTATCAGAATGTACATATAGATGACAGAACATTAAGTAACAACGAAAGACAAGATATCTTGGGGTCCTACCTTCCAATTTCTAGGTAGTATTACAGGCATGAAAGGATTGTTTTTCTACACTTAGTGTAGCCAGAGTGTGCATGTTTTTAATATAAGGCTATTTTATAATTCATTTATTCACTTTTGGATAATGAAAAATTCCACTAGTCACTGAAGGCAGTCTATTAGCATTAGTGATAATACAGCCAGAGTAGCATGAAAGGAACAAATTATAACATGAATTTAGGTAATTACATTTTATTCTATTTTAGAGAAATAAAAATCATTTTAAAAATCTGAATGCTATTTTTTTTTAGTAAAATGATAGTCATACTGGATTTTAATATATTGTTAATTGATCAGATTTTTTATTTTAAATATATATATATTTAATGAGTAATTATTATTGGACATTTGTAGTTTATTGAAAATCTCTTACCAATATATTTTCATATATTGGTCTGTATGAAGGCATTTGTGAAAACTAACGTTGGCTTTAAAATTATGAAATAAACTTGATCTGAAGATCTGTTGAGGAGCATCTTGAATCTCTGAGGATGCGATCTAATGCAACCCTGGAACTAGGTTTCCTAAGTACCAGGCTTTTCGGAGTCTGTGATTATGGAAATTGGTATAGATGATAGATAAATATATATAGACATAGATATAATTTTTTAGTATCTGTTATGGAAGGTATTGTGTCCCCCCAAAATTTGTATTTTGGAGTCCTAACCCCCAGTGCCTTAGAATGTGATATTTGGAGGTTGGGCCATTAAAGAGGTAATTAAGGGTAAATAAGTCACTTAATGAGTGTGGCCCCTCATCCCATATGACCAGTATCCTTATAAGAAGAGGGAGAGATGCCAGGGGTGCTCATGCACAGAGAAAAGGCCATGAGAGGACACAGCCAGAAGGCAGCCATCTGCACACCAAGGAGAGAGGCCTCAGGGGAAACTTAACCAACTGACACCTTGATCTTGGACTTCTAGCCTCCAGCACTGTGAGAAAATAATTAGTGTCATTTAAGCAACCCAGTAGTATTTGGTTTTGGAGGCCTAGCAGACTAATACAGTATCTTACCATCTACTGAAAGATTCAAATAAAAATATTCTGTAGAACTTCAAAAGTTAGGAGTTATTTTCAAATATTTTTTCTCCTTCTCTTGTTCTTTAGATAGAGATCTAATTCTGCCATATATTAACTATGTGACCTTAAATATCTCATTTAACTTCCCTTGTATGGGGAACTTCATTTTAAAAAGTCAGAGGTTTATCTCTGAAATTGGTTCAGTTTCCTCTCAAATTTTCCATCTTTAGTATTGCAAATGTATTAAGTGTATAACAGGCAACTAACCTGAGGAAAATACTTGCCACTGATTATGGCACAGAGTTAATATCTTAGTTTGTATTAAAAAGCAATATTCATTATTAAAAAAGGTATTGAGAATCAAAATAATAAATTGGAAAAGGTAATGTATAACGTAAGAAAAACAAATTTAAATATGACTGATGAAGAAACAAAGTGAAAAAATTGTTCAGTCATCGAAATGCAAATAAAACAAGGTTTCATTTTTCATATACAAAATTTGAAGGCTTCGAAATTAACACTAATTTAGTTATAGAGCATATGACATATTTACTATTTACTATTGTATGAGTAATTAGCAATAATTTAAGTAATTGACAGAATCAAGATTAAGAAAATATTCAGGGCTTCCCTGGTGGCGCAGTGGTTGAGAGTCCGCCTGCCAATGAAGGGGACACGGGTTCGTTCCCCGGTCCAGGAAGATCCCACATGCCGCGGAGCGGCTGGGCCCGTGAGCCATGGCTGCTGAGCCTGTGCGTCCGGAGCCTGTGCTCTGCAACGGGAGGGGCTGCAACAGTGAGAGGCCCGCGTACCGCAAAAAAAAAAAAAAAAAAAAAAAAAAGATAAAAAAAATATTCAGAGCCTTCAACCCAGTAATTCTCTTTCTGGAGATCTATCTTAAAATATAAACTAAAGTAGTACAGACACTTTAAGATTAATGATTGTAGCATTATTTATAATAGTAAAAACTAGAAAAACTCCAGCGATGCAGTAAGTGAATATTTAAATAAAGCATGTTATGGTAACTTTGAACATAAACAAAAATAAAGCAGAGGCACCAAGGAAAATATTGTTGGGGATACAAGCTTTTATGTTATCAGCAGTTGTAGGTGATAAAAATATGGGTGACTGTTTTCTCCATAAACTTTTAAACATTTTCAAGTTTTCTATTAGTATTTCTTATTATGACATACGCAATTAGTTTCCTATCCCAAGCCATTTTCCATTTCTTTCTTACTAACAAAACTGTATTTTAGATAAGCATTATGCTCAGCTAGAAATATTAACTTAGCATCCCTTGAGGATAATGATGCCATCAGACAGTTGTGCTTAATGAAATATAAGCAGAAGAGATTGAATGAGGCATCCAAGAAATTTATTTAAAATGGGCAGCCACCTTTTGTTCCCTCTCCTTCCCCTTTTCATGCCCAGAATGAAAATACACTGCTGGAGGTGAAACAACCGACTTGTGACCACAAGACCACAAATATGAAGCTAAAACCCCATGCCAAGGAAGGCTTAGCAGAAAGACAGAAAGTATCTGTCTCTGATATCATTTTGGATACTGTTCCAGCCCTGAGCTATCTACCTCCAGACGTCTTAAGGGACAAAAATTAAATTCTTAATTTGTTTAAGCCATTGTTTACTTATGTTTTCTGATACTCGCAGCTAAAAGCAATCCCTGACACATTTATATAGGTATTACATATATAAATATATATACTAATTATTGTGTATATTGTATATATTTAAATTGATGGGCTTGTAAGTTTCTATATAATTGCAAATATGCATTTGCAATTATATATGTATATATACATATATATGTGTGTGCATATATATACATAAATGAATAAGAGTAGACTGGACAGAGAAAGAACTACACACACACACACACACACACACACACCTATGGACAGAGAAGGAACTACATATATGTACCTGTACATATATGTATGCGGTTCTTTCCCTGTCCAGCATATATTTATTTGTATATATACAGGTGTGTGTGTGTGTATAATTCTTTCTCTAGTGTACTCTTACTTGTGCTTCAAGATTTAGCTCAGAGGTATTCCCCCTGGGAAGTACCCTCATTCTGCTTTCTCATATCTTGAATGTTCCTTTCTTGTAATATGTATGAACTTATATTGTAATAATTTGTTTGTATATGTATCATCCCACTCCCTTTGATTATCATTTGAGGGGCAGATATAGTTTCTCAATCATCATTGATATACATTATAATGGATGATAGGTAAAAAATTGTAATGATTCACTTACATATTTTCTTTTTTTAATTTTAATTTTATTGGAGTATACTTGATTTACAGTGTGTTTCAAGTGTACAGCAAAGTGGTTCAATTATACATATATTCATTCTTTTTTAGATTATTTTCTCATATAGCTTATCACAGAATATTGAGTGGAGTTCCCTGTTCTTTACAGTAGGTCCTTGTTGGTTATCTTATATATAGTAGTGTGTGGTGTTCATCCCAAGCTCCTGATTTATCCCTACCCCCTACATTTCCCCTTTGGTAACTATAAGTTTGTTTTCGATATCTGTAAGTCTGTTTCTCTTTTGTAAATAAGTTCATTTGTATCGGTTTTTTAAAATTAGATTCCACATATGAGTGATACCATATGATATCTGTCTTTCTCTGTCTGACTTCACTTAGTATGATCATCTCTAGGTCCATCCAACACTTAGACATTTTCATTTTGATTGTTACCTCTTTAACTACATAGTGTTCTCAATTCCTTCCCAGTGACCCATGTGCTATTATGTACAAAACAGTTATTCAGTGATATCATTAATTAACTGGTAATATATGCAATACAACATATCTATTAGGGTTTCTGATATCTGCAGTTGGCACCTAAAACATGAAGCATTAGACCTGATGTTCAATGTTCTAGCATCCAGATTCAAAGAATGAGAGGCTATTTTCAAATATTTACATAGGTGGCCTTATTCAGGGAATGCACCAACGACAGTGTTGCAAGTGGCCTTGCACACAGGTTCTGAAACCACACTGTGTGGGTGTTGGCCTGAGCCCCACTAGTTACTAGCTCTGTAAATTCATGCAAGTCACTTAATCGTTTATATCTTAGATTCCTCATTGGTAATAGAAGGATAATAATAGCATCTCCTTATATTCCTTTGGTGAGAATTTAAACACTTAAAACAATGTTAGGCATTTAGGAAGTTCTCGATAAATGCTATGTATTATAAATAACGGTTTGCAGTCCACTTGAATAATAGATCCCAATCTGCCATTTTAAAAATACCTCTCAGGAGTTATCTTTCCAGAATGTCTATTATTTTCTTTTTTCATTGCTTCATTAAATCCTCAGCTAAATAATATATTTTATATTATAGTAATTTAGATTCAGGATATAATGCTGAATTTCCTAACATAGCTTCTCAATAAGAAAATAATAAATAGTTCTTTAGTATGAACAAAAATGAATCAGAATGAGGTTGAAATTATCTCCAAATTAGTTTTGTGATGAGGATCTATAGATTGTAATTCAATCTATTTCTTTGTCTCTATTAGGTTAGAGATGTTCCCTGCGGAAATGTGAAGTTTACATATTTTGTATGCATGATTTGTAAAGATGCCATTGATGGGAGTTATGTGATAGTCTTTAGAAAGCTTGTGTGATAAATTTCAGTTCTTAAATGAATTTCCTTACAAAACACTGTTCTCTGAATTTAGTTTCCCCTTTTATCAGAAAACTTTCACTGTCACAAAATACGTATTTTAATATTATGAATATCAAAAACAAAGTCAGTTGTCTCTATGATTACATTATGAATCCATTTTTTAAAAATTGAAGTATAGTTGATTTACAGTGTTGTGATAATTTCTGTTGTACAGCAAAGTGATTCAGTTATACATATATATACATTCTTTTTCACGTTTTTCATTATGGTTTATCACAGGATATTGAATATAGTTCCCTGTGCTAAACAGTAGGACCTTGTTTTTTATCCATTCTATATATAATAGTTTGCATCTGTGATTACATTAAGCATTAAATAGAATCATAAATGTATTCTGGAAGAGAAAAAAACAAATAACTACTTTTGAGTATCCTAAAATAAACGTAATTTTTTCCATGTTCCTAAGTTGTACTTTCCAGTGTGAAATGACTAATTATAACTTGCTTTCTTAGTTATATATGTGTGTGTGTATTTAAACAGTTTCTGTGTATGCGTAAATATTTTAAATTTCCATTTTTGAAAGCACAGCCAATTGGACACCTGTACATTCACCAAAATTATGCTATTTATTTATTCAATTCATTCCTTAAAGCTTTATTGAGAGCTTAACATGTACTGAGCATTCTAGGTGCTAGGGAGGAGTAGAACAGATAAAGTCCTATTCTCATGGAGATTATTTACTATATTTTACATTTTAAATGTAATGTGTTTATTTATTACTAAATAGAAGTTAAGAATAATGTTTCCAGTTTTGTACATATGGTGTATGGCATATTCCAGTAGCTCATTTATTTGTTCATTCTGCAAATACTTATTGGTTATCTAATATGAGCTAAGTACTTGTGATAGTTATTAAGGCTATTTACAAAGACACTTGAGATTACAGTTTTCTGCTCTCTCCCATGTTACTTGCTTTGGAAAATAAAATGTAAATGGGAGTCACGACTTCTGTTACTTTGAAAGATTTAAAGGTCAAAGTGATCCTGGACAATGTGGCAAATGGGGGCTCCGTTTAGCCTGTGTGATTGAGTGACTGTGATGAACAGAGCTCCATTCCAGATTCACATTGCCTTGTAGACTGAGGTAAAAGATAAGTCCACTGTGTGAAGGCATGAAATGTTGGAATTGGTTTTGTTAATTAGGCATAACTTAACATATGCTGACTGATGTTGCACCATTCTAGGTGCTGAAGATCTGCCTATATAGAGCTTATATGTTCAAGCAATGAAACTAAAAATTAAAAATAATAACGGTAAATTGATACTTAATATTGTTACTGAGTCCAAGCTCATACTGCTCGCCATACAACAGGCCAATAAATTGAGAGACGAGTTTTGGGGGCAAGGAATATAGCAACTTTATTCAGAAAGCAGAAACCAAAAAGATGATGGACTAGTGTCCCACAGAACCGTCTTGCCCAAGTTAGAATTCAGGCTTCTTTTATACTAAAAGGGGCGAGGGTGTAGTTGATTGTTGCCGACTTCTTGATGCCGGGATCCTTTATTTTTGCAGCTTTCCTCCGAGGTCTGGTCACAATGTTTCTATAAATCTCTAACAAGACAAATATTATTCTTTATTCTATAACTTTTTATCTCTATATGAATGGAAAAGTGTTATACCTTTACAGGTCAGAGCGTTGAGAATGAGCTATCCTGTGTAATTCAGGCTTTAGGCAACATTCTTTTCTTTAGTGATTAGCTTAGAGCAAAAGCAATAGAATACAAAGGTTAAAGTAAAGGAAACAGATCCAATATGGAGTCAGATTTGTTCTTCCCTGTTACAATATGAAGACAGATAGTGAAAAGTGCTATTAAAATAATAAAGAATGACAGTGGATGCTATTTTAGATAGAATGTCAGGAAAGTCATTTCTGCAGAAATAACACTTGTTCAGAGCCCTGACTTAGAGAAGGACAAGAGCCCTCAGGGAATGCACTAGCAACCATGTTGCAAAAGGCCCAGCACACAGGTTCTAAAAGCAAACTGTGTGGGTCCAGGCCATACCCACCAGTCACTAGCTCTCATGAATATCTGGAGAAACAATAGTGAAATGTGGAGGCTCTGAGGAAAGAGAGGGCTCCATGTACCCTAATGTGCCTGCAGGAGACTGAGCAAGAGGGAGACTTGTAGGAGGTAAGCACTTAAAGGTTGTGTGAGTACACAGATCAAGTAAGGTCTAGTAGACCTTGGTAATAAATTAGAGAAGAAAGTTTTGAACACAGGAATCGTAGGATATGACTTATGATTTTAAAAGATCACTTCGACTTCTTGGCAGAGAAACAGCTAGAGGGGCAAGACTGGCAGCAAAGAGAGACCCTTAGGACAGGCTGGTAGCACCGTGTAGTTGTGGTATAGGAAATACGAAGTGTCAAAGCAAGAGCCTTTGGAGATTGAGCCAACAGGATTTGCTCTGACATTGTGGTTATGAGATGCAGGGAAGAAGAGAGCAGGGGATGTAAGAATAGATTAGGGAGAGAGCTCGGAAACATGTACTAGAAGGAAAGTCAGGATGAGTGTCTGGGACAAAAAGAATGAGAGGTTAGCTCTTACTCTGGAATTCCACAGCAGATTTGACCTTGATCTATATTAAGGGGTTAATACACTATCACGGTTATTTCTTCCTTAAAAGGAGCATTCTCTTAAGATTCATGTAGTGCATACTCTTGGTATCCTGCCCGTATCCCCTTGTAAGTTACCATTTTTGTGCTTGTAGGTCCAACTCCCAGTCAGCCAGCACCTTTGCCGGAGGGCTGTACAGGTAGATGCAAAGTCCTAGGACATTATTTCTCTCTAGGGGAAGCCCTCAAACAATGACTTACAGAAGTTGGGTAAATAACCTAGCTCCCTAACTTCTTGGGCAGAATAACTCTGAGGTGTTCATTTCACACTGGCACCTCAAGCTTCCTGGTGGGATTAAGCTCCAATTGTCCAGTTTGGTAATAGGTTTGAAAATGCACACTATATATGTTTGTTTTTTTCTTCCGTCTCACCTTTCTACTCCCTGATGGTATTTCCTAGTATTAGCTCCCCCAACAAATTATTTACAGGTCTTTCTTGACTGACAATGGGTTACATCCCTATAAACCCATTGTAAATTGAATGTGTCGTAAGTCAAAAATGCATTAAATACACCAAATCTACAGAACATCATAGGTTAGCCTAGCCTACCTTAAACGTGCTCAGAACACTTACGTTAGCCGATATATTGGCAAAATTATCTAACACACAGCCTGTTTTATAATAAAATATTGAATATCTCATGTAATTTATTGAATACTGTGCTGAAAGTGAAAAACAGGATGGTTGTATGGCTACAGAACAGTTGTAAATGTATCGGTTGTTTACTTTCATGATTGTGTGGTGACCGGGAGCTACAGCTCACTGTTGCTGCCCAGCATCACCACATATCACTAGGTCAGGAAAAGATCAAAATTCAAAAATGGAAGTATTGTTTCTACTGAATGCACATTGCTTTCCCACCATTGTAAAGTCAAAAAATCGTAAATCAAACCTTTGTTAAGTCAGGGACTGTCAGTACTCAAATCCTTTTCTCAGGATCTGCTTCTAGGGAAACCAAATTAAGACAGTTCGTACACAGATAAAAATTTCTTGAAGTTGAATATTTTCTAAAAACCTATGGTTTTACATAGTGAGAGTGAGTCAACATTTACTGATGGCTTATAGGTACCGTATTGCAAAGATTATCACATTTAATTCTCAAAGCATATTTATAGAGTACATAGTAAATTTATATAGTGTATTTAGAAATAATGTACTTGGGTTGCTAGAAAAGGAAGTGACTATTTAAATATAAGATTCAAACATGATAAGCAGGGGCTCTTTTTTTCTGTTTTATTTACTGATGGGTCTCAAACAAGAGTCCTTGTCATATATATGCACTCAAAGAGTATTTGAAAGAACACTTAAACTAAAAATAGTTTACCTCAATCTGGGAAGGATGTTTTTGATGGGAAACCCAGACTCAAAAGGGTCCCTGCTTTAGCTATAAAGAAGAAAGGAGCTTTCAAGCAAGCCATAGAGATCAGCTGAAGCAATCACAGCAATCAGTGGGACAGCACATATAAGGTCCCCTTAATTTTGTGGCTGTTATAAATATGTTTTAGAGATGCATTAACTAAGATTCAGAGAAGTAAAACAATTTATTCACAGTCCCAAAACTGATAAAGAGACTAGATTTGAACTCATGTGTCTGTCCCCCTTCACCTTCACTAATCTTTAGCTCCTCTTCAGAACTGGCCAAGATTAGGCAGTTACACTTTAGAGACTGGGTGTCAGTCCCTATTTTTAATTTTCCTATTTTTTAAAACAGAGACTTTATTTTTTAACAAATGTATTAGTCAGCTGGTGCTGTTACACTAATATATCATAAATTGGATGTCTAAGATAACACACACTTGTTTCTCATAGTTCTGGAGGTTAGGGAGAGCCTTCTTCCTGGTTTGCAGGCAGCAGACTTCTTACTGTATCTTTACATGATGGAGAGAGAGTTTGTCCTCCTTTCGTAGGGGAACCAATTCCATCATGGGAAGTCTACCCTCATGACCTCATCTAAACCTAATTACTGCCCAAAGGCCACACCTCCAAATACCATTACACTGGGGAGTAGGTCTTCAACCTATGAATTTATGGGAGAACACAAATGTGTTCAGTCTATAGCAATTAGCATAAATTTACAGTATGGTGTCAATATTACTTCTCAGGTGTAATTGGGGATTTTAATAAAGGCTTAATCTGGAACCAACGTGGGAAATATAGAATTCTAGAATAAATCTAATGGGGCAATGGGACGGGGAAGGCTGACACTTGCTCTTCCATATTGTAACAAGTAAACAGTAACACATGAACAAAAAGTCTTGCAAAATATGAAAAATTATAACATACTTAAATAAAAGTGCCTGAAATAAACAAACTGCCATCAGGAAAGAAGGTAAAATTCAACTAACAGGTGCTCCTGCAAAAGAGAAAAGAGAGTTTTTTCCCTTTGACCCTAAGAGGTTGAAGAGAGCAAGAAAAAAAATCTTCTCTAATAAGACTTCTAAAATAGGTTCCTGAGACTTGAGACCCTATGGCCAAAACAAAAACAAAGCAAAACAAAAAATGAACAGAGTCCTTAGAAACAGACCAATGGACCCACACTCACTTGCACCCTTAGGCTGAGAACACAATTCATACTCAGAAGTGCATCTAAGTGCATCTCCTTAGGTTTTCTGTGACCTCAATCAATCGCCTTCTCTTCAGTCCCTCTCATTTACCAGCCAGCAGCATGACTTACGTTATACATATTCATTCTACTCCCTCCTCCAGCACAGGGGCCCAAGCACATTCTTTCATGAATCATTATCATAACCTTTTAATAGTTGGGAGTATTTTAAAGTAAAAACAAGGAAGAAGTTGAGATTTTTAAATTCCTTTTCTGCCCTTGGGTAAAAGTTATCAGTTATTAAGTTATCAGATTTTTATAGAGGACATCTCATGTCATTTTTAAAAGATTATTTATGCACCATTCTCTCTTTGTCTAAGAAACATGTTTCTATTACTCTCATTCCCAAAGTCTAACCTTACTTTTCTTCTCTTTACATACTAAGAAATTGTTTTTAATAACTCTACCTGTTATTTTGTGAAACTCACTGTAAATAATTTGAGTAGAGAGCTGGATATATAGCCTCCAAAGTCTCTTCTATCCCTGAAATTCTCTGATCCTTTACCTAAATCTTTTTTGAACTCTTTCCAGAAGTGTTTATTATTAGAAATACCTGAAGAGTCCTGTCTTAACACTGTTTTCTGTTAATACAGAACCTCAGGGACTCTAGTACAGCAAGGCTTTGGTGTATTCAAGCAAGACTAACAACCCCAAAGAATTTTTAAAAGAAATAACTTAGAAATATCACAAAACAAGCACTAAAGGGAAGGGAATAGGAGTTATGTATCTGGGCTGTTAGACATTCTTTTCTAACATACTTAGTTTTTACTATGTTAGTTAATACAATTTAACACCCAAGCGTTTTTTCTAGAGTATACTGAATCTTACTGTGTACTATTTTTTCTTCTGTGTCTCATCTATGGTACTGATCTACCTAGGGTACCACATAGTTTGGCACCTGATCACACACTGTTTATATGATTATTCAAATGCTTCTTTGGGAGATTACAAGTAATTAAATTCACTAAAGTACTGGTTTCTTTCTTTTTTATCAGCCCCAGTACTGAAGTAACCATTATTATATTTCTCAGTATAACCAACAGTCCTGGGCACAATGCCTTGTTCATAATACATTCCCTATTATTGGTTGAGTTAATGAATAAATGAATAAGTACTTGCTGAGTTGAATTAAAATTAAATGCATGCTGGAGAAGAATTACTGTTAGTAGGAATCATGGAAACTGTTTTTGTTGTCTAAGCTGTTCACATGCCATGCATCCTTAGACATGAGAGAGTACTAGGTGCCCAGTACTGTTAAGTGCTTTACTTATATCATCTCACTTAATCCTCACAATAACCTTAAGGAAACAATTAGTCATAAGTCCTTCATTTGCAAAAATAGAAAAATCAAATCAAATTGGATTAAACAACAAGAGGTTACAGCATAAACAGTGTGGGCTCACGCGGGCAAGGATATGTCTCCTGGCTGTATATTATCTAGGCAGGTTCCTGGTAGTGTTAGGTTCTCCCTCTTGGTCGCCAGATTGTTGTAGTTACAGAGAAAACAACCTTATACCTTCAAAATATTGGAAATGCACAAAGGCTTCATTCCCAGAAGTCTCAGCAAATGTCTCTCCAGATGAGCTCTGTATCTACCCATCCTGAACCAATAACTGTAACCAGTAGGGTAGAATATGCTGCTGGTTTAAGCTAATCAGGATATCCAGAAATGGAGTGGCATCAAATCACTTGGTATCATGTAGACTAAGAGGGGGAAATAAATTGATAGGTATATCACAGAATGTTCATTAAAGAATGTAGAAATGGACACTAGAATACAAAAAGAAAACCACGATATCCATTACCTCTGTTTTAAAGATAAGGAAACAAAGATGCAAAGGGTTTATGTCACTTTCCCAAGATCACACAGCTAATATTGGCAGAAATGCAACTCAAAATCAAGTCTGTCTCTAACACCAATATATTACACAACCTCCCTTAAGTATTTATTCACTGTCCTTAGATCTGCAGTTTGCCATCTCAAAAGTGCTTCTAAAATCTCCTGCCAATGAAAGACTATCAGTCCTAGCAATGAATATACTTTCTTTTTATAATACAACTTTATCTGAACGACATCTCTTCATTTCTATTTAACTGATAAGATAGTTTCATTCACTGCCTAATTTTTCTTCCCGAAGCTAATGTCCACCCACTTATATTTTAGAAACGTGCTGACTGAAGAAAAAAAATGTAAAGAAAAGAAAAAAGGAATTACGTTTCTAATCAACAGTGACAGGAAATTGGTAGGAGCCATATTTATGATAGCAAAAATATTAGAGCATTAACCAAAACATTCAGGGTAGGATTTATTTTTTATTCAATATTTTTTTTTATGAGTTCACAGTGATAGTTTAAGATTCAGTTTAAGACTAAGGAAATCAGTCAGCTTCTTCTGGGTGAATATAATTTTTGCATTCTGATACCCTATAACAGAAATAAACCATTCACTAGCAGTTTAGCTGAGCACATGACATGAATTGACTAGTACATGTAAAGAAAAAACCTCATAAAACTTACTCAGTTTCATTTCAGACATTTAAATGTATCTTAATATTTATAATTTGAGGAGTATGTATTCAGGCCCTTTTCTCTAATAGAAGTTATATTTATTAAATCTGAAGGTGTTTCCTTTGTCCAATACTTTCTGCTAATTCCAAAGAGACTTTTTGAATCAAGTTTTGGTAACTCTTTGGAATCCTGCTTTCTCTTACCTTTTGCTGGAGGAAGATTGCCTCGCTGATGTTTCGTAACCACGATTAGATGGGCTAGTTTTAATCTTGCTGTTTTTCTAAACTTTATAGCTAATATTTATGAATATTTCTATTTTAAAGAAGAGTAAGTTCAAACAAATTAGTCTAAACACCTGAATGTCCTCAAGTTTACAGTAGAATTTAAAACACTGATTATTCCTAAAATAAAAATGTTAAAAATAGATTGTAATTAGGAACCTGTATTTAAATTTTCATCTTCCTGGATCAGTTGGAGGGAGAATCCCTAAGTCAAGGAAGCCTGCAGAGCCAAGGAGAGCCCAGAGGAGGCAGTGGAGGTCATCAGACCTAGAGAGTGGAGTCTAGTTAGTCACCAAGCCACATGGACTAAAACACACCGTAAAATCTGAGGAACTGAGTTAACCAACCAGCAGGTTTGGGTTGGTCTTGGATCAAAACTGACTGTAGGGGGACTAGCACTCTTTGATATGGGAAGTGTTATGGACTGAATGTTATATATTACCTCTATCAGACGGCTATTAACAAATACCTGAAATTATGGGAACAGCTTGGGAACTGAGTAAATGGGTGGAGCAGCTGGAGGAGTTTTGAGGTGCATGCTAGAAAGATCCTAGATTGTTGTGAGGGGACTGTTGATAGTGTGGAAGAAATATTAATAGTCAACCTGAGAAAGAAAGAAAAAATTTTATTGTCAACCCGAGGATTATAACGCTTCAGATGGTCTTTCAGAAAGCTCTGAGCACTGTTCTGCCTGTTAGAAGTCAAAGCACTGTGAAATACATTTTTGAGACAAAGAGTTATACGTCAGATGACTTACTGACAGTTGACACCATTGTGTCAGACATTGTGTACAGACAAATCAAGTAGTGGATCATCACGACCCTGTGTAGGATTAAGAAGGAATGTTATCTCCTAAGGAAGTCTGGTTAATTCTGATGCACAGTGCACACTAAGGGGAGAGAGAAGGCCCAAATATGCAGAGGAAAAATTTATGTTTAAATAATTCTTTTTTTGCCATGAAATATGACTTATTTCATCAGTAGAAATAGGGATATTAAATGTGATTCTGGTGAAGGTTTGAAAAATAAAAAAGAGAGCTGGAGAGAAAGCTGTGTCTACGTAGAATACATAAATAATCACGAACAAAATGTCGACAGAAATATGGACATTAAAGGCCATTCTGGCGAGGCCTCAGACAGAAATGAGGAATATACTACTGGACAATGGAGAGAAGGTAATCCATGTTATAAAGTGTCAAGAAATGTCGCTGAATTGTGTTTTTATGTTTTGTGGAAGGTAAAGTGGTGAAGTTGGATATTTAGCTGAAGAGATTTCTAAGCAAGATGTTGAAGGTGCTGCCTGTGTTCTCTTAACTGCATATAGTAAAGTGTGAGAGGAGAGAGGTGAATTAAAGGAGGAATAGTGAAGGGAAAAAGGAACCAGAACTTAAAGATTTGAAAATTGCTCAGCTTCTCCTTGTTGCAAAAAATGAAAAAGCATGTTCTGAGAACACCAGAGTTCTGGCCGGACTATCACTTGATACAGAGATTATGGATTATACAAGTATAAACATTGCCAGTTTGAGCTGAAGGGGTAGGAGATGGACAAAATGGAAGAAGGCTGTCAGACTTCTTCAGTTTTACAGGATGGGACAGTAGAGCTCTTTGGATGTGAACATGCTTCATCCTTCAAGAGAAGGGAAGAACAACCCCAAGGCAACTGAGCTATCTGCAGAACTGCCCTTTTTACCGTGGGCCCGTGGGACAGGACTAGTTTCTACCAGTTTCAAAGGGCAGGGCATCTTCCATTTTGGGCTACCAGTATGTCACCACCCAGTGTCTCAGGGGCAAGGCCAAAGCCCAGAGCCTAGTGGGTGGGCCACCCCACTGAACTGAAGAGACAGGGCCTTCCCCCAGAGCCATGGGGGTGATGCTGCCATTCCAGTAGGCTAGAGAGCTTAGCAAAGATGACTACTTTCAAGCCTCAGGATTTAATGCAGTTTGCCTTGTTAAGTTTAAACTTACTTGAGACCATCACCCAATCTCTCCCCGTTTTGAATGGGAGTGTCTCTCTCATGCTTGTCCCGCTATTGTATTTTGGAAGCACATAACTTCTCTGGTTTCATAGGTTCACAGCTGGAGAGGAATTTTGCCTCAACATGTTTCACCCATGTCTGATTTAGATGGGACTTTAGACTTAGAGTTGATGATGGAATGAGTTAAGACTTTTGGGGCTGTTGGGATAGAACAAATATGTTACATGTGAGGACATGGATTTGGGGGAACCAGGAATAGAATGTCATGGACTGAATATATGTGTTCCTCCCAAATTCACATGTTAAAGCCCTAACCCCAAGTGTGACTATATTTGGAATGAGAAAGTAATTAAGGTTAACTGAGGTCATAAAGGTGGGGCTCAGATCCAATAGGATTAGCGTCCTTATAAGAGGAGATAACAGAGTACTGTGCTCTCTCTCCTGTGCCCTCTCCCTCCCTCCCTCCTCCCCTCCCTCTCCCCACCCTCTCTCCTTCTCTGTCTTTCTCTCTACCATGTGAGGACATTGCAAGCCAGGATTTATTAGACTTCCTGAGTTCTCACCAGAACCCCACCATGCTGGTACATGATCTTGGACATTCAGCCTTCAGAACTGTGAGAAAATAAATTTCTGTTGTTTAAGTCACCCAATCTGTGGTATTTGTTTATAGCAGCTTGTGCCAATTAATACAGGAAGGGTGGCTAAATTTAAATTGCAACGGAAAAATCACAAGTCATTGGTGTAATTTTATGTACAGTTTTGATAACATTATAAGATATTTGTCAAAGCCCCAGTGCCAAGACCACAAGTCAAACCTGTGGATCATAGATCATATAAAGCTGCATGTATTAAACTTGCTGAGTAAGGGATAATACCCATCTTTACAGAGGGAAAGTTAAGGAAAAGTCAGAGAGAGTTTGTGGGGTTACATTTAGTCATAGGGTGCTTTCAGGACAGAGGTTGGCAAATGAGGTCTGGGCAAGGATTGGTCAGGATTTGTAAACTAGGATAGTTAGTGAAACTGTCTAGAGTGTTATATTTGGAACACATGAACCCATGCTCTCTATAGAGATAACAGTTAAATCAGTTTGTGGTGGTATCCAGGAAAAAAAACGTTTATATAGTTATATATATACGTGTGTGTGTGTGTGTGTGTGTGTGTGTGACTGAGCTGGTGTTAAAACAATTTAAGCTTTAAATAGTTTGTCTGGCAGGACATGGTTTGTGCAGTTTACTGTGCTGCAAATAGGAGTAGAATTTTGTGGTTTCTCTTTCATCTCTTATCTAATACTCAGAATAGTGTCTTCCCGTCCCAATTTACTCTTTATCCGTAGCCCTTTCATAGCATTTAGGCTAGATCTTTTATTCTCTTGATTTAAATATTTTATAATTCACCTGAACGTCAAGCTAAGTCATTATATATTTTTCCTGTTTTATTGAGATGTAATTGACATATAACATTGTGTACCTTTAAGGTATTACAACATGTTGATTTGATAAACATATATTGCAAAATGATCACTACCATAGCTTTAGCCAATGCCTTCATCGTCTCACATAATTACCATTTTTTTGTGTGGTGGGGATATACAAGATCTACTGTCTTAGCATCTTTCAAGTTAAGAATACAGTATTATTAACTATAATCACCATGCTATACATTAGATTGCCAGAACTTGTCTTGTAAGTGGAAATTTGTGCCCTTTGACCAACGTCTCCCTAGTTTTTCCACACCCTTGCCCTTGGGAACCACCATTCTACTCTGCTTCTGAGTTTCGCTCTTGAAGGTTATACAAATAAGTGATACCATATATTATTTTCTCTTTCTCTGACTTATTTCACTTAGCATAATGCCCTTACAGTCCATTCATGTTGTTGCAAGTGGCAGGATTTCCTTCTTTCTCATGGTTGAATAATATTCCATTGTTGGTGTATACCAACAATGTGTACAAGGTGTGTACAACAATGTGTACAAGGTGTGTACAACAATGTGTACAACAAGGTGTATACCATATCTGTTTTATCCATTCATCCATCAACTGTCACTTAGGTTGTTTCCATATCTTGGCTTTTGTGAATAATGCTGCAATAAACATGGGAGTGCAGCTATCTCTTCAAGATTCTGTTTTCATTTCTTTGGATATATACCCGGAAGTGGGGTTGTGGTATCGTAAGGTAGTTCTATTTTTAATTTCTTAAGGAACCTCCATACTGTTTTCCACAATTTATGTTCCCATCAATAGCACACAGTTTTCCTTTTCTCCACTTTCTTGCAAACACTTGTTATCTTGTCTTTTTGATGATAGCCATTCTAACAGGTGTGAGGTGATATCTCCTTGTGGTTTTGATTTGCATTTCCCTGATAATTAGTGATGTTGAACACCTTTTCACGTAGTTGTTGGCCATCTGTATGTCTTATTTAGAAAAATGTCTGTACACCACTATATTCTTTATCACATTTGCCTAGTGACTATTTTATCTTGTTCTGTTCTTACGTTTTCCTACAGTTCTTAATTCTAAGAATTCTTTTTATCTGGTTAAAAATGTACAATAATATAATTTCTGAGTAAATCCTTCTGGGATGTAACTTCCCTCAATGCATTGAGATTTTTGAGTATTGGCCAGTTTCTTAAATATATGCTTCTTATACCAGGGTACTAGTATTCAAGACTATTAAAATTGCTAGATAATTTGAGAGAAAAAGGCATTTAATTTTTATCCTTTTTTATTAAAGTTGTGTTTATTATAACGTAAAATTATTATTCTTTCTTTAGCACTAGACTTAACAATATGTTTGCTTGGATTTCAGCAGCATGCTTTGTCCCATAGATCTCTGGGGGTGCAAATTCATTCTCTTTTACTATTAATTGTACTTTAGAGGAAAAGTTTGATAAGTACTGCTGTGGCAGAATCATTGTTATTAGAGTCTATTTAAATAAATTTTTTAAGGCTTTACTTTCTAATGTTTGAAATATTCATAGTTTTATGATTTTCACAGGTCAAGCCAATATTTTATTAGAAATTAGCGGAAAGAGAGTATCTGGCGTAAAATTAGAACTAAACTCCACATTTTGTTCGGTTGGAATGAAGAAAAACAAACTTAAAAAAGTCCTCATCTTGGGCTTCCCTGGTGGCGCAGTGGTTAAGAGTCCGCTTGCCGATGCAGGGGACACGGGTTCGTGCCCCGGTCCGGGAAGATCCCACATGCCGCGGAGCGGCTGGGCCCGTGAGCCATGGCTGCTGAGCCTGCGCGTCTGGAGCCTGTGCTCCGCAACGGGAGAGGCCACAACAGTGAGAGGCCAGCGTACCGCAAAAAAAAAAAAAAAAAAAAAAAAAAAAAAGTCCTTGTCTTGACATTTTCATTAGTTAGTATGACACGATATTGACAATTTTTCCACTATCATAACAGTTTAACTTGCTCACGAGACATATCTTTCTGCAATTTCAGGAGGGAATTTTGATTATGTTAAAATAAACCAATTATTATTGGTGTTATTCACCATATTTTTATCTGAAAAAAAGAAAGTAATAAAGTGGCATTTCTAAAATCATGTTACTGTGTTATCTGAGGGGTACCACTGATATTTCTACTTAATGTTTGTTTTAAGAAGCGTAAACTATATTTATAATATATGATAGGTTTGATGAATAATTTGTTTCATTTTCATTGTTACAACTCTCAAATATATTCATTTGACCTTAACTAAAATTTTAAACTTTGGCAAACTTCGGAAGTTAGAAGCCGCTACAATAAATAAATAACAATGATATTGTTCTGATAGATTTGGAACATGTCAATAGCTTGTTTTTTTTGTTTGTTTTTCCTGAAAGCAAACTAATCAACAGCTGTGGCTAGAACAGCGCCTCTAAGTTAGAAAATGAAATATTGAACATTGGGATAAGCTATAGAATATATATTTTATACATTTATTAAGGCTTCTATTTAGTAATTTATGATGTCAGAACTCAAATATTCTAAACAGTTTGCTAAGGTTTTAAAAACATTTTAGGTTGACTGTTTTGAGGCAGATCCTGAAATTCTGAGGATATGAAATCAAGACGTTTTTCTATTGTGGCAAGAGAGATTTTTACATCTGGTAACAGGGAAGAATCATGGAATCTGTGTGTGTGTGCATTGTTTCCCAGTCTCCTCTTGAATATTTTAGCAAAAGTAAACATAAACCTCCTCATTATGGAAGAGCTTGAATACCTTGAAAATATCAATATGGATATTTGTGAATCTTTGTTTCCCAATTCTGTGTCCTTCATCTAAATGATGAAACACATCTGGGGTATACTGTTTTGAAGGAAAGTAAAAAAGATCTGTTCACCCCCACTCAAAATATGCTCCATCCATCTCTGCCCAAGCATCTGAAAAGATGGGGAAACTAAGCCATCTGGAAAAGTTGGTGAGAATTGTTTCATTTTGAATGGGTGAATTATTGCGGGGATTTCTAATCTAAAAGTAAAAGAAAGACAGACTTTAATGGAGAAGTATTTTCTTACAGTAAGATGAGTGAAGGTCCTTTTGAGGTGAAGCAGGAAGAAGGACTAGGAATTTCAGATGCATAAGACTAAAAATAGAGATGTTTCCTTATCTTAAATTTATGGGAATTGTTTTCAGTCTCTGTGTTGGTGCTTCAGATGTTTGAAGTGTTAAAATGTCCCCAGGTAATTCTAATTGCTAGCTCTATTGAAAACCACTAACCTGGAAAAGTTGATCTTGTATTTTACAAGAAAGAGGAATAGAGATGAGATATGGAGAGAAAGAAAAGAAAGGGAGAGAGAGGGAGAGAGAGATTGGTGGGAGGGGGGTGATCTGGAAATATATAAAACATTTGTATCAGAAATCTTATGGTTCTAGCACTTAGTTTTTGATTCCTCAGGACTTTAAGTGGCCTAGGATGCCCATAAAATGTCTTGTCCTAGAGTTTTAGCCCTGGATGAGGTCAACATAAATGGCCTTTAAGAGATTGTGAGATAATATGAAATCATTATCTCAAAGAGATAACTGTGTTCCCATGCTCATTATAGCATTGTTCACAGTAGCCAAGGTATGGAAACAACCTAAGTGTTCATTAATGGATGAATGGATCAAGAATTTGTAGTGTATATATACACAATGGAATATTATTCAACATTAAGAGGGAAATCCTGACATTTATGACAACATGGATAAAACTGGAGGGCATTATGTGAAGTGAAATAAGCCAGACAGAGAAAGACAAATACTTCATGGTATCCCTTATATGTGGAATTTAAAAAAAGCCAAACTCATAGAAACGGAAAGTACAAAAGTGGTTGTCAGGAGTGTAGGAAATAGGGAGAGGTTGATAAAAGGTACAGGCTTTCAGTTATAAGATGAAAAAGGTCTGAAGATCCAATGTATAACAAGGTGACTCAGAGTTGATAGCACTAACACTGTACAATTGAAATTTGCTAAAAGAGTAGAATTTAAATGTTCTCACCAAAAATACATACGTACATAAATAAATAAAGAAGATTGCGGGATATTATGAGATGGATCCTTAGTTGTCATATTTATCCCTGTTGCCGATTGAGTATGTTAATTATTACTTTTTAAAAATTAGTGGGAAAAATTGGGAGATTGGGATTGACATATATACACTAATATGTATATAATAGATAACTAATAAGAACGTGCTGTATAAAAAAAATGAAATAAATTTCAAAAATTAAAAAAAAAATTAAGCAACTCTCTGCAATATAGTTCAATGATTGCTTGCAGGTTGAGAGTAGAGAATAGTATTTCTCAAGTTTCTGGGAAACAGCTGCAGTTACCTGATAAAGGAACACCACCCTGGCAAGGACCTGAACCCTGTACCTTACAGGCCTCAATGATGTGAATTATACTCACAGTATCAAAATGTTTCACACAGTAACACATTCTTAAAATAGGTTATGCATAACCAAATACAGTATTTCAAGCTCCATTTGGCCATTGCAGGGAATAGAAACTTACCTTTCTTGACCTAGATATTGTATAGCTCTTAAGGCTGCCAAAGATTTCATTAACATTTCTGGCTGCTTCAGACTATGTGATCATTTTGAGCTTGCAATGAATACTCCTTAGTCCTTGAGGAGTGTTTCTGGAAAGCATGTCCATGATGCTCCAACTTTAGAATCAGATGAAATTCTTCCTGAAGATTCAGATTCTTGGACCTAGATATGCTAAATCAGAATCTCTGAGGGTAGATCCTAAGAATATACAAGTACAGTATATCCCTTAGGTCTTTCTAGTACACCACGTTTGAGAATAAGTCTTATGTTCCAGTGGGAAAGTTAGAGGGACTCTTACCACCTACAAATATGTAAATTTGAGATAAATTTGGCTTTGATGGGGAACAACAAGAAAATTCATCAAAGGCAGACCTGTAGTTGAGTCTGAGACTAGATAGTGGAAGGGCTGGGGGTAAGAAAGAACAAAAGAAATAAAAGATTGAGAAGCTTTACGTAGAACCAGAAGAAGACTCCACTTTGGAAAACAAATATAAAGCAGTTATCATGTCATATAGAAGAGGAAAATAAGAAGTGATACTCAGAAAGCGATATTTAAAAGCAAGGAATTATTTCAAAATAGTGACTCTGCACTGCAACTATTTTGTGCTGCTATAGAAAAATCACAATTGAAGACCATTATTTTCAGTAATTCATGCAACCCAGTCTCATCTGGTTCCTAATGCTTTGCAAATTCTAATACAAATATTGGTCTCCATTCCCATAGTCCAGAGTTGCTATTTTAAATATTTTAATTCTAAATTTTCATGATTTACCTACATGCACTCTAGGTCAGTGCTTCATTTTTTTCTCCTATTTTATAATGTCACTTTTTTAATATATACAGCAGGTTCTTATTAGTTAGTTATTTTATATATGTTAGTGTATATATGTCAATCTCAATCTCTCAATTCATCCCACCACCAACCCCCCACCTCCCCCACTTTCCCCCCTTGGTGTCCATACGTTTGTTCTCTACATCTGTGTCTATATTTCTGCCCGGCAAACCAGTTCATCTGTACCATTTTTCTAGATTCCACATATATGCGTTAATATAAGAGAGATTTGCTCTTTCTGTTTTGCTCTTTCTGACTTACTTCACTCTGTATGACAATCTCTAGATCTATCCATGTCTCTACAAATGACCCAATTTTGTTCCTTTCTATAGCTAATATTCCGTTGTATATAGGTACTACATCTTCTTTATCCTTTCATCTGTTAATGGGCATTTAGATTGCTTCCATGACCTGGCTATTGTAAATAGTGCTGCAGTGAACATTGGGGTGCATGTGTCTTTTTGAATTGTAGTTTTCTCTCGGTATAAGCCCAGTAGTGGGATTGCTGGGTCATGTGGTAATTCTATTTTTAGTTTTTTAAGGAACCTCCATACTGTTGTCCATAGTGGCTGTATCAATTTACATTCCCACCAACAGTGCAAGAGGTTTCCCTTTTCTGCACACCCTCTCCAGCATTTCTTGTTTGTAGATTTTTCTGATGATGCCCATTCTAACCAGTGTGAGGTAATGCCTCATTGTAGTTTTGATTTGCATTTCTCTAATGTTAGTAATGTGGAGCAGCTTTTCTTGTGCCTCTTGGCCATCTGTATGTCTTCTTTGGAGAAATGTCTATTTAGGTCTTCTGCCCATTTTTTGATTGGGTTGTTTGTTTTTTTTAATATTGAGCTGCATGCTGTTTATGTATTTTGGAGATTAATCCTTTGTCCATTGATTTGGTTGCAAATATTTTCTCCCATTCTGAGTTTGTTATTTTGTCTTGTTTATAGTTTCTTATGCTGTGAAAAAGCTTTTAAGTATAATTAGGTCCCATTTGTTTAGTTTTGTTTTTATTTCCATTACTCTACAAGGTGAGTCAAAAAAGATTTTGCTGTGATTTCTGTCAAAGAGTCTTCTTCCTATGTTTTCCTCTAAGAGCTTTAAAGTGTCCAGTCTTACATTTAAGTCTTTAATCCATTTTGAGTTTATTTTTGTGTATGGTGTTAGAGAGTGTTCTAACTTCATTCTTTTACATGTAGCTGTCCAGTTTTCCCAGCACCACTTACTGAAGAGGCTGTCTTTTCTCCATTGTGTATCCTTGCCTCCTTTGTCATAGATTAGTTGACCATAGGCGCGTGGGATTATCTCTGGGTTTCTCTCCTGTTCCATTGCTCTATAATTCTATTTTTGTGCCAGTACCATATTGTCTTGATTACTGTAGCTTTGTAGTATAGTCTGAAGTCAGGGAGTCTTATTCCTCCAGCTCTTTTTTTTTCCCCCAAAATTGCTTTCACTATTTGGAGTCTTTTGTGTCTTCATACAGTTTTTAAGATTTTTTTGTTGTAGTTTTGTAAAAAATGCCATTGGTAATTTGATAGGGATTACACTGAATCTGTAGATTGCTTGAGGTAGTATAGTCATTTACACAATATTGATTCTTCCAATCCAAGAACATGGTATATTTCCATCTCTTTGTGTCATCTTTGAATTCTTTCAGCAGTGTCTTATAGTTTTATGAGTACAGGTCTTTTGCCTCCTTAGGTAGGTTTATTCCTAGGTATTTTATTCTTTTTGTTGCAATGGTGAATGGGATTGTTTCCTTAATTTCTCATTCTGATCTTTTGTTGTTAGTGTATAGGAATGGAAGAGGTTTCTGTGTATTAATTTTGTATCCTGCAACTTTACCAAATGTACTGATTAGCTCTGGTAGTTTTATGGTGGCATCGTTAAGATTATCTAGGTATAGTATCATGTCATCTGCAAACAGTGACAGTTTTACTTCTTTTCCTATTTAGATTCCTTTTATTTCTTTTTCTTCTCTGATTTCCGTGGCTAAGACTTCCAAAACTATGTTGAATAATAGTGGTGAGAGTGGACATCCTTGACTTGTTCCTGATCTTAGAGGAACTGCTTTCAGTTTTTCACCATTGAGAATGATGTTTGCTGTGGGTTTGTAGTATATGGCCTTTATTAAGTTGAGGTAGCTTCCCTCTGTGCCCACTTTATGAAGAGTTTTTTTCATAAATGGGTTTTGAATTTTGTCAGAAGCTTTTTCTGCATCTATTGAGATGATCATATGGTTTTTATTCTTCAATTTGTTAATATGGTGTATCACATTGATTTGCATATATTGAAGAATCCTTGCATCTCTGGGATAAATCCCACTTGATCATGGTGTATGATCTTTTTAATGTGTTGTTGGATTCTGCTTGCTAGTATTTTGTTGAGGAGTTTTGCATCTATATTCATCAGTGCTATTGGTCTGTAATTTTCTTTTTTTGTACTATCTTTGTCTGGTTTTGGTATCAGGGTGATGGTGGCCTCATAGAATGAGTTTGGGAGTTTTCCTTCCTCTACAATTTTTTGGAACAGTTTGAGAAAAATGGGTGTTAGCTCTTCTCTGAATGTTTGATACAATTCACCGGTGAAGCCATCTGATCCTGGACTTCTGTTTGTTGGAAGATTTTAATCACAGTTTCAATTTCATTACTTGTGATTGGTCTGTTCATATTTTCTATTTCTTCCTGGATCTGCCTTGGAAGGTTATACCTTTCTAAGAATTTGTCCATTTCTTCCAGGTTGTCCATTTTATTGGCATAGAGTTGCTTGTAGTAGTCTCTTAGGATGCTTGGTATTTCTGCCATGTCTGTTGTAACTTCTTTTTCCTTTCTAATTTTATTGATTTGAGTCCTCTCCCTCTTTTTCTTGATGAGTCTGGCTAATGGTTTATCAATTTTGTTTATCTTCTCAAAGAACCAGCTTTTAGTTTTATTGATCTTTGCTATTGTTTTCTTTGTTTCTATTTCATTTATTTCTGCTCTGATCTTTATGATTGCTTTCCTTTGCTAACTTTGAGTTTTGTTTCTTCTTCTTTCTCTAGTTCCTTTAGGTGTAACATTAGATTGTTTATTTGAGATTTTTCTTGTTTCTTGAGGTAGGCTTGTATAGCTATAAACTTTCCTCTTAGAACTGCTTTTGCTGCACCCCATAGGCTTAGATCATCATGTTTTCATTGTCATTTGTCTGTAGGTATTTTTTGATTTCTTCAGTGATCTCTTGCTTATTTAGTAATGTATTGTTTAGCCTCCATGTGTTTGTAATGTATGTATTTTTTCCCTATACTTCATTTCTAATCTCATAGCGATGTGGTCAGAAAAGATGCATGATATGATTTCAATTTTCTTACATTTACTGAGGCTTGATTTGTGACCCAAGATGTGATCTATCCTGGAGAATGTTCTGTGCACTTTTGAGAAGAAAGTGTAATCTGCTGTTTTTGCATGGAATGTCCTATAAATATCAATTAAATCTATCTGGTCTCTTGTGTCATTTAAAGCTTGTGTTTCCTTATTAATTTTCTGTTTGGATAATCTGTCCATCGGTGTAAGTGAGGTGTTAAAGTCCCCCACTGTTATTGCATTACTATCGATTTCCTCTTTTATAGCTGTTAGCAGTTGCCTTATGTATTGAGGTGCTCCTATGTTGGGCATATATATTTATAATTGTTATATCTTCTTCTTGGATTGATCCATTGATTATTATGTAGTGTCCTTCCTTGTCTCTTGTAACATTCTTTATTTTAAAGTTTCTTTTATCTGATATGAATATTGCTACTCCAGCTTTCTTTTGATTTCCATTTGCATGGAATATCTTTTTCCATCCTCTCACTTTCAGTCTGTATGTGTCCCTAAGTCTGAAGTGGGTTTCTTGTAGACAGCATATATATGGATCTTGTTTTCGTATCCATTCAGCAAGCCTGTGTCTATTGGTTGGAGCATTTAATCCATTCACGTTTAAGGTAATTATCGATATGTATGTTCCTGTGACCATTTTCTTAATTGTTTTGGGTCTGTTTTTGTAGATTCTTTTCTTCTCTTGTGTTTCCCACTTAGAGAAGTTCCTTTAGCATTTGTTGTAGAGCTGGTTTGGTGATGCTGAATTCTCTTAGCTTTTGCTTGTCTGTAAAAGCTTTTGATTTCTCCATCGAATCTGAATGGGATCCTTGCCTGGTAGAGTAATCTTGGTTGTAGGTTCTTCCCTTTCATCACTTTAAATATATCATGCCACTCCCTTCTGGCTAGTAGTTTCTGCTGAGAAATCATCCATTAACTTTATTGGAGTTTCCTTGTATGTTATTTGTCATTTTTCCCTTGTTGCTTTTAATAATTTTTCTTTGTCTTTAATTTTTGTCAATTTGATTACTATGTGTCTTGGTGTGTTTCTCCTTGGATTTATCCTGCCTGGGACTCTCTGTGCTTCCTGAACTTGGGTGGCTCTTTCCTTTCCCATGTTACAGAAGTTTTAGACTATAATCTCTTCAAATATTTTCTCAGGTCCTTTCTTTTTTCTCCTTCTGGCACTCCTATAATGTGAATGTTGTTGCATTTAATGTTGTCCCAGAGGTCTCTTATTAGGCCATCTTCATTTTTTTCATTCTTTTTTCTTTATTTTGTTCCATGGCAGTGAATTCCACCACTCTGATTTCCAGGTCATTTATCTGTTCTTCTGCCTCACTCATTCTGCTATTGAGTCCTTCTAGTGTATTTTTCATTTCAGTTATTTTATTGTTCCTCTCTGTTTGTTTGTTCTTTAATTCTTCTATGTGTTTGTTCTTTACTTCTTTTAGGTCTTTGTTAAACATTTCTTGCATCTTCTTGATCTTTGCCTCCATTCTTTTTTCGAGGTCTTGGATCATCTTTGCTATCATTATTCTGAATTCTTTTTCTGTAATGTTGCCTATCTCCAGTTCATCTAGTTGTTTTTCTGGGGTTTTATCTTGTTCCTTCATCTGGTACATAGTCCTCTGTCTTTTCATTTTGTCTATCTTTTTGTGAATGTGGTTTTCATTCCGCAGGCTGCAGGATTGTAATTCTTCTTTCTTCTTCTTAGCACTTCATTTTTTAATTAAAATTTTTATTGAGGTCTAGTTGACATACTACATTGTATCATTTTCAAGTGTACAACATACTGAGTCATTATTTGTATATATTGTGAAATGGTTACCACACCAAATCTAGTTAGCTTTCATCACCACACATATTTACAGAATTCTTTTTGTGATGAGAACTTTTAAGATCTCTTTTAGAAACTTTCAATTATGCAATAATTGATAGTATTAGTAATTATAGTTGCCATGCTGTGTATTACATCCCCAGGACTTATTTTATAACTGAAAGTTTGTACTTTTTGAATCCCTTTTCCCCACCCCCCAACCATGGCAACCACCAATCTGTTCCCTGTATCTATGAGCTTAGGGTTTTTGTTTGTTTAGATTCTACATATAAGTAGATCAGTGTTTCTTAAACTTTAGTGTGATTAGATAACAACAATTGAAGAATCTCAGGCTCCACCCTCAGGGACTAAAGTTTTAGATGTTGTTTGGCAGGGTGCGGTGTGGGGCAGGGATTCACCTTCAGTCACTCAAGCGGTGTTGTGTGAAGTGATTTGTACATAGAACATTCCTTTTGAGCCTTTCCTTTTTGTCTTTTCCAGGGTATTCCTCCTTTCAAGTTTTCCCCTTCTAATTGAATCTTCAACTTCTTTGCTACCTTGAATTCTTCTCCCAGTTTGAACAAATTTAAAATACTTACATTATAATATTTTTTCCCTTTAAACTTGTAGTAGCTTCCTAGAGCTGTAATAACAAATTACCCAATTTTAAGCAATTTTAAGTTGCTTAAAACAACAGAAATTGATTGTCTCACATTTCTGGAACCTAAAAGTCTGAAATTAAGACATCAGCAAGCCATGCTCCTTCTCAAGCCTCTAGAGGAGGATGCTTCCTTGCCTCTTCCAGCTTCTCATAGCCCCACACATCTCTTGGATTACAGCAGCATAACTCCAGTCTCTGTGTCAGTCTTCATATGGCTGTCATCCCTCTGCATGTATATGCCTCGTCTCTCTGTGTGTATATGCCTCTGTCTTCACATGGTCTTCTTCTCCCTGTGTTTTTACTTTCGTCTTCTAAGAACACAAGTCATTTTGGACTAGGGCCAACTCTAATGTAGTATTACCTTGTTCTAACCTGATTACACCTACAAAGATTCTATTCCAAATAAAGTCACATTTACAGCTACCAGGAGTTAGGACTTGAACATGTCTTTTGGGGGACACAAGTCAATCCATGACAAAACTGTATGTTACAGTCTAGCTGATTCCCCATCTCTCTCCTTTCTTCCTCAGCTAAGATTCTGGAACAAATAGTCTACACTCAGTATTATCACTTCTTTGTCTCCTACTGAAATCTGACTTTGGACCTCACTAGCCAACTGAAGCTGTGCTCACTAGAGTAATTATTGAAATTTTAATTGAAAAATCTGAAGAGCACTTGTTTGTTCTTAACTTACTTGATATCCTTACTGTCCTCCAAAGTATTAAGCATTCTTTTCTTGAAGCTCCTCCTATTTGAATGAACCTAAGTCAATCGGGTTACATACAACTTTCAGTTTCATTTTATTACATAAATATAGCCACGAAAGAAGTTATAATGGAAGCAAATCTTATATAAAATTATGCCACACATGCAGGTAATCTTAATTGAACTTTAGAAATAGTAGCACAGAAATAGTTCCTGAAAACGGTGCTATTAACTGGGGGAACTTACTGTTCTTTGTCCTTTCAATGCTCCAACCATCACTTTTCATGTAAGGATTTCACAAAGAAGACACACCAAAAGGCAGAATTCTATTATTTTACATAAGTTCATGTATCATATCACATTACCTATATAATAGTATTTAAAATTCAATTATATACACCATTATAATGTAGCTGTCACCTTATATTCTTTCTACATCCAGGAATACTGTTCCTTTCCCTTCAGTGATCCTTTTTACTCATTGTATTAATTATCTACTGATGAGTAATGATATTACAACTGTCTTAGTGACATAAACAATATACATTTATTATCTCAGTTTTTATGGGTCAGGAGTTTTTGTGGGTCAGGTATACCTTAGCTGTGTCTTTTTCTTAGAGATTCACAAGGTTGTGATCTCATATGAGGCTTGACTGGGGAAGGGTCCACTTACAAACTCACTCAGATTACTGGCAGAACTCAACTCCTTTCAATTTTATGGGTGAGGTTCTCAATTCCTTGCTGGCTCTTAGCTGGAGGCCACCCTTAGCAGCTAGAGGTCATTTGTAATTCTTCAGTACATGAAGTTCCCTAATGTGACCATTTGTTTCCTCAAAGCCAATAAGAGAGAGCGACTCCAGCAAGATGAGTGTATAATCTTATGTAGTCACACAATCATATATAGACAATCACGTCCATTCCATCTATTGTTAAAAGCAAGTCACAGATCCTTCTCACACTCAAGGAGTGGGGCTCCCACACAGACATGAACACCAGGTGGTGAGCATTATGGGAGCCACCTTATATGTCTTCTGTCCCCTGACATTTAGTCTTTTAACCCTAAATATTCTGCTTAAGTAACCTCCTTCATATATGACTATAGCTATACACTGTTGGTTCCAAAATCTATATCCCAATAGAAATAGCTCTCCAAAAACCTCAATCAATATAGTCAAGTATCATGAGATATTGTTGTGTTAATGTAGACATTTCTATGTAGAAATCAACATCAGCGTTCTTCCTTTATCTCCAAATTGCTCCTCCCTCTTTTTGCCTCCTTAGATGATGACACATTCTATGTCAAGTGCATGTGATCACAAACCTGAGACTGTAATTTAATAGTCTGGGGTAAAACCCAAATATCAGTATTTTAAAGAAGCTTTCCAAGTGATTCTAATTTGTAGCTGTGATTGATAACCTATGTATCTATAGCATTACTCTGCTTTGTCTGCTTCATAACATATATCAGAATCTGAAATTATTCTCCATTATTGCCTTATTCTTTTTCTGTCTCTCCCTTAGAATGTAAGCTCCTTGAAAAGTTGTTCACCATTATATCACCAATATCCGTATATAACAATTTTTGGCATATAGTAGGTATTCAGTAACTTACTTATTGGATCATTAAATGTTAAATACCATTTATTATAAGTCAGCATTATGCTTAGTGTTTTATGTATATTATTTTATTAATCCTCACAAAACTCTTATGACTCTAGTTTTAATTCTATTATTCTCCTTTTATTGATTAGGTAAGTGTGGCAAAGTATTGATAATTTACCCAAGGTCACATGTGTAAAGTAGAACTAGGATTGAAACCACATGTGCATTACTCCAGAGCTTATGGTTTTGACCAATATATTATACATATGCTTTCCAGCTATATTCATTTCTTGCTCAAATTGCTGTTCCTTTGAGTATGTTGTTTCTTTTGAAATAGCCTCTTCATTTGGTGATTTATTAATCCACTGTGGTAGGATTAGAAATCAAATCATCTATATCCACCAGAATATAGTTTCTTCATTTTGTTCACCATCCTTACGTATTCCATTTTTTGATGGATGGTTATTCTGAATGCAGTTATTATCAAACAATACATGCTGCCTGTTCTTCAGCAGTTTTCTAGACACAGAGCAGGAGCATACCATCTGACATTCTCCCCATTCTTCACTTTGATCCATAACTTTGATCCACAAATTTCTCTGCATTTTACAATAATGAATTCCCCAAACATCCCTTGAGTTAAGTGAATATTTATTATCTTCATTTTACAGATGCATAAAGTTAGGCATAGAGTAATTAAATAAATTCTTCAAGGACAGACAATGAGTTGATTGGAAAATCAAGGTTAACATTGAAGATTTTGGATTCCTGCTTCTAAAAGGAATGGATGGTGTCTTAAGTTGGTTTCACTATACATAGTTGAAAATGTTTATTGTAAGCTTTCTCAATATATCCTTCATTAGTTTTTGGACATTGTCCAGAAGAATTCACAGTAAATTGATATTTAGCCCTTAGATATGTATGAAGTTTTTGTCTGTTGGATTCTGTGGGAAATGCAGAAATGAAACTGAAGAAAGAATTTAGCCCATGGTAATTATATCTTCCTATAGAGATTCTGGTAATTATGTTTGGATATATTTTTACTGTATAATTTAAAGGTTTTTATTTTGTAATGTAGTTCTAATTTACCATATAGAAGTAAGCCAGTAATTAAGCTGAGATTACTTTCTACTCCCAGCCAACACTTAGAACATAATCAGAGTTATTATTGCAAAATTGTTTAAAGTTATATTACTATCTATGAATATGAACCCAAACCAAAATACATTGCACAATAACATAATTAAGAAAGACTATATTATTTCACTGTGTTGCCATTCAAATAACCAAATTAAAACTATATATCCTCCATTTCACCAGCAGTATGTTGTTAGACTCATAAAAGATCCTTAGTTGATTTGCAACCTCTTATATTTGGCTCTTAAACAAGATGATATATCTTTCTGGTTTTTTATTCTTACATTTTTTAATGTAAAATTTATTTAACAACATATGTATATAGTGCATCACCTCTGCATAATTTTTAATTTGTTCAGATATTGAGATTTTGTTGAATCAAAATTTAATGCATGGTCAAAATTATTGTGATTAAAATGATCTTTTAGCAAGCCCAAGAAATAAGATATAAATCAGAAAAGGAAATTAATTAAAAAATGGAATTTAAGTTTAAATAGGATTTTATTTTCATCTGCATGTGTCACTTAAACCACTAGTAAGTACAGTGTAGGTATTCCTTAAAAAACTAAAGATATAACTACCATATGACCCAGCAATCCCACTACTGGGCATATACCTTGAGAAAACCATAATTCAAGAAGTCACATGTACCCCAATGTTCATTGCAGTACTATTTACAATAGCCAGGACATGGGAGCAACCTAAATGTCCATTGACAGATGAATGGATAAAGAAGATGTGGTAGATATATACAATGGAATATTACTCAACCATAAAAAGGAGTGAAATAGGGTTATTTGTAGAGATGTGCATAGACCTAGAGTCTGTCATACAGAGTAAAGTAAGTTAGAGAAAAACAAATATTGTATATTAATGCGTATATGTGGAATCTAGAAAAATGGTACAGATGAACGTATTTGCAGGGCAGGAATAGAGATGCAAATGTAGAGAATGGAAGTGTGGACACAGTGGGGGAAGGGGAGAGTGGGATGAATTAGGAGATTAGGTTTGACATATATACACTACCATGTATAAAATAGATAGCTAGTGGGAACCTGCTATATAGCACAGGGAGCTCAGCTTGGTGCTCTGTGATGACCTAGATGGGTGGGATGGGTGGTGGGGAGGTCCAAGAGGGAGGAGATATATGTTATACATATAGCTGATTCACTTTATTGTACAGCAGAAACTAACACAACATTGTAAAGCAATTATACTCCAATAAAAAAAGAATATGCGCTAATTTAAGATTTCCTGGTAACATGATAAATATGTTCTGCAGATGTGTATCTTAGAAAGTTAGGCATTAGATATAAATCTTTGTAATGAATAATGTTGTTAATCAGGGGCTTTTCAATTTTCTATCCTTCAAACTCCTTAAGAGAATTGGTTTCAACCATTCCAGGGTATAGTAACAAATTTACTGGGATATGCAATTTAAACATGAACTTCCTAAGACAGCTGCTTCATTAATAGTTAGGTGAACAGATGATACTTCCATTTATTTCTTGTTTCTGAAAACTTTCCACTTACTTGCATGTACCAGAGGACCTTGTCTTGAATAACAAAATAAAAGCAGATAGAATCAGTACAACTGGCAGTGTGACTATTTTGGATTCTAATTGAGTAGGCAAGGGAGAATTATGACTTTCATCAGTTAGACTAAAACTTCAATCATTCTACCAGTAGAAGTCCTCTTACTGATTTACCAAAGTTCTCACCACCAAATTTCCCACCAACCTTCCTCCCCTCCTCTACCATCCCCAACCACTGGCAAACACTGATATGTTCTCCATTCTAAAATTTTGTCATTTCAAAATGTTATATAAATGGAACCATACACTATGTAATCTTTTGAAATATTTTTTCACTCAGAATAATCCCATGAAGAAAAATCCAAATTGTATGTGTCAATAGTCTGTTCCTTTTTATGGCAAATTAGTATTCTATGGTGTTTATTTACCACAGTCTGTTTAACCATTCACCCACTGAAGGATGTTTTGGCCGTCTCCAGTTTTTAAATATTATGAGTAAAACTTCTGTGAAATTTATGTACAGGTTTTTGTGTGAACTGATTTTATTTCTTTGGAATAAGTGTCCAAGAGTACAATCGCTAAGTTGTATTAAGTATTAGTTTCCTTTTGATACTATAACAAATTACCATAAATTTAGTGACTTAAACAATATAAAATTTGTTATTTTACAGTTATGGATGTTAGAAATCTCACTGGCCTACAATCAAAGTGACTGCAGGACTATGTTCCTTCTGGAAGCTCTGGCAAATAATCTATTTCCCACTTTTCCAAATTCTAGAGGCCGTTTTCCTTGATCATGGCCCTTTCCTCCATCTTCAAAGCCAGCAGCATAACATCTTCAAATCTCTCTCTCCCACATCTGCTTCTCTAACTCTTACTGTTCATCTTCCCTCTTTCCCTTATAAGGACCTTTATGGACATATTAGGCTCATCTGGAAAATCCAACTTAATCTTTCCATCTCAAGATCCTTAATTTAATCACCTCTGCAAAGTCCCTTTGCCAAGTAAAGTGACATATTCACAGGTATTGGAACTTAGGATGTGGATATATTCTATTGAAGGGAGAACAGGTTGGCCTTGTCCTGCCTACCACTTATGGTAAATGTATGTTTAATTTTATGAGAAACTGCCAAGCTTTTCGAGAGTGATGTTACCATTTGCATTCTTCATACCACCAGTATATGAATGATCCAGTTTCTCTGCATCTTCACCAGCATTGAGTATCGCCACTATTTTTTATTTTATCTGTTCTGATAAGTATATAGTGATATATCTCATTGTGGTTTTAATTTACATTTCCCTGATGGCTAATGTTGAACGTCTTATCATGTGTTTATTTGCAGTTGGCATAACTTATTTGGTGAAATATCTGTTTATTTCTTTTGCCATTTCTAGCTGGATTATTTGGGGTTTTTTACAGTTGAATTTTGAGTCTTCTTTATATATTCTGGATAGTAGTTCTTAATCAGCTATGTAGTTTTCAAATCTTTTCTTCCAGTCTGTAGCTTGTCTTATCTCTTCACATGGTCTCTCACAGAGCAAAACTTGTTTATTCTTATGAGCCATAAATCTTCCAATTTAGTAAATTATTCTTGCTAATTCTTAACACTATTGAATTCTTTAGGAAGGCTATTAAGGGAATTACAGGATAACTGACAAATCATATTTGTGAATAGCTACATTAAAATAAACAGGATCCCACGTGTTAGTTTATTCTTGGGTACTGTTAAGTATGCTGTGACAGCTAGATTTTTCTGTAGCTTTCATGCCACATATTAGGGTTATCTTAATTTCTCTTTATTAAACCAAAACATAACACTTTGGTAAATTTCCTTATGACACATGAAGGAAAATTTTACTAATCAGTTGCTAGAATTGATCAGTTTACTGAAAATTATGGGCTATGTATATACTTTTCTTAATTTTCTTCTTGTCTATTATATAATTATACTTATTTTAAAAAAACAGTAAATTGTGCTGTGAGAGCCTTTGGCAAAAAACAGCTTGTAGTAAAACATCATAAGACATATTTCTTTTTCTATAACAATATACCTGTGTATTCATTTATTTCCAAGTACATCCCAATGTTTTGCAATAAAGAAAATATATGCAGTAAAGTAAATAAAATAGAAATAATAAACAAAGCCTTTGGAAGTACCATGAGGTTAGTTAATATGATAAGATATCTTTTTTGACTTCTAGCTTCCTGGAATTCATCACACATACACACACACACACACACACACACACACACACACTCACTCATTCACTCACTCACAAATATATGTGGGGAATGTATACATAAAGTTGCACTGTTCTTAGCTAAATGTGGAAAGTACTCTTGGTCCTGAAAAAAATCAAAGTTTTCCCTTTTGCTAAGCTGCTAAGGGAATTTCTCCCTTGGAAACTTTACAAAGGATACACTGAAAGAAAATAAGCAATAGTTTTATAGTGAACAGAGAAATTATTTTTTCACTTGGCTGTTTCTTATAATGATGCCTGATGAAAGTTGAGGAAATAATATTAAACTATAGCTCTGAAAAGGCATTTCTGCTAATGTGGTCTTAGTATTCAGCTGAAAAGAATAGAATATGTTTAGTATAATTTCCCCAATTAAATATTTGTTTATTAAGTATTAAGAACAAAAACTTGCTTTGATTTTCTATGTAAACACTCAGTTCTCTTTTTTTTCCAGAATCACCCTTTTTCTTGATGCATATTAAAGATAAACGTTTTAAGATTTAAGTTGTATTGGTCTAAACATACCTGATTATTCTTATTAAGTGATTTTAAAGATCAAAATTATCTCACAATACAACTTCTACAAGTAATGTTAAAAATAAATAACATCTCTTTAAAAGAATGACATCAAGGATGAGATAAACTGGGTATAATTTTTAATAATTCCATTAAAATAAGAAGTTATATGGATGGATTCTAATTTAGATAATTTCATTCTTGTCTTGAAATTGTTGAAGTCCTGACACTAAAATAATATGTGTTTTAGGATGTTTTCTTTGACACAGATCAAGAGGTTTTGGAAATTCTAGTATAATTCTTTTCAGTACAATAAATGCAATTTTGATTTAGTTTGCCATTTAACCCTATTGGCTCTGTTCTTATTCTGTCAATCTTGTGTATTTAATACTGCAATCTTTTGAAGTATGAATGTGATCTCTATTATCACTCTAAAAAATTCTACAAACATGAATCCTTTGAATGGTTAGTTGTTGAAAGGATCAAATCTAAGAAAAATTCAAGATTAATTCTCAAGAGAAACCTAGTTGATTTTTCCTTAATTATAATGGTAGAGGGCAAATTCAGTTTAATCTAGAGGAGTGTGTTTGGATCCCACATTAACTTTTACCATTTAATGGACTAAAATGTATTCATTTGATACCAAGAATTCCATTTACTCAAATTATCCCTCCATTCCAGAATCAAAATCATACACACTGAATGAAAAGAACAGAAAGTAATTTTTAAATCAACAGTTGTTCTGTGAACTTTCATCATCTCAAAAAAGGGATTTTACACTAAATTGTATCCAATATTTACTTTAAATCATTGGTAAAAATTATAAAATTATACTTCTTAACATTATATACTTTTTTAAACGGATTCATGCTTTATTTTTTACCAGTTAATCTAATTTGCAAATATATAAATGATTAGTATATAATCCATAAAAATTTATTGTTAATTACTCTGAAAATAAACTATATTTTTATAAACAATGTTATTATTTTAAAGCTTAAGTCAGCATATCATAAAGTTGCATCCATAGATATAAATTTAGTGTTGCATAATATATTCTTTCTCTTCCACTCCCCCTCCTTTTTTTTGCGGGGAGGAGGCAAATTCTTACTTGTCTTCTGTGTCTCAGCCTTAAATTCTTCAGGGAGAACTTCCTGCTCTAGAACTTCCTGCTCTAGTTCTCCCTGCGATATAGCGCTCAATTATACCACCGCCTCTAATAGCACCCTGCACTACCATTATCATAGGACTTAAAATATTTTATTTTACTTAGATTTTTTTAAATTAATTTTTTATTGGGGTATAGTTGAGTTACAATTTTGGGTTTCTGCTGTACTGCAAATGAATCAGTTATACATATATATTTATCCACTCTTTTTTAGGTGCTTTTCCCATGTAGGTCATTACAGAGTACTGAGTAGAGTTCCTTGTGCTACACAGTAGGTTCTTATTAGTTATCTATTTTATATATGTAGTGTGTATTTGTCAATCTCAATCTCCCAATTTATTCCTCCCTCCCTTTCCCCTTTGGTAACCATAAGTTTGTTTTCTGCATCTGTGACTCTATTTCTGTTTTGTAGATAGGTTCATTTGTACCACTGTTTTTAGATTCCACATATAAGTGATATCTTATGATATTTGTCTTTCTCTGTCTGATTTATTACATCACTCAGTATGACACTCTCTAGGCCCATCCATGTTGCTGCAAATGGCATTATTTTGTTCTTTTTTTTAATAGCGGAGTAATATTCCACTGTGTATATGTACTACATCATCTTTATCCATTCCTCCATCAATGGACATTTAGGTTGCTTCCATGTCCTGGCTATTGTAAATAGTGCTGCAATGAATTTTGGAGGACATATATCTTTTCAAATTATGGTTTTCTCTGGATATATGTCCAGGAGTGGGATTGCTGGATCGTATGGATTCCTGGATCATATGTAGCTCTGTATTTAGTTTTTTAAGGAACCTTCATAGTGTTCTCCATAGTGGCTGTACCAGTTTACATTCTCACCAACAGTGTAGGAGGGTTCCCTTTTCTCCACATCCTCTCCAACATTTACTGTTTTTAGATTTTATGATGATGGCCATTCTGACAGGTGTGAGGTGATACCTCATTGTAGTTTTGATTTGCATTTCTCTAATAATTACTGATGTTGAGCATCTTTTCATGTGCCTCTTGGCCATCTGCATGTCTTCTTTGAAGAAATGTCTATTTAGATCTTCCACCCATTTTTTGATTGGGTTGGCTGTCTTTTTTGATATTGAGCTGCATGGACTGTTTGTGTATTTTGGAGATTAATCGCTTGTCAGTTGCTTCATTTGCAAATATTTTCTTCCATTCTGTGGGTTATCTTTTATTTTGTTGATGGTTTCCTTTGCTGTGCAAAAGCTTTTAAGTAATTAGGCCCGATTATTTATTTTGTTTTTATTTTCATTACTCTAGGAGGTGGATCAAAAAAGAGCTTACAGCGATTTATGTCAGAGAGTGTTCTGCCTTTCTTTTCCTCCAGGAGTTTTATAGTGTCTGGTCTTACATTTAGGCCTTTAATCCATCTTGAGTTTTTTTGTGTGTGTATGGTGTTAGAGAATGTTCTAATTTCATTCTTTTATGTGTAGCTGTCCAGTTTTCCCAGCACCACTTATTGAAGAGACTGTCTTTTCTCCATTGTATTTTCTTGCTTCCTTTGTCATAGATGAGGTGATCATAGGTGCATAGAGTTATTTCTGGACTTTCTATCCTGTTCCATTGATCTATATTTCTGCTTTGGTGGCAGTACCATACCATTTTGATTATTGTAGCTTTGTAGTATAGTCTGAAGTCAGGGAACCTGATTCTTCCAGCTCCATTTTTCTTTCTTAAGACCGCTTTGGCTATTCAGGGTCTTTTCTGTTTGTTTTACTTAGATTTTTAATATCTGTTTTGCATTTATGATTTGAGCTCTGTGATGGCTGAGTTGCAGTACACCATCTCCTCCTCTGTAGCTCAGGTCTTAGATCCAGACAATGGCACATAATGGATATGCAATAAATATTTGTTGAATACATTCATGAATAAAACGGTCAGTTTTTGTAAGAATGATTATGATAATGGCATTGGTATATGGTAGAAAAATAAAAGAAACTTTTTAAGAAGGTTCCTTCAAAAGCACATCTATAATCCATTTCTTTTCTTATTCATTTTCCAGATATTTATTTTACTCCTACATTTTCTTAAAACATTGCAGTAGCTAGTGGACATATCAAGATGAATAAAAGCCAATCTCTAACTTAAGAGAATTAGCAGTCCATTATGGAGACAGACACCTGTCCAAATAACTATAGCACAGTCATAAATCCTGTAACAGAAACCTAAGCTTTATGAAGAGAGTCCCACCTCACAGAGAAGGTGGTATAAAACTGAACATAGACCTGAAATACTTGACTTCTGTTACTTTTTTCTCCTCAGTCTAAGTTTAGAGAGAGTGCCAAATATTCAGCTCCTGCCCATTGTTCCTATGGGATAATGTAGGACAAATTTTTCAAATCTCTAAGGGATCTTTATTATTATTATTATTATTATTGATATCAAGTATGTTTAAACAGCAACAGTTACTATTCCTTCTCGTCTTCTTATGGCAACTCAAGTAATAACTAAAGAGAGAAAAGTGAATAATATTTTCTTGGGATACTGGTTTCTCAAATTTTAATCTCTTTAATCTCTTTCCTTTCAGCAACTTATACCTTTAAACATGGTCAAATACCATCCATGTTTCTCTTGGCACTGGTTACAGACACAATTATGAAGGTACTAACAAACTAGATAAATTTCTTATAATATCTTTAGAGTTACCATCAGTCATTGCATATGTTGGTACTGGTGTCCTGCACAGCCCCAGAGAGATTTGCTTATACATGTGCAGTGTATAACCAATTAATGGTAGGCAGTGGTCCCTGGCACCATGGAACGATCCTAAAATCCTAAAAATAATATAACCAGAATCGTATGTACTGGCCATTTTGCTTTTGGCCTAAATTTAGCCTCAATAACTGAAATTCTTAATCTACCTTCTTTTATTTCCTATTGATTTTATTTAAAACAAATGATTCTTCTGGAATACTTACATCTGATATTACTGAATTGGCTGATAACCAATGCTACTGATTGCTATGGTATAGGGAACAGAGATTATGGGTCCTGCTGAGAATTTACTTGAGTAATAAATTTAGCTTGAACCATTGGCATTTTTTAAAAACTGCTAGTATTTAAGATCAAGGTTCTGAGTTTCACACTTTTTTGATCAGTTAGTTTTTATATTTATAGGACTATACTTTTAACCTCAGAAAATTATCTGAAAAATAGCACCATATTGACAATGGTTTAGTATAGGAGTGACTTAGTGCAGAATAGATCTGTTGTCCCTATCAGGTGAAAAACTTTTTTTTTTTTTTTACATCTTTATTGGAGTATAATTGCTTTACAATGGTGTGTTAGTTTCTGCTTTGTAACAAAGTGAATCAGTTATACATGTACATGTGTTCCCATATCTCTTCCCTCTAGCGTCTCCCTTCCTCCCACCCTCTCTCTATCGAACCCCTCTAGGTGGTCACAAAGCACCGAGCTGATCTCCCTGTGCTATGCGGCTGCTTCCCACTAGCTATCTATTTTACATTTGGTAGTGTGTATATGTCCATGCCTCTCTCTCGCTTGTCACAGCTTACCTTTCCCCCTCCCCATATCCTCAAGTCCATTCTCTAGTAGGTCTGTGTCTTTATTCCTGTCTTACCCCTAAGTTCTTCATGACATTTTTTTTCTTAAATTCCATATATATGTGTTAGCATACGGTATTGTCTTTCTCTTTCTGACTTACTTCACTCTGTATGACAGACTCCAGGTCCATCCACCTCATTGCAAATAGCTCGATTTCATTTCTTTATATGGCTGAGTAATATTCCATTGTATATATGTGCCACATCTTCTTTATCCATTCAACCGATGATGGACACTTAGGTTGTTTCCATCTCCGGGCTATTGTAAATAGAGCGGCAATGAATATTTTGCTACATGACTCTTTTTGAATTATGGTTTTCTCAGGGTATATGCCCAGTAGTGGGATTGCTGGGTCATATCGTAGTTCTATTTGCAGTTTTTTAAGGAACCTGCATACTGTTCTCCATAGTGGCTGTACCAATTCACATTCCCATCAGCAGTGTGAGAGTGTTCCCTTTTCTCCACACCCTCTCCAGCATTTATTGTTTCTAGATATTTTGATCATGGCCATTCTGACTGGTGTGACATGATATCTCATGGTAGTTTTGATTTGCATTTCTCTAATGATTAGCGATGTTGAGCATTCTTTCATGTGTTTGTTGGCAGTCTGTATAACTTCTTTGGAGAAATGTCTATATAGGTCTTCTGCCCATTTTTGGATTGGGGTGTTTGTTTTTTTGTTATTGAGCTGCATAAGCTGCTTATAAATTTTGGAGATTAATCCTTTGTCAGCTTGCTTTATTTGCAAATATTTTCTCCCATTCTGAGGGTTGTGTTTTGGTCTTGTTTATGGTTTCCTTTGCTGTGCAAAAGCTTTGAAATTTCATTAGGTCCCATTTGTTGATTTTTGTTTTTATTTCCATTTCTCTAGGAGGTGGGTCTAAAAGAATCTTGCTGTGATTTATGTCAGAGTGTTCTATGTTTTCCTCTAAGGGTTTGATAGTTTCTGGCCTTAAATTTAGGTCTTTAATCCATTTTGAGCTTATTTTTGTGTATGATGTTAGAGAGTGATCTAATCTCATACTTTTACATTTACCTGCCCAGTTTTCCCAGCACCACTTATTGAAGGGGCTGTCCTTTCTCCACTGTACATTCCTGCCTACTTTATCAAAGATAAGGTGACCATATGTGCATGGATTTATCTCTGGGCTTTCTATCCTGTTCCATTGATCTATATTTCTGTTTTTGTGCCAGTACCATACTGTCTTGATTACTGTAGCTTTGTAGTATAGTCTGAAGTCAGGGAGCCTGATTCCTCCAGCTCTGTTTTTCTTTCTCAAGATTGCTTTGGCTATTCAGGGTCTTTTGTGTTTCCATACAAATTGTGAAATTTTTTGTTCTAGTTCTGTGAAAAATGCCAGTGGTAGTTTGATAGGGATTGCATTGAATCTGTAGATTGCTTTGGGTAGTAGAATCATTTTCACAGTGTTGATTCTTCCAACCCAAGAACGTGGTATATCTCTCCATCTATTTGTATCATCTTTAATTTCTTTCATCAGTGTCTTATAATTTTCTGCATACAGGTCTTCTGTCTCCTTAGGTAGGTTTATTCCTAGATATTTTATTCTTTTTTGTTACAATGGTAAATGGGAGTGTTTTCTTGATTTCACTTTCAGATTTTTCATCATTAGTGTATAGGAATGCCAGAGATTTCTGTGCATTAATTTTGTATCCTGCTACTTTACCAAATTCATTGATTAGCTCTAGTAGTTTTCTGGTAGCATCTTTAGGATTCTCTATGTATAGGATCATGTCATCTGCAAACAGTGGCAGCTTTACTTCTTCTTTTCTGATTTGGATACGTTTTATTTCCTTTTCAGCTCTGATTGCTGTGGCTAAAACTTCCAAAACTATGTTGAATAAGAGTGGTGAGTTTGGACAACCTTGTTTTGTTCCTGATCTTAGGGGAAATGCTTTCAGTTTTTCACCATTGAGGAGAATTTTGGCTGTTGGTTTGTCATATATGGCCTTTATTATGTTGAGGAAAGTTCCCTCTATGCCTACTTTCTTCAGGGTTTTTATCATAAATGGGTGTTGAATTTTGTTGAAAGCTTTCTCTGCATCTATTGAGATGATCATATAGTTTTTCTCCTTCAGTTTGTTAATATGGTGTATCACGTTGATTGATTTGTGTATATTGAAGAATCCTAGCATTCCTGGAATAAACCCCACTTGATCATGGTGTATGATCCTTTTAATGTGCTGTTGGATTCTGTTTGGTAGTATTTTGTTGAGGATTTTTGCATCCATGTACATCAGTGATATTGGTCTGTAGTTTTCTTTCTTTGTGACATCCTTGTCTGGTTTTGGTATCAGGGTAATGGTGGCCTCGTACAATGAGTCTGGGAGTGTTCCTTCCTCTGCTATATTTTGGAAGAGTTTGAGAAGGATAGGTGTTAGTTCTTCTCTAAATGTTTCATACAATTCGCCTGTGAAGCCATCTGGTCCTGGGCTTTTGTGTGCTGGAAGATTTTTAATCACAGCTTCAATTTCAGTGTTTGTGATTGGTCTGTTCATATGTTCTATTTCTTCCTGATTCAATCTTGGCAGGTTGTGCATTTCTAACAATTTGTCCATTTCTTCCAGGTTGTCCATTTTATTGGCATAGAGTTGCTTGTAGTAATCTGTCATGATCTTTTGTATTTCTGCAGTGTCAGTTGTTACTTCTCCTTTTTCATTTCTAATTCTATTGATTTGAGTCTTCTCCCTTTTTTTCTTGATGAGTCTGGCTAATGGTTTATCAATTTTGTTTATCTTCTCAAAGAACCAGCTTTTTTTTTACTGATCTTTGCTATCATTTCCTTCATTTCTTTTTCATTTATTTCTGATCTGATTTTTATGATTTCTTCCCTTCTGCTAATTTTGGGGGGTTTTTGTTCTTCTTTCTCTAATTGCTTTAGGTTGAAGGTTAGGTTGTTTATTCGAGATGTATCCTGTTTCTTAAAGTAGGATTGTATTGCTATAAACTTCCCTCTTAGAACAGCTTTTGCTGCATCCCATAGATTTTGGGTCGTCGTGTCTCCATTGTCATTTGTTCCTAGGTATTTTAAAATTTCCTCTTTGATTTCTTCAGTGATCATTTTGTTATTAAGTAGTGTATTGTTTAGCCTCCATGTGTTTGTATTTTTTACAGATCTTTTCCTGTAATTTATATCTAGTCTCATAGCTTTGTGGTCAGAAAAAATAGTTGATACAATTTCAATTTTCTTAAATTTACCAAGGCTTGATTTGTGACCCAAGATATAATCTATCCTGGAGAATGTTCCTTGAGCACTTGAGAAAAATATGTATTCTGTTCTTTTTGGATGGAATGTCCTGTAAATATCATTTAAGTGCATGTTGTTTAATGTATCATTTAAAGCTTGTGTTTCCTTATTTATTTTCATTTTGGATGATCTGTCCATTGGTGAAAGTGGGGTGTTAAAGTCCCCTACTATGAATGTGTTACTGTCGATTTCCCCTTTATGGCTGTTAGTATTTTCCTTATGTATTGAGGTGCTCCTATGTTGGATGCATAAATATTTACAATTGTTATATCTTCTTCTTGGATCGATCCCTTGATCATTATGTAGTGTCCGTCTTTGTCTCTTCTAATAGTCTTTATTTTAAAGTCTATTTTGTCTGATATGAGAATCGCTACTCCAGCTTTCTTTTGCTTTCCATTTGCATGGAATATCTTTTTCCATCCCCTTACTTTCAGTCTGTATGTGTCACTAGGTCTGAAGTGGGTCTCTTGTAGACAGCATATATATGGGTCTTCTTTTTGTATCCATTCAGCCAATCTGTGTCTTTTTGAGGGAGGATTTAGTCCATTTACATTTAAGGTAATTATCGATATGTATGTTCCTATTCCCATTTTCTTAATTGTTTTGGGTTCGTTATTGTAGGTCTTTTCCTTCATTTGTGTTTCTTGCCTAGAGAAGTTCCTTTAGCATTTGTTGTAAAGCTGGTTTGGTGGTGCTGAACTCTCTCAACTTTTGCTTGTCTGTAAAGGTTTTAATTTCACCATCAAATCTGAATGAGATCCTTGCTGGGTACAGTAATCTTAGTTGCAGGTTTTTCTCCTTCATCACTTTAAATATGTCCTGCCACTCCCTTCTGGCTCGCAGAGCTTCTGCTGAAAGATTAGCTGTTAACCCTATGGGGATTCCCTTGTGTGTTATTTGTTGTTTTTCCCTTGCTGCTTTTAATATGTTTTCTTTGTATTTAATTTTTGACAGTTTGATTAATATGTGTCTTGGGGTATTTCTCCTTGGATTTATCCTATATGGGACTGTCTGTGTTTCCTGGACTTGATTAACTCTTTCCTTTCCCATATTAGGGAAGTTTTCAACTATAATCTCTTCAAATATTTTCTCAGTCCCTTTCTTTTTCTTTTCTTCTTCTGGAACCCCTATAATTCTAATGCTGGTGCATTTAATGTTTCCCAGAGGTCTCTGAGACTGTCTTCAGTTCTTTTCATTCTTTTTTCTTTATTCTGCTCTGCAGTAGTTATTTCCACTATTTTATCTTCCAGGTCACTTATCCGTTCTTCTGCCTCAGTTATTCTGCTATTGATCCCATCTAGAGTATTTTTAATTTCATTTATTGTGTTGTTCATCGTTGCTTGTTTCATCTTTAGTTCTTCTAGGTCGTTGTTAAATGTTTTTTGCATTTTGTCTATTCTATTTCCAAGATTTTATATCATCTTTACTGTCATTATTCTGAATTCTTTTTCAGGTAGACTGCCTATTTCTTCTTCATTTGTTACGTCTGGTGGGTTTTTATCTTCTCCCTTCATCTGCTGTGTGTTTTTCTGTTTCTCATTTTGCTTATCTTACTGTGTTTGGGGTCTTCTTTTGGCAGGCTGCAGGTTTGTAGTTCCCATTGTTTTTGGTGTCTGTCCCCAGTGGCTAAAGTTGGTTCAGTGGGTTGTGTAGGCTTCCTGGTGGAGGGGACTAGTGCCTGTGTTCTCGTGGATGAGGCTGGATCTTGTCTTTCTGGTGGGCAGGTCCACATCTGGTGGTGTGTTTTGGGGTGTCTGTGGACTTATTATGATTTTAGGCAGCCTCTGTGCTAATGGGTGGGGTTGTGTTCCTGTCTTGCTAGTTGTTTGGCATAGGATGTCCAGCACTGTAGCTTTCTGGTCGTTGAGTGAAGCTGGGTGCTGGTGTTGAGATGGAGATCTCTGGGAGATTTTCACCGTTTGATATTATGTGGAGCTGGGAGGTCTCTTGTGGACCAGTGTCCTGAAGTTGGCTCTCCCACCTCAGAGGCATAGCACTGACTCCTGGCTGCAGCACCAAGAGCCTTTCATCCACACAGCTTAGAATAAAAGGGAGAAAAAGTAGAAAGAAAGAAAGAAAGAAAGAAAAGAAAGAAGGGAGGGAGGGAGGGAGGAAAGAAAGAAAGAAAGAAAGAAAGAAAGAAAGAAAGAAAGAAAGAAAATAAAGTAAAATATAGTAAGGTAAAATAAAATAGTTATTAAAATAAAAAATAATTATTAAGAAAAAAATTTTTTAAAGAAAAAACAGACGGATAGAACCCTAGGACAGATGGTGGAAGCAAAGCTATACAGACAAAATCTCACACAGAAGCATACAGATACACACTCACAAAAAGAGGAAAAGGGGAAAACATAATAAATCTTGCTCTCAAGTCCACCTCCTCAATTTGGGATGATTCGTTGTCTCTTCAGGTATTCCACAGATGCAGGTACATCAAGTTGATTGTGGAGCTTTAATCCGCTGCTCCTGAGGCTGCTGGGAGAGATTTCCCTTTCTCTTCTTTGTTTGCACAGCTTCCAGGGCTCAGTTTTGGATTTGGCCCCACCTCTGTCTGTAGGTCGCTGGAGGGCGTCTGTTCTTCGCTCAGACCGGACGGGGTTAAAGGAGCAGCTGCTTCGGGGCCTCTGGCTCACTGAGGGCGGAGGGAGGGAGGGGCACGGATGCGGGGTGAGCCTGCGGCCGCAGAGGCCGACGTGACGTTGCACCAGGCTGAGGTGCGCCGTGTGTTCTCCCAGGGAAGTTGTCCCTGGATCCCGGGACCCTGGCAGTGGCAGGCTGCACAGGCTCCCCAGAAGCGGGGTGTGTGGATAGTGACCTGTGCTCGCACACAGGCTTCTTGGTAGCAGCAGCAGCAGCCTTAGCGTCTCATGCCCGTCTCTGGGGTCCGTGCTTTTAGCTGCGGCTTGCGCCCATCTCTGGAGCTCCTTTAAGCAGCGCTCTTAATCCCCTCTCCTCGGGCACCAGGAAACAAAGAGGGAAGAAAAAGTCTCTTGCCTCTTTGGCAGGTCCAGACTTTTCCCCGGACTCCCTCCCGGCCAGCCATGGTGCACTAACGCCCTTCAGGCTGTGTTCATACAGCCAACCCCAGTCCTCTCCCTGCGCTCCAACCGAAGCCCGAGACTCAGCTCCCAGCCCCATCCGCCCCGGAGGGTGAGCAGACAAGCCTCTCGGGCTGGTGAGTGCTGGTCGGCACTGATCCTTTGTGCGGGAATCTCTCTGCTTTGCCCCCCGCACCCCTGTTGCTGTGCTCTCTTCCGTGACCCTAAAGCTTTCCCTCTCTGCCACCCGCAGTCTCCGCCCACGAAGGGCTTCCTAGTGTGTGGAAACCTTTCTTCCTTCACAGCTCCCTCCCACTGGTGCAGGTTCTGTCCCTATCCTTTTGTCTCTGTTTATTCTTTTTTCTTTTGCCCTACCCAGGGACGTGGGGACTTTCTTGCCTTTTGGGAGGTCTGAGGTCTTCTGCCAGCATTCAGTAGGTATTCTGTAGGAGTTGTTCCACGTGTAGATGTATTTCTGATGCGTTTGTGGGGAGGAAGATGATCTGCGCGTGTTACTCTTCCGCCATCTTCCCAGGTGAAAAATTTTTAAACCAAATTTTTTTAGGATAGTAGACCAGAAATATATAGATGATGGTATATTTGGAAGCCCATTAAAAATATGTAGTGGTAATATTTTGTTACTAAAAATTCAGGAGTATGTTAATAGATTATTTCCTTTTTGTAGTCCTAATGATGCAAACATCTAATGTGTAGCTGGATTATCTTTTTTTTTTGTCTGTTTAATGTACTTCCCAACTTAATGACAGTTGACATCTTTTCAGTTTCTTAAACTCCCCAGTAATAACAATGATGAACTCTATTTAATAATCCTTTCCTCTTTCTCTCCATAAAGATAGGAGGACAAGATGTTTGCATTGTATTTACACATGTGATTCTCAGTCATATATGCCAGGAATATTTTCTGATAGTCTGAGAAATATGAATTCTGAATATGATATTTTCAAAACTCAATCTAATTATATGATGTAATACTTATATACATTAATCTTTGGTTTTTATAAAGCTTACATAATATTAATCTTGTGGACACAATTCTGTCATTTTGCAAAATTTCAAGTCATTTTGCAGCTTTAACGTGATGATGTTGAAACTCTGACTTTAAACTACTCTTTAAAAATAGCCTTTTATCAAAAGAGTAAAAATTAATAAGCAATAATGAGATCATTTTAACTTTCAAAATGAAATCAAGTGTGTATGCACAAAATTCTTTTGGTCGGTGTAATTGCTTCCTTAAGTTCTATGCGCCTGTCAAATTAAAAATAATGTTGTATTAGACCAAAGAACCTTTTAAAAAGAGCATCTGAATGTTATTTCCTGTTTAACATTGAGCATCCAGGGTCACAGGTTTTAGACAAATAAAATCTTAATGAAAAAATTTTAGTAGGAGCTTTCAGACACTCAGAACCCCTACTTATGAAAGCTTCTCTAATATTCCTAGGTTTAATGTTTAAGTGCTGACTGATTGCTCATGAATAAAAAGCTTTTGTCTTTGGTGTTAACATTTCATGTATTTCTGAGTAATTTATTTATCCAGTAGTTAAGTATTATTTCTAAGTCCTTTACAACTTGATTCTGGTTGATGAAACAGGTCATGGAGGCACTATTTTGGTTCTTGGCCTCCAAGACTTTGGCCTCTTGTTCTGTATTAGCACAGGTGGGAATGAATGGGGACACATTCCTATTGTCTTTCACCTACTAGGAGAGGGACTTTAAGAGAGAAGTATATAGTGAATAGGGAGAGCATTGCCCTGGGTACCTCTTTGTATATTCAGTCTGAACATTGTACATTCTGGGAGTGTCAGTGAGATGACATCAACCAGGGATTTATCTAAGTGAAATCTGCCATGTATTCTGTAATCTGACATTTGCTGTTTCCTAAGACCAGCCCTAGCTTATTAAGTTTAATTCTATATATTAAAAAAAATAGATTTGAGGATATGGGGAGGGGGAAGGGTATGCTGTGACAAAGTGAGAGAGTGGCATGGACGTATATACAGTACCAAACGTAAAATAGATAGCTAGTGGGAAGCAGACGCATAGCACAGGGAGATCAGCTCAGTGCTTTGTGACCACCTAGAGGGGTGGGATAGGGAGGGTGGGAGGGAGGGAGACGCAGGAGGGAAGAGATATGGGGACGTATGTATATGTATAACTGATTCACTTTGTTATAAAGCAGAAACTAACACACCACTGTAAAGCAATTATACTCCAATAAAGATGTTTAAAATAAAATAAAATAAATAAATGAACCCAGTTTCTTTAACTGGATAATCAATAAATCCTCAATTAATATAAAAAATAAAAAAATATATTTTGATCATACGTATATTTATGTAGCCATAAAGAAGCAGTTCTGTTCTATAGTTTCTTAAGATTCTAGATCACTAAGAATTGAGGAATTTGATAATATTTCATAGGAACATTTTAAAGAACTGTTATTATGATGATTTGAATCTAGATTTGGATGAGAAGGAGATGAAATAACTAGTTTCATTTATAAAGTCCCCAATACATAAAATATGTTTAGCCATCAAATTACTGTGTTTTTTCCTTGGGCAATCTCATTTAAAAGCATGATTTTAGTTAAAAATTAATACTTCTCACAATTCTTTCATATTTCTCCTTAGCTCAGCCCTCTATCATATACTTCAGACTTGCTTTTCTCAATGCTCAGCATATCTTAAACTATACTCAAAGTCCCCCAAACAAACGTGTATTTTCTCTAGTATTCCCTTTCGCAGTAAACAGTACCAGTAAAGCCAGAAATCCATGGTCCTCTCACTTCTTCATTCACTACTTCAAATCATTTATTAAGTCCTGTTGAATTTATCTCTAAATATTTGGGTCATGTTCATCTCTCATTTTGGACTGCTGGCTTCCTAAATTATCTCTGTATCTTCAATCTCGATGCCATTCTTCAGCCTCTTTGACTGATAGTCATCTTACTAAAACATGTAGTTGATAAGATTATTTCCTAGTCTAAAATGTTTAATGACTTTCCATTACCCTTGGGGTAAATAAGAATCTCTTTCTATTACATGCTTATCAAGCCCTCCATAACCTGGCATCTGCCCACGTCTTTTGCTCCATTTCTTGACACACTTCTAGAGTGTGCTAAACTCTTTCTCTCCTTCTTTCTCTTTCTCTCTCTCTTTCTTTCTCCTTTTTTTTTAAATTTTTTTAGTTCAGTACCACAGTGTTTCAGATATCTGTGTCTTTTCTTATACTGCCCCCTCTTCTGCCTGGTACATTACCTCCTAAGCCCTATCTTTGCCTGGCTCAATCCTTACTTACCCTACAGTTGTAAATTTAAATGTTACTTCCTTCAAGAGACCTCCTTGATTTCTGAGGCAACGGTGATGCCCTGCTCTGTGTTCTTATAGCATCCTCTGTTTCCCCTATCTTATGGTCACTCTTATTATTGTGATAATGACTTATTTATTTGACTGTTTACTTAATTTTTCCTCCCACATTGCTCTGTGTGAGAGCACAGATCAAGTCCACCTACTTCATCTCCATCAGGTAGTATACTGTCTGACACAGCCTCTCAATAAATGGTTATTAGTGAATGAGTAGGATGCTCTGAGTTCAAATTTAATGTGATAGTGGATATTTTTATTTTTACTATTCAAAATTTCAGTTTATCTCTTAATGTGCTGTTTAAAAAAGCTCCCTTTCAATATTTACTCTCATTTTTAGGACAAGGTCTTTACTTATGCCTCTATAAATAAATCTTTGTATAAATTGAATTATAAAATATGTATTTTGGACTGAAGCTCTCATTTAAAATGCTCTATATCGGCTACTGTCAAATTTCAAACTTAATTTTTATGGGTTTTGTGTAAAACTATTCAGAATTTATTTTTTTAACTATTTAGTTTTCCATTACAAAAGCCATAATGATACTTTATTGAGTCTAAAAGCACAAATAATTTTAGGTTACTTTTTAAGAGAATTCCTCATTAGAGTTTGCCATAGTGACTGTGAAATTTGATTAATATCAAGAGCATAGAAAGGCAATATCATCAGCTTTGTACTGGTTTTTGAAAGTCCACATGATGATTTAAAGAACAAGTAAGGCAAACCTATGCCTCCAGTCATGTTTAATCTTGCACACACCCAGAATTTCTTCTCTTCATAAGCACATTTGCATCTCTTGCTTACCACCAGAGAGAGCAATCAATAATGATGAATAATAATATTATGTAACTCACTCAGAAGAGGCATATTACATGCACTTTAGAAGTGATTTACATGAAAATCCCCCTTGAAATGCCACAGGAGTCATTGATAAACGGGATCCTTAGAGCACAGTACATGACAGACTAGCTTTGGACAGCATAATGGTTTTGCCCATAAGTAAATAAGTAAATCTTTGTCATCACATGTAGCTATTTCTTTAAGCTTCCTCTGCAATTATGGGCAGCTGTGAATAGATATGGTGTGTTCACCTTATGGTCTCCGAAGAAGAAATAATTATATATAATTTCAAACTGATGATAGCTTACAAAAATAGAAATTGCTGCCAATTTTAATTGAAGAAAAGTTTATCAGAGCTACTGTTTATCAAGAACGAAAAATACAGTGTACCTGTAATCTCTCTGGGGAAAAAAAGGAATAAGAAAGTCAAGATTAAAACTTATTAGAAAAGATTTACTTTGAAAATAAATGCTTACTTAAGACAACATAGCTTTATTTGGAGTTCAAATTTAAATTTGCATGTAAAAATGAGAAGTAATACAAGCTTGATATCATGGATGTTGCTATAGACCCACAGCACTTGAAAAGGTGTATGTACTTAATTCTTGAGTGATAGGTAGCTTTTTGATAACTATCCTCTAATTATTGATAAGTAACTTTAATAAACATTGTGTCACTCCTTAAAAGCATACACTTTGACAACTTTACAAGACCAAGAAAACACTAGGAAATCTGGAGTTTGTATATATAACCAAATATATTTGGTTTTAGATCATGTCTGTTTCCCAATTTGCCATTATAAAGAAGTGTGAAAGGTACTTAATGTTTTCTTTGTTTCTGTTTTGTCTTATTTTTTTCCTATTTGGAAGCTAAGGCTCAAGGGCCTTGAGCCTTATATAAATGTGATCGATTATAAACTATATCATGTGGAAAACATAAATCACTTGTGATTATAACTAACTTGAACTGCTTGCTGCATTTCTTTACATGTTTTAAAAAATGAGGTATTTTAATGTCTTAAAGAAATGTTCTCACAGGGAACACCTTTCCATTAAAAGATTATGTCAGTAAGAAACACCTGACTTTTGAAATTAAATTCCTATGTGAATAAGTGGAAGAATTGGCAAGATTTGCTTTTGAATTCATACGGCAGTTTTTAAATTTCTCATCACATTTTACACAGGTCTCTAGATCTGCCTTTTTTCTTTTTCTCTTTTTCTTCCTTTCTCCCTCAGTGACTTCTAAGTCATTGTTACAAGAAATTATAGCACACACTATGCCAAGAGCCTGAAAAGCTACTTTCTTTTCTTTTCCATTTTTAATATTTTTAATTGAAGTATAGTTGATTTACAGTGTTGTGTTAATTTCTGCTGTATAGCAAAGTGACTCACTTATAAGTATATATATATATATATTTTAATATTCTCTTCCTTTATGGTTTATCACAGGGTATTGAATATAGTTCTCTGTGCTCTACAGTAGGACCTTGTTGTTTATCCATTCTCTATATAAAAGCTTACATCTGCTGACCCCAGCCTCCCACTCCATCCCTCCCCCAATACCCCCCACCTTTGGCAACCACCAGTCTGTTCTCTATGTCTATTATTCTGTTTCTGTTTAATAGATAATTTCATTCGTGTCATACTTTAGATTCCACATATAAGTGATAGCATACGGTATTTGTCTTTCTCTTTCAGACTTCACTTAGTAGATAATCTTTGGTTGGCATTATTTCATTCTTTTTATGACTGAGTAGTATTCCATTGTATATATGTACCACATCTTCTTTATCCATTCATCTGTTGATGGACATGTAGGTTGTTTCCATATCTTGGCTATTGTGAATAGTGCTAATATGAACACAGGGGTGCATGTATCTTTTGGAATTATAGTTTTCTCTAGATATGTGCCCAAGAGTGAAATTGCTGGATCATATGGTAATTCTATTTTTAATTCTGAAAACTTACTTTCCATGAGATAGTATATGTGATAAAAACCAAAAACTATTTCCACAGATTATTTTTATACAGATGATATTAGAAATAACAAACAGAAAAGTCTTAGGCTGATTATATAAATCATAAACATTTCAAACTGATCTTTAGACAATAACTGTAATGAAAATAATGTATTAGTTTGCAATGATAAAGTGTACATTTGCAATCTAATTGTTCAGTGTACATATAAGCATTATTACTCTTCCTTTTTTATTCAGAAACACATTTTTGTGTCTTCTTTTGCAGTAAAAACATTTTATCATTTCCTCTCAGCTTAATGAAGCTTAGGTTGAATGATTCAGTTACTCACACTCAGGTATTGACTATTTACTATGTTCCAGAAACTGTAAAAGACACAGGAACAAATGATTGATGTACAATAAGTCTCCTCTGAATCAGTACCCACAGATTCAACATTATGAGACTCCCCAAGTGGAGGGAGAAATGACAATATTCTGTAAGGTGAACTTCAAAGTTGACTGGGTTTTTAAAGAGCTAATGTGAGAGATTCATTTGGTTTCACTTACTATGAGTGAGCACAGACAAATACAGACAGAAATACAGCATATAGAGATAGGTATATTTCAAATGGTTAAATTTTTCTTCAGTATCTTATAATTGTGAGTACTCTCAAAACAATATATATTTGGTCATTTAAACCAGTGTTTCTTGAAGTGTGATCCACAAAAAAATTATTACTCATACAAAATAAGTACAGAAAATTATATCATAAGTATTAACAAACTTTTATAGTAATGTTTGTTGAGCCTATAGAAAAAAAGGGGCTTCCATTTTGTATATATTTTTAAAAATTCTATTTCTAGAATTGATTTGTATTTTGTTTTCCAAAACATTGGTCTGTAACAGATTGAAAAGTTAAAAAAAAATTCTTCACCATAGATCATCTAAGAAGCACTGATTTATTTAAGTTGTAAATAAGAACTCTAATGAGAAATTAAAGTTTTGCCTTTTGATACTAAACTCCATAACATCTGTGAATATCAAAATCTTTTGTTTGTTAATCCCTGTCAAAATTTTCACAAACGGGGTTTCTTAATTCTTAAATATTATTCAGTGGGATGAGATAATGAACCTTAATCACCCCTAAGAAGAAAATAAAAGAGGTTATTTACGTTTAGAACATAATACAAACTTACCGACACTTGAAAATAGTATTTATGAGGAATTCTCTTTTATCTAAATTACCACACAATCATATAAGAAAGCTCATGTTAAAAGAACAAACTTGTATTTTATTTCTCCGTGCAATATTTTACAAAGAAATCTGTCATATTTAACATATATTTAAGGGTGAACAAAAAATTTTAAGATGAAATGATACTGTCTAGCTAGCTGTTACAGCTTTATTAAAATGCCTTTGCAGAAACATGTGCATTCTAAAGATCTTATAGCCTCGATCAAATAGACACAAATATTTTTCAGAATATGTTTGCCTTATATAATTTATATTTTCTATGGCATTCAACCTGGGAATTTAAAAAAATAGAATGAATAATGGTTGAAGAAACAGTATTTTTCTAGCTGTCCCTCAGCAACTCTTATTGAACCTTCAGCATTTAAAGTTGCCTTCTTACTTCTGAGAGTCTTCAGGGAAAATCTCATATGTGCTTAGACATACATGTAGCATTTTCCATTTTTATTTCATCATGCTCAGTTTCTTCTCTGGCACTTTGAGATGATGTTAGGTGTTGAAGCTTCAGAAACCCTGGAAAGCCAGGAATTCTTGTTAAGGTGCATATCTGTTCCCTCTCTTGCCGCTGCCACTGTTTTTGCTGCCACTGTTATGACTGGTGCCAATAGGATGTCCTGTCCATACTGACTGAAGTCGTTCTGAGGCGAAGCCTGAGCCTCTCCGAAACTTCTGTCCTCTTCTGAACTAGCACAGTTGTACCAAGGATGGCAGGGTGTTTTGCAGACATGATTGTTACAACAGAAACAGTCAGTACTCTGAGCTTTCTGTCATACCGTTGCTGCAGTTGACCCCAGACTCTATACTTTACTCCTGGCAGCTCATTGTTTGTATTAAATCAGTTCCTTCAGTTTTTAAGTTTACTCTGTGTAAGTGTGTGTTTGGTTTGGGTTTTGATTTTGATTGCTTGCCTGTTTATTTTTAATTCAGAGCTTTTGTCTTTCTAGAGCCCAGCATGGGCTTATTGCAGATAGGGCTAGGAGAAGAGATATGAACAATCTGTATAATAAGCATAACAGGATCCTTTGCTGGAGCAATTTCAGTGCACCAAGCTTGGGGTTTGACTTTCAGTGGTCTACTGTTTACCCTCATTTGGCCCTGGAAAGCCAATATATTCTGCATCTTACGTTGTTCACAGGTTAGGGTAGAGGTGGTTTGTTACATGAGCAAGCATTTCTTAGAGCATCATTTGCTAAATGGAATATGTTCACGAGCCTTAGCCTTGCTTTATACTTCACCATATGTACATATAAGTTTATAGTTTATCATACTTTTTGCCATTGCTCTTTTTTTTTTCTTCTATCTCCCTTTCATCTTCTTTCTATCCCACATGTCCATTGTTCAGGTTTCCTACTATGGTTTCTTCTTACTGAAGAATGATAAAGTAAGCTGAAATATTTGGCCTTAATGAATTAACAAAGGAACTAAAATTGAAAATCATGTTTTAAGTCATTTTTTTAAATTACCTTTACTGTTTGTCTAAGTGCCAGTGAATTTTCAACATTTCATGAAACTATTCTCTTGCTGTCCTGGTAATGTTCATCTCATAGCCCATCACTGTCCTAAGCTCACTTTGAAATTAGAAATACACTTTAATCATGATATATTCCAAATCCCTGAGAACTTTTTTCTTTGTAATAAGAAAATAAAATCTTTGGTTTTACATACACAGAATAGTAGCTTGAAGTAATTTGATTATTCTTCAATTAAACTCCACTATGTACCATTTTAGTACTTCTTCTGTAAGTACTTCCTAAGTTAATAGCTCAGTGAAAGGTTAAAGAGCTGTTAGCAGATTTAAACAATCTTGTTTAAAGGAAGAAACCATGTTTTTGCACCCCATTAACTGAAAGGTATTAATGAAAGATATGGCTTATTAGGCAATACGAATAAAAACTGGAAGCTTTCACTTTGCCATGGAGTGTCTGAGGTTAGCATGAAGCTTGTGAGCAAATTAAAGTTTTAAAGTAAATTTAAAATTTTATGTTACTCTTACAATTTCTAAAACAAGATTATGAATGAGATTATTTTCTCTTAGTGATATTTCTAGAACTATTTAAACAAATGCTAGTAGTAACCACACATGTAAATCTGTGGTAAGATTAGAGGGGACTGCCAGATAAAATAGAGAATGCCCGCATTAAATTTAACTTTCAGATAAACAGTGAATACCTTTTTAGAATAAGTATGTCCCAAATATGCATGAGACAGTTATGAAACAAATTATTTATCTGAAACTCACATTTACTGGATGTCCTCTATTTTTATTTTTTTATTTATTTATTTTTTTGTGGTATGCAGGCCTCTCACTGTTGTGGCCTCTCCCGCTGCGGAGCACAGGCTCCGGACGTGCAGCCTTAGCGGCCATGGCTCACGGGCCCAGCCGCTCCGCGGCATGTGGGATCTTCCTGGACCGGGGCACAAATCCACGTCCCCTGCATTGGCAGGCAGACTCTCAACCACTGCGCCACCAGGGAAGCCCTGTCCTCTATTTTTATTTGCTAAATCCATAACCCTAAGCTAGAAACCAAAGAAGACAATCACAAAAGTGATGACTAGTGAATCTAGTTAAATAGCTTAGTTAATTCTTAATTTTCTTCATTAAGAAAATAGAAATTATCTCCAAGATATTATAATAGACCATGTATACGAAGGAAAAAATGCATGTTTAACCATTTCTTGCTCTAGTTATCTGTAGGTCAGTAAAGAAAGTATATCTCTTTGAAAAGACTCATTTGTGGCTAACTGATGAAGTGAGATGTCTTTTCTGGGTGTAATACATGTAGTTTGAGGTACCTGTCCTACTCACAGCCACCTTCTTTACCTTGAGAGTGGAATAAACTTACTTGGAAATGTTATAGCATTTATAACTCTTCCCTTTTTACCCTCCAAACACACCATTCTCATTTTGCCACTGCTTGTTGTTCAAGGTACACATTAAATTTCAGTGGGAGCATATTGCTCTGTGAATTTCATACTTGGTTAATGTGAGCCAGAGCAAATTTTCTTTGAGGAGCAGAGCTTAGATTATGTTGAGTCCTGACAGGAGTGGTTAGCATATATGTCAAAACAACATATAAACCAGAATTGCGGCAAAGCAGAAACAGATGCATCATCATTGTGTCAATGAGAAATTCATTAGTTGATCTAAGAAAGAAATGGACAGTTTTCTGCGAGCCAAGTTTGAGGATTATAGCCCGGGAAGAGCATCTCAGAAAGCTTTGAGAACTGTTCTGCCGATTAGAAGTGAAGGCACAGTTATATAAGTTTTTTGTTTGTTTTACTTTTTGGCCACACTGCATGGCATGCAGGATCTTAGTTCCCTGACAAGGGATCGAACCCGTGCCCCCTGCAGTGGAAGTGCGGAGTCTTAACCACTGGACCCCCAGGGAAGTCCCAAGGTTTTTGAGACAGAGAAGTGTACATTAAATGACGCATTATTGACAGTTTACATGATCCAGATCTAAGCATTGTCATAGTAAGTCATGTGACCCATTACAAGACCAAGAAGGCACTCTATCATTTAAGGAGTTGTCTTGTTGGTGCTGGGAAAATGTTGCTCTCTGTGGTTGAGCAGGTGTTCCTGCCAATGGGGAGGTTTGGTCAATGCATAATGCAGATACACAATGCATAGTGAGGGGAGAGGGGAGGCCAAAGGGCAGAGAAGAAATTTGTATGTTTAAATTTTTCTTGTCTTACCATAAAATACGAATTTTATTTCACAGTTGTCGCTTGAATATCTTTTACATAATTCTGCTGAATATATTCTAAGTTCTACTCATTCTAGTTAGAATATGAAGGAAAAAAGGGTGGGTAAAGGAGGCTATTTTAGGTAACAGTTCAGATGGAGAACACCGTTGATTTGTTGGAGTGTATCCTATAACTGTAATTATAATAACTAACAGAAACATTCAACCTCCATGTTTATATAGCTACAATTTAATAATCATCTTATATCTTTGTAATTAAATAATTATTTGGTATGTTTATCAGGATGGAGTGCTTTTCTTCTCCATTAATCAGAAATAAAGTGTACTGGCTTTAGACTTCGTAGTCCTTAAGTTGGTTACAGCATGGATTTGATAATATGGAATTGTAAGTAGTATACACAAGTGTTGCCTTTGAAATGATGGAGTTTAAGGGGGAAAATATTGTGAGATCAGTACACTTTACTACTGGTGCAAAACTAACTCAGAGGACATATCATAATACCAGCACACCAGGCATTATTTGCTAACAAAAAATAGAGTATTTTTCTAATCTGCACACAATGATATGTAATACTTACCAAGCATGCCGATAAATAACAATGCAAACAAAAGAGAGCATGAATATTAGCAGTACAATCTTATTGGGTCACATAATCCTCCACTAATACACAAAAGTAATCTACTTGTTTCTCTGGTGCTTGTTAACAGTTTCCTGATTATTCATGCGTCCCCAAAAAATTAATGCTTGAAGCCCTAAACCTGGTGAATATAATGAGCATGGCTCCCCATGGATCTGAAAAAATTAGATTGTTGGTTTGAGACAGATGCAGCTATAACCAGAGGGAATGCTTTTGCATTCACATCACAATGTAGCACAAACATCATTTAGAAGCTTTAATACATATTAATACTCTGTTCAAGACAATTATAAGCTCCAGCAAAGAAAAAGATCCATGAAAAGGATGAAGTTACTCAATACTAGAAGCTCCACTAAAGACAGTTACAGACATATGGTAATTCCGCAATTAATTTTAGTACATGAGCTAGAATAAAGCCCTATGTAAATGCACTAGAAATACATTCAAAACAAGGTCAGAAAAAGGAGTACAGAGCAACACTCTTCATGGTGTAAAGCAAATGAAAGCACCATGAATCCACTAATCATAGTTATCTTATTTCTTCATTAAATACATTCATATTTGTGCTCTCAGAAAGTAATTATTAGCTCAGAATTTTATTTTATCTATCCCACTAATTTTAGTAGAATATTTATCATATAGGTTTTTTTTTTTTTTTTTAGCAAAAACAGATATAAAAGTGCTGAAGATATTTGTTAGGGAAATCATATACCAAAGGTAAAACTTTGCTCCAAGAGACTCATAAACATTGTTTGAAAACAAGTAAATACTAGATACAGAGATAATTTACCCAGATACTTTGAGAAGCAAGGGGAAAGGGATCTCTATTTGTTGAGTACTTATGCAAGTACATGGCACTGGTGTGTTTTTAAGACCCTTATAGCAATCATCTAAATTATCATATCCATTTTAAAAACAGGTGTATGGCCTTAAAGGGAATACATGACTTGTCCAAAGTCACAGAACTAATAATCATAAAAGGCAGGCTTAGAAACCCCCAAATACTACTTAATAGTTGTACAACTTACTTAAGATACTTAATCTCTGTGTGCCTGTTTCCTATTCTATAAAATAAGATAATAGTTGCCTATACAATGGGTTATTGTAATGAGTAAAGCAAGTAGTGAACATGGAGAACTTAGAACTGTAACAGCACATAGTAAATTCTATTTCTGTTTAAGTGTACAGTTCTCTAGCTCCATGCTTGTTTCACTGCACCATAGAAAAACTGGACTTTGAATTTACGTGGTTACCAATGTGCAAACATTTATAGCACTAAAACAGTATTGCTTTATATAGATTTAATTCATTGCCTGCTGCAAGACTGACTGTATACCTGCATTTAATATTTCTTGGCTATTAACTTCATCAATTGAAAAATAATAAATACACGAATCATAAGTGGTGTATTAATTATTACTATTGCTCCCTGATTTTTTGAACACTTAAATATAGGTCAGGAAGTGTGCTAAGCAGCATGCTAGAGAATACACAGAAAATGACAAATGAGTAATTGAGGTCTTTGAATTTTAAAAAAAGCCAGAAAGCTACATTATCAATATATGAAGAGAATCCAAAGAAATGGTTTCGAAATTAGTTGAAGAATTGAGATACCCACTGTGTCTAATTGAACATTTGGCAATAATGGAAATGCTCTATACCTACTCTCTCCAGTACAGGAGCCACAAACCATATATAGCTATTGTGCACTGGAAATGTGGGTATTGTGACCGAGGGATGGTATTTTGTATCTTACTGTCTTTTAATTAATTTAAAGTTAAATATCTACATGTGACTATTGGACAGCACAGCTCTAGACAGACAGCAAGGGAGAGCCAATGCCACTGCCACTTGGGGGTTGAGACAGCCATGGAAGCAGAATTCACGAGGCGGGTCCTTGGTCATTCATTTCTGTGGGAAGGAAGTGACCTGAACCTAAGAAGGAAAGGGGATTAGCAGATCGGGCAAATGAAAACCAAAGTAGGAAGAATTTGCAGAGATCTCAAACTAATAGTCCTTGGTCCACACTGGGTGTATGAAATAGTAGAAAATTTACATAAAAGCTTCAACTTCCAGCTTCTCTGAAAAGAAATAGAAATATATGGAGCAAATTAATTAACCTCTCTGAGGCATATTTTCATTATTTGTGAAAAGTAAAAGATAGATGAAAAGACATTATTCCATCCCGAAAGTGTACCCTATGATTATACATTATTCTGTTAGACATTTCTGTTTTTATTCTATCTGTTTAGCGCAGTTGTCTACAGCAATTGTCTCATAACTCCAAGGTCATACCTTCTGTCCTCAGAAAGTTCAGTTAGTTTCAGACTATTGACTAGCCAGCTATCACATAAATATTTCTTTGCTTATGGAGAAAAGTGTGTTTCTGCTAAGAAGTGTTAAGTGTTTCTGCCGAGAAAAGTGAAGGTGCAGACTTCTTTCACTGTGGTTCATTATTGCAATCTTCACACAAACACAGTAGTACGCAACGTAAATTGGACTATTACAGATGCCACTGCCTGGATGAGCTTGACTTTTTCATAAAAAGTGTAATTAATTTTTCAAATAATTGATTACAACCCTAAGCTGTACAAAAAATTCTTCATCTGACACAGTGCCCTAGAACACTCTATTTGTCCTACATAGATGAGCACTTTATCCCTAAACAGTAGTCTCTAAATACTGAGTCTACTGTAGTACCAGGAAGATATGTGTTTGACAATAAATATTTAGGTAGTAGATGTATTTTATTTTCAAAGTCTTTATTCCTTCTGGTTATTGATTTATAACAAAGTCTTGCAAATGTGTATTCAGTAAGAGCTCCCTGGAATTTAGAAATAACGCCTGCAAAATGCATGATAAATGGCAAACCTCTTACATAAAAAATGCCTAAGTTTCATGTTGTTCAGTTTGACTTTATTTTTCTGTGAGGTTTTAAAAATCTAGAGCTGTCAAAGTCTTTTTGACCACTTCTCTGTTTTGGATAAGTTCAGCCCTATTTTTTTTTTTTAAGATTGCTTGGTTTAGTGAGAATTAATTCTTCCTTTGAAGTTACATAAATCCTGTAAAGATTTAAAATACCACAGATTGTTTATAGCATTATTTTTAAATGATCACATTATAACACAGATACATTTTGGTAATGTATAGTATCAAGTAAAGGAAATTAATCATGGAAACATAACAAATCTATGCTCTAAAAATTTCTCTGCTACCACAAATTCATTCTTGTGTCACATAGATCTTTTTTTCCTAACATTATTTAATCTTGATAAACGTTGCATTCTAAGTAGCACTGATTATTTCTGAACCATAAATATTACAGATGCTAAGTTATTTTGTCACCTCAGTCAGTTCTGACTTCATACTCCTACATCTAGAGATTATATTTTGGAATAGTATTTTTCATAAAGTAATTGTCTAGCAAGAGAAACAAAGAAAATGTGCGCTACCTCTACGTAACTCCTTGTCTTGTTTTAGTACTATAATTTCATTAATTCCCTAGTCTGTCTTTATATTATTTACCTGTTATAAATTTCTTCAAAGAACTTTATCTTGTGAGTGAATATTTTAACATGGATACTCAAGTACTGATATCTTTGGTAGGTCAGACAATGCCAGAATAATGTCTGACCCATCTATAATCTATAATTCCAGAATAAAGAATTTAAGGAAAATTGAGGCATCGTTTTTACTCTCAATAACACTCTAGGGGAGGCTAGGAAAACAAAATGAAGACTAAGAACAGTAGGAAAAATAAAATTAAGCACATTGTAGGCAGCACATAAGGCAGCACAAGCCATACACAAAAATACCAGAAAAAAAAAAAAAGATTCATTTTGCTTTTGAAAAGCAAGAAAGGTTTTGAGGGCAAGTGCAATTCATGTCAGACTTTGAGTAGCAAATAGGATTTTGATAGATAAGAAAGGGACATAGACCAAGAGGATAGGTTAGAGTTAACTTCTAGATGTTTTAAATAACAGCTGGATTTTATTGCAGGAAATTAGGAGATACTGAAGATTTTTAATTTACAGGGAAATGGATGATGTTTAATTGTTATTAAGAGCCTACTTCTCATACTTTATTATACAGCAGAATTACTTAAAGACATTTTGAAACACAGATTACTTGACCTCACCCCAGTGTTTCTGATTCAGTAAACTTGAGTGGGGCCTGAGAATTTGCCTTTCTAACTAGTTCCCAGGTGATGCTCGCACAGCGGGCTTGGAACCACTCTTGGGGAACCACTGATCAAGAGTAAAACTTTTCCCTCAGTGTTTCCCAGCCTCCCAGGTAAGGGAGTCATAATATTGAACTATATTTTTTATTAGCAGCTAACTTGCAATGCATATTGAAGCTCTCTGAGAGGTAAATCCTGGAACAAAATGCATGCAAATACGCAAAATTAAAGCCTCCGTTAATTGAACGATAGTAACTAGCGTAAGGTGCTGGAAGCTATAATACTATTCTACCTGTATGAGTTAGGTTCCTGGGAGGAAACAGAATTCATGCAGATGGTTTAAATAAAGAGGGTTTAATGAAGAGATAGTTATGGAAATATTGACACAATTGACGCAGCTGGAAGCCAGTGGCATCCCAGGTGCTAAGGGGAAAGTGGAAATAGTATTATCAGAATCCATGGAGAGCTGGAGCCCTGATGCAGAGGCTGGCCCCTAGAAAGCTTTGGAGTTTTCTTAGAGGGATTCAGCTATGGTCAGAGAAGTAGTGAAGCAGGAAAAGAGGTAGAAAGAAACACCCCAGCACCTCTCTCCCTTTGTACTCCAGTCTCCTGCTTGTGCCTTCTTTTGGCTGAAATTCAGCCTGAAGCCAGTATGTGAGGTACACCCAGGGGAAACAGCCAGTGTGACCAATATCCAAGGCACAGAGAAGTTCTCAGAAGACTGAGGATTATAAGTGAGGGAACTAGTTGTACTTTCTTCCCTTGTGTTAATTTTAAGCCCTACTCTCAGTTCTATTTTATGACTTTGCATTTGGGCAGCAACAGGCTGGGTATGAAGCAGCATAGAAATGAGATGAGCAGTCTAAATGCTAACTTACTAGGGACTGACAAGTGTTTTTAGAGTTGCTTCATCAATTGGGCAAAAGTTCAAATACTCCTACTACAGCAAAACTTTAATCAGAAGCTCTCGTAACTCAGAAATGCTGTTAAAAGCCTGTTATTTGCTCTGACTATAAGAAGATAAATGACTATCCAAGCTGCAGAGGGATGATTTGCTCTTTCTTTAAGGCCCTGAGCCTGTTGTATAAATACCAAGAAGGCAGTAAGAGCTTAGTTGTCCCACCATCAAAGAGGAAGTGCATTTTAGAGTTGGTTTAAAGACCTGAAGGTAGTTTGATGTGATAAATACCAGCACTATTTTATAATCCTCAGTCATAAACGAGAGTGGCTTTATTGTCTTAATTATTTTAGGATCCCTTCCTGTAGTCTCTCCAGAATTTCTGAAGCAAGAGCAGAGGCAGAATTCATTGCCTGGTGGTAGCAATAAGACAGTACTTGACATTCAAGACGATAGAAGGATCTCAATTGTCTTTTCAGCATTAAGTCCTTTGACTTTTCTAAATGTGTCTTAAGTATAAAGCAAAGTAAGTAAATCATTTTCCACCCAAAATGCCACATGTTTAACTCATTCTACATTTTTGTTCATGCAATTTATTTTGGTAAAACCATCTTTTCTTATTCTATGTTTCCTTGTTAAAATATGTAAAGTTTCATCTCAAATATTTGTCTTTCTATGAATCCTTCTTTGATTCTTCCAGCAAGAAACTTGAATACTCAGAGCACAATATGTTACTTTTAAGCCACTTTTATCTTTCTTTATATTATAGTTAAAAATAACTGAACATTTTATACCCTCAATTTGAAGCACACTTTACCTTTTGTTGCTGTGATTTATAGAGAAATATTTGTACGAGGCTTTTGCGGGAAATATCTATGAGTTTCTGTAAGTTATTTAATTTAAGGTCATTTTATCTCTCTAGTCGCATCTGTAAAATGATTCCTATATAATTGACCTCAAAGTGTTATAATGAGGTTCAAATGAACAAATGATGATGAAAATTAGCAAATGGAAGAGTAGACTATAAATGTAGTTCAATTACATATTATTTTTAGTGTCTTTTATATGGTAGGAAACCAGAAAGTTTGTATTAAATTGAATGAAATTGGAAGTTCACAGAAAACTGTACTGGAGTTACACATCCTTAATTATCCTGAGTGTGTAAAGAAAAAGAGAGGGGAAAATATGTCAACATTTTCTTCGTGATTACGAAGGCAGAGCAAAACATATACCCATGTACGTGCGTGTAAATATGTATGTGAGGCTTGTTTTGAAAAAGGTTTTGAAATATTTTATGAAGATGTATGAGAAGTTTCAAGGTGCACCAACAGAATAGTAAGATGAAAGAGGTGAGGTACTGATGTCAAAAGTAAAATCAGGGATGGAAAATAAGACAAAACCAGGATTCCTATTAGTATACTGCATGTACGCCATTAGAGCCTCATCCCTTGCTGAATTAGGCCAGGAGGTTAGTTCTAAACATTCTAAGACCTGAAATAAAGTTTTTTCTTAGATGTAGGAGCCTCTAAATCGTATGGTGGTCAAACAGAAGGAGAAAACAATGATGAATTGGTCAAGAGAAGCACAACTATTTCTGGGGCTGAGTCCAAAGAAAGAATTCATCCTTTAGCCTCTTTAAGATGATATATCTTAATGTGGTGAACAGTGACATTCTTGGAGTAAATATCCAGAGCTGTTGGATATTTCCCTGCATCAAAGTGGAGGGCACGGGCTTCCCTGGTGGCGCAGTGGTTGAGAGTCCGCCTGCTGATGCAGGGGACACGGGTTCGTGCCCCGGTCCGGGAAGATCCCACATGCCGCGGAGCGGCTGGGCCCGTGAGCCATGGCCGCTGAGCCTGTGCTCTGGAGCCTGTGCTCCGCAATGGGAGAGGCCACAACAGTGAGAGGCCTGCGTACCGCCAAAAACAAAAAAAAAAGAAACAAAAAAATGGAGGGCAGCATGCCAAGACATAGTTCTCTGAGCCTACACCACAGGGGGTCATTAATATCGAGATATGTGGTTTCCTCAGTGTGACAGTCAAAAGACACACTTTCATATACCCAAGAAAAAGGAGCTGTGTGTTTTTCAGAAAATCCACCATAAACTTCGTTGCTCTAAACTGAGGTCTTGGTTACTACTGTCAGGTGGTTAATGGGATGGCACATATCCTTTTTCTGATCTAAGGCCATTTGATTTAACAGTCAAGTAGGGGCTACACTTGATAGGTTCTGACAGATGCCTAAATTAAAGGCCATTAAGTGGGAAGCTTGATCTCAGTACAGGTAAAGAAGGAATTCTGTAAGTATCTGGAAAAATGAACCTCAAACTTAACAGTTTTATCTCTGTTGTGTGAGATTGTTGGAAGGAGGGGACTATTGGGTGTTTTCTTTATTTACATATTTTATACTTTTAAAGATTTCTACAGAATAATATATTGCCTTAATATTAAAAAAAATATTTCAGAATCCCACTGCAAATCAAAACTAAAAATAAAGTAGTAACTGATTCTGGGTTCTCTGCACAACCACCTTAATGTCTGATTGAGGGCTTCATGTTCTCAGCCATAAATGAGTGGTTCCCAACCTGTTGATCACAATTCACTGGTAGAATGCCACGAAATAGGTATTCAATGATAAATACGGTTTGGAAATGCAACCTTATGTCATCCTCTTGGTAATTCACAATACGCGTGACTGTATTAAAAAATACCTTTGAAGTCTTGTATTAAAGAATCATTTTGGACTTGGTTTAACCTACAGGGGCTGGAAGTGGGCAGGACACCCCTTCTAAGGGGCACCTGAAAATATGTGTGTGTGAAACGGACGGATGTTTGGTTGTCACAAGATTGGATGGACATGACTGATATTTACTTAGCTGGGGCCAGGGATGCTAAAAATGCTCTAATACATAAGCCTATTTCATAAAACAAAGATGTCAAAGTGCTTAAAATACCAAACATTCCGTCATTGAGAAATACTGTTTTTAACAAACTTATTTGACATGAAACAGTGTTTTGTAGCATTCTTATTGCATACTGTAGAATGGTGATTATCCTGAAATTTATATTTTAGTGTAAAGCCATAGATTCCAATGTACACTTCCTTTCTTGACCTTCCACTTGGGTGTCTTCAAAATGCCTCAGAGTTAATGTGTCTAAAAAAAGAACCACATATTTCCACTCCCCACCTAAATATCCACTTCCCCAAATCAGAATATTTGTTAGCTTGGTAAACAGAACTATCAGCCATTCATTTGTTCAAGACAGAAACCACGATCCTAAATTTTTGTTTATATCCCATAGCTTCTTTACTCCATTCTACCTGCAAAGTATATTTTGACTCCTTATTTCTAAAACCACAAAAGGTAAAAACCTGAAATTAGGTTATAATATAAAACATAAATATTAAAACATTAAAAATAGAGATGTTTTCCTTTAAGGAGGAGGAAAACTTAGAATAGAAATGAAAAATAAGTTTGAAAAATGGAGCACCAAATTTAAAGACATAGAGAGTGAACTAAAGTTGGAGATTAAACAGTTGGCTGAAATACTTGAATAGCCAGCCAAGTCATAGTGTCTCTGCATCCTCTTCCCAACCCATTCCCCAACTCTTCCACCTCTGTCCTCAACTCCCTCCCTAACCCACCTCCTATGCATACTCCTTTGCTCAGAGCCAGGCTACTGGCTTTACCTGTGATCTGCAGATTTGGGGTTGTCCTGGTGAGCAGGAATCATCAGAGAAGTTTTTCCCTTGCTCTGTTCAGAAATTTCTAAGAAATGTCAGATGTAGCCTGAACAAACTAAGCACTTGGGCCTAGAGGAGAAAGCCATCTATCTACTGATAGTTATTTTATTTATTTTTAATTGTGTTCCAATTTCACTATCATTTTAACACCAGTCTTAATCAGTTACTTTGTATTCCCACTTGTCCCTCTTCCTCCTGTCTGCTTTCCAATTTTCCTCTTTTTTTTTAAACATATTTTAACACTTCTGTGATTCTTTGCTGTATTTCTTATGAAAATGAAAGGAAAGAGGACTCATAGAGCAAGATTTGTGTGCATAGAGCAAGATTTGTGTGCATATTTTAAAATGGGTGTATTTGTAAATACCTCGATATTTTGTTTACTATAAGTTATATTTGATGGAAATAAAAGTTACCATTTTCCCAACTTGAGATATAATTGACATATAACATTGTGCAGTTTTAAGGTGTGCAATGTGTTGATTTGATATATTCATATGTTGCAAAATAATCACCATAATAGTATGAGCTAACACTTCCATCCCATCACACAAACACCATTTCTTTTTGGTAGTGATAACATAAAAGATCTACTCTCTTAGCAACTTTCCAGCTTATAATACAGTATTATTAGCTATAATCACCATGCTCTACAAATTAGCTCCTCAGAACTTGTTCATCTTACACTGGAAGTTTGTACCTTTTAACCAATATCTCTCCATTTCCTCCACCTCCCAACCCCTGGTAACCATCACTTTACTTTTTCTCTGAGTTTGCTTTTTTAGATTCTACATGTAAGTGATATCATGTAGTATTTGTTAAAAGTTACTATTTTTAATTTAATAAATAATTACTGAATATCTGTGTTTAATGAAAAAATGGAAATTTTAGAATGTTATTTTTACAATGATTCATTTTTGTATAGTATCTATACATACATACAAACAGCCATGTCTCTGGAGAATCAAAATATGAAAAAAATTGCTTTCTTAAACCCTCTGTAGACATATCACATTTACAATGAACATACGTTACTTTTGTAATTAGGAAAATAAGCAAATATATTTCAATGCTTCAGTTCTATATATGGGGTCCTGACAACAATATCATACGGATAATGTCAGTTGAAAGGTACTCTGCCCGTAGGAAGTTTTTCAACCAGGCTAAGAGATCCAGCTGCAAGTATTGACACACAGAGAATTTATTGCCTCTGTGTGCACAAGCAGTACAGATTGTCCTTGTTTAAATGTCTGAAGTTTACTGCTAATATAATAAATTTTCATTACATTTCATTTACAGTAAAGAAATATATAGTAAAGAAATGAAACATTGCTCGTTTGAATCTTCTATAAATGAAAGATGGCATACTATTTCCTGCAGTACTTGGAAAGAATGTGTAATGAAAGGAGATGGTGTTTTAGGTGAGAGGTTCAAAACAGTAGCTAATGTTCCTTAGTCAAGAATACAAGCATGCAATTAGCAGAAGGTTAAAAAGTACAAAGCAAAGCAAACAAACAAAAAAAAAGCAACTCATGTGAATAGAGTAAAATACTTAAAAATATACTTATGATTCCAGATGTAGTTGAAATAATTTATTTTTCTCATTAAGCGGGATGAATAAAGAACAAATTATTGTAAACAGCAATTAATTATAATGCAATAAAGGTGATCATGTATTCTTGACTTGATTTTCCAATCTAGGTATTTCTTTTAATCGTGGATTAACTATTGATTTGGCTAAAACATTGTTGGATTAGCAAACATAAGAGATCCATCCTTGCGTATTTTCCCACTTTTTTGTTCGAGTTTGTTGTATAGATTCTATCTTATCTCTCTTTGTTAAAATAACACTGTGAAATGATAAACGTAGATGGCATGGGAGTAATGTTTCATAAGGGAGTAAAGGGAAAGATGGCATGTATGTATCTTTCTGTGGTCAGGAAGAGGATAGTGAGACCAAAACCAGTGTTGGCCAAAAGGCAGCTTGAAATGTTAGGTTGATCAGTGAACTGTAAACAGACAATTTAATTTTAGGAACACCTGTAGTTTTAAAAATGATAATTTCTTAGTCTCACATCAGAATCCTGTCCATATAGTTCAAGCACAGAATGGGATCCAGTTCTACAAAAAAATTTTACTAGTATATGACATTCTGTTTTTTCTTATTATGTGTTCTGGACATCTTGCCAATATCAGCACATTAAACCTACCTCATTCTTTCTAATAGCTACGTAATGGTCCATTGTGTAGAAATGGTAAAATTATATCTTATTGTTCCATTATTTTTGGGAATTTAGGATATTTCCATCAGTTACTTTCTTAAAAAAATGGTACAAAAATGTACATTTATGTATATTTACATATGCACATACACACACATATATATCTATACATACTGTGTATATATATAAATGTGTACATATATAATGTGTATATATACACTTGATTAATTGTATCCGTAAAGAAAACTCTTAAACATAAAATTATAAACGTGTATTCATATGTACGTATAGTATGCATGTTATGTATATATAATATATACATATAATATATAATATGCATAATTACATAATATGCATATTATATATATAAAATATATGTTTATACACACCGTTGAGCAAGTATATCTATAAGGATAATTATTAAAAGTAGAATTACTATATTGCAAGGTATGCACGCTTTAAATTTTGGATATATTTACATAGTCAAATTACTTTGTATTCTTTGTTGTCATGCACACAAAAGCCTGCTTCACTCCCAGATTAAACAAAACAAAACAAAAATTTCCAGTTTTCTTTTAGTATTTTATGGCTTCAGCTTTCGTGTTTGATTTTGGATGCAGGTTGAATTTACTGTGGAGAAAGGAATGAGGGGAATACAAATGTGCGGTGACAAAATCAAAGCTTAAATAGTTAAACACTACTTGCTCATGGTCACGAGTCTACAGATATCTAGGACAATGGTAGACATAGACTGTGTGAGAATAAGAGCACAAAAATCATATTTAAAATATAACATTAATACTTGCCATGTTTTAAGCATTTCAATTAGTCATTTATTTTAGTCCTTTAATCAAAAGAGACTTTGTAAAAAAAGAAGAGACTTTGTCTTTGGAGAGTTATTAGTTTTTGAGGGATAGCTAATACACTAATAGTCAAAAAATAATGTCCAGTGAAGAGTCAAATAGAACTAATGATTTGACTCACCAGAAAGAGCACCAGTACAGCACACTCTGGATTTAATCCAAAACTATCTCTAAAATATTAGCAGAGTCTAGAATCCAAAGAAGGAAAAGTCATCCTAAGGAACCAGGAAGGTAATAAATAGTTTGAAACAAAAGAAGTGTGATACAGGCTGGGTTGGGGTTCCTTAGAGATAGCGACCTGATAGGTTAATCAAGTAGAATGAAAAAGCACACTTTTTTCACACTGAAGACAAAACATACCATTCAGGGCAAACTGATATACCATGTTGGGAGATATAGAGGATTCGTAGAAAGGATTAACACTGGGAACCCAGGCTGGAGCCTGATCCGTGAGAGCTTTCACTGCTACTTTTGTGCTTTCTGGTGGGGAAACTCCTAAAGGTATTTGAGTAGGTGAGAGACATACTTTAAAAAAATATTATTTAGAGGAATTTCATTTGGTGTCAGAGTATCAGATGGACTAGGGGAGAGGGATCAAGAAAACAATGGAATTTGTTATGGAACTTTATTTTTCCATGACATAATTAATCCATGCTCTGGGTCCAAGGCTCTCATCTCTACCTTAGAAAGTTTTCATGTCTATCATTTGAATTTCATTTAAAGAGTTGCTTGATCCTTTGTGTTCTGCATATTATTCATTTTGGTCAGAGACAACTCAGCAGCTTTAGAAATAGTAAATTATGTGAGAAATTCTTGTTCTATATTTCTTTATATTACTTGAAAACAAAAACTAGCATTGCCTGTGGGTTACATTAGAGAAAGAAACTCTGAAAAAAGGTTTTCTTCATTTCTGATACTTAGTGCAAACTCTAGAAGAGACGTGCATCATTTGGAGATAACTTAAAAGCAAAGAATCCCCATGACTTTGCGCAACAGATCCCCAGATATGGACAATGCCATCACTTGCAGTACTTGGGTTTGACATGACAGCTGCCAGGTGTTCCAGGCTTACTTGTTTTTAAAGTAAAAGGGGAAAAAATGTAAGTTCCTTCACAAATGAAGCAGAACAGAGTCTGCCAGCACAACATACCTGCCTTACATATCCATAAAGTAAATTCCAGCTCTTTTAACTAAGGACTAAACAACTTGTTTCAGTACACATGGATTATTATGTTCCCAAACCCCTTGAGTTCTCAAAAATCACTCACATAAGCCTCTCAAATACATAAGGTATTTGAGAAGCAGTGTAGATTCTTGCCAAGCTCCTGAGGATGAGCAGACATTTTTTGACTGATTGAAATCGTCCCATCTGAGGTCCACTCCATAGTTGTTTGTTAGGTGGATCTAACCTGATGTTATTCTTTATTGGACGTATCTAAATTGTGAGCAGGGAGACAGAGGGCTGGTGGTCTAGTAAAATCCCTGATTTAAATATTTTTAAAATAAATTTCACAGTTTAGCTGCTAAAACAGTTGTTATTAACGTGAGATTAATGTGTACTTGAATATTACATAATTTAGAAAATAAAATTGCTTTTTGTTTGATATAACCCCAAGTGCTTAGAAAAAATTTGACAACCTTTTGTAGATCCATACATTTTAAAACTGAGTCTCCCTTTTCAAAATAGAGATATTGCTTGCATATAAAAATTTTCAAAATCCCTTAAAAATATCACATCTATTTCATTTTTATTCATACAAAGTGTCAAATTGAAACTCCATTATTATGACAGTATTGTGCATCTCTATTGTGAAATCCTCCATAGTATACAAAATTAGAATGAGATTTTTTTGATCGATATATTTTCTTTAAAAAATCTGTTTCCATTATGCTCACATCTTTGGGGTATAATAAGAAGACACTTGTGGAGATATGACTAGTCTTTCTACACGTCTTTGTTTATTTTTAACTACTCTTAGGACTAATTGTAGTCCTAAGTTAATTTTGTCACTCTTGAGTATTTAAATACTACAGACTCTAACTAAAATATAGCCTCTTAAAGGTATAAAATTTGATGTTCTGTGTATATGTTTCTCTATTTTTACAGATTTTTTACACTTTCTACTACTTTCTGAAATTAAGCTTTTACTTTTACTAATTACCAGACAGTAGATTTAAACATTTTAAGGTTTAATTATTTAATCAGAACTTTTTTTTTCTTTTCCTTTTAATTGATATCTTTTGAAACACCATTTATTTTTTGCCTTTTCTTTTTTTACTCAGTAAGATTCAAATCTAAAAATCATGTTCCTGAGCTCATACAGGAAAATGCTCATTCCTCATTCCCGCTAAGTCCAATATGTTTGAGACAGATCTCCTCCATTTTGTAGCTATGACATTGGGACATGTAGTTTTCAAAGTTATGTAGTACCAGAAGAGGCAGAGATACTATGTTTTTAAGGATAAAATTAGTTTCTATCACTTCCGTCCTAATCCTGTTGACCAGAACTCAGTCACATGGCCCCAACAAACTGCACAGGGTGCTGGGAAGTGTGGAAAAGCAGAAGCCTTAATTATCTTGGGGCCCAATCTTGAGCAGTAAAGTATGAGTTGCAGTGAACTGATTTTTAGCTTTTAGTTTAATTTTTAAGTTCCAGTTTGATATTAAACAAGTCAATATTACTTCTACCTAGTTTCTAGCTCCCCCTTTGCAACACCTATTTATTTAATGATATATGTAAAAAGAAAAAAATAATTGAATGGGAAACACTGAAAAACAACACCCAGAATAACCAAGCCATATATCTTGACTGAGTTTGTTCAGTGTGGCACACACATAAAATGGAATATTACTCGGCCATAAAAAGAAATGAAATTGAGTTATTTGTAGTGAGGTGGATGGACCTAGAGTCTGTCATACAGAGTGAAGTAAGTCAGAAAGAGAAAAACAAATACCGTATGGTAATGCATATGTGTGGAATCTACAAAAAAAAATGGTACTGATGAACCTAGTTGCAAGCCAGGAATAAAGACGTAGACAGAGAATGGACTTGAGGACATGGGGTGGGAGGGGCAAGCTGGGGCAAAGTGAGAGTAGCATCGACATATATACACTTACGAATGTAAAATAGTTAGCTAGTGGGAAGCAGCAGCATAGCAGAAGGCGATCAGCTCAGTGCTTTGCGATGACCTAGAGGGGTGGGATAGGGAGGGTGGGAGGGAGGCTCAAGAGAGAGGGGATATGGGGACACGTGTATGCATGTGGCTGATTCGCTTTGTTGTGCAACAGAAACTAACACAGTATTGTGAAGCAATTATACTCCAACGAAGATCTATTTAGAAAAAACCCAAAAAACAGTTACAAGCACAATTTGTATCAAATGGCCTGTACCCTTTCCCACTCATTTCTGACTTCGTACCAATCAGAGCCCATCTCTGCTCCTAATTCTTGGCTCTATTTTCTGCCTATGACCCCACTCCTTCTCCTCCATAATTAGTATTGACATTTAGACTTCAGATTCCCCTCTGTGAATTTAAATTTGTTTCACTACTGTGGGTGAGACTTCAACTTTGGATAGAAAATCACGGTCTAATTTTAATCCTGCAGAGGACATTTTTAGATATCTGTTGGTGTCCAGTGAAAGAGGTGTTTAGGCATCTATTGTTCAGGTAGCCTAAATTTATTTAAGCCATACATTAATATTACCCAGGAAGTAAGCTCAAATCCTTAGGAATCTTAAAGTATCTTAAGGTAATGCATATCAAGTGTTCTCTTTTCATCTGAATCAAACTTTTAGCAAGCAACATTTATGTGCTGATTTCCACTAATAAATAAACACTAAGCCCTCATTTTTCCCCTTTTAGGGTAAATTTATTACTTTACAAGCTCCTGTCTCAAAATATTCCTTATAAAGAAATTCTATTATGCTACACTAATGACCTGAAGAACTAAAGTATCAGAACTGAATCACTGCAATGCAAAATGTCTATTCTGGGTACATGAATAATAAGTTTTAATTTCATAAAACTTTATGAAATGTTTCTCTTAAAGATACAGGAAAAAGAAGCACTACTTCATTTGTAATTTAAGAAATATATTTCAATTCTATATTTATATCATAACTTGATGATTTTTAATAGTTAGAACATAGAATCAGATATCAGAAGCCTGGGGCATTGGCCTAGACTACGACTCATTTACTCTGACTATTCATAATAGTCGCCTCTCTGAACTTAAGTATCTGTCCTCCACTCTAAAATTAGTCTTTTAATCTCTGCCGTACCTACTTCAGGGGCTTGTTTTCACATTCAGGTGGGATAATTTATACACACATACGTGTGTCTGCTTGTTATGCTTCTATGTACACATACATATATATGTATATATAATTAAAAAAAGACATGTACTAAACCATTGAACAACCTGCTACTGTTTCTTTATATAAATTAACTCCATTTAAAATAGTTCTGGACTTCCCTGGTGGCGCAGTGGTTGAGAGTCCGCCTGCCGATGCAGGGCACACGGGTTCGTGCCCCGGTCCGGGAAGATCCCATATGCCGCGGAGCGGCTGGGCCCGTGAGCCATGGCCGCTGAGCCTGCGCGTCCAGAGCCTGTGCTCCGCAATGGGAGAGGCCACAACAGTGAGAGGCCCGCGTACCGCAAAACAAACAAACAAACAAAACAAACAAAATAAAATAGTTCTTGCACTGAACTAATGCCTCTGACTGTCACAAACCCATTGATTAACAGTATAAATTTTGTACTTATGCAAATTAAGATTACAAAGACATATGCTTAACAAAGTTACTTTGCCAATCTAATTAGCTTTGCTTTCCTTAGACTAGTAGAGCAGTACATTCTTTGGAAAGAAGCCTGAAGAACTACTGTGGAAAGTTAGAATGAAAGATAAAGCAGCAGAAGCTGGACCAGATACCAGCAAAACTTGTAATTTATCTTCTAAATCTCTATGTATCCTTCTGAATTCCAGTTGGTTTCATAGCACAGATGACTGTTAGCCTTTTTTTTTTTTTCCCCTCAAAATTCTATGTCTCCTTTTTGGAACAGCTATCTCCTTGAAAACAAATAAATTTGAAACACCGCCTGCACTCTTACCATTTCATTCCTTTCTTACAATATTTTCAAATAGGAGGAAAAAGCACGAGCTTTTTCTTGACTGATAATATTCTAGCTCTCCCCTTTTTGAAATTTAATTCCCGGTAGGGGTATTTCTTTATACGGTACATGTTGAGTGCTAGATTTATAAGAAAAAACAGAAAAATATCAAGATTTAGGGGTGTTATTTCACACATTTTTGTTTTGAGAATAGAAATGCTTGGGGAAAAAATTGAGACACAGAGGACAGACTGTAGGTTAATATTTATCATACGCAAAGAGCTCTTAACAAATGCCAAGAAGGAGACAGAGCACCCAATATAAATCATACCAAAAAACAAGTCAAAGGAAATACATTCAGTTGGAAAGTTAATATAAAAAGCTGTTCAAACTTACTAGTTGCCAGAATGTAACTTACATTTACAGTGAGTTAACACTTTATATCCCTTAGACTTACAAAAAAAATTGAAAGACTTGTAATAGCAACTGCTGGCTGGGATGCAGGAAGAATGCTTATATTGCTGGTGGAAATGTGAATCCCCTGCTACCCCATCTAGTTAATGAACACATTTATCACCTCACATAGTTATCTTTTTAAAGAACATTTAACATTTTGGTGAGAACAACCATTTTTAAAACATTCTGGTAACATCTGTTAAAATTCAAATATATGTACTCTTTGACCCAGCAGGCTGCTTCTCAAAATCCATAATGCAGATCTGAAACCACCAGTGCCTGACTGTGTATGCACAATTCTTTATTTGAAGCATTGTCGTTAGTGGCAAGCTACTAAAAGTGGGTTGATAGTCCATCAGTATGAGAATAGCTGGGTAAATGGTAGTGCATTCACACCATGGGATATAATGCAGCCTAGGAAGGAAGGAAGGAAGGAGGGAGGAACGGAGGGAGGGAGCAAAGGAGGAAGGAAGGAGGCAGTTTTCTGAGGAATCGACATTTTTCAATAAAAGATTATATACACTTCCAAGGTAGTGTTGCTTGATTCATTCCATGTCGTAACTAAGGGAATATTTTGATTTGTGCATTATGTGATACATGTTGCTCCATTTTGTGCAATATTAAAAGATCAGTTTTTACAAACCTAAGACAAAGTAAAACAATTGTTCATAGTAGTAATATTTTACAGAGATGCTGTCTTCTAAATTAATATTACAGTTGGATAATCACATTTAAAAATCTACCTCAGGAAGGGCATCAGTTCATAGCAAAAGACCTGAAATTCTATTTTCTTCATACTTCATCTGAAACTATAAAATAAGTTTCAAAAAGCTGTTTTCTGTGAGCAAATACAAGATAATTACTTGAAATAACTTTCTGATATAATTGTTATAGAAGGCTAGTTTGGGTTTTTTTGTGTGAAAAAATAAAATTTTCTTTATATGATAGCAATTCTGAGAAATATATATATTAAATAGAACAAAAATATCTTTAATTTAAAAATTTATATATAATCATTGTTATGAAATAAACATCTTGAAAGATTAACATGGCAGAATTGATTAAAAGAATAAATTTTTTTTTACCATTCTCCACCCAAATTATTGGATTCTCTTTAGAGGCTGGGTATAAGGAATTTCAAGATAAAAATTATATACTGAAGAAAAATTACTGTCTCATAAAATGAGAGCTTAAGTTCCTCACATTTTCCTGTAAAACCATTCTGGTGATATAGAGGTATGTTTTATAGTGTAAAAAATACATAATGAATGCTAAAATAAAGGAGATAGATATAAACTAAAATCCAAAGAAGAAAAAAATTTTAGCATTTAATTTAATACTCAAAGTTGCCATTTATATGGAATGCTGCAATTAAAATTTCACACACAATTCTGACTCTTACAATTATAAACTATTTGGAAGTTATTTTCACGAAACATACTTTTCATGCTCCCAAAGCTAATTTTAAAGTCCTTTCTGTATTCTCTATGTACTTAAAATTTTTTAAATTATTTATTTTATTGAAGTATAATTGCTTTACAATGTTGTGTTAGTTTCTGCTATACAATGAAGTGAATCAGCTATATGTATACCTATATCCCCTCCCTCTTGGACCTCCCTCCCCCCATCCCATCCATCTAGGTCATCACAGAGCACCCAGCTGAGTTCCCTGTGCTATACAACAGGCTCCCACTAGCTATCTATTTTACACACAGTAGTGTATTTATGTCAAACCTAATCTCCCAATTCATCCCACCCTCCCCTTCCCCATCATGTCTACAGTACATCCTCTACATCTGTGTTTCTATTCCTGCCCTGCAAATAGGTCATCTGTACAATTTTTCTAGATTCCACATATATGCAATAATATACGATACCGGTCAGAATAGCCATCATCAAAAAATCTACAAATAATAAATACTGGAGAGGGTGTGGAGAAAAGGGAACCCTCTTGCACTGTTGGTGGGCATGTAACTTGATACAGCCACTGTGGAGAACATTATGGAGGTTCCTTAAAAAACTAAAAATAGAACTGCCATATGACCCAGCAATCCCAATACTGGGCATATACCCTGAGAAAACCATAATTCAAAAAGAGACATGCATCCCAATGTTCATTGCAGCACTATTTACAATAGCCAGGACATGGAAACAATCTAAATGTCCATCAACAGATGAATGCATAAAGAAGATGTGGTACATATATACAATGGAATATTACTCAGCCATAAAAGGGAATGAAATTAGGTTGTTTGTAGAGATGTAGATGGACCTAGAGTATGTACTTCAAATTTTAATCAAGCACTCAATCAAATATTAGAATTTTATTTGTAATATGTGATTTTCTATTTCTAAAAACATTGAAAATAGCTTATAATAATGTCTTTTATAATCATATATGTTAAAGCTTATAAGTTAGAAATCAAAAAAGAGTAGATTTTTTTTCTACTCTGCCCAGCCCTCAGTGTCCAGGATAAGCAGACTACTTATCCAAAAGAAAGACATGTTTTCAAGTGATTTAATCCTAAATCATCTAATTATATGGATGATAAGATAAAAACAATGAATAAATACAGTCATACCCTTGTCATTACACCATTGACAATGCACCAGTTTCTGAAAATAATTAACGGTCTCCCATCACCACTTACAGAACTTTCAGAACTTTAATCTTATATTTTATATCAACTTTAAAGATTAATCTTTAATCTTATGTACTTATATCAACTTTCATTTTACAAAAAGGAAAAAAAAAGACTAAACAAATTGGTGAAATCATTTCTGCAAGGGTATGAGGTCTAGATATATAATGCTTAAATGTAGCTTGATTCAAATAGAGAAATAATAAGAGCCAAAGGAGTAAATAGAAAGCATATTCTGTGGATATTTTCCTTCATATAGTTTCTCTCAGCCAAACTTTTAAAATGAGCTGGAAAGCAAATGAATCATGGTTAAGATCTTTAGTTACAGCCTTGCGTACATATTTTTTGTCAACTTGGATACTTACACAAGCAAATGTTAGAAGGTAGGTACGTATTCTAACCACAGAGGAGGGTCATGCGACCCACCTCTCTCTGTGCTAGGGTAATTCAAGGCTCAACTCTGAACAACAAGATGCCATCTTTCTTTCTAATATTAGCATGTCCTAAATTTTTAAAATGTAATTATTTATCTACATGACTAATACATGTAAGTTCCTTAGCTATTTCCCCCACGCCTCCAAAAAAATGAACATTTTAAGTACAGATCTGCTTTTATCATTGGATAAACCTAGAAAACGTCTTAGGCTCATGACAGTTGCTAGGAAATCCATACTTAGTCTTTAATGGTAACTTCCATAAAGCTTTATTTGATTATCTGTGTGTGACCTAGAAGTTGAAACAAGGTGGCTCCCCCTGCATACTTTGTTTCTTCTTGTTGACCACTTGAGAACCAGAAGTCATTTTCCTAGACACTTTGGTAGCAAGGATGCAGAAGATTCTAGAGAGAACATTTAAAGGAAAGGAACTTTTGTGCCATTTCACATAAATATATTTCTATATCCATCTATCCATTCATCTATCTGTCTGCCTATAGATAGAGGCAGATAGATAACTAAGATGATATTGGCAAGGACAGCTCTTCATATTTTCCCCTTTCCATATAAATAAATGGTTAAAAAATCTTGATTTAATGTATTTATTTAAGTCAGTGTTAGAAGATATAATTTTTATTGCCAAGCCTTCAGTCCTCCTTTAAATGCATAAGAATACATCTTTACTATAATTGGTCATGATTTTTAAAAATCTGTGAAACTTAATAAGATGGAGATCGCTTGTTTACATATAAAACAAAGTATTTAAAAGTGTATTAAATTGGTGGTTGATCTCTGTAGGTGTTCTCCTCTGGCAAGGTTACCTGGCATATATAAATCATTAAAAGAATGGAAAATAACCCAAGCTCAAATAGAATAGGCATGACTATTTAACAAAATAGTTTTTAAAGTAGTTTGAGAATAAATTCGGGAAAAAGTGCCCTTGAAGAAACCAGTCTTTTGGAAAAAGCTTTTCTGAAATGTGCATGTGACTAAGAATTGTGAAGTCTTATAAGTTATGATAGACTAAATTTCTCCACACACCCACTGTTGCTACCAACGATAGGGCAGTTTTCTCCAATTTAGCTTTGTTTGAATTAGAAACATGGAAGAGGAGTGAGAAGCAATTACAAAAGTTATCTTCCCAAACCTTGCTATCCCACTTTGAAATGAAAATTCATTGTAACGATCATAGAATTTTGGCAAATGATGACAGGGAATGACATCACAAATCCAGATATTCCCCAAACCCAGGGATTTATGACTGGTCCTAGGATGAGGTCATGTTCATTTTTTCTTTCCTAAGACTAAGTCCTGGAGTTTTGATCCATTTACTTTTCTATTCGTGGCTACCACCAACTACTTTTTAAGATGCGATCCTGTGTTAACAGATCTTGAGAGAATACAGTATTCCTAACTTTCCTCTGCTCTTTTTAAATCAAGTGTTTTTATTGCTAGTAACATCAAGAGAACAGAAAGGCGGCTAACATAATTAGGAAGTTACAAAATTATAACAACAACAACACTTGCAGCAATAGTTGTTTCTGGTCTTTGTGGAAAGGCAGATGAAGTTTGAAAGGCTAAAGACTCTTCTTTATATTTGTCTTTATTAACGTTTGTGTTGATAACTCTTGAGTTGTACAAGCTTACTTACTCTGCATTGTGATCTCACAGAGTTACATCAACTTTAAGGGCAGATAGATTCAGGTTGAGAATGACTATCAGTATGAAAGTGAGTACAAAATAACCATCATTTTATTCAGTATCACCCGATCATCACCACTTATCTGTGTGAATTTATTCATTTCTAATTTTTATCTGGCTCTTCAGGGCTACCCTAGGTGGATAATTTAGTAGATAAAATGAATGTCATACAGCCTACCTAAGTTTATCATTATCACCCATTAAATAAACGGCCAAGGTAGCATTCATGCGAAGTCTGTCTGACTGTAATATCCCCATCCCCTTTCTGCTTCATGTCAAATACCAGCTTCCTATAGTAAAATTCTCTGTCTTCACAAACGCAGGTGCTTTGTATTGTACTACTTTCGTTATACAGCTATTATGGTCTGGTGTTGACACAGGGATCTCTCATTTTCAGATGAGTTTTTAATTTTTTTTAATACATAACGATACTTGTTTTAGGTCTTCCAATCATGTGCTCTCATTCTTATTTACTCAAATATTACCTCTCACTCTTTTCCTCAGAAGTCTTGTCTTTCTAATATTATTCTCTTCTCTGGCCTGTTAGCTGTAGAAAGTACATTTTTCTCTATCCTTTCAGGAAGTCTCCTTTGTTCCAGGCCTTAGAAGCCCTAAGCTTAACATATTAGTTTATGAAACACGATTAAGTAAGTATGATTTTTTCTCATCTTGTAGATAAGAACACTGAAGCTTATAAAGTTTAAGAGACTTGCTCAGAGTTACATAGCTCTTAAGTGGAGAGTCTGAGAATTGCACTACATCTGTGTTTTACCAGTATGCAATGTTACCTTCCCCCAAATGAGGAATTTAGAAGGTTGATTTATCATAATTTTTATCCTGCTCTATAATAATTCCTACAGTCATTTTTCCTCCCAATACAGGATACCAAATCTATTCCCAATGCAAAAATAAGAAAAGCTTACTCGTCACAGAAAGTGATATGTGGTCTTTAAAAGAAAAATATCATGGAATTTGAAAGAATATTATATATTACTTTGGTAATATTTTAAGATTGCCAAAGCACCGCCCTTGGAAACACTTTTATTTTGTGTCATGTCGTAATTTGGTTTATATTCTCTCTATACTATTCATAGTTATTTCCTAAACCTCATCAGTCATTGAATTTGCTTATACATAATTAAGAAAGATTTTTGTTTGGAACCAAGTCACTTAGGGCAGAGTATATGTGTGTGTGAATGTGTGTGTAATGAAAGATTTGATTTGTATTCATTTATTAAGATAATATGTAATATATATCTCTAAAATACCAATCCTAGCTTTGAATACTGAATCTTTTCCTACTGTGATAATGATTTAATAATAATTCTTAGTAGTTTGAATAAAAAGGTTTGAGTACAACGTATGAACGATAAAATGGAAGTATATTCTTTGCTTTTAAAAGAAAAGCAGCGTAACAGGAATTCTATTAGCAAGATGGACAGAGCAGTAAACTCAGAATTCAATAACTAAAAAATGGCAACAAAAAACCAACCAAACAAGAATTTATAATTTCATTTGAGGCACATCAGTGATTGTTTCATTATATGTGACTATTGTAGAAAAACTAACTCCACCTAGCATGAGTCTATACTTGACAAGTTTTTCTTTTAGACATTTATAGAAGATATGACCAGTACTATAATAAAACATGTTTGTGTGCTTTAGGACAAGCATGGTTTTTTAAAAAGCCTCTATTACAGATCTCTAAAAAGCTCCTCATTAGTCTGAGTAGTGACAGGTTCACACAGACCTATCACTGCTGAAATGCCAACAAAAATAATAATTGCTTTTTTCTCTAGGATCAGTTTTCTTGCCATAGTTCAGGCTGCTGAACTATCATTCAATCAGTCTTTTAGTTGTGGTCCTTTAGCAAACTCCTTTTTTTCCCCCATGGCTGGAGTCAGTATTTGATTCAGGAGGATTTACTAACATGTTGGTGGCTCTGGTGATTTTCTCCTTTTATCAAATATCTTTAAAATTGCTCATAAACTTTTATAATAGTAATAGAAAATATTCAACCAGCTATTACCATGCTCTTAAAACCAACATCCTTTCCTGCAATTTAGTTGAGAAGCATCAGGCATTACAAGTGTAGACAAGTAAGAGACAAACAAAAAGTATTTATAAGGAAACATTGAGAATTATGAGCCTTAATAAACAAAAACAATTGGCTAGTCCTTTTTCAAAGCATAATTCTCTTCTTTACCTGTGGCCAAATTGGGATAATTTAATAAGCAATATAAATAGAATGCACCTTAAAAGTAGAAGAATGTATTTTCAAAGCTACAAAGATAAAATGCAAACTTGACATTAGAATTTATGTATCCATTGGAAATTCTCTGAAGCAAGTTCTTTTAAAATGTCATTGAATGTTCTTAACCTCTCCAGATTTTTCCACTACTGAGTTGTTCTACTTCATTTATTCTTGCCTCTCATATCACATCCAAGCTTACTGTTCTTCAGGGTGGTTAGTTGTTTTCTTCTCTCAAGTTTGCTTTTCTGTACCCAATCTCAGTGCTAAACTCTGTGTCCTCATCCAGATACTTAACGTGTTTCCTAGTTTAACAATTTAAATGGTGTTGGTGATGGTGATGTATGCTACCAGCTGGTGCGTTTTAACAGGATAATGTTCACCTTTATTTACTGACCATGTTTTTACATAATTTTTCATATGTTCTGCCTCAGGGACTTTGTCTTCCTCTTGTGAAGTAAATGTGAAATGTTTTGAAAGACAAAACTTTCATAAATGTCCAGTTATGTTGTTGGTAGTTGCCATTAAAAAAAGTTCTTTCCTGAATTCTTCTATGTAAAAAAAAAAAAAAAAAAAAAATTTAGCATCTTTTTACCATTTTAGCTTGTATAGGCATGAGTCTTAGTAAGAATAAACTTAAATCTGATTAGTATTTTTTGCTCATACTCCAAAATGATGACTTTAAAATATATTTTAGTTTATAGATTGCAATGCACAGTGACAAACATCATCTCATTAGGTATTCATTATAAGCCTCTAATGTCTTTAGGACCCATATTATTAGTGAAAACAATATTATAAGGTTAAATGACTTGTGCAAGCCTGTATCAGTTTGGATATTTTCAACCATGGATAACAAAAATCCAATTGAAACTCACATAAATAATAAAGAATATTATTATTCACGTAACAGAGAAGGCAAGTTTCGAGGCTGATTTAACACCGTGGCTCCAGCTCTAGAGCCACTTCTCTGGGATTTTTTTCACCTTCTCCATCATGTTTTTTGTGTCCTTAGGCTGGGAATGAAATAGCTAAAGGAGATACTGGTTTCAGATTTCTCTGAGGAAACGTCCAGCAAGGAGAGAGACTTTCCGTGCCTACTTTAAGAATAAATTCAAATTTCCCTGAAGCTATAGCAAGCTTCATTTTATCCTATGGCCCAAATTTGGTCTAATGCTCACTTCTGCTCTAATTCATGTTGACAGAGGTGTGTCATTCATTGATAAATCTCTTCTATTATTTCTCCTTCATGACAATTATTACAATTAAAATAGTAAACCAATATTTATGTGTGCAATTTACTGTTTAATTTCTCTCACCTGTGGTGGAACATGAGTGCCTCAGGGTAGGGTTTGTGTCTTTATTGTTTCTTACTATAGCACAGCATGTCCAAGAACCTTGAACATAGCAGATAGTTGATAAATATTTGGTTATTAAGTTAATAAAAGATGAGGAAAGTTCTTGTAATTGCTTTTGTGTGACGGTTAGTATTTTGCTTAGGTGGAGTGGGGACAGGAGGCCATAAATTCTTCCTGGGATAAAATTTACTTTAGGAAATATTTAAGCTGTTATCCTTGTCATGCAGGCTCTTAGTACATTCCTTCTCTTTCTCCCTCTCTCTCTTTTTTTCTCTCCCCCCCCCACTTCTCCCACCTCTCTCTTCCTCTCCTTCTCTTTTTCTTTCTCCTCTCTCGTCTGTTTTCTTTAAGTTTTTAAAAATGTATTTATTTATTTTATTTTATTTAGTTTTGGCTGTGTTGGGTCTTTCTTGCTATGCGTGAGCTTTCTCTAGTTGCGTTGAGTGGGAGCTACTCTTCGTTGTGGTGCGCAGGCTTCTCATTGTTGTGGCTTCTCTTGTTGCAGAGCACAGGCTCTAGGCAAATGGACTTCAGTAGTTGTGGCTCATGGGCTCAGTGGTTGTGGCACGTGGGCTTAGTTGCTCCACAGCATGTGGGATCTTCCCAGAGCAGGGCTCGAACCCATGTTCCCTGCATTGGCAGGCGGATTCTTAACCACTGCGCCATGAGGGAAGCCCTCTCTCTAGTCTTTTACTGTCAATATAACAGATATAAATACACCATATTTACTCATTAACAAAATCAGGCTGCAAAAATGGTCTCATATCTCTTTCTCAAATTAACTGCAGTGAGCAGAAGTTCAATAACTCTGAGTTAAACTTTGCCTTCTCTATAATTATTCAGGTCTTCCAGAGTTGATAGCCCCAGATCATGATTTGCCTTGCTGATTTGGTTCATTGTACAGGCTCACTTTGTCCCTCCAGGATGGTGATACCCAACTTCAGAGCTCATCTCAGACAAAAGCTTCTCAGACTTTGTTTTCTAATATTGCAGCTCTTGGTACTAACCCACTTCAGTGCCTACACAGCCTTCTCTCTGGACTACATATAAGAACATCATATCTAAGCACTTTGCCCCTCTCATAAGCTGACACATATCTAAAGGTCAAGCAGATTAGTATTGTCATCTTAGTTCTCAATACAAAGAATCCATATATAGCTGTTTGGTTCTAAGTTTGTTCATACAAGAGCGAACTGGACTCACAATTTAGAGACATTCTATCTTCGATAACTTTAAGATGATTCTTTTGTCATTTCTCTCACTAACGAAGAGAAAAAGATAATCACCAAGTATAATTTCTAGTAGGATTTCCCACACTACATGTTGGACTTTGTTTTTCTTTCTGGAAATGCACTGATTTATGTAGATTGGCCAGGGAAGCTTGAAGAGCAAAACCCCAGGAATAACCAAGGATTTCATTAGACCCAGTTTAGTACTCTATTAGACTGTACTGAGATATCAAATAATAGTCACATTTATATTATGAAAAACATGTTATTTTTGAAATGGAAAACTACTATCTGGCTATGACATGAATAGTTACATTCGAGTAAAATAGAAAACTATGAAGTTTTCTGTACCAAACCAAAACAGAGGAATAGGAAAATGCTGAAGTATTTTTCAAGAGAAATTGTGTTACAACATGCCTCTATACCTACTCTGCCGAGTTCTCACTAGCCATGTGGACACAAAGCAACACCGCAAAGTCTGCATAGCTTCATCTGCAAATCTGAGAGAATAATAATATCTAATCTCTCAGGTAGAACACAGAATTAAATAAGATAAGGAATGTGATGTATTTAGCTTAATGCCTACCTCACTATAAATACTAAAGGTTATTACTGTTATTATTCTTCCCTAATACATATATTTAGAAATGAAAATGAAGAGATCCTTATGTGGTAATTATTAAACTTTTTACTTGAATTAGATGCTTTCTGGAGGCTTGCTGGTACATTAAAAAAAAAAAATCCAGAATTCATTTTCTTACTCTTGATCAGCTGCTATTTACCTTGATTCCTTTTCATCGCTCTGCTTCTTTCCTATTTTCCCCAAAGTGAATATACAGGCTTGCATGGAGAGATCAGAATTGAATGAACTACAACAGCTTCCTGATACTTTGCCCAGGTTTAAGCCAAAACCTAGAATTAGAGAGGAAGAAATCCTAACTAAATGTAAAAATGTTCAGCTGTATTTTACACAATTTAACTTATTTCATCTTCTCAGCATCCCTACAACAGTGGTAGGGAAGTTTTATTATCCCCTTTTACAATTCAGAATTAGTTCCTGATGAGGTTAAATGATTTCCTTAAGGTTTCATATTTGGGAAGTAGCCAGATAGTAACTTGATTATAAAACTCAGTGCTGTTTTCTTTGTACTGCATTCTCTCTCTATTATCTTTCAAAACACAACTTAATCTTTTAAAAATACATTTTACTTATCTTTTCTTTCACTCTTCCATCTTTTAACTAGGCAAAGCCATGCTTAAACTATGCCATTGTTGTGAGCAAATAGGAATTGCTGATAGAAGAATGAAGTATTAGGAGATATAGAGGACAATTAATTTTTCTGTGTAATAGTTGGTTATTCATCTTTTGTAATGAGAGTATCCCAACAATTGGAAGAAGTTTGCCAAAAAAAGTAACAAGACAGTATTTAAATAGTTCCTTCCTGTTTCATGAGTTCCAAGAATATCTACATGTTGGTAATTCACCAGAAGGACTCACAGAACTCAGACACAATTGTACTCATGGCTAAGGTTAATATTACAGTGAAAGGATTCACAACAGGATTAAGGGAAAAGATTGGACAGAGTCTGGAGGAATCCATCCAAAGAATTTGGAAAGTCTTTCCTCTTGGGGTGCCACAGGGAATGTTAAATACAGGAACGCACCTGCAGTTTCTGCCCAGGAAAGCCTGCTAGAAACTCAGTCCGTGGGCTTCAGTGGGAGCTAATCATATAGGCACTCTCTGCCCCTGTGATCAGCCACAATGATAGCAATTCCAGATTCCCAGAAGGAAGGCAGAGTTCACCATAGGTCAGGCTGATACAGTGAATTCAGTACCTCAGTCAATCAAAACAGCCTTAACAGTGTAGGGAAGATCAAAAGACAAGCTCCCCAAAATCAGCCCAGGACCAGCTCTGCAAGTAGGTTCTTCTAAAGAGTGATACTGGACTGCTGTGTTAACTCTGTCCTCTACACTTTATAGTGCCAATATGTGGGAGGACAGTAGAATACAGCAGGATTTTGAATCAAAATATATAATTATAATATGAGAAAGAACACCAAATAATGGCAGTAGTCTTCTGTTATCAGTAGAAGAATCCTAATAGTATAAGTCCACGTTTCCAATATTTTCTGCAGAATTTCATCCACTTTGTAAAGACAGCACAAATCAGGATGGTTAACTATAACTCAGGAACACACATTTATTATGGTCTGTTTGCCTGTTCTGTACAGCACACACACAAAAAATAAAAACCAAGTACAGTGCTTTTGTAAACCTAAGTCTTTAGTGGTTGAGAGGGATGAACATGGATATTTAACATATAGAGTAAACCATGGTAAATGATTTAATAAGTGTTCAAAAGATTAAGAAAGTGTAAGAAAAGGAAATATGAATTTTCTTTAAAAAGATTTAAGACAGCCCCAGGAGGTAGTGACATTTAAGCTCTATCATCCTGAAAGGTTTCTGTGGAAAAGAGAGTACAATGACATTTTTGCTAGAGGGAGCAAACACAGAGCACCCTGAATGTGCAAGATACTAGGAGCATTCATACAAGATATGAGTACTTTGATGTACACTGTAGTGGGACACAATAATATACATTATTATACAGTTAACATAATAATAAAAGTTACAATCATACATTATAATACATTATTAATTAATGTTAATCATACATTAACATTAATTATCTCAATATTAATTATAAAGGAGGTCAGACAAGTGAACAGAGCCAAGGTTGCAAGGGTTTTGAATTCCATATCAAAGGGATTGGTTTCCTCAATTTCTATCAGGAAAGTAGAGTTATTGGCTATTAAGAAGCAAATGATTTTCCACAATATCAGGAAATAATGTGATAGCATTTGCATTCATCTTTATCACTTAGGAAATTACAAAGTTTTTAACAGCTGTGTGCCAGGGAGAGAACCTTCAAGATGGTGGAGGACTAAGACATGGAGATCACCTTCCTCCCCACAAATACATCAAAAATACATCTAGGGCTTCCCTGATGGCGCAGTGGTTGAGAGTCCGCCTGCCGATGCAGGGGACATGGGTTCGTGCCCCAGTCCGGGAGTATCCCACATGCCATGGAGTGGCTGGGCCCGTGATCCATGGCCACTGGGCCTGCGCATCCGGAGCCTGTGCTCCGCAACAGGAGAGGCCACGACAGTGAGAGGCCCACATACCGCAAAAAAAAAAAAAAAAAAGAACAACTCCTACAGAATGCCTTACTGAACGCTGGCAGAAAACCTCAGACTTCCCCAAAGGCAAGAAACTCCCCAGTACCTGGCTGTGTGGCTGCCAGGGTCTTGGTGCTTCAGCCGGGAGTCAGGCCTGAGCCTCTGATGTGGGAGAGCTGAGTTCAGGGCATTGGTCCACCAGAGACATCCTGGCCCCTTGTATTATCAATCAACGAGAGATCATCCAGAGATCTCCATCTCAACGGTAAGACCCAGCTCCACTCAACGACCAACAAACTTCAGTGCTGGACACCCCATGCCAAACAACTATCAAGACAGGAACACAACCCCACCCATTAGCAGAGAGGCTACCTAAAATCATAGTAAGTTCACAGACACCCCAAAACACACCACCGGACACAGTCCTGCCCACCAGAAAACTAGATCCAGCCTCATCCACCAGAATACAGGCACCAGTCCCCTCCACCAGGAAGCCTACACAAGCCACTGAACCAACTTTACCCACTGGGGGCAGACACCAAAAACAACAGGAACTACAAACCTGCAGCCTGTGAAAAGGAGACCCCAAACACAATAAAGTAAGCAAAATGAGAAGACAGAGAAATACACAGCAGATGAAGGATAAAGGTAAAAACCCAAACAAATGAAGAGGAAATAGGCAATCTACCTGAAAAAGAATTCAGAGTAATGATACTAAAGATGATCCAAAATCTTGGAAATAGAATGCAGAAAATACAAGAAACGTTTAACAAGGACCTAGAAGAACTAAAGACCAAACAAACAATGATGAACAACACAATAAGTGAAATTTAAAATTCTCTAGAAGGAATCAATAGCAGAATAACTGAGGCAAAGAATGGATAAGTGACCTGGAAAATAAGAGTGGAAATAACTACCACAAAGCAGAATAAAGGAAAAAGAATGAAAAGAATTGAGGACAGTCTCTGAGACCACTGGGACAACATTAAATGCACCAACATTTGAATTTTAGGGGTCCAGAAGAAGAAGAGAAAAAGAAAGGGACTGAGAAAATATTTGAAGAGATTATAGTTGAGAATGTCCCTATATGGGAGAGGAGATACTCAATCAAATCCAGGAGGCAGAGAGAGTCCCATACAGGATAAATCTAAGGAGAAATATGCCAAGACACATATTAATCAAGCTATCAAAAATTAAAGAAAAAATATTAAAAGCAACAAGGGAAGAGCAACAAATAACATACAAGGGAATCCCCATAAGGTTAACAGCTGATCTTTCAGCAGAAGCTCTGCAAGCCAGAAGGGACTGGCAGGACATACTTAAAGTGATGAAAGGGAACAACCTACAACTAAGATTACTCTACCCAGCAAGGTTCTCATTCAGGTTCGACGGAGAAATTAAAACCTTTACAAACAAGCAAGGGTTAAGAGACTTCAGCACCACAAAACCAGCTTTACAACAAATGATAAAGGAACTTCTCTAGGCTAGAAACACAAATGAAGGAAAAGACCTACAATAACAAACTCAAAACAATTAAGAAAATGGGAATAGGAACATACATATCGATAATTACCTTAAATGTAAATGGATTAAATGCTCCAACCAAAAGACGTAGACTGGCTGAATGGATATAAAACCCAGACCCGTATATATGCTGTCTACAAGAGACCCACTTCAGACCTAGAGACACATACAGACTGAAAGTGATGGAATGGAAAAAGATATTCCATGCAAATGCAAATCAAAAGAAAGCTGGCTTAGCAATTCTTATATCAGAAAAAATAGACTTTAAAATAAAGGCTTACAAGAGACAAAGAAGCATAGTACACAATGATCAAGGGATCAATACAAGAAGAAGATATAACAATTGTAAATATTTATTCACCCAACACAGGAGCACCTCAATACATAAGGCAAGTGCTAACAACCATAAAAGGGGAAATCGACAGTAACACAATAATAGTAAGGCACTTTAACACCCCACTTTCACCAATGGACAGATCATCAAAAACGAAAATAAATAAGGAAACCCAAGCTTTAAATGATATGTTAAACAAGATAGACTTAATTGACATTTATAGGACATTCAATTCAAACAACAGAATACACTTTCTTTTCAAGTGCTCATGGAACATTCTCCAGGATAGATCATATCTTGGGTCACAAATCAAGCCTTGGTAAATTTAAGAAAATTGAAATCATATCAAGTATCTTTTCCAACCACAATGCTAGAAGACTTGATATCAATTACAGGGAAAAAATGTAAAATGTACAAACACATGGAGGCTAAACAAAACACTACTAAATAACCAAGAGATCACTGAAGAAATCAAAGAGGAAATAAAAAAATACTTAGAAACAAATGACAATGAAAACACAATGACCAAAAACCTATGGGATGCAGCAAAACACTTCTAAGAGGGAAGTTTATAGCAATACAGTCCTACCTCAAGAAACAAGAAAAATCTCAACTAAACAGCCTAAACTTGCACCTAAATCAATTAGAGAAAGAAGAACAAAAAACCCCCCGAAGTTAGCAGAAGGAAATATATCATAAGGATCAGATCAGAAATAAATGGAAAAGAAATGAAGGAAACAATAGCAAAGATCAATAAAACTAGAAGCTGGTTCTTTGAGAATTAAACAGAATTGATAAACCATTAGCTAGACTCATCAAGAAAAAAATGGAAGACTCAGTAGAATTAAAAATGAAAAAGGAGAAGTAACAACTAATACTGCAGAAATACAAAGGATCATGAGAGATTACTACAAGCAACTATATGCCAATAAAATGGGCAATCTGGAAGAAATGGACAAATTCTTAGGAAAGCACAACCTTCTGAGACTGAACCAGGAAGAAATAGAAAATATAAACAGAAAAATCACAAGCACTGAAATTGAAACTGTGATTTAAAATCTTCCAACAACAAAAGCCCAGGACCAGATGGCTTCACAGGCAAGTTCTATCAAACATTTAGAGAAGAGCTAACACCTGTCCTTCTCAAACTCTTCCAAAATATAGCAGAGGGAGGAACACTCCCAAACTCATTTTACAAGGCCACTATCACCCTGATACCAAAACCAGACAAAGATGTCACAAAAAAAGAAAACAACAGGCCAATAACACTGATGAACATAGATACAAAAAACTTCAACAGAATACTAGCAAACAGAATCCATCAGCACATTAAGAGGATCATACACCATGATCAAGTGGGGTTTATCTCAGGAATGCAAGGATTCTTCAGTATACGCAAATCAATCTATGTGATAAACCATATTAACAAATTGAAGGGGAAAAACCATATGATCATCTCAATAGATGAAGAAAAAACTTTCAACAAAATTCAACATTCATTTATGGTAAAAACCATCCAGAAAGTAGGCATAGAGGGAACTTACCTCAACATAATAAAGGCCATATATGACAAACCCACAGCCAGCATCATTCTCAATGGTGAAAAACTGAAACCATTTCCACTAAGATCAGGAACAAGACAAGATTGCCACTCTCACCACTCTTATTCAACATAGTTTTGGAAGTTTTAGCCACAGCAATCAGAGAAGAAAAAGAAATGAAAGGAATCCAAATTGGAAGAGAAGAAGTAAAACTGTCACTGCAGATGACATGATACTATACATAGAGAATACTAAATATGCTACCAGAAAACTTCTAGAGCTAACCAACGAACTTGGTAAAGTAGAAGGATACAAAATTAATGTACAGAAATCTCTTGCATTCCTATACACTAATGATGAAAAATCTGGAAGAGAAATTAAGGGAAAATTCCCATTTGCCATTGCAACAAAAAGAATAAAATACCTAGGAATAAACCTACCTAAGGAGACAAAATACATCTATGCAGAAAACTATAAGACACTGATGAAAGAAGTCAAAGATGATACACACTGATGGAGAGATATACCGTGTTCTTGGTTTGGAAGAATCAACATTGTGAAAATGACTATACTTCCCAAAGCAATTTACAGATTCAGTGCAATCCCTATCAAACTACCAATGGCATTTTTCACGGAACTAGAACAAAAAACTTCGCAGTTTGTATGGAAACGCAAAAGACCCTGAATAGCCAAAGCAATCTTGAGAAAGAAAAATGGAGCTGGAGGAATCAGGCTCCCTGACTTCAAAATGTACTATAAAGCTACAGTAATCAAGACAGTATGGTACTGGCACAAAAGTAGAAATATAGATCAATGGAACAGGATAGAAAGCCCAGAGATAAACCCATACACATATGGTCACCTTATCTTTAATAAAGGAGGCAGGAATATGCAATGAAAAGAAGACAGTCTCTTCAGTAAGTGGTGCTGGGAAAACTGGACAGCTGCATGTAAAAGAATGAAATTAGAACATTCCCTAACACCATACACAAAAATAAACTCCAAATGGATTAAAGACCTAAATGTAGGACCAGACACTATAAAACTCTTAGAGGAAAACATAGGCAGAACACTCTATGACATAAATCACAGCAAGATCCTTTTCACCCACCTCCTAGAGAAAGGGAAATAAAAACAAAAATAAACAAATGGGTCCTAATGAAACTTAAAAGCTTTTGCACAGAAAAGGAAACCATAAATAAGACGAAAAGACAACCCTCAGAATGGGAGAAAATATTTGCAAACAAAACAGTGACAAAGAATTAATCTCCAAAATATACAAGCAGCTCATGCAGCTCAATATCCAAAAAATAAACAACCCAATCAAAAAATGGGCAGAAGACCTAAATAGACATTTCTCCATAGAAGATATACAGATTGCCAATGAACACATTAAAGGATACTCAGCATCACTAATCATTAGAGAAATGCAAATCAAAACTACAATGAGATATCAACTCACACTGGACAGAATGGCCATCATCAAAAAATCTACAAACAATAAATGCTGGAGGGGGTGTGGAGAAAAGGGATCCCCCTCTTGCACTGTTGGTGGGAATGTAGATTGATACAGCCACCATGGAGAACAGTAGTTCTATTTTTAGTTTTTTAAGGAACTTCCATACAACCCAGCAATCCCAGTACTGGGCATATACCCTGAGAAAACTTTAATTCAAAAAAGAGTCATGTACCAAAATGTTCATTGCAGCTCTATTTACAATAGCCAGGACATGGAAGCAACGTAAGTGTCCATCAACAGATGAATGGATAAAGAAGATGTGGCACATATATACATGGAATATTACTCAGCCATAAAAAGGAATCCAACTGAGTTATTTGTAATGAGGTGGATGGACCTAGAGACTGTCATACAGAGTGAAGTAGGTCAGAAAGAGAAAAACAAATACCGTATGTTAACACATATATATGGAATCTAAAAAAAAAAAAAGAAGGTTCTGAAAAACATAGGGGCAGGTCAGGAATAAAGATGCAGATGTAGAGAATGGACTTAAGGACACTGGGAGGGGGAAGGGTAAGCTGGGATGAAGTGAGAGAGTGGCATTGATATATATACACTACCAAATGTAAAATAGATAGTTAGTGGGAAGCAGCCGCATGGCACAGGGAGATCAGCTTGGTGCTTTGTGACCACCTAGAGGAATGGGATGGCGGGGGGAGGGAGACGCAAGAGGGAGGGGATATGGGGATATATGTATACATATACCTGATACACTTTGTTGTACAGCAGAAACTAATACACCATTGTAAAGTAACTATACTCCAACAAAGATGTTTAAAAAAAAAAGCTGTGTGCCAAAAACTGTGAAGACCAAAATATATATATTTCTTATTATTAATCACAATTTCTTTATTTTTTAATGTCCATATAAATCTGATTTTTGACTTCTTATATATGCAATAAAGAACAATTTAAAAAGTTTAGGAAGACCTGATTGTTCTATTTTTAAGCAAATTTCTTGAGGAATTATACTACATTTAATGAAGATTTCAACTTCATTGAGCTTAGATTATTATCTGATATACAAAATGTGTAGCAATTGTAAATAATTTCTTACCCAGTTATACTGAAAGTTTTATATTCATCTTTTTAGAACTCATAGTTAAATATGGCTTCCTACATTAATGTGACTGAGTTAAAATGTTAAGGTTCAAAATGTAGTGATTTATTCTAAATATTAGGTGCTAAGTGTACTTATATCTATAAAAACTAAAATATATAAAGTGTGTAATTACTGTATTAAACATTATTCATTTACTTTAAAATTATCTTTTATTTGTTTTGTAGTATTTTATATTTTCCCATCCAGTTTTTTTTGTTTCGTTGTTTCCCTTCAATTGGGACAAGATGTGCTTTGAATGGTATTAGAAATAATTAAGATGTAAGGAGACCACATTATTGAGGACATTATTCGTGTAAACTATTTTCTAAAATATCAAAGAGCCACCAAAATGGGTCACATTCTACAAATGATAGATTTGGGTTTTGGAACAAATGTTGCATACTTCCCTCCTTAAAAGTCATGCCACTCTGAGGAAGAACTAATTATCTTAAGGCTCTGAGTCAACTGTTGCCAAATGGTCTCCCAGTTAGTGACAGAAGAGAAATGAAGCACAGTGCAGTAAACCTTGGGCATTCACCTGGCCTCCTTTGCAGCCCAGATTGTTCCTATGGTGTCAGGTAACAATTAAAGAACCTGAAATTGAAGGTGACTCAGAAGAGGGCAAACTGAAAAGTATAACTTTCTCAACCAGGTCACACAGTAAAATAATAAACAGAATGTAGTGAGAGGATAAGAGGCTAGGAACATTTTAAAAAACAGAGGTCCATAGGTAATTATCTTTAGAGATATCTAGAGAAGTAGATATCTAGATAGTGGCATCGTATATACTATGGTCACTAACTGTGTAATCTTGAGCAGGCATATTCCCAATCTATAGGCTGGCCTCAGTTTCCTCACAAATATTAATAAAATAAGGAAAAAGGGCTAAATGATTTCTTAAGCTTTTTTTTTTCCAGTGGTAACATTCCATAAATCTTTATGTAAATTACATATCCATAAAATAGTTCAAGGTAAGCACCAAAAGAAATATACCTTATCTCTCTTGGCCCAACGCATAGACTAGGACCTGGCACATAGTAGGCACTCAGAACAATATTTGTTGGGTGAATGAATAAGCCAGAAAATAAAAGTGAGGGGTCAGTGGGTTAAATGGCCATCAGCAGATGGATAGCATATGTGAGCACAAACATTGCTGCACTAAGACTTTGTTTCTCCTCTCTCTTTAAGGTAAACTGCACCCTTGGTGATGATGGGGCAGGGTAGGAAGGGAGACCCTAAGGTGTTTCAGAGTCTCTTACAGGTTTTCACATTCCTGATTGGAAAAGCTAAACACTGGTTTGAAGTCCTTAAGACTAAAAAATACCATTTCTGACCAGTTCTCTGTCATACAAATAACTCCAGACCTTCCCCTGGTCAGACTGCTATCTCATGAGGAACAGAGACTAACACTTCCCTGGCTACACTTTCAAGCTGAATAAATTGGAGAACAGTATCATTAGAGTTAATACACAGTATTTAATTTCAGACTTCATCTTCCCAACTGGTACATCCTGGCTAATACTTGCCAAATGTAGCCATAGAGTTTATTTAATTAGCTTCTTTTTACTATAATAAATCACTGGACTAGTTCAAATAGAAATCTGATGATTGCAATTTATATATTTAAAGCATCACCTGACTTCTGAAAGTTGTTATTTTTTCAGATTGAGAGTATAAAAATATATCCCAAATAGTTGTAACATTGTCTTCCTAATGTTTATAGATTTCTAAGCGAGATCCAATTTCCAGAAATTCATGATGAAAATGCAGTTAAATTAGAATAGATACTATAGGGAAATGGAAATTGTCATTTTATTTTCAGGTAGGTCTTTGGGTTTGAGAAGACATTAAATTACACTATGGAATGTTGATCTGTCAGGTGAAAATTTAAGCGATGGTGATTTTCTGACTTGCTGTCTGAGACTACATATTTATTTTTCTGGTCTGTTTAGCTGTTCCTAGAAATTAATAATGACAGAAATAAGCACATTTAATAAACTAAGATTTCCAGCAATGGATGTTGACACGATCTGATTTATTTGTTTAATACTGAGTCTTCAGTAGAGTTGTTCAGACAGTATAGAGTTGTACATTATGAATACTATGTTTAAAAGTGGAAACAAAATGGATATGCTGGAAACTATGCCAATTTACAAGGTAGTAATTATTAAAAATATAAATTAATACAGCAAAGTTTAAAAAATGCACTTATGCTGGCACTGGTTACTTGTTTAATATTTTGAAGAGCTCTTAGAACAGTTGAGGGAGATTTTTAAAGAAAAGCACTGAGACAGGCAGAGGCCACAATTATTGATAAAATTCTTGAGTTGAAACTGATTAGATAACAAAGCTCAAATATTAAAATTGAGAGATTTAAAACAATTTTCTAGAAGAACAGAAAATTTCAGTGTTTTAGAGCTAAAAGAGATATTTAGGACTAGTCCAATTTTCTAATTTTCCTGAAAAAGAAATGTGATCTCTGAGGTTTAAGTAATATCCCAAGGTCAGTGAGAAAAAGGAACAAGTGAATTTATTCAATTAATTTTTTTCTGAATGAATTGCAAATGTTAGTGTCTATATGTTAATACCATATTTACAAAAAAAGAGTAAATGAACATTTTATTTATTTATTTATTTATTTTTAAACATTTTTATTTTATGTTGGAGCATAGTTGATTAACAGTGTTGTGTTAGTTTCAGGTGTACAGCAAAGTGATTCAGTTATACATATATATGTATCTTTTTCAAATTATTTTCCCATTTAGGTTATTGCAGAATATTGAGCAGTGTTTCCTGTGCTATAGAATAGATCCTTGTTGGTTATTTATTTTTAAATATAGTAGTGGCAAGAAGGTAACCGTATAAACGTATGAAGATTGTGGGTGGAGATGATTACAAGAAGGTAATAGCTGGTATAAAATGTTGAAAGCAGTAAAGATTCAGATTTTCAGAAAATGCTGAGAGCAAATTTCGAATATGTGATCATAAATTTAAACACAACAGTCTGTTTTTCTCCAGCAACACATAGTTAGTTATTAGGTGCAGTTATATCTTATATAGATGATATCAGAGTTTAGCTTTGCTAGGGAAGTGTACAACAGAGGAAGAAAGGATCCAAAAAGTTGAAAGGTTTGTGTATCAGCCTGATGATAACCCTGTTCCTTGGATGCTATGCTGAAAAAGATGGAAATTAGAGGGAAACTGAATGAGAAAGTGGTAGGCTCAAATGATTGAAGATCTTCATGAGTTCAAAGAATTTTTGGATGAAAAGTTTAGATTAATAGTGAAAAGCTCCCAAAAGCATTTGAACATTTTTGTTGGTTGTTATAAATAGCAACTCTAAATGTCATCTGCAAGACATCATTAGCAATAAAGATTCAAAGAAAGCTTTGGGAAAGATAATGAGCTATCTTTGAAAATGTATCAGTTATGTGCTTTAGATAATTCTTGTGGAAGGGTGGCACGTAAAGTGGAAAACCTGTACCCATAATATTTAATTAGGTATCTTTGGGCAGATTCTTTTAACTATATGAATTAATGGTATTCATTATAAGGATGGTGGTCCTTTTAATCCCTCAAATCCAATGTATTCAAGAGTCCTTTAAACTTCTTTTGCTAAAATGCCTGACATTACCCAGATCTCTTTGTGTGTAAGTGTGGGTGAAGAAATGTGTTAGCACCAGACTTGGGGGGAGGGGAGATGTGATAGTTCTTTTAGAAGGTTCCTTGTAAGAAATGGCATAGCTAAAGAGAGTGAAAGGGAAGGAAGAATAAGAAAAACTATTTATTAATAAGATGGCAAGTTTAGAATATATAACATTTAAACATAACTCTACCTGAAATCTCAAACTCTCCTGAAAGAGAGAGTTTCCTCCTGAAAGATTGAGTTGAAGAAAGCTTTTTATGAGTTGCATCAGTGGTAAAGAAATAGCCTTTGTATGACTACTAGAGAATAAAAGGATGATGGATGATTTGGTTTCAAATTATTTTAATAGCTAAAATAATTATTTTCCCTATATAATCAAAACATGCACACAAATGTTCCTGTACCTAGAAACCTTGGGAATTAAGAGTCTTAAGGTGTTTCTAGAACATTTCTTTGCTTAGCTAAAACAAACAAATAATAAAAGATACAACCTATTCCTCTTAAAATGTATGAAAGCCACAGTACTCAAATTAATAGACATATTTAAAAGGCAAGTAATTAATAAGGGAAACACTTAACTCATTTTGTTGCTTTTGAAAGACAAAAAATGGAAGTGGATATCCTATTACTAATTAACTCCTAATTGCTCGCTTGACTTTTTATTTCATTGGAGTATAGTTGATTTGCAATTTTGTGTTAGTTTCAGGTATACAGCAAATTGATTCAGTTATACAAATATATATATTCATTCTTTTCAGATTCTTTCAGATACTTTGCCCATATAGGTTATTATACAATACTGAGTATAGTTCCCTGTGCTATACAGTAGGTCCTTGTTGGTTATCTATTTTATGTATAGTAGTGTGTGTATGTTATCCCAAGCTCCTAATTTATCCTTCCTCCCCACATTTCCCCTTTGGTAACTATAGGTTTGTTTTTGAAATCTGTGACTCTATTTCTTTTTTGTAAATAAGTTCATTTGTATCATTTTTTAAAATTAGATTCCACATATGAGTGATATTATATAATATTTGTCTTTCTCTGACTTCAGTTAGTGTAATAATCTCTAGGTCCATCCATGTTGCTGCAAATGGCATTATTTCATTCTTTTTTATGGCTGAATAATATTCCATTGTATATATGTACCACATCTTCTTTATTCCTCTGTTGATGGACATTTATTGCTCGACTTTTTTTAAAAGTGCCTCAGAATATGCCCAGGCAAAAATCTGGTAACACAAGGATCAAAGGAAGTAGTTAAAAATATCTCCATTCAGATCTTATTCTGGTACAAATAAGTTGAACTCTGTTATTACTCTCTGCACCCAAAATCTGATAGTGGAGGAAAAAATTATTTAAATCTATTCTTGCCATGTAAATGGAAGCAGGAACCTAATGCACTATTTGCACTTATTCAACAAACATTTAAATACTTACTAAGCACTTACCATGCTCCAGGCACTGTTTGAACAATTGGGATAATTTAGAAAACATAGCAAAGATCTGAACCTTGTCTTTTTAGCCCTTAAATGCTAATGTGGGAAGATAGGTAATATACTATAATAATAAATGTATACAGTATATTAAAAGATTGTAAGTGTCCCTGGAAGTGAAGTAGGCAGTAGACTATAATATTAAATAGGGGGATAAAGTATACCTCACTGAGAAGGTAGGGTATAAGCAAAAACTTGAGAAACTGTGGGATTTGGACTAGAGAGAGTTCCCGCTGGGATGAGCACCTGGTCCAAAAGTCTATGTTAGAAGAATGTTTGACGTGGACAGGGACTGTCAAGAGCACCAGATTCTGTAAAAGAGTGATGGGAGGGCTTCCCTGATGGCGCAGTGGTTGAGAGTCCACCTGCCGATGCAGGGGACGCGGGTTCGTGCCTCGGTCCGGGAAGATCCCACATGCCGCGGAGCGGCTGGGCCCGTGAGCCATGGCCGCTGAGCCTGCGCTTCCGGAGCCTGTGCTCCGCAACGGGAGGGGCCACAGCGGTAAGAGGCCCGTGTACCACAAAAAAAAAAAAAAAAAAAAAAAAAAAGAGTGATGGGGGTGGATTTGGATTTAGAAAGAGGTAGAATCAGAAGTTATAGGCAGATAGATTGATAGATAAACATATTCTGTCTCTTAGTCCTCTCTCTTGAACTACTCTAGTACATTCTCTCTTTTTATGTTCTGTAGTAAGAATATAAAAGACAGCTTACTAAACAGATTAATGATTCAATTAGCTTAGCCTAATCGAGGGATAAATTTTCAAATATTTCACGATGCCGCATCCCACACATTAGGTGCGAATCCTGTCCATATCTGTTTAAATTCACAGTTGGCCTGATGTTTACCACCACTAGGGGATTCTAAAGCAGTACACCTTTCATTGGCAATATTTGGGATTACTTATTTTCTGAAACTATGCCTTTCACTTTCTATTTAAGAATTAGAATAAAAGATGGAGGTTGTCAGAAATAATATTACCTAAAAGCATAGTAGAAATTCTATGTTGTTGATTAGTCTCATATCGGAAATGAAAAGACACCTTCATCACAAATGACCACCCAGCTATGAACATCAGAAATACTGGGAATATTCTAGTTTCAGGGCAAATTTCATTGTATATAAGCTCATAAAAAATGAGAACCCAAGTCCCTGGAGCAGAAGAAATTTAACTTATGCAGTACACCAAGATGAGAACTTCTAGAAAACTGGAGGTGTAGAGGTACTATACTTGTTTAATATTTAAGATAGCCTAGAGCAATGATAATCACAGACAAACTCTATGAAATGTTATTTGTGCCCACATAGTTACATTAATTTTCTTTTAATCTTTGTCCCAGGAAGTATTTCAGTTGAATTTTACATTTCTTTCCAAGAAATTAGGAACTCTGGAATACAATCTCATTTACTTTAACTTTTTTCTCACAGTTATTTCCAAATCCTAAATGAATTCAAAACCAAGAATTTATCTTGCATTTACTTCTTCAATATGTAAAAACAACTTGGTTTAGGTGAACTTTAATATAATTCTGGGATTAGGTTTACTCAACTAATGGGTTACTCATTCATTTATTAAACACATTGATCTAATTCATATTAGATATTCATCTCATACACACAAGACATAAAGTAATAGTTACTTTTTGAAGGTACTATGTGTAGTGGTTGCAAAAGGAGCTCTGTAATCAGATATTCTGGGTTCAATAATTAACTCCACCTCCTTCTAGCTGTGTCTGTTTGGGCAAGTTAATTAACCTCTCTGCCTCAATGACCCGATGCCCAAAATAGGAATTAGTAGTGATATCTGCAACATAATTGTGAGGATATCTGCAACATAATTGTGAGGCTAAGGTTAGAAATCCACATATACAACTAAAGATTTTTTTATCAGCAATATAACTGAAACTTGACACTGAATTTAAAGTCTGTGCAGCAAGCTGATAGATGAAAAAGTAGATATCCAAATTAAGAAAACCAGGATTTAGGAACCGAACAAGGTTGACAATAGGTTTATCAGGCTGTTTTCAAACTCATTGGGATTTCTTAACTTCTTGAATAGTTTCATCAGTCTCACCACGAAGCCGTACAACATAGAAAAATGCATAGCAAGAACCTGTAAGAGAACCAGATTGCCTGTCTTAAAAATTAAAACATAGCACAGATATTAGATTTTAAAGCTCTACAGGGATCATCCAGTACAGCCCTCTATATCCTTCCACTCCCACATCATTTTCTTGATAGGTGGACCAAAACCCAGAGTTGAACATTGTTCTCATCTTCCAAGACTGTGCTTTTCTTCCCAAAATGATACCACTGTTTAAGAAGAAATGTAGTGGTAAGAAGCAGGAAGGCCAGAAGTGTTTAACAACATTCTTGCCATTCTTTTGGGGGCCATATACCATAGCTGCAATAACATGAATTATCATAAGAATTGAATTAATGCAGGGAAGACACTTGGAGCAGTGCTTGACACACAGAGATCACCCCCGAAATACTAGTTATTTTTATAACTGGTAATAATTAGTCCTTGATTTGGGACCCAATGACTAGAATTCAAGCCCCAAGTCTGCCACTTATAAGTTAAGTTCCCTGCTGCGAGCCCCCTCATCTGTCAAATGAAGAGATTGAACTACATGTTATTTAAACTTCCTTCTAGTTCTTTCTTGTATCTCCAAAGCTGAGGCTAAATGTAAAAGCCATACAGTTATTTGAGGTCTTTTAAAAATTTTGTTTTTTTCCAGTTAAATCATAACTACCTTCTACAGTTAAGAAAATTATCACAATGAAATCTCCAGAATGCTAGAAATGAAATATCTATTCTATCTGTTCATTCTATAGTGGTCCATATTGGAAAAATAAAGCAACCAAATCTAGGGGTACTGGATACTATATTTCTCACTTTTTGTTTATAGGGAAGCAGGGAAAATCTTTATGACATGATACAATTTGGGAAGAATTTGTAATCATTACAAAGGAGATCTCCCCCCTATGTATACTTTAGACAGAGATGACCTCATACCCTAGCATAGTTACTGGGGGTGTTCACACAGGTGTCTGAATCCTGTTCTGCAAGAGAGATTTTGGTAGAAAATTCAATTTTATTCAGTTAATAGATTTTTCCCTTTAAGGCATACTAAACTATCTTAATTTGGCACATTGCAGAATATTTGCTTTGGGGTAATTTTTTCTTCCTACAATTTATAACATTTTGGTTAGGTTTCATGGGCTTAATTTTGATCAACACAAAGAGTTTATACTCTATAGTGACAATATATGTGTAACAAGGGAAATACATTTTCCTTAACTGTATTCCTTGGGTACTTTCAGATATGATTTTCTGAAAATATGATGAATAAATATTGCATTTGTGTTTAAGAGTAATGAAGTGGGTTTTTATACCAATTAAAATTTTATAAATCTTGTATTAATTTTAAGAGTCAACCAGTGTACAGATGTATCTATATGGACGTAAGTAATTTTACTGTTCCTTGTCTACTTCAAGTCTTTCTAAGAGTCAGATTGTCTCAGTGAATAGAATTAAAACATTCATTTCTTTCTGAATTATTTCAATATATGCTTTAGTGGAGGTTACACAAAATTGGAAAATTCCAAGTACTTTTTAATTTTAAAATGAGAAAATTGTGTAGTATATGTGTAAGGGGCTGAAAAGGGGCTTTGTTTCCTTGAGATTAATATTTCTTTTGAAAAATTTGTCGTAAATGTTATTGCTTGTTTAATTAGGATGGTAATACGATTTGATCTTTCCAAGTAAATTGACCGATTTGCTATCAATAAGAGACAGCAAAACTCAAGATTGCTGTAGTTTTCCTAGCAGAAGCTGGAAAGCTTTCCTTAAAGTTTTCCTTAACAGCTTTCCCCACTCAAGCCACCTGAACTTCCAACTTGAAGGTTTAATGTTACTCTAGGATTCGTACTAATTCCTGCCATTGGTTAGGGCTTTATACCTCAAGAATTCTTAGTGAATCTTATTATACAGTAAACCATTTGACTTCTCCATTGAAACACCTTCTTGCCTGAAGCCCTTTTAGCATATGGAAATCCTCTTAGCTCATTATCCTCTGCCCATATGGGTCCCAAATTCTTGCCGTCAGATTCTCTGACTCAGTTCTTCAACCTCAAGATTGGTGTTTCAATAATTTGGTTCCTAAATTATGACCAAGTTTATAAAGTATATCATATCTATGCTGGCATGCTGACTGTCTAGCTCCTATTCCATCCACATAGGTATGTTTCTTCTTAAAGTTCTCCTCTTAATCACTGTGTTGCCTTGAAGAATCATGACTCAGGCATGAGCTGCATGTTATGATAAATCTGTGTTCATAAGTATGTAAGACATTAAAGATTTTGACTGGTGTGAACGTAAAGAAACTTGACCAAGGAATGAATAAATGAACTTGGTATCTCGGCTCTTAATATATTGGTTTAAATTTTGCTTTTGTACTCACTAGCTCTGGTACTCAGACCACATAATTTAAATTTTGTAAGCTTCAACTTTCTCCTTTGAAAAAATAAGCTTAAAATATGTACCTTGATTTCTGCTTCTATTCATGAAAGAATACTAGTTATAAGACTTACCCTCCTACTGTAATATTCAATAGTTAGAAGACTAGGCAAAACATATAAAACAACTCTCACACATTAAAAAACAGACAGGGAAGCGCTGTAATACCTGTGAAAAGGAAAACAGAGAGAGTCTTGGCAATACCCAGGTTTCTGTCTGGAGGCAGTTTTTGGACCATGGTACATGGAGGGACAGCCCAGTCAGAACTACGGGGTCTTTAAATTTTGTAGTTGAGGAGACAAAGATCTGAGTTTGGAGAGAACAAGGCAGCTTCGATTTGTAAGACTGATTACCAGAAAGGAGGGAAACATACAGAGAAGAACTCTAGAAATCTGCACAGGTGTTACTCTGAGAATTTTATTTCAGTAACAGTCTTCACATATGTAGAGTGAAATTTGATAAGGCTAGGCAAAGAATAAGTGCTGGAAAAGAATAATTACAAGAGAACTTTAAGTAGAATTCCCAGAGCTTTCACAGGTCTGGGAGTCTTTTGAATTCCCATCAGCCAGAGTAGTGAACCCTCATTGAATACTTGGAACGTTCAGTAGAGAGCACAAAAGGGTCAAGCTTTAGTAATAGAGATAACTCTAAAGACTACTTCAGTCTCATCCTAAACATGTTTTTAAAGCAAGCCTCAGAGGGGTTAGTCTGACCCATAAGTAACTTAACCATCTGCCAGAAACAATCCTAACTCCTTCTAAGGGAATAAACAAAATCTAGCACTACACAGAATAAAAATCACAATATCTGGCAATGAATGAAAACATTACTGGACATAAGAAAACATAGGAAAATGTGACTTGTAACCAGGAAATAATTCAGTCAATAAAAACAGACCTGGAAATGACAGATGATAGAATTAACAGACAAGAAGTTCAAAACACCATTACAAGTATTAATATGTCAAGGAGTTAAAGCAAAGCATGACAGTTTGCATCCTTCAAATGAAAGGCACAATATCAGGATATTTGCTCAAATTTATATTTAGGTGTGCTATATAAGTATAATAATGATAATAAAAATTAGAATACGAAGAGGCGATAACAATTACTGTTTGGGGATATGCTGTGTCTGACCCTTTGCTAAGTGCTATACACATATTATCTAATTTAATCCTCATAGCAACCACATGATATAGTTACTATATTTATTATTAGTTTTCAACTAAAAAATGATGAGGTTGAGAAATGTTATGTAATTTGTTAGAGAGAACACAAAAGAAGGTTACAAACTGAAGATTTAAGCCCACATCTGTCTAAATTCGGAAGCACATCATTACAGTTTCCCAAATCCTAAAAGTTATGAGCATGAATGCCACTGTAGAATTTTTTAGCCTACACTGCCAGGTTTAAGAAATGTTCTAAGATTTTGTTTTATATCTTAGTTCATGTGAAATTTAGACTCTTCAAGATGTATCCTGTAAATGTAGATAATTTTCTAAACTCAGAAAATAGGCTGCCATTTATTTACAAGAATAACTGTTTGCCAGGTTGATTCTAGAGACTTTTCTAGAGTCAGTAGAGTAATAGTCTATTTTTTAAAGCAAAGTGGACTGAACGTATTGTTGCCAGGGGGAGACAGTGGCAGGGAGGGATAGACTGGGAGTTTGGGATCGACATGTACACCCTGCTATATTTAAAATAGACAACCAACTAGGACCTACTGTATAGCCCAGGGAACTCTGCTCAATATTCTGTAATAACCTAAATGGGAAAAGAATTTTAAAAAGAATGGATATATGCATATGAATAACTGAATCACTTTTGCTGTACACCCAAAACTAACGCAACATTGTTAATCAACTACACTCCAATATGAAATAAAAATTTTAAAAAAGACAAAGTGGACTCAGTTAATATTTTTGTTCATATGTTTCCATCTAAACAATTCAAGAAATGTTTTATATAGGAGGTAAAAATTTAAAAACCACTTGAAAACCTTTTAAGCATTAACACTCTGGTTTCTCTTCAGATCTTAATAATCTTTTGCATTTTTAAGCATAAATGCTGTCACCAAATGAAAAAAACTTTATCTTATGAATATTTTCCTTATATTACACTCTAAATCTGCAGCTTAATGTGACAACAAAAACCAGTTACAATCTTAAATTCCAAAATATAAAGCTAGAAATACAATAAAGTCTAGTATATATGTCTTACAGGTCAATTTCTTACCCGATGTATCGAGATAATGTAGAGTATATACTTAAGGTTATGTGCTATTTAGATTTTCATCAGAAATAGAAAAATACTTTAACTTAAGTCAAAATTATTCATAATAATGTGAAAAATTGTTAAGGTTTCTAAATCTCTGTCACATAATTTAGAGGCAGATAAAAAAATTATGATAAAGATAAATCCCAATATTTATTTGTATTCTTTCCATTTTTCTTCTGATAGTGTTTCTAGGAAAAGTAGAAAATAAGATGTAGGTTCAAGACTAAATTATGAGAATATGTAAATTCTCATATATGTCTGTCCTTGATATGTTATACGCCCCCGTTTTCAAAGACTGCTATCGAAGTAAGCATTTGCTTAAAGAACAGTCGAAACTCCTACTCTTTTTTTTTTTTTTTTTTTTTTCTCGGTATGCGGGCCTCTCACTGTTGTGGCCTCTCCCGTTGCGGAGTACAGGCTCCGGACGCGCAGGCTCAGCTGCCATGGCTCACGGGCCCAGCCGCTCCGCGGCATGTGGGATCTTCCCGGACCGGGGCACGAACCCGCGTTCCCTGCATTGGCAGGTGGACTCTCAACCACTGCGCCACCAGGGAAGCCCGAAACTCCTACTGTTGAAAGACTTCACAATTTGGTCAACTCTTGGGCCTTATTTCCCCACTGCTCCTTTTTGCACAACTCACAGTATATGCCAACTAAACCACTTGCCTTGCCTAGACCTCTTAGTGCAGTGCTTCTCAAACTCTAACGTGCATGTTCATCACCTGGAAATTTTGTTAAAACACATATTCTTGCTCAGCTGGTCTTGGGTGGAGTCAGCATTAGAAGTGAGTTCCCAGGTGATGGTATGCTACAAGTCCAGTCACCATATATTGAGTAGTCAGGTGTTCAGACTGCTGCATGTTGTTCATCTTCTGCATTTCCTCTTCAGCCTTTACCACTGTTTAGACGTGATCCTCCTCTGTGGTCCTTTGTGTGTTTGCCCATTCAAAGGCTGAATGAGGCTCTTTCATCTTAGGCTCAGAGAAAATTTTGTATACCTGACATCATTCTCCTGAAGTTTTACCTTCACTTTTGTGTGTCTAGTCAATGATCTCCTAAACTTTGAGGACTATTTATTACTTATATCCCCAATATCTAGCATGGTGTCTGGCCCACGGTACATATACAATAAATATGTATTGTAAAGTAATTAAAGGACATGATAAGAGATAGAGGGAAAGAGAATAAAAGGTAACAAAAATGAAGGAAGGTAAAAAGGAAGAATTGGGTACTGTGAGATCACATTTTATTGCAATTTTCATATAGTTCCTTCCACATATAAAACTGCTACAGTATGGAAAATAACAGGAATTGAAACTTTTATCATGTTTAGAGGGGGGCAAAATTTTTTTTCCATTATTTTGCTTTCTCAATAGCAGTATTTCCAGGGAAGATAGATAGATGGACAGACAGACTCCTCTGCCACAAGCATATTTTGCAATAGGCCTGCTAAGAAAAAGATGAACTCTTTTACCATTTAATTATGCATAGTGTTTACTGGGGACTTAAGGTGAATCGCTCTCCTTTTAGTGTAGAAAGCAGTTATGACAATAGAAGATGAAGAAAGTCCTTTTCACGAGAAAAAATCCTGAATATTTCCTATGTAATCACCAATGCTGCAATTATTTTTACTTATGGTCCTGGGATTTAGCAAGAAGTGCATTGGTACCACCTTTGGAGACTTACTCAGATATAGATATTGTCATATGTGTGAGATATTCATGTACATTCAGATCTTCTTTGTTAAATGAATTCTTTTTCACTTCAAAATCTTTGCACTAGTACTAATTATTAGTTACTTCTTCTTTGCCATCAATAATCTATTTTGAGATATATATATATATATTTCCTTTTTTTCTTTTTTTTTTTTTTCTTTCAGGGTTTGAACCTGAAAAGACCAGAGTCAGTACAAGGAGGGAGAGAGGTAAGAAAGTCTAAGGGAGAGGGAGGGGGAAGAAGAGAAAATGGTTACAGTGTTGCGGTGATTTTGTTGATGTTGACTGATGCTGAGGATGTTAATGACAATGGGGATGTGTTGAGAGGATTTATGATAACATACATCTCATTTACTCTGGCCAAACCACATTTTATACATATTTATGTAAATGTATTATTTGTGCTGCTCCTCTGAAACTGAAGAAAGTACCAGGTCTCTGGTTAGGCAAGTGTTGTTTCTGTTAAAATAGATTTTTATAGCAGTAGGGCCCTCTAGACAGGGCAGAAAAAACTTTTTTAAGCAAACGTTACATGCAATATTTAAAATGATTGATTGAGAAATTAGCATAATTCTAGCAACAGAAACATTTTATGTCATCTGGGATTCTTCACTCTCCTATCCAAGACAATTGGCAAATGCTACTAGGCGTGTGTGCAATTTTAGATGGTATGAAGTTGCCCTGGTAAGACTACTGATTCTAAAACTTCCTTTAATTATTATCCCAGATGCTTTATAAGGAAGGGAAACTTTTAATAGTACCAAACATAATACCATATTGTTTATGTGATGCATATTATTTTCTAATTCTAATGTACAGGCTTAACTTCACCTTGATTAAAATTCTTTCCAGGCTAAATGTGTAAATGCTCTATTTTACTTTGTGACTCAGGTTGTTGGGTGTAGGGGGATGGTGGGATATTTAATTCAGTAAATCAATATTTTCTTGTTGCCCAAAAGGTAATTTTATTTTTGGTGAGATTTATATAATTTGGGGGCAAAAGTGAAGATACTTTGTCTTATAAAATGAGAAAATAAATGTAACCCTCCTCCCTATCTGTGGCTTCTCTTTCTGTAGAAACATTTTTCTTCTGTATTTAATACATGGTGTTTGCCCCTTCTTTCCTTGCTCTTTTAATTTTCAGTTGTGTGTGTTTAGTATTTGACATTTTAGTTCCTTGTAAACCTGTCATTTAGGGTCTTTCTGCTTATTTGCTATTTTCCATCCAGAAGAATCTATTCTTTTTGAAGGATGCATAACAGTAGGCTCACACTGGCAAAAGAGCTGGAGAACATGAAATATAGATAGATTTATCTATATTTGAGATTTTTCATGATGTAGGAGAGCAAGGTAAAAAGGACGTGGTCATCAGTAAAGGCAGAGTGGGAAAAATTATGTACTGTGTAAGGAAGACCTCAGAGCCATTTACAGGTTTTGTGAGGGTAAATACTTTCTCTCAGATGGGACTAAAATGGATCTACTTAGAGACTTAACTCATCACCTTCTAAGTGAAAGTTCACACCCAAGCAGGACTGCCACAATTTATTTCTGCTGATTCAGTGCCTTTGAGGACATTCAATTTGGGTTTTATTACTCAGCTTCTCACCACTGTATCCTAGTCCAAGAGCAACTGTGTCTAAAGAGGGGAAACTTAAGTCCATGTACCCATGTGATGATGTTGCTAAATGGTAGCAAAAGTCATTTTTTAGATTAAGATTTTGTAGATTTTCATGTTATTTTTAAAAGCCTAATGACTGACCTTTATTGAAAAGAGTTGCTGTTAAATTTTATTGCTTAGTTTTTCATTTCCTCTTATTTTATTTTTATTACAAATGAACTTGTGGGTAAGGAACATGTCAATAATGTATATTAAATTAAAAAAATTTTCTTGAACGTATTTTATGGTTTGTGTGAAGGTCAAATTTTTAATGACCTACAATTTAACATATACATCTGTATAGAGGGGACAACCTTGATTTGGGCCTCCTCCCTGAGGTTAGTGGAATAATTGAGAAGGAGGTAAGATCATCCAGTTAATGATAGCCTGGTAGTGTCTTCCCTTGAGACCCCCAATCCAGGAATAGAAAGTAAAAGTCAACTATTAAAATTCAAAACAACCACTTCATTTCCTGTCTGGGCAATACTGGGTTACATGGGCATATTTCTATCCAGCCTAACACTCACTTTAGTTTTCCCGATGATTGTAAAGTCTAATACATTCTGTGGTAAGAAACTTCAGAGAAGTATCAGACAATTAGGTGAACTATGTTGTGGACACTTCTGTCAAGTCTCAGTGGTAAGTGATCTGTAAATGAGAGTGTAATTCCTTCTTAAGAGCTTCCTGATCTGATCTCTCTTGCTTATGAATTGTGACAGATACCTTTCTGATTCCTATTTGCTGTGTTCTGTTACATGCATGTGTTACAAAGATGTATAATATACTTCTGATTATGTTAAATTGAAGTGTGTGGATTTGGAAAACTCTTACTCAAAACATCCTCTTAGAATTTTTCATTCTAATGATATTGTGATTGATGAAGACTGAATGACAATGATTACTCTTAAAATGAATTAATTTGTCTTAGTTCAAATGACAGATGTTCCCAGTAGGTGTTGACGGATGTGACACTAGGGCCTCTTACCAAATATTTATAAGAAGGCTTAAGAAGCATCAATTAAAATGTCTATTTACCATTTGAGATCATGACAACAGTTAGAATATGCATGGAAAATCAAAGCAGGCATTAATATGCTATTTAGCTAAGTGGTAAATATTATTAAAAGGCTCATTGCTAGACAGGAAGGCCAGATTTGAGCACTACATGCCATATAAAACATAAATTAAGAAGAAGTGATTAAGATATAAATTACCTTCCGGAAGGAAATAGAGATGAACAGCACCTAAATTGCTTGTATTGTTGTGAAATATTTGAAAATAGGTATTAATTGTATAAAAAACTTCAGCTACATTAATTTTTTGGTATATTTATTCTTTATTTTTATCGTATATTTATATATTTTTGGTATATTTACCATGCATGTAAATTGAGGGGGCTGATCATAATCAATAATAACAAGGTTGTTTAAAAAGGGAGATTAGTGGAATGCTGTGTGAAATGTGATTATATAACTGATATTCCTTTCTGATTGTAAGTGAACTTCCTGCCTCTAGTGGGATCTTACAACTCATAGAAAAACCTCAAAGAAATTTCACTGGATATGACACATAGACAAATCATATTTCTTTTAAGGAATTTCTGTTCTCCTAAATACAGTGCTTTTACTGTTAAATGTGGATAAAATCAGGTTACTATCAGTTTTCTTAAAAGATTGTATAACTTTGTTATTTTAAATAGTATTATATTTTCCAAAGTACGGTTTTTGTTAACTTATTAAAGATTCATCTGTGTGCATGTGTGCCTGTGTATGTACGTATGCATGTGTTTGTACACACGGATTTTGAATGGCAAGTTGTCTTTATTTTCACCTTAGCTCAAAAATACTCGACCATCCATATTCTGGATATTTTATATCACAAGTCTAAATGCACATGATGTGGGACTTTATATCATGGATAAAGAAAACTATTATGGTTAGATATCTAAGTCAGGATCAAGCATTTAATTTCAGAAATTACACTTAATATGGCAAGCTAAGGTGAGAGACAGTGGGTACTGGAGCTTTTGGGTTATGGGTGTTGTTGGAAGTTAACAGAGATTCCAGAACCACTGATGCAATGGAAATAAAGTGCAAGCGTGTGATGATCAGGAATCACTTTTACATAATTGGCAGAGATCAGATCTCCTCAAAGTGATGAACAAAGTAAGTAGAGATTATGTTACCATTCTTCAGCTGGAATTCTGAAGAAAGATTAATATCGGTACACTTGAACATTTTAAATAAACAGTTTTGTATTCTTGCAAGACAGATATTGAAAATGCTCCTTAAACATCTGAGAGAAAATGAACATTTCTGATAATTTCTAGAAGCATTCTTTAGAAATGTGCCCCCAAAACGTTAGAGATGTATTCATTTCTTTACGAGAAAAATCGCCTGTTTTAGTGTGGAAATTTTTCAGTTAATTATGTTTGACTGTGCCGATGATATTTCTAAAAATTCTAATTTTACCTGGGGGATTGCAAGGATAAATAAATAGATTCTGATAGACACATAGGAAGAAGTGGACGTTTCAGACCATTAAAATAACTGATTTTTGAATGTGTAATTCTCAAGAAAATCATGGGCATGCCTTACAATCTGCCTACTTTGTAGTCATCAGAATGCTTCACTAACTTTCTCTGTTGGACTACAGTATCCTAACTTTGCCAAAAAACATAAATGGGAAATTACAGATGATATGAATTTCTGATACTTAAAGAAACATAATTAATCAGAGATATTTGAAAAAGGTAGATTGAAAATAAAATATTTAGCTCAATGCTATTTCCCCAAGCTGACTTTATATTTAAATGTATGAATCATTTAAAATAATAATTGGTGACTTGCTGTTTATGTAAAGTATCACTTGAGCATATAATATTCCTAAAGAAAGTGATTATTTTATTCAGATAAATAGTGGATTTTATGCCTTTGCTAGTACGGCTGGATAGACTTTGCATTGTTTATCCCTTGACAGATTACATGTTCCTACTTGAAGTTGAAAGTCATTTTAAAATTTGAGCACCAAAAGGGAGAAAACTCAAAGAATGTGATCAATGATATTCTGTATTTCAAAATAATTTGTCTCTACCTGGAATAGTAGCACAGGCATTATTACAAGTGGAACAAAATTAAAAATCACCATTGTTTTCTCTTTCCATTTTTAAATTAATTAGAATTACTAGGCAGATTATTTTGGATCTAAGTTATTGCTTAAGTTAAGAAAACTTGCTACTATTTCTCCCACATCCAGCAGAGCACTAGAGAGAATTGTTTTCTAAAGAGAGTAAAGAAGAAAAATATGTGAGTTTTAAGAATAGAACTAAAATCGAAGAAAGTGTGTTGTTCTTGAAAATGAGTTAGCAAAAGTGTTGAAGTGCCATTGTTCTCTTAAAATCTAATGTTTTACATAATTTGAAATTATAGAAAATAACAATATTTCTTTAATAGCTTGGTGAAAATCTTCACCGAGAAACAAATCATGATTACCAGTTATCTTTAGTAATTTTTCTGCAAATTTACTTCCATTTGCATGAAGTCTTTATTGTTTAGCATTCAGAATAGACTGACTGTTTCCACTTCCGTTCAAATTTAGCTATCCCATTCTTGGTTGATGTAGAGTTTTGTGGAATAAGAGATTCTTTTATAACCTCCGTGATGACACAATTTGGGGGAGAAATATATATTGGCTAATATTATATTCTTCTTTGAGATATAAAAGCTGAGGCAAAAATAACTCTTCTTTTATAACTAGAATTATTCAGTGGTTCAGTGGCTATAATTTGCCACTAAGATGTATCTGATTTACAATTGGATTCTGAGATCAAGAGACCTTTTAAGGACTCAGTAAAAAATAAAATATGCTTATTTTTTTTCCTTTCTCGGAATTGACAGGCAGTAAAGGAACTGAAAAAATCTTTGTGCTTATGAGCCAATATTTAATTGAAAGAATTACAATTTACAAGGCCATAATAATTATTCCTGTTTCAAAAATGTTCTTAAAGGATAAAATGAGTTAATAAGTGTAAAGCTCTTTGAACAGTGCCTGACACATAGGAAGCATGCAATAAATGACAACAATTTTTATTACTATTATTATTTTCCATACCATTTGCTCTTCCTTTCATCTTTCCTTCTGTCAGAGACAATCTGAGTGTCATGTTGTTGGGAGATTTTACTGTTTACATGGACTGTCCTATAATCAGTGATATCTAAAGCCTAGTCTTAGATTTTACATTCTAAATTGGTTCTCAGATGACAAATTCCTGATAGGACAACAAACAAAATATACTTGGAATCTGTCATTGAATCTCAAAAATTCTTAATTCCATAGTTCATATTACAGATAAGAGAAAATTTTATTTACCTTTCACTTACAGCATTGTTTACAGAGAGCAGTGTCTAAGCACTATAGGTTTTATAAGCTATTTTTCACATCCTGTATTTTCTGGGTGATCTTCAGATTGGATTTTGAAGATCTCTTCTGTGCTTGTATACCATTGAAATTCCAAGGAACTATCCGAAAGAAACCTGTTAGTTAAGCAAAACTAAGCTTATCAGCTTTACATCAGTAAGAAAGAACACATTCTTAGTAGTATTTCAAATAAGAAAATCAAAATCCGTAAGAAGTGCACACTTTTCAATTTTTTAAATATTTCTTTTGGAAATGTTTGACTGATTATCTAGATTACAGATTCTTAGAGTATGTACATAGTGACAGAACAATTTTTCCTAAGAGAAGCAGGGCAGAAAAGAGTGAGGAAAGGAGAGAAGTGACAAGGAGCCAGCATTGGACAGACATGAAACCATCACTGTGGAAGGACAAAAGAAGCCTTAGATATAGGAAACCTATGACACACACACACACACACACACACACACAGAGCCACACAAAAGAGTATTTACAACAGGTTTAAACAATAATTTGAACCCTAGTGAATTCCATCAAGCATCAGTCTAGCAATCATGGTCCCCAAAATGGACTCTGCAATTTCAGATTGTACTCGATGGAATTATATCAGTTAGAGATATAGGAACATGAGTTAAAACATAAAGCAATCAGGAATTTGACCTAGAGGGCCAAATAACTTGAAAAGACCACATGAACCTCCTATCTTAAGAACTTGGCCTAAGACCTGATGAGGGAATTCAACTCTCTAACTCTGAGCAGAATGAAACTAATTGGAGTCAACAAAGGTAAGACTGAGGAAAAGCCTCACAAGGTTTTGAAAGAATACTCAGGTAAAGTTTGTCTAAAGGAAATCAGTCTAACAAAACCTAACTCCAAGCAGTCCAACCTCATGGGTTCCTGGAGTTAGAGCTCTTCTTACTGACTCACAATGGAAAGTCATGAAAACAGACAGTCACATTGTAAGTTACAGATCGGGTATTTTCATCTAGAATAAGAATTTTCAAAGTTGATTAGATTATCAAAGGATTACTAAAATCATTCTCATTCCTAGGAGGCAGAAACTCTGCATTTGGGAGGTTGACAAAAAGAACTTAAAGTTTAGACCCAGTGCAGGGTGTATCTCACTGTTGCTCTCCGAGAGACTCCTGAATGGAGAATTCAGTGGCCTCAGAGGAACATATTTCAAGTAGAGGAGCTTAAGTGAGATTGCACAGGAGTTTCGCTGGGACCTCCCTTGTATCTCCACAATTTTTGACTCTTTGTCTGACAAATGATCACAAAGAGAAAAACTTTTCATCAAGCAAAACTGAGTTTGTTAGAACTACTGCAATAAAAAAAGAACACTACATTGACAAAATTTTAGTAGGTCTCTAAAATGGAGAGTTTAGGGGAGGATATTTAGAGGGTGTTAAGTTACAGGCAGGATGATTTAAAAGCAAGCCTTGTAATGTAGGTAATAGGTACAGATTAGGCAGGTTAGGCAGAGTTTATGACACTCTAGCTTTACATTGATGTGCACAACAAGTGAAATGAATGGAGATTCTGACCTCAGAGTTCTGAAACGCAATATATTTTCCTCATTTATGAGTCTTTTTTCAAAAATATTTGTATATAATTAAGAATTTGTAATTTTAAAGTGGATTTTACAAAGAGATGAGGACTAAGAAGGGTTACTGTAGAAAGATTTTGACTTGCTAATCAATAAACATTTAGATACCCATTCTTATAAGGCACACATATTATTTTTAGAATCAGTTAAACCCTGGAGATGTTTTCAGCTGAAAAGGCAAAAACAAATTATGATTTTTATTTCTCTGCCTTATATTTTTATTTGAAAGTGTAGTGTTAAACTCATAGGGATCTTTTTTGGCATTGTTGTTTTTATTTGTGTATACAACCTATGATCCAGTTATTTTTTGCCCTTTACCTATGTCAATTAATATAAAAGGAAAATACTACTCCATATGGTTGAATTGATTCAGCCCGTTTTCATCAGAGAAGTATTTATTCATACATAAATGAGAAGATCTCTTATGATTCCTTTCTTAATTACAAATAAAAGCCAATAGCCACCTCAAAAATATACAGAAGATATACATTTTTATTATTTTGATACTTATCCATTACTTAGCAAGAGAATTTCTTTTCGTTTAGATTTATGTTTTCATATAGAACAAATAATCCCCATGTAAATATTCAATTATTGGCTTTGCTGACAAACGTATTAAAATCCTGTAAACCTACAATGGGAACTAACTACTTCTCTGAAGAACTTTCCTGCCCTCCTACTCTCTGCTTAGAAATAGATCCCCAAATCTCCTTCCATTCATCCATCATCCGTCCAGCTGAGGACAGTTATTTGACATATGTCTATTTTCTGTTTACTTCCCGTCCTCACATCCACTTTGAGACAGTTTTGGGGACATCGATGCTCAGTCAGCCCAGTGGAATAGCAACACTCCCGACTAGTTCCATTGCTGTCCTCCAGTTATATCACAGGACCCCGCAGTCCCTTGTCAGTGCTCACCACACTGTTACTTAATATGCAATCTAAAACTTAAATAAGATTACCAGTAGGTGGAAAAGTATTGTATTTATTATTATAAATATTATACTGTTGAATTATTATATAAACGTTTTAATTATATTAAAAATGTTAGGATTAGAGAATTTCAGACTCACACAACAGTTATGTTCAAAATAATAGCTATAAGTAAAATTGCTATTGCATACTATATTTGTTTGCCAAGGCTGTCATTACAAAGTACCATAGACTGGGTAGCTTTAACAATAGAAATTTATTTTCTCACAGTTCTGGGTCTAGAAGCCAAGATCAACATGTCCATAGGTTTGGTTTCTTCTGAAGCTTTTCTCTTTGGCTGGCTTTCAAATAGCTGCCTTCTCGTTGTGTCCTCACATGGTCTATTCTTTGGGTGTTCATATCCCCAGTGTGTCTTTGTGTGCCCAGATTTCTTCTTATAAGGACACCAGTCAGTGTGGTTGGGGCCCACCCTAGTGGCCTCATTTTACCTTAATTATCTCTTTAAAGGCCCTATCTCCAAATACCATCACATTCTGAGGTATTGGGGGTTAGGACATCAACATCTGAATTTGGGGGAACACTATTTAGTCTATAAAAAACTCTAAAAGTAATACAACTGTACAAATCATTTCCCTCAAAATAGAAGCTTTCTCTTTGCCCTTTACCTATTTACTCAGGAGTGTCTTGTCTCTTCAATAACATTAAAATTTAGTTACAGGGCTTCCCTGGTGGTGCAGTGGTTGAGAGTCCACCTGCCGATGCAGGGGACACGGGTTCGTGCCCCGGTCCGGGAAGATCCCACATGCCGCGGAGCAACTGGGCCCGTGAACCATGGCCGCTGAGCCTGCACATCCGGAGCCTGTGCTCTGCAACGGGAGAGGCCACAACAGTGAGAGGCCTGCGTACCGCAAAAAAAAAAAAAAAGAAAACAAAAATTTAGTTACGTTTAAATTCCCAACAACAAATATAAAGAGTAAATAGAAGAATAAAATAACACATGTAAATAATTTATCTGAAATTCTAATATCCCCAATGCTCTGAAAACTGATATCCCCTCCTCAAAGGGAGGCTCAAGCTCATTTGGTGGCCCAAACCTGGCCTGAACTAATATGAACCCATTTATAGTCTTTCTTTTTCCCACTTAGCATGAACGTGTATATGTTTTACTACAGAAATATCAACGTGTTTATACAGAGTGCTGCTCCAAACCCTGCTGGGAATATTCTAAAGATATGGCATATGCTCTGTATTACTATTTTAAAATCAGAGTAATTCCAAATTACCAGATATATTTGACCTGAAGAATTTTGGATAAGGCACTGTAGATCTTATATAGAATACATTTCACTCTAAAACCCTAAAAAAATAGCATCCTTTCTTTTCACAATATAAAAAAAATTTAAATTACCCTTGGTAAGTGCTTTGCGTGTGCTTATTAGTTCTCTAAGCACTTTACATATAGTCACTCATCATAACAAACTTGTGAAATAGCCACTATTATCATTCTCATTTCAAAGAAGAAAAATCCAAACAAAAAATGGCTTAAATAACTTGCCCAAGTGTTATAAGTGGGTGAAGCCAGGATTGAAACCTAAGGAATATGACTCCAGAGTAAAAATTCAGCACTACACTATGATTTATAAGAAGAGAAATTAATAGATTTACTACAACTGGATATTTTGACTCTTGGCATTCCTCATGAGAATTATCTAAACTTGCTAAACAATCATATTCTCTGTCTCCCCCCCTCTCTCTCCTTGCCTACTTATTTGTTGCATATAGGTATTATCTCATCCAAGACCAAGACCACAACTACTCTTGTTTTCTTAGGAACTATTTGACTACAAAGAATAGAAACCTAGTTAAAACTTACATTAAATTGAATAGTGTCAGGTACATCCATTTGCAGGGAATATATCTTGATCTTCTGGAAAATGGATGACAATCAGCTCCTTTTCTCTGTTTCTCTCTTCTCTAATTCTACATCATTCTTCTTTCTGTGTAAATTAGGTCGCTTCTCTACCTTTTTTTTTTTTTCCTTAACCTATACTTTGTCCCTCATGACTACCACCAAATGATGGGCTCAGCTATCTACTGTGTAGCTGGACAGTCACTTCTAATTATAGAGAGTGTGGTCTAATTTCCCCTAGCTCATCCACACGGTTCAATCAAATAGATATACTTTAGCAACAGGAACTAGGATTAGAAAAATGATTTTTTTCGTTCTCTTTTTTTCTCTTTTCTTTCCTTTTATGATATTCAAATGATAAAAGCACTATTTAACTCATCTTTGGATTTTACCACTTGTACTGTGGTAGAAGAGTCTCATGATCTGAATGTTCTCTTTAAGATAATTGTGGTTAGGGAAGATATACTGGTAGTAACTCATGTGGAATGAATGTCGGGGTACCATTTTCATTTTCTTTTATTATTTTTAAATCAAGAGGGGATGAGTTAGGAAAATACAAAATTTACCTGATACATGCAGTTTGTGCAATTTTCCCAGGCTCAGACTTCTTAACCAGGTTCTGATCATCATCTCAAAGTTAGCTTCTCAATCACCCCTGTCTAAATCTATTACATCTTGGGGGGGCGATTAGCTTTCACTGATTAAAAATAACATATCCTATGAAGAAAGATAAATGTTGACAATATGGTAGATTAAAACAGTTCTCTATCCGGATTTATTTATCCAATGTATATCTAATCCTTTGTATTTATTAAACCAAATCATTGCCGGTATGTGAATCCTGAACATTAGTGTGACCTGTACTTCTCTTCTGTGTACTAAAGGGAGTGGGATCAGACAATATTCCACATGGGAAAATTCACAGTGCACTTGCTTGACCATTTCTGTATGGTTTAGGGGTAGACAATCACAAAGAGGACCTAGAGGAATATCTTATAAAACAGTTGAGAGAAAATATAAGGGTTATTTGAATCTGTATTTATAAATACTCAAAAATGTTAAATTCAAAATGGGTAAGTTAATGATATTTAGCAATTTTAACTCATCCACCTATTTATAACTGATGCCATTGTCAAACCAGATCATGAGTATTGTCCTACACTTGGATATGTTAAAGTTAATTAAAATATAGATTTACTTAATATTCTAGAAGTCTGGAATTTTAGAAATTAAACACAGTTGTTGAAACATGTGGAATCAAAAACTGGAAAAATGGTTCTTTGTACCTTTCTTGCTTCCAATTATAGCCTATCAAAGATGTGATGTTGCTTTCTCCTCTAACAAGTTACGTTTGATAATATATTAACTCTGGTTTACTTTCTGGAAGTAAAGGTCACAAAGAATATTGAGAGTAAGTAGTACCTAGTACAAAAATGTCAAAAGTGTACAGAGGTCAGAAGCACCAGGGGAAACAAATGATCTTCCAATTTTGCCTTGAAAAAGATTTTACTCATCTTAGTGAGTAACTTTGGATGGATAAAAGAGGTGAAAACCATCAGTTCCAGAATTGGCAACAGGAAAGTGAACATGAAAAGCATATTTAAGAAGCTAGCAAGTGAAAGTAATTCAAAAGAACAATGAGGTGCTGCCTGGAGAACCTAGTAACTTCAATATTAATTTCTTGAGAATGGAGTAATTCATAGATGTTTTTGTGTAGCACTCAGACAATTTGAGGTCAAAGAAAACTGCAAATGATTTAGGTATTTCTGGAGCCATTGACTTCAATGGGATCATAGAAAAATTTGTAAGAATTTTATATATGTTTTGCAGACGGAGACATCTGTGGTACAAAAATTGATTAAATTTTCCCTAAATAGGAAATGACTGCATAATAAGAGGCAGTGCGGCATAGTGGGATTTGTAGAGGGTGTATATTTTGGAGCTTTTATTACCAGTTCTGCTCTTTGCTCAGCAACGTGATGTTGAGCAAGTTGCATAACCTATGTCACTGAGGTACATAATCTGTACCTCAATTTCTTCATTTAAAAATTTAAATCCATAGCTGTATTTAAATCCTTACCCCATAGGATTGTTATGAATAGAGAAAATGAGATCGTACATCAAAAATAGTGATCTCAATGTAAGGTACCAATAAAAATACCCCATATGGAAGTTTTAAATGCTGTTACTGTTTATTGTTACTGTTACCTTGAATTAATAAAAGACAGTAGACATCCTAGTGTCTAGACAGTAGACAGTAGACATCTGAGTGTAAAGCCACTTACTCAGCACCACATCTCAGATTGAATATTGCCTATTGAAGGAAAAATTCCCCAGGGATTCCTACTTGCAAAAATAGTACTTGATGCTTGGTTCTACTATGTTATTATGTTTGTCATATTGTATTGTGAGTCTTTTTGTTTGTCTCCACGATTCTATCACTTAGACTGAGTTCCTGGAGAACAGAGTCTTACTCTGTTTCCATCCATGAAACTTGGCATAGTTCCTAATATAAAGTAAGCACCCAACAAATGTTTGTTGTGTTAAATCTTGTTCCTTTTTAGAATCAGCAAGAGTTGGGTTTAGAACACCTATGCTAGTCTAGATCATTTGTTCCTTTTGCCTTTCACATATTTAATTAATTAATATATTTTGGCTTCACTTATAATTAAATATTAAAGTTAATAAGCATATTTAATTTTTTCTCTTTAGCCTACTTAAAGAGATAGATGCTGGTCATGGTTGTTCACATTTTAGGTGAATTTGAGATAGACAACTTTAAAATGGTGAGAAAAATATTTATAAATCTCCAATTGTGGGGAAATTTTTAATGTAGTTGAATTTTAAAAAATTTGTCAAGTTTCATAATTTCAAATCTGATGATCCAAGTGAATTTTTAACTTGTATGATGGGGCTAATTCAACTGCTTGAATTACCCGTTATTCTTTGTCAGGATTAAATTATGCAAGGTTTTCAGGCACTCGTCATGTTCATCTCATAAAACTACCCTGAACTGTGATTCCCTTTTGGACAGATAAGGCTGAATCAGGTGCAGAGGGGATCAGCTGATTGCCCAAAGTTAATCAATGTATGTAAATTGAGTACAGAGATTTTGAAATGATATAGTTAAATGGTATTTAAACTAATCTGTGATAATTAAGGAAAGATGCTCTTTAGAATGACACATGAAGTGATATATGAATTTGAGGACCAAGAGACTGAGCATTAGCATATAGAAAATATTAGGCATGGGGCAATAAAATTAATTGACAGACCAGGTTGTTTTGTTTTTTTTTTTAGTATCTACAAACATGATAAGAGATGAAAAACTAAGAGAATTTGAATTTTAAAAATAAAATCGAGATTATATATATTGTAGGAGGCCATAAATTGAATAGCTATTCTTTTCAACCCGACAACACTGAAAGTATAGAGTTAATATCCTAAATTCGTAAAGTAGTCTATAATAAAAAACAAAACAAAAAACCAAAAACATTAAACCAACTGGGCTCTTATCCCAGAAAATCACTGAAGCAAGAAATACTTGTATCAGGAGAGAGGAAAAGGGAAAGAGAGAAAGAAGAAGACAATAAAACAAAAAATGGAAAGAAACCTAGCTGGCCAAATTTAATGAGAGAAGTGGAAAAGTTGTTCATTTTATAGACGGTCAAATGAAATTTCCCCTCCGACCTAGGAAGGACTACACTCAAAGCATAAAGCAGAGTTTTCAGTTATGAGAGGAAAATTCAAATACAACTTATTTCATGAAAACTGTGGGGAACTTTATAGCTTTGCTTTTATACCTTAAATTTAGCTTAAGTGTATTTTTTTTAACATCTTTATTGGAGTGTAATTGCTTTACAATGGTGTGTTCGTTTCTGCTTTATAACAAAGTGAATCAGTTATACATATACATATGTTCCCATATCCCCTCCCTCTTGCGTCTCCCTCCCACCCTCCCTATCCCACCCCTCCAGTTGGTCACCAAGCACCGAGCTGATCTCCCTGTGCTATGCGGCTGCTTCCCACTAGCTATCTATTTTATGTTTGGTAGTGTATATATGTCCATGCCTTTCTCTTGCTTTGTCACAGCTTACCCTTCCCCCTCCCCATATCCTCAAGTCCATTCTCTAGTAGGTCTGTGTCTTTATTCCTGTCCTACCCCTAGGTTCTTCATGACATTTTTTTTTCTTAGATTCCATATATATATGTTAGCATATGGTATTTGTCTTTCTCTTTCTGACTTACTTCACTCTGTATGACAGACTCTAGGTCCATCCACCTCACTACAAATAACTCAATTTCATTTCTTTTTATGGCTGAGTAATATTCCATTGTATATATGTGCCACATCTTCTTTATCCATTCATCCGATGATGGACAATTAGGTTGTTTCCATCTCCTGGCTATTGTAAATAGAGCTGCAGTGAACATTTTGGTACATGACTCTTTTTGAATTATGGTTTTCTCAGGGCATTCTGGGTCATATGATAGTTCTACTTGTAGTTTTTTAAGGAACCTCCATACTGTTCTCCATAGTGGCTGTACCAATTCACATTCCCATCAGCAGTGCAAGAGTGTTCCCTTTTCTCCGCACCCTCTCCAGCATTTATTGTTTCTAGATATTTTGATGATGGCCATTCTGACTGGTGTGACATGATATCTCATGGTAGTTTTGATTTGCATTTCTCTAATGATTAATGATGTTGAGTATTCTTTCATGTGTTTGTTGGCAATCTGTATATCTTCTCTGGAGAAATGTCTATTTAGGTCTTCTGCCCATTTTTGGATTGGGTTGTTTGTTTTTTTGTTATTGAGCTGCATGAGCTGCTTGTAAATTTTGGAGATTAATCCTTTGTCAGTTGCTTCATTTGCAAATATTTTCTCCCATTAGTGTATTTTTAAAAGTTATGTTTTGGTTAGTTGAGATATTCCTATTACCAACCTATTTCCAAAGTCATTTTGTTGTCTATGTTTAGAACTTACTAAGGGACTGTTCTGAACAAATTAAGGGTGACTCCAGTTCTTATTTAGGGCTTACTACTTAAGTTATGGTGTCCCCTAAGGTCCTGACCCTGTCTCTTCGCCCTTCCTCTTTTGACACATTTTTTTCCTAGGTCATCTTATCCACCCTGGTGGCTGTAACGTTGGCTACCTGCTGATGTTCCTAAGTCTCCATCTCCATCCAGATCTCTTTCCAGACCTATGTCTATTCACTTATCAGACATTTCTATTAAATATTATTTAAATTTTAAAGATATGTAGATAGACAATTCGTAATCTTCATGTTCTTCCCTCCCCCAAACACCAATTTCTTTTCTGTTTTTTAAAATTTCTTTTAATGACATTACTTCTTAACAGTCCATTCTGGAAAACACAGAATCAACCTCATTTCTTCCTGCTCCTGTATGTTCCCACTCATCACAGTCATTACAGTCTCCACTCTACTTCAGATGTCTCAGTTACATTTCCTCCTGTCTATCCCTTTTCCACTGAATGAATTTGGATCTTCATTACCTCTGAAGGGAAAAATTAAAACCTTTTAATGGGTTCTCCAGCTTCTCTTCTTTCCCATCTCCAATCTACCCTCCACACTGTTGTCCGAGTGTAATTATGAGCCTTCCTCACTAAAGGTGTTACTATCTTCCTGTCACACAAAGAGAAGGGCTAAACTCCTTAGCACATCAACCAAAACTTTAGCAAATAAGCCTTAACTTATTACCATTTTAGAAATCTCTAAATTTCGCCATTTCTTCTTCAGTTAAACTATAATGGGGGGATTTTATTTATTCTTTAAGACCCAGACCAAATGGCATATCGTTTGGCAGAGTGAGTTGCCCATTCTGTAGCATATTTGTACTTTTTCTTACTGCTATTGTAGACATAATTACATTTTTTATAGTAATTAGCTAACGTGTCTGGTGGGCTACAGCCAGAGCTTCTCTAGGGTAGGTATTGTGTTTTTTACATCTTTGCAATCCTCAAAACTTGATTTAAGAGCCTAGAACACAGGAGATATTTAATAAACGTTTGCTGATGGACTGAATGCGTGACTTGGGAAGCTCTGTGAGTTTCTAGGGTGGCCTTCTTGAGGTTTGCAGGAATTACCACTAGATGTCACTAGCACATTTCCAATAGCAATATACCTGAGGCAGGGAGAACTCACCTTTACTGAGCACCTACTGTGTGCCAGGCCCTTTTTAATAATTCTGTGAAGTAGGTATTATTATCAGAAACCTACCTTGGAAGCAGATGCTAGGAATGATTAATAGGTCATACAGCTAGTATGATGTAAAGGTAGGATTAAAATCTACAGGTGTCTGCTATCAAAACCTATGGTTTTCCACAGTGGCAGCCACATTCTGTTTCTTTTCTGATAATTGAGCCTCCGGCCTCCACATGATAAATACCATTTGCCACCTTTTCTAACAAATTAAATCTTTACTGACAAAATAAGCTGTTATTGGGTTAGGCACTCTTATTTAAGACCTTTCGAGTTAAAAGTCAGAGACTTGGCTTCTCTAATAAGCTTTTCCTGAATAGTTTGAAAAGAGACTACCATTCAAAGAAAGCTTTTTAATTAAACGTGAGAATGTAAGTTTTGAACACGAGCAGTTAGATTTCTATATTATTACTAGTTTCTTTTTTTTTTTCAATTACCATTTGAAAATGGAGGTCTACTGTTTATAAGGTGATAGATTTAGTAATTAGGGCTGAATACATGAATAAAATATAGTCCCTACCTTCAACGGCTTGTAAAACTATGATATCTCCTTGATGCAAAGTCAGGAACATCATGATATTTTTACTGTGGAGGGTATTTAATCTGAGTCTCTGAAGTTTAAATAGCATTTAGAGATACTAATCCGTTTGATAATGTGACCATCTATTCTTGGACCTTAAATACTTAGAAGCACATACTTGAGCATGGTGAAAGTGCACTAGCTCCTGCCTACTCACTCAAGATGTCATGTTTTACTTTTAGACCCAACTCTGCCTATACAGAGTCCCAAGCAAGACCCAGAACTTGAGGAGATATACATTTGTAGAAGTTCCAATCAGAGAACGGTTATAAGAAAGTATGATGAGATGGTGCTTAGACTTGAATGCTTGACTTGCACTTGGATGGACCCAATCATCATATGTTCCAGCCCTGAGCACATGGTAGCACCAAGGCAGTCAGCCATTATGCAAATGAAAGAGAGATGAGAGAGAGGGAGGTGGCTCATGCCTCCCCATAAATTTTACAGCTTCTCTTTAGTTTAGTCAACTTCTGTATCATATCAGACTCTCTAAACTTTCTGCCAAATTCAGTAGTCGTTGTTAATGTTTTTGCTTTTGCTATTGTTAATTATTTAAAGACGTTAAACCAACAACTAATTTTAAGTTGTACGTTTATATACGACACGATAAAGTTCTCCACAGATTTTTTAAAGATAAGGAATTAATGCAGTCATGGAAACAGTTTATCTCCCTCACTTAATGTTTTATGTTGGTGAGCTTGAATTTTATGTGAAATTAAATTATGCGATTTGAAAGTTATCAATATAAAAGGATAATACATCTTCAGTTTATTCCAAAAATTAGAAGTAATGTCAAACCCCTATATTAAAAAATGCATAAAGAAAAGCATAATGTCAAAGTTAAAGGGCCAACTGAATAATAAATTGTTTTTGTTATTTGTATAGAAAGATATCTCTTTAGAAAAGAAACAAAAATACCCGTCAACCTTGATCAATATTTGCATTGAATTAAGAGAGTTTTAACTTATGTGAGGTTATTAGCAACATGTTTCTCAAATAAAATGTGCCCAGCTGGTTCTGCTTTCTTATCAGAAAACAGCAACAGCTTACGGGGGTTTTTTTGTTGTTTTTGCGACACGCGGGCCTCTCCCTGCTGTGGCGTCTCCCGTTGCGGAGCACAGGCTCCGGACGCGCAGGCTCAGCGGCCATGGCTCACGGGCCCAGCCGCTCCGCGGCATGTGGGATCTTCCCGGACCAGGGCACGAACCCGTGTCCCCTGCATCGGCAGGTGGACTCTCAACCACTGCGCCACCAGGGAAGCCCAGCTTATGTTTTTTAAAAACTGATACATCTAGAGAAATGCTCGGTGTATACACATCTTCCATCTTTTACTTTCTACTTTTGCCTGGCATAGTGTACATACTGAAAACATTTATTTATTGAGATGTTGAATCCATAAATAAACGAATGGTTGGGTTAATCAAGAAAGTTAGAGGAAGATTTGGTGGATCATTCAGTGGCTTCCTTCTCTTGCTCCCTTGCCATTCCTGCTATTTTGCACTGAAAACAAACAAAAAAAATCACTATGGAAGCCCTAGGAATCCCTAGTGTATAGATTGCACACACTGAGAGACAAGACAGCTTAGTGATGCGAATGACCTGGAGCAAATCCCAGCTGTGTCACTTACTAGCTCTTGTAAAAACAATAGCAAAGCATTAGAAATTGTGCTTCAGTTTTCTTATCCTTAAAATGGGAGGTAATAACAATATCTACCTCATGGGGTTATTGTGAAGATTAAGTGAGCTTGAATATGCAAAGCCATTTGAACAATATATATCATTAATGTTTTAAAGGTGATTGTTGTTGTAGTTAAAGTGCAGAATCAGAAAGGTTAAGGACAAACTATCCAATAGATTTCCTGTTTTTTTTTTTTTTCTCTCAAGTGATAAGCAAAACACAGAGGTCCTTTTTTTATTACAGTTAACTAGATTCACTGAGTCGGAAGCTTTGGAAGTTTAGTTTAGTTTTGTTTTTAATAATTCCAAGAGAAAAAAAATGAGTTAAAAATGATTTTACCTAACCATAGATGAGAGATTAGTGATTTTAATAGTTTATTATATTTATTAAGCTATTTTAATATAGTCAAGTTTTTATGTTTCTTTGCTCTAAAGAAAAAATGAGTAAAAACTCTATTTGTGAGTCTGTCAGTGAATCATACCTAAAGAAACCTTCTGCATTCAGGTCATGAGCCATAAAAAGGTACCACCTGATGGCAGAATGTTCTGATTGCAGGTAAAAAGCTAAACAAAAACAAGCAGCTTTTAGTGCTAAGCTGACAAACTGAAACAATAAAGTAGTACCGTGCATTCCCACAACATCCATTTATTTATGTAAATCTTGGTTCCCTATAAATGAGCCTTGAGGCTTAGCACGACTAGAAAATAGTTGGAGATTGTGAATACAGCCATTGAAGGTGAGTTTCCAGAGGTGGGTTCGAATCCTGGCTTCACCTCTTAGCTGTTGAATTGACTTTAAGCAAGATAGTCAACTTATTCATGGCTCAGACTCCTTGCTTCGTACCTACCTCGGAGTTATTGTGAATTAAATAGCTTATTTTTATAAGGTTCTTAGAATAGTACCTAATGCAGAGTAAGTGCTATATAGAGTGCTTATTAAGTAGATAGAAGTACTATATTGCATATTCATTTCAGTGGGGTTTATGAGACCAAAACTGTCTTTTAAAGATATATTAGTGGTTTCTCAGGTGTTTCATACAGGGTTACAAAGTCCAAGCTCTGAAAGGTACTTCGCTTTTGTAACCTTGTATTGTAGGAAGGAATTTTATGTAGTGCTAATCAACCAACACCATAAGGTAGAAAAAAAATTACTAAGGTAGAAAAGAAATTACTAAGAGCATCAGTTTTTTGTGGTGTTAACCACACTTAAAAAATCCTGGCTTTGCTACTCATCACTTACATGGCCTTTGAAAAGTTATTTATTTTCTTAAAACCTATTTTCTTATTTTAGTTCAATAGTAAGAAAAGAAAAAATATTATATGTAATTTGTATCATACTTTACTTTCTAGCAAAATTCAATGGCTCCTTCTCTATCACCCAAGTGATTAAGACTTGCCATCTTTGATATATCAAAATACACACCCAAAATCTGTTATAAGTCATTTTATATTTATATGGTTCTAAATTTTATTGTATATTAGATAGCAAAACGTTTACATTATGTATGTCCAACAAATATTTGATTTTCTTGTTGATATATCTGAGACTGAATATTTTCTTCCAATCATTAATACTATGCTAAGGAAAGATGCATGTAATTGTATGTATGGGTACTCCAAAAATAAAAGGAGAAATTTTAGAAAATTCTAATGAACATTATATCTGTTTTTCTTCTCCACTGTGGTTATCTGTTTATGGAAGAAGTAACAACTGTAGTTACAGAGATTAATCTTCAAGTTTCTTCTAGACTAGATAACTTCATAGGAAGCTAAAGCACTGAATGGAAAATAAACTTTTATGGATAAACACCTTTTTATATTTCCCCAAAGAAAGCCATCTGTTTATATGAACAAAGGCTTCATTCATAATTATACTCCAGTACTCTTTCTGTTTTGCATAATACCTAACTTGCAACTTTCTCGTTGATATAGGTGTTAGACTATGTCATTTTGAAGATGAGTATTATGATCAACTCTTTCCAACAGTTTTATGTAGAAGAGGTTTTCTGTAGTGAAATTTAGACAAATTGTTCAAATTTTGAAACCTTGATAATATAGCCTCATTCCATTCACAGGCAGTCTAGGTAAGGAAAATATGCTCTAGGATTCTCAGTGAATGTGCCAGTCAGAGTTTAAAAGATAACTTAAATTTCCTTCTTTAACAGAGTTGGGAAAAGTGAGTTCTTGAAGTTGCAATCTGCAGTTTTGATATTCATGTATAAAAGTGGGCAGCTGTTCTTTTCTGCTAAATCATTCCCATAATACACTTTCCCTGTATTCAGAGATGAATATGCTTACTGTCAAGCCTTGGCAGAAGGTTTCAGGAAAACATTGATTAAACTCCATAGGTGAACAAAGGAGAGAAGAAGATTAGCCATTTAAAATGTAATGTTCTTTCAACTTTTTCTTAGCCTCTCTCCTCTTACATATTTTCTTTGATTCATACTATTAAGCCTAAAATCAACTATCATTTTTAATGTATTTTCACACAATTTAATTTATATATATATATATATAATACATATGTGGTCAGTATCTATATGTGGTCAGTATCAAATCCCTGAGAACATTGCTAGGCCACTTTTTTAACATTAATCTTCACTCATATTTATAGAATTTGTATAGCTTCTAAATATATCTCAGAGATGTTAAAAAGAGGATAAAAAATAGTTGATTAACAGATTCAAAATATGTTTTCTATAATCAAAATAAATGATTGGGTAAGTTTGTGAAATCAGTATTTCAAATCAGAGGTAACTCTAGATGCTGGCTAACAAGTATTTTGTACAGGTTATATATGTATAAATAGAAAAAAATCAACAAATATATGAATATTTATTATTACACAGTAGATTAATAGAACTGTTTATAGAGGTACATGGATAAATAAAATAATTGGTATATGGTAGGTAAGTAGACAGATAAATAGCTGTATCTGTATATAAGTTATAGTACGTAATTTATGTTTATAAATATGTGTGAGTATAGCATGTTTTTAAAAAAGAATTCCTAGTTAGTAAATTATGAAGAAAATTAGGAGAATATATCAGGGGCTGGGAAGTTTAGAAAAATGGAGAATTTCAAACTTCATGGTGTTTTATAAACTGTCTAGTTTCACCTCCATAATTTCAAAATATATTGACTTGTGCAACTGAATTTACATGATGACTAAAATAGTTTAAGCTTGGTTTAGATATAACGGATATTACTTATAAGATATTCATCCAAATGGGGGGAGGTATTTACATTTTTAATAACAATTTACATGATAATTTGCATATAGTATTCAAGGATCAATGACTATACCAGTTTTAATCCTTTAATTCAGTATTTATTAAATTCTTGCTATTATCAAAGAACTCAGAGTTAAATAAATTTTTGAACATGATTCTTGACCACAACAAAGTACAGTTGGAGCAAAATTTGTGTATTGTTTATGGAAGTAATTGCATGAGACATAAGCTTCAGAGAGAGAGAGTTTCACTATGTAATTGTATCAACATGGTAATGACCAAAACTGAAAGACAGTGAGGACAGAGTGAATATGAAGGATGATTTGACCCATCTTAGATACTAATTCAGTGTTACCTGAAAGGAAGAAACAAAGATGATTGGAAAGTTTTAAGTGTGATAGGGCTAATCATGTGACAAATAAAAGGAACTCAGAGGAAAGCTAAAATGTGGGTGATAGTTTAGTTTTAAACATTTTTGAAAGATAGAGTGAGTACTTGTGAAAATTCTCACTGTTTAGTTCATGAGAGGAATCTGTCAGAAGATAGAACAATTCTGGGAAGGCATCTTCAAACAGGAGATAGTTGAATCAAGGAGAGAAATTGAGATCTTCAGTGTGTAAGAAAAATAACCAGATCAAAAATAACCAGGATACTTGACTGTATTTACATGTCCAGTATGATGGGGGGGGGGGGGAACCTGAGATGGAGATAGAAAAATAATCAGAAACAAACAAAATAAAGTCAAGATGGTGTCAGTAATCAAGGGGAGGGTTTCAAGAGGAAAGAATGAAACCTCAGAAACATCTGTTCTCTTTTCTGTATTCTAAATAGATAAAAATCTCCCTCTCCCTCTCCCTCTCCCTCTCCCTCTCCCTCTCCCTCTCCCTCTCCCTCTCCCTCTCCCTCTCCCTCTCCCTCTCCCTCTCCCCATCCCCCTCCCTCTCCCCCTACCCCCTACCCCCTACCCCTCCCTCTCCCCCTACCCCCTACCCCCTACCCCTCTGCCTTCCCCTTCCCTCCACCCCAAGCCCACCCCCTGCCTCTCTCCTATTCTGATTTGGAAAAGGGTCATAAAAAAATGGGTGTTTAAAGTGTTTTGATGTTTTAATTTGCATATTTAGGCTTTCTTAACTAAGTTCTGCATCTTTTGTCCTCAGGTGAGGACTTTAAATACTTCTCCCAGGGAGATGCAAGAGGGAGGAGATGTGGGGATATATGTATATGTATAGCTGATTCACTTTGTTATAAAGCAGAGACTAACACACCATTGTAAAGCAGTTATACTCCAATAAAGATGTTTAAATAAATAAATAAATAAATATTTGTCCCTCCTACTCCCCATTGGAGATTTATGTTATATTATCAAGCTCAGTGATACAAATGATCTCTTGTAACCTTTTTCCTACTATTACCAATTTGATGATTAGATTCATGATGGCAAAATAATAATGAAAAATGACTTGTTTCTGTTCCTAGTTCATATTCTTGAATATTAATCGTTCTACTAATATAGATCAAAAGATTTTTCAAAGCTCTGACACTTCCAACACAGTCTAGCATTAAGAATCTATCTGCTCCATCAACCTGAAGAAGCTGTTAGCTAAGAGGAAATGCTCCATATTTTCTCCCTGTTATATAGTAGAAGAATATGACTGTTAATTAGTTTTACCATTTTAAAGACAGGTGACACTATATATAAAGAAATTAAAAATATTTCACTTGGGTTCTGTGCTGTGTCTCCATCAACTGAACAAAAATATCTTTCCCAGGTTTTCAGAATATACATTATTAATTTTAGCATCTAATCATAAATAGGGATTTTGAGTGAAAATACACTTACTTTTTTAACTTTTAAATGATTTATACCAAAAAATATTGTTTAAAAATACAACTCTTTACTTTGAAAAGGAAAGTACTTGTCAAAAAATAATTCATGCTAGCAATACAGTTGCTCTCAATCATTGAGAAAATTTTGGTTATAGTGTCTATTTATCACAGATACATTCCTTCTTTCCCAAAACACTCACTCAAGTTAGACATTTTTAAAATTTTATTTTAACGTTCTTTCTGGGCACAAGTAAGTTCCTTCAAAGAAGAAAAACTATATGCAGTTCATTTCTAGGTCACAAACCTTGCATCTAGAGGAGTTCAAAAAGTTAATGAATAACCAAACTTTTTTTTTCCATTTTGCACTTTAAAGGATAACACAACTCACAAGTATTTTATTTTTTAAAATAGGATAGAGCATAGACTTTTAGAATAGAATGTAGACTTATTACATATACTGCTTCTATATTTTACCTGCTAGAAGCAGCTGTATTTGAAATTTGAAATGTTCCCAAACTTACTTTTAGTTAAAACTAAAATACATGTACAGTTGTTTTTGCTTAATATACATTTAAAGCTATATTAAAGAGAAAATATAGCTTTACTATATTTTACTCTTTACTTTTATTCCTAGCTTTTTATAATCTTGATGTATTCCTGTTTTTTTTTTCTCACTCATTTAAATATGGATTATCCTTTCTACTCAAAACTATTGGAGAGCCTTATTTGGAAATTAAGACTACCCCCCTAAAATAATTTCTAGTGGATTTATTCTGACATCCACAAATAGTTAACTTCTAATTTCATCATATGTATAACTGATTCACTTTGCTGTACACCTGAAACTAACACAACATTGTAAATCAACTATACTCCAATAAAATTTTTTTTAAAAAGTCAACATACAGAAAAGAGATAATTCATTATATATGATACTTATCACTCCAGTCCATTTTACATGTGAAAGATCATTTTGGGCAGAAGATTCTAACTTATTTCAGAGAGAATGAAGAAGAAAATACTTGTGTGGTTTGTTTCTCCCAAAAAGTTACTTAAGAATTTTGAAATTATTTTTTAACATTTTATAAACATATCCCACTTTGTTACTTGGGATGAAATTTGGATTCCGAGGAACTAATTCTATTTCAGGAATATGTGCATGTCTTTAAAAGTTAGTATAACAAATGAGGCCTGATTGGTTACGGTTTGGATAAAAAAGTCAATAGTAAATACTAATGAACCACTTGATACTATCACCAAGTCTTAACCTGAGTTCTATTAACTTTGCAGACTCGTAGATACGGAAATAATTATTGACCAAACTTAAGATAGTTTACTGCTGACTCTCACTTGTTGAGTTTAATGATCAACATTTCCATGAAGGTATATAATTCGTTACTAATGTATAACATATTTCAGCAACTTGACAGTTTTTTTCTGACTTTTCCACATATTTTGGTGCCTCAGTAATGTACAACTTGAAAAACCGTATGCAAGTATCAAACATGTTTTCTATTAGTTAAACATGAATCTCAAAAGATTCCTGTTTTTAAAATGATGCAAACAACCAAAACTAGGAGAAACTCTATCAAATATAATCTGAGGCAAGTGATAACCACAGCCCATCACTATAAATATGGATCTTATTCCTTTGGGAGAGTTTTTTGCTTTCTTATTCCAAAGAGATAATAGTACATTAAACTAATTACCAAGAAGGTCAAAGGCAAATAATATTTTTCTGTGTCCCTGTCCCTGACTTAGCATGTCAGGAAAGAGCATTTATATTAAAAAAAAAAAAAAAAAAAGATGAGAATCTGACACAATATCCTTCCCTCCTGAAAGCACACAGTCACTAAATAGGCTGTAGGACAGCAAGTCTTACCTTGAAGGAAGGTGGTAGTGTTGATTGACATCTTAGAATGAACAATTTTAAGTTCTGCATCAAGGCTATTTCATTAGTTCAAATGACTTTATCTAAATCTGAGCAGAAAATTCATGGGACCTGGCCAAATTCTTATGCAGGTCAGATTTCTACTCTATTGAATAAATATTGGAAGAACAGTAGGATAAAATTATAGCTGGACCTTTATTGTGCTACAGTCATGCTTGTTCAATGGTATCTTTTTATGAAAACCAAGTATATTTCATTTCAGCTCTTTTACTATATCTGTTCCAATGAACATACCCATGAATTTTATGAACAAATTGATTTTCCTTCAAAGAGCATAGTTTTCATTAAGTATTTCACATTTTGTCTCATTACTCACTTTGGAGTTTGATTAGTTAGATTCATTACAGCACTGCAACATAAAAACATTTTTCATTCAAGGAATTGCTTGTGATAAAAAATACAAAAGAATCAGTAAATTATTTATCAGAATACTTTAATTCTTCGTTGTAATCTAAATGCTTTTATAGGAATCAAAATTTTGACATGAGTATAGTCGTTTAGCTAATGTCGGAAGTTATTTAATATAAAATGAGATAATCACCTTTGTATTTAATTAAGTAATTATGACATTTAAATGTCCCATGTTATAACAGGGAGTTAGGAAACCTGGAGTCTGACATGAGGTCTGGCCCAGACTAGGCACCTACTGAATATTCCTTAATTTTGTAAATCCTGAGTTTGAGCAAGTTGCTTAATCTCTCCGTTTCCTTATAATTAAATTCATTGTGTGATACTCTTTCAGAATAACTATGCACTATCCCTGATTCTATTCCCTTACAGTTGCTTCTGTACTAGTTGAAGGGAGTTAAAATTCAGTTGTTTAATTTTGCCACTATAACAATTTATAAAAGGAGAGTACCTTAGAATTTGCTGTATGTAACTGAGACAGATTTATGTATCTATGAAATTACAGTCAGTGTTTTGGAGCTAACATTGATACAGTGTCAACCTAATTTAATTAAATCCAGAACTAGTAGGCTGGCACTGCCTCAATATTTTCTGCTGTCCATTCTTTTGTTTTTCTAATTATTTACCATTATAAAGAGTTCATATTTACTGTGAGCAGAACACACTGGCACAGATTAAGTGCAGTAATAGAATTGCTTTGAATGATGACATCTATCTTTTCCATGACTCCTATGGATTTCATTGCTAGAATATGTTACTAAAATATAATATTTATCTTACTCTAAAGTAAAATCAATGCATCCTTTCCTGATGCACACACTGTATACTAATTGTTAATCTAGTTTTCCATTCTAAATGTTATTAAACTGTAGTAGAGTATTACTGCCTTAAATATTTTAGTTATAGTCATTAATCCTCTTCAGAAGGGAGATACATCCATGCAACTGAAAATAATATAAATATAACAGCATGAGAAATCCTGCATTGTTTATTTTAAAACTATGTCTGGCTTAAAAAATTAGAGATGCATATTTTTCCTTTGAGACTCATCTTACTGAACTGAGTACATAATTTCTAGTACCTGCATGCCTTTACACATGCAGCTGTCATCTCTGCTCAAGATACAGTTCGATGTCCTCTTCACCCCATTGACGTTTTCCATCTGGCGAGCTCTGAGGAGCCCTTGAAGACTTGACTCAAACAATCATCCCACTCAGACTGACCTAGCAGTTGCTCATCTGTGCTCCCACTCTAGGAGATTCTTGCCTCAATTATGGTACATAGTACAATGTATAAATCTACCTTATTGACTCATTATCATTTCACAATTTGATAAACTCTTTGAATATAAGAACTATGTCTTATTATTTTTTAAATGTATTTCATTGAAGTATAGTTTATTTATGATGCTGTGTTAATTTCTGCTGCACAGCACAGCATTTCAGTTATATATATATTCTTTTTCATATGCTTTTCCATTATAATTTTCCACAGGATATTGAATATAGTCTCCTGTGCTATATAGCAGAACCTTGTTGTTTATTTGTTCTATATATAGTAGTTTGCCTCTGCTAATCCCAAACTCCTAATCCACCCCCCACCCACCCCCTCTCCCCCTTGGCAACCACAAGTCTGTTCTCTTTGTCTGTGAGTTGTCTTATTTTTATATCTTAACACCTAGAACAATCTCTGCCATAGAAGTAAACACTCATTTAATGTGTATGAATGGATGAACAATTGAATCAACAAAGATTTTCATGTTTGGCTTGCTAAGTCTCAGTAACCAGAGTTGGGAAGAGTTGCATGAAGTTAAGCATCACGAACTGAGAGTCAAAGTCTTTTTCTTAGATGGATTTACATTTTATGATATCAAAGCTTGATCCACTTTAAAATTTTTTCTGACATATCTTGAACAAGAGAAAAGCCTTCTTTTATGCTTTAACCTAATTCTGTAATCCTTCTTTGAACTACCTTTCTATCTCTACATGCTACTTGTTTTTAAGGGAAAGCAAGGTTAATGTATTTTAAAAACTTCGTGGAAAGTAAGTCCTACGTGGGTTGCAAATGCAAATAGAAATATTGAATTTGAGCTAAATTCTCTCTATAAACTTATAATTATATTTCTTTTATAGTTTAAAGCTATTACATGAGATTAAACCTGGCTTCTATTTCAATAAATATATCAAATTAGTACCTATTTTAAATGTACAATTTCTATTATACATTTAAATTAGTATAATTTTTAAAAATGCATTGTATCAGGAGTTACGAAATAATTACTACTTTTTTTAAGTAGTATATAATATACTGTATTTTAACTTGTATATTATTTACATGAAACATTATGTGTAATAACGTATATCTGAGGACTAAACTCTCATTAAAATTAATTTATATATAGAAGCTTGCTTTGCAGTAAAATCTAACATTATTTCTACTAAAAAACATAGCTCAGCAATTTTATTGTTATTAGTGTTATAAACATTGCATATCAATAGGTCCTATAATAAATAGTATAGTTTATGCAGCAGTAGAGATCCATATGTACCCTGTGTTGGTAATACAAAGTATATGAACGTTCATGTTTGTAAAGCAGATTAATTAAGAAGTATTTGCTTTACCAGAGGATTTTTTACTTTAGAATCTATTTCTTACCTATCTTGCTTCCCTAGTGCCTTTACAAAATACTCAGATTTAAGAAAAATGCCTTACATAAAAATTTCAGAAATTCATTTTTTACGTCCCACAGATGTGTAGTTAGATGTATATAGCCCAGGGGATTCATCCAGAATGAATTTATTTTATAGTTTACAAATAAACATGAATAAGAAAAATGGGAGATATTTTGCATTTTAACCTAGAGAAATGAGAACTTCTGTACATCATTGTAAAATTTTAAAAACTACCTATATAGATTTTTTTTAAAAGTCTACTTAACCCAGGCAAGAGAATTAGCTCTTGTTAAAACTTATTTCAAATTCAGTGCCCCAATAAATCACAAGAGGCCTAATAAAAGTCTGAGTTTAAGCCCAGAATATATTAAGTGTATATTCTCCTTCTTAAAAATTTTTGCTTTCATGGACATTTTAGGTAGTAAATTGACTGAAACTATATTCCAATATATAGGCACTTGATATCTATCCATTTATTTTGATAATAAGAGAAAAAAACCTAAAGATAAATCAGAGTGAGATCTATGAATAGTTTCTATCTAAAAGTAAATTTTCCATATATACTGTTTTAAAACAATTTTTTTCTAATAATAAAGGTAATGCAACTTCACTGTCATAAGTGTAAGAAATATGTATAAAAAATGAATAAAATAAATCTATCTGTAAATTCAACATCCAAAGATACCTCTGTTAACACTCCAACAAGTAGGAGATTATTCGTATTTTCCATGTCTACTTACACAAGAAAATTTAGATGAAGAAACATACCATAACTCCAACACACTGTCCATCTTTCAGCATTTTTTCTTTTACATATTTTCCTATTTCTCTATTTTTCTATATGTGTATGTAGTATAGGCTCATATTTGTATTTTTATACTTTACAGTGATAAGAATTTCCAAACATTTGTCAGTTTCCACATTAGCAAAAATTTTTCTGTGGCTTAATACCATAAATTAACTTAAATAATCATAAAAGAAAAATAAGGGAAGGTTTCAAACATGAAATTATATGGCCCTAAAATAAGACAGAATTTGTCATTTTATTCATTAGGAGATAGTCATAATTTAGAATGATAAAGTACTTTTAAATTTTCACATATTCATTTATAGAATAGACAAGATGAGAAGGAATATTTTATATGAATTTTCATAAAGGATGGCAGACAATTGAGATAAGAGCAACTATTCTGTCACAAATTTTGGATTATCAATTATGCTATGCCTGTTACCATGTAGCACTATGTACTTCACAGCAAAGTACTCAACACAATTATGGATGATAATAAAGTAAAAAGTAAATCTGAGATTGAAGATGTAGTACCTGTATGCGAAAACTTGAAGTAGACAAGATAGGTTTTTCAGGACATATTTTTGTTATCATTCAGGAGGAAAATAGAGTCACAAAAGCAAGAATGTCTAGGAAGAGGCCTATGACAAAGACCATTTATCCTGAGTTTGGAAACAGCTCTTTGTAATTGATTCAGTCCCTGCTCCTTCATCATCCCCTGGGGAGCAACAAGCTGAACCATGTGTCATCTCATACAAAGTACAATCAGAGAGAGGTGGTTGCCAGAAAACTACTGCGCTTTCACCTTTGAATCTGCAAATAATCTACAAACCCTCATGCTTCCTCTCTGAAATTACCAAGGGGACCATATGGAAAAATAAGTCCATGCAATATGAGAGAGAATTGAGAGATCCTGAAAAAATATGAATTTAATCAGTTTTACTATTCAGGAGACTGTGCTCCTTCTATTTCAAAACAGGTTCCTGTAACCATACTGTCCATGTGCCAAATAATCAGCCTCCCCTCGTTTGTCATTCTGCTGCAGGTGCATTTCCTCAGAAAGGCCATGAGCTTAAGTATTATCATTCACACAGAAATCAATTTCTTTTGATGGCAAAGCGTTGCAGGCACAAATTTGCATTTGTGGTGTGGTAATTTGAAAAAATTCTACAAATTGGAGATTTTGAATGCCCTTGCTACTTCTTTTCTATCTTTTATACGTTTTACTGCTGGAAAAAAAGAAAACTCTCAGTTCTTTTATGAAGTGTTATATAGTTGTATTTATTTTGTAAAATTATTTTGAAGTTAATAAAATATTTCCCAGCTCAGGGTCGTCTGTCTCCTGTGTAATGACCAAAAAAGATGTATTCACTGGTCATGGTTAATCAAAGAATTAGAAAAATGTATTTGGTTCAATCAAGCAAATAGTTCTTGCATACCTACTAGGTATAACATATTGTTATAGATGCAATGGAATATTGATGTGCCTCAGATATCAAAAATCATATTGCTTTTGGACACGTATAAGGTCACATTAACATAAATGCTCAAATTCCCATTGTACTTACAATACTCCTGAGCCCTTAGACCTTTTGAAAAGTGCTCTGATAAAATATTTATGGCAGGCCCCAGAGAATCTGAAGTGTTGAGTTTAATCCTGTTAGTCCTGTGGTTGCTCTCCCACATGAAACCAAGGGCTTGTGCCACGTCCGTCATCCAGGCTCTGCTGTGAGGATGCTACTCGATGTCATCTTCCACTAAAATCTGCTTTGACCCAGTTTCACACGCTTCCTCCTCCATCAGTCCCTTCAGTCTGCCTATCTAACCCCTCCCTGCCCGGCCAACAAAAAAAACCAAATCCGTGACATTCTTTTATAAACCTTAGCAGTTTCTTCATTTCGTGAGGCTCTTATATTCAATTGTATTTTCTCCTTCAACTTAAAAAAATAATTTGCACATTTTACAAAGATAAATAGATATAAACTTCAATAATTTATCAGGAACTTCCTGAATTTTCTTCAGGCTCAACCAAAGCCTCTCCCACTAAACAAAAAGAATTTCTACTCTAGTGGCCTAATTGGGGGGAGTTACAAGATGCAATCATGATGTGATTACTAAGCTAAAACATAAGTAACTTGTTTTGGAGATTTAAAAAAAAAATAAACAAGAAATGTTTGGTTCTAATTCTAAGGGTCAGATAAGGCTTGGCATTGGAGATAGCATTGAAATGAGCATGGAAGAATGAGTCATATTTTGAATTAATTTGGAGAGAAGAAAGTGGAGGGACAGGCATTGTTATACCCAGTTGCAATACAAAAGACACAGAGACATTTAGGTTGCTTCCATGTCCTGGCTATTGTAAATAGTGCTGCAGTGAACATTAGTGTCCATGTATCTCTTTGAATTATGGTTTTCTCTGGCTATATGTTCAGGAGTGGGATTGCTGGATCATATGGTAGCTCTATTTTTACTTTTTCAAGGAACCTCCATACTGTTCTCCATAGTGGCTGTACAATTTACATTCCCACCAACAGTGTAGGAGGGTTCCTTTTTCTCTACACCCTCTCCAGCGTTTATTATTTGTAGACTTTTTGATGATGGCCATTCTGACCGGTGTGAGGTGGTAACTCATTATAGTTTTGATTTGCAGTTCTCTAATAATTAGTGATGTTGAGAATCTTTTCATGTGCTTTTTGGCCATCTCTCTGTCTTCTTTGGAGAAGGGAAAGGGCCTATAACTCCAAAATTCTAAATGTTCTCTGGATAGCAGGCTAAGTGGAAAGTAATTGTGTAAAAACAGTTAGACTAGAGCTAGACTGTGATGATTTAAGATGCTTTGGATTCTACACCGAAAAACTAGGACATTTCTTAGTTCATGTAACAAGAAGGTGTAGAGATAAGGTGGGTTCAGGGATAGTGAACTGAATCATACAGTGAAAGCATGCCTTCAACTCCACTTCTCTGCAGTTCTTTCCCCTCTTTATTTCTATATGGCTGAATTAGTTTCAAGCATCACATTCACAGTCAACAGTGTCCAAAAGTAGGGGCTAAAGCTTTTTTTATGTTTTTTATTAAGAATTTTGCCTTGAAATTTTACCCAGTAGACCCTTCCTCCTGTGTCAATGGCTAAAATCCTTCCATAAATCTGTTCAGAAAATGATCAGTGATATGGGAATGGAATTGCCAATTCCTAGATGAATTGATTCCCAGATTCCCCCAAAGAAGAGGCCACCTGATATGTGCACAAAATCAGGTTTGTGTTAGCTAGAAGGAAATTGGGGAAAGTATAGATAACCAGCTAAGTCTGACTGAGAAATAACAGGATGAGAGCTGCATTTTAGAGAATAACTATGGAAATAGTTTGGGATAAGTTAGAGGGTGTACAAACAAGAAGCAAAGAAATCATAAGAGGTTAATGCAATAATGGTGTAAGAGACAATGAAAATTTAAACTAAGGCATGGAACCAAAGTAAGAGTGAGCAGAGGGATAGCTAAGAGAAGATTTTAAAATGAAGCACAGACATCACCAATGGTCTCTTGGACATGAAGAGTGAGGGAAAAGATGGGTAACCCCAGGGTTGAAAACGGAAATTCAGCAATATCATTAACTGAGTTGATAAAGACAGGAGTAGAATAGGGAAAAATGGTTACAATGTGCACAGTGATATGAGGATTAATGATATGAGGAGAAAATGATGAGTCCCTTCTCTTTCATCTACATTGAGAAACTTAACTAGAAACTGTATTGATTAGGAACTTTGAAATTCTAGACGTGAAGTTTTCCCTTAGAATTGAATTTATTCTTTATTTGTGTGTCATCTTTTTCCAGTACTTCTTTAAATTCATTTCAAGAAATGTCTTATTAATCATTATTTTAATAAATGTTACTGACTATATAAACAGAGCCCTAAAATCATCTCAGGTATATAGTTTTTTTTTTTTTTTTTTTTTTAATTTTTTTTATTTTTTTATTAACATCTTTATTGGGGCATAATTACTTTACAATGGTGTGTTAGTTTCTGCTCCATAACAAAGTGAATCAGCCATACATACACACATGTTCCCACATCTCTTCCCTCCCGCGTCTCCCTCCCTCCCACCCTCCCTATCCCACCCCTCCAGGCTGTCACAGAGCACCGAGCCAGGTATATAGTTTTAACATACATTTTTTGAATACTTGTTAAGAAAAATCAAGCAGCACAGTATAAAAAGGGGCTACTATAGCTATGTTTGTGATATTTACGTTCAATTTCAATTGATTTTAAAAATTATCATATCCTATGTCAGCAGATTTGGAGAACATTTTTTTTTTTTTTTTTTTTGATAAAGAACAAAATCCAAATTGCTGAGTTCTGGCAGAGAGCGCGGTGAGAAGCAGATCGCTGCCTTCCACCCTGGGGCAGGTGAACGCGGGGAGGGGGGGGGAGGGGGGGAGGGGGAGGGGTGCCCGGGACAGGCCACCGGGGACGTGGTGCCTCTGGGCGTCGGGCATGGCAGGGCGAGAAGCATGGCGGCCACTGGAACACCGTGGAGGGCCCTGAGAGCCTCGAGGGCCCGGGAAGGCAGGGCTATGTGGACACCAGCTCGGCCACCCTTAGGCCTTGGAGCCCGCGCGGATCCGGGACCTGAGGTGACGTCTCTGTCCCTGTTGGACGAGACCTCACGACGTCCAGGCAACGATGGACAAAGGCCTGAATGGGCCGGAAGGTGAGCGGAGCTCCGGTCGTCGACGGGTGGAACGGAATGGTAGCGGGTCATCAGGCACTTGGTCGTCGTTCTACCAAGCCCTCGACATCGGAAGATAGAAATGGTAGAAAAACGTACCACATGCGGCCAATAGGAAGTGCCCGCCACCCTTTGGGAAGATTTACTGGCCGTTTATAGAAGGCCTGTGTATATAACATGAAAAAGCTGCTCTCAACTTTCCCCCCAACCTTTCAAAAGAAAACTTTCGCCACATCTAGGCCTTCTAGATGTGAAGAGGTTGCCGCCCTATGATAGAGTCAGAAAGTCACATGTCTTGTAAATGCCCATCTGTTTAAAAAAAAAAAAAACAACAACGTAAAAAAGAAATGTCTTCTGGAAACGACTTTTCGAAATGGAGTTGTTTGACCACCTCTAGAAGCGACATCAGGAGCCACAGAAGTCCACCTTTGTTCAGTGGGTTAGAGGACATGAGATGGAAGATGCTGAGGGGGGGAGAAAAGAAGGTTTTATGCCAGAATGGTCACACTTAGAAGACATTTGCATATTAGAACCATTGTTTCGTGTGTGCCTTGTACTCCTCACTGCTGTATATATAGTTGACAGTAAATACTTTTTTGAAATATCTAGGCTTTCTAGGTGTTTTGAAGTGCTGGATATATGTGCAAAGTAGGGGTAAGTAAAAACACATTGTGTAAATATCTTTTTGTTAAAATTCATATGAAATGTTTTGGGATGGGGGCGGGTTGGCCAAGCCACCTGTCTGAACAGTATGCGCTGAGTTCAAGGTCGGGGGAGGGTAAGGAAGTGCAAAGAGCTCTGTGCCAGTGTGTTTACAGTGAGGCAACATTAACCATTGTCTTTTTTATGTTCGTGCATTTTGTTTCACTTTGAAGTGTATATAGTGTATATAATGGACAAATGAGTCCTCATTTTGCAGCATCTAGTCTCCAGATGTTAAAGAGGTTGCCAGTATATGACAAAGTAGTTAGTAAAATTAGCATATTTTGTACACTTTGTGTTGAAATTCATAGGAAAGCTTGTTTTCTGTAAATGACTTTTGGATATGAATTTGTTCAGCCACCTCTAAGTATTACACATGCTTGAACTTGTCCACTGGATTGGTGGTGGAGAGAAGGAAGTGAGGGAGGGAATGGGTCAGGCCAACATGGTCATATTTAGAAGATACCTCTCATTATAACCATTGTTACATGTGTGCAATTGCATTTAACAGTGCTGTGTACGTAGTGGACAAGTAAGTTCTTACATGAAATATCTAGTCTTTCTAGATGTTTAGAAGTGCTTGATGTATTTCAAAGTAGAAGCAGTAGAATAATGCTTCTTCTAAATAGCTTTTAAAAACTGATGGGAAATAACTCTTTGGAAATGGAATTGTTAAACCTCCTCTCTGAACAGTATACTCTGTGCTTGTTCATTGGGTAGAGGGAGGTGGGAGGGAAGATTGCAAAAGATGATTTGCTAGTGTGTACTAGAACATTTCAGCTTATCCATTGCTCTAAATGTTACATGCATTTTGTTTAACTTTATATATTATGTATATACTGGACAAATGGGTCCCAATTTTATAATATCTAGTCTCTAGATATTAAAGAGGTTGCCAAAGTATGACAGAAGTAGAGTTAGTAAACTAACAAATTTTGTACACTTTGTGTTAAAATTCATTGAAAGGCCATCTTCTGAAAAGGACCTTTGGAAGTGAAATTGTAAATTGCATCTAGGTGACACATGTGCCTATACTTGCCCACTGTTGGATGGATGGGGGAAAGGAGGTACTGGGAGAAATGAAGGGTTCTAGACTAGAATGTTCCTATGTAGAAGACACTTTCAGATATAACCATTGTTACATGTGTGTAGATTATTCAACACTACTGTGTATATACTGGACAAACTTAAGTCCTTATTTGAAACATCTAGTCTTTCTAGATGTTTAGAAGTGCGCAAAGTATGTTAAAAGTAGAGGTAGTGAAATAACATATTTTGTAGGTATACCCTTTTGTTAAAATTCATATGAAATACGGTCTTTTAGAAATGGAATGATCAAAATGATCAAACCCCCTTTCTGATCAGTACACATTATTTTATTTGTGCTGGTTCAGGAAGAAAGAAGAAAGTGCAAAGGGCTTTATACCAAGACTAATCGTTGTCTGGTATGTCTCTGCCTTTTGTTTTTCTTCACTGTGTACATAGTGTACATAAAGGACAAACGTCCAAATTTACAACATCTAGTCTTCCTAGATGTTAAAGAGGTTGCCAGTGTATGACAAAAATAGCCGATAAATACACTGTGTACACTTTGTGGTAAAATTCACAGGAAAGACTTCTGAAAACAACTGGAGGAAGTGAAATTGTTCAAATCCCCTCTAAGCATTACAGATGCTTATTACTCTTGTCCACTGGGTTGATAGAGGTGAGAAGGGGAAGGGTTCTAGGCCACGGTGTTCCTGTTTAGGAGACGCTTTGCGATTATAGCCTTCGTGTACAGTTTATGCACTGCTACTACATGTATATATAGTGGACAAACTTTAATCCGTATTTGAAACATCTCGTCTTTCTAGATGTGTAAAAGTGCACAACGTATGTTGCAAGTAGAGAGTTTAACATCTTTTAAGTTTTTTTTTCTGTTAATTCATAGGAATGGTTGTATTTAGGGAGTGGAAATTGTTAAACTTGAGTTTTGGAGAGTGAGCTGACTGTTCACTGGGTGGTGGGGAGGGCAGCGGACAGGGAAGGAAGTGCAGAGAAGAGTTCTGTGCCCATGAGTCTTTAGACAGCTCAGACTGTCTAACGATCATTTTATTTGTGCGTTTTAGTTTAAAGATATTGCTGTGTATTAAAGAATAAGTAAGTCCTAATGCCCAAGGTATATTAGAAGTAGAGGTAGTAAAATAATCCCTTAATAAATGCCCTTTTGTTAGTTTTTAGGAAGGGGCTGTGTCTTCTGGGAGCGTCTAAGTTAATCCACCTCTAGAAGCTAGATGTAGTCCTGTACTTAGTCGCTGATATGCTGGAGGAGGGGTAAGAGGAAGGGTGAAGGGAAGGGCTCTTGGCTAATATCTCCATATCTAGAAGACAGTTTTAGATTATAACCATAGGTCTAAATGTGCATTTTTGTAAAGTACCAATGTTTATTATGGACAAGGTTCATTCATTATTTTGCAACATCTAGGCTTTTTAGGTGTCCTGAGGTGACAATGTATGATAAAAAGTAGAGCTAGTGAATTAACCAGTTTGTAAATATCTTTGTTATAATTGATAAAAAAGCAGCATCTTGGACATGAAATTGTTAAACCAGCTTTGAGAAATGTACATCAGGACTTGTTCATTAGGTTGGCAGCAGGGGGGCAGAAGGAAGTATAAAAGGAAGGGGTGTATGTGGGTGTGTTCATATTTTTACTTTGATGATAACCATTGATGTGTGTGCATCTCTTAGCTGTACTATAGGAATACACTGTTAAGTAATTCAGTGGAAACATACCTCCTTGCTAATACTTTAATAGTTTAGATCGGATAATGAATCTGCTTAAAAGCATTATACGTTTGTGTACTCTGTTGCTTTATGTCTCATTTTTAATTGAACATTATGGGGATGTAGTATTTTAATCATAACTCTGCCATTATCTTTATCTGGAGGCCTGTTGCCATTTTTGTCTTTCCTGGAATTTTTGTCTCCAAGAAAGGATTCCATTCTTTTTTCCTTTCAGATTGAGTTGGTGTTGGTATTCTTGGTTACCAAAATACTCATAGCTTTGGGACTTTGAAATGGTAAATATTCATGATGTGTGAAAAGGCATGATATATAACTGTATGATCTTAATTACATAAAAATGGATGCTTAGTTGTGTTTAAATACACAAACGAGACCTAGAAGGACACATCAAATGGTAAACTGCTTGTGATGATGGATGACTTTGTTTTTTGCTTCTTGTGTTCTTTGGTTTCCTATTATGCACAGGTTAACTTTTAAGCAATAACTGTTATTTTAAAAACCTTAAAACATCCAAATTGCTCATTTCTATTTGTTGTTTTTAAATACATAAATTAATATTCACTGTTTCAATCTAGCCTTTATAACTGTAATTAACCAACACTCACAGTATACTCCTACTCGAACATTTGTAGACCTTCCAACTTATATCTGAATTTCATAATATTCCCCACTGTGACTAGATAATAAAGGAAATTGTTTTATACCTGAACGGGTTCTTGTCAGTCCTAAAGATTTGTCATGGTGATCTGCTTTTTTGCTGTTCTTTGTAGTTTCTCCCTTTCTTGGTCTTCATGGTCATTTCTGTCTCTCTCTCGCTCTCTTTCTCGCTCTTATATAGCCTTTCATCTTTACATTGTAAAATATTTTGTATAATTAAAATATATGTACCTAAAATGCTATGACAAAATAAATTTTATATGTTTAACAGTCTCAATTAACTCATACCTCACTGATCCTTTCAAAGGCTTACTTGGTATATGACTGAACAGGTGACAAAAAAAAGCCTTGTATATCGCAAGAGAAGCAATTAACTGTTTTCCCACTGTGGGAAAGGAAATAGCTAATTGTCTTACATAAATTGCTAATATTAGTAATGACTAGTTAAAGATCTGAACATAAGGCAAAGTTTGGGAAATTAAATTGTTCTCGTTTATTTTTTATTAGACATACTGTTTCCGTTAAAGCATTTTATATACATCATTTTCTTTCCACAGCTCTATCTACAACTTTGATGCATCATGAATAGACATAAAATAGACATTCACATACTGTATACACAAAAAGAATAAAAACACAATTTTTGTGGCTCTGTATATGTGCGTATGTATATTAGAGAAAACAAACATACAATTCTTTTGGATCTGAATATGTACACGTGCATTTTGTAGAAAGCAGTGCTTTAGAGACACTTATTTTTTGTTCTGAAAAGCAATGGAGTGAATAATGGAATAGTATCATCTAATATGCCACCCATATTCACATTGTCTCAACTGTCCTCAAAATTCACAGCTATTTTTATTTTATTTTTTCAGCATAGGATCCAATTAAACTATTTTTATTCATAGCTATTATTTTATTTTTTCATAGCTATTTTTATTTTATTTTTTCATAGCTATTTTTATTTTATTTTTTCAGCATAGGCTCCAATTAAGACTCATGCACTGTATTTAGTTTTCATGGTACTTTAATCTCCCTTCATCTGAATAGTCCTTCCCTCCTTTTTTGGTGTCTTTTGATATTAATATTTTTGAAGATTCCAACTATAATGTTGTATAGAACGCTTCTCAATCTGGCTTTGTCTGATAGTTTCCTCATTTTTGATTCAGGTTATTTGTGGCAAGAATATTGTATAGGCGATATGTATACAAGCAGCATATAATGTCCTTGTTTTTCATAGATACACACTGAATTATTTAAGCATCAAGTATCCTGGTATATGCAACTACTTGCAAATGGTTCAGCAAAAGAAAAAAAAACGGGGTGTGTGTGTGTATCTGTCTATATCTACAGAGAGCATGAGAAAAAGAATCAGATACAGAGCAAGGGACAAAGCAAGTGGTAACAACTGGTGAATCTAGGTGAAGAGTTTACCAATCATCATTGAACTAATCTTTCAACTTTTAAAGATAGGTTTGAAACATTTGAAAATAAAACATTATTTATTTTTATTTTGAAATTGAAACATTTCAAAATAAAAAGCTGGAGAAACAATGAGTGGGACAGTGAAAGGCATTTGCTATAGAATTGATAAACTGAGGTAGAGCAGCCATTCAGCCACTTGCTGGCTCTGTGATTTTGGATAAATCATTGAAATATCTAAACTCATATATCTCAACTTCAAAATGAAGGTGAAAATACTGAATTTATATGCCATTTTAAAGATTAAAAATGATAACAGACACCAAAGCTCTTCACACAGTACAACTGGATATAGAATACCAAACAACTGCAGATTCTTCTCAAACTGGAAGCCCAGTGCATTCTATTATCTTACAGAAAGACCTGGGAAATGAATAAGGAATATATTCATCATTTTAAAAAGTGATGGAAGTTTAAATTGGTTTGTTGTTCTATTAGAGAAATGAATTTTGTGTAGTTCAGATGACCTTGGTGACTAAATATAATGAAGTTCAAGGGTGACTAGTGTATAACTTATTAATTTAGGAAGTCAGTAAAAAAAAACCATACAAATATAAGATGAATAAGGATTCTTATAGTGTACAAAAGGTCATAGAGGGCATTAATATAAGAATGTGAACAATTCAGGGCTGAATCTAAATTAGGAGACTGACACGAGGATATTTAAAGCTAATGTTATAGCAGTAGAGAACTCCCTCTAACTTCAGATTGATTTCACAATTGCCCTGAAACTAGAATGGGGTCTGAAGAATCGATTCATTCATTCTGTGGGTAGATATTTATTGAGCACCTTTTTTTTTTCTTCTAAGCCCTCTGTTAGTGTTACAATATAAAAATGAATGACAAGAACATCCCTGCCATCAAGAGGTTCACAGTCAAGTGGAGCAGACATATATAGGCAGTTAAATTTATGTCTTCCCTTGGGGTAACTACTATATTTGGGTGCTCATTTCAAAGCAGTATCTAAACATTTCTTGGAGTATTGGGACAGTTTTGTGAAAGGAGTTACATTTGACATAGAACTTTTGGTTTAGAACAGATGATTTCACATGTAAAAGGGGGAAAAAGTAACTACTCCTGATCTTAAAATATAAGACATTTTAGAGACTTAAGACTCCTTTACCCTTAGATTGTATAAATTCTAGGTCAACAATTAATAAGAAAATATATACTGAAATAAGTTTTTTCTATGTAGACTTTAGATTTGCATTTCTTGGGGATAGAATTTTTGCTGCCTGATTTGGTTGGGGCTTTATCTATGTGTGAAACAAACTCACTAGCATATTGAAGCTAAACTCTAAATTTTCAAATAGTATTTAAAAGATGGAAGTGTCCTGGATGTTGTTATCCAAGTGAAAGCTTTTGCTGTCATTCTTCCTCTTTCTTATCTTCTATTCTTCTTTCTTTTCTTTAAAAGAAATATTAATTGGTTTTGTTCTCTTTTCTTCTTCCCTCTGATCTCTTTCCTCCTTTCTCTTTCCCTTTCCTTCCAGTCTTTAGAAGTAAGGTCTGATGAGCCAGGAACAAAGAGAATTCAGGGTTCAAGAGGTGTCATAATCATCGGTGGGTCTGAGGACTCATTGGGGTGGGGGATCAGGTAATAGAGTCAGACGCTGGTTACACAGGGAATGTGCAAGCAAATAATTATACTAATGATAATGGACATTGACTTCTCACTGTTAGAGAAGAGATTTACAAATATGGAAGTAGTGAAGGCAGATTGACATCTGTGGTGTTGGGTTGGACTTGGAGGCATTAACATGAACTTTCGATTTTTAATAGGAAAAAACATTGATGTAGATAGATGTCTGTATGTGTGTATGCTTATCTGTACACATATTTCCTAGCTTTGTCTTTTGAGAGGGCCAAGAAGCAATGACATGCAGAAGCAATGTTTTCACCAAGCACCCAGATCTTAAATATGCCTCCCTACTCCGAGACACCAGAGTTCTTGGAGTAATGATTGGTTACAGGGATGGGGCAGTAAAAGTCCAGGATGAGTCTGCACACAACCCTATTTTACAAACCAGTACTCACAAGATGATGGGTTGTTGTCCAAAAAAAAGAAAAAAAGAAAAAAAATTGAGGAGCTGGCCTAAGGAGTCTTCACTAAGCAAATGTAGGACAATTTGAGCATCAAAATAAATACTGATAATAACAGATTATTACCTATGGGATAAAATAGAAACCCTTGAGTCCCTACTGACATAAAAAATAAATATTAATTAAACAAATGGGAAGAAGGGAAAGTTCTTCCTTACAATAGAATGCCAACTAATAAATGTAGATGAATGGTGAATTAGAAAATCAGATAACCAACATAACAATAATTGATTTAGATAAGAATTGTCGATGGATGCTAACTAGACAGTGAAAATTTGGAGAATAGAATAATTTCAGAGTTTTGAAATAGCACCTCCCCAAATACTTATTAATTGCCAAGGGGAAAATGGTAACTTTGCAGTTGTGGTTGAAGCCATCATCTTAACTAAAGCGTCACTGGTAATGGAACAATTGACATCATTTTTGTAATATACCTCATAAAATTCAGAATCTGAAACTAATCATAAATGTCGGATAAGCTAAAACTGAGAGGCATTCTATAAACGAACTGGTCATACTCTTAAAATGTATGAAGTTCACAAAAGTAAAGGTAAGATTTAGGAGCAGTTCCAGATCGAAGGGGACTAAAGGGATATGACCAAAAAATACAAGATATATTCTTGATTGGATCCTAGACCAGGAGGAAAAGATATCTGAAGAGGGAATCATTGGGACCATTGTCAAAATTTGAATGGGATTTGTGTGTTAAATGGTAGTCTAGATGGCGGTATTGTCTTCAGTGTTAATTTACTGACTTAGATGGTTGTACTCAGGTTTTATAGAGAGTATCCTTTTAACTTAGAAAAGTCACACTAAAATTTTTAGAGTTTATAGGGAATCCTATCTACAACTTATATTCGATTAAGTAAGAATGCAATAAAAATATTACACACATATATATACACAGGAGAGAGAGAGAGAGAGAGAAGCAGGAGAGAGTGGAAGGGAAGGAGGAAGAGAGGGAGGGGGGAAGGAGAAGCAAAAGTAGTAAGATATTCACAAGTAGGGGCCCTGGGTACTGGATGAAAGCAGTTATTTATGTTATTTTTCCTCTTGTTAGTAACCAACTATAGATTAATATCTCCTATGTTTGCTTATAAAACCCTTCTCACCACCTTCATGGAGTTCTGATGTGTTCCAGATATTGAATTATAGGCAAGGAGATTCCTTTCCCTTTTAAAATTATTAATGAAATTTAACGAAGCTTTCTTTTTCCTTTATCTCTCTCTCTCTCTCTCATTTCTCCCTTCCTTCCTCCTCTTTTTCTCATTTTCTTTTCCTTCTCTTCTTACTTCCTTTCGTTTTTCTTCTCATCTTCCTTTATTTTAAAATTTTTACTGTTACTATTTTAGGTCTTTTATGCCACTTTATCCCGTTTGACATGAATAGAAGTAATAGAGATACATTAAAAAAAATCAAATGCAAGCCTCTTTTCATTGCTAATTTCTAATTCCTTTTTTAAATGTGTGGGTACGTGTGTGTATTTGGGTATATTCTTATATGTTCACTATCTTATGTGATTTGAGGAAATTGAGATTTTGTTCTTTTGAATGATTTCCTACAAGTTATTTATATTCTCCATATCTTTCTAAAATTTCAGAATATAACTAATGAAATCTGATTCTTTTTCAAAAAATAGTCTTATTACATTGATGACAATGAACTTATAAAATATAGCCTGTTTTGATTGTGCACAGCAGTCATCAGTTCATTATAAATGAACAAGATTAGAAAAGTATAATATTGGAAATCACAAGTCCCAAATAGTTGATAATCCCTGTAGTAGTCATGAGTTCAGATTTCAAAGAGACCTCCAAAACTTCAAAGCCAAGAGCATTGGTATTTTATGTGTTCATTAAATTCTTTCCCATGTTAAATTGCCAATTAATGGAAGTGGTACCCAGACAAACACACCATGTCCGAAATTCAGTAGCAGATATCTGATTAGGTCTCTTCCTCTTTCTCAACCAATTTACAAGGATCAGTTACAAAAAGTGTTTCACTACCTTGTTAAATAAGTTAAATTTAATTAAATTAAAATTGTCATAGTGGAGCGATAAGTATTTTTACCTTGTACTCTGAATCTATTCAAATATATTTTATTGTAAATTTATTCTGATTAGTTGTAAGATAGTTTGAAGCACTTTCTAGGATACAAATGTAAAATTTCATTTATGTTAAAATCCACATGTTAAATCCCAAGTGATCCTACTCCTTTTTAAAAAAAACCTTTTATTTTACTGTAAAGCATACGATAAAGCAATAGTTTGGGTAAAGAAAGTAACTGGGAGAGATAGTGGAAGGTAAAAGAATACTGTTAAAGAAGGGTCTTTGTAAGCCTCTTACAAATCTACCATTATGTGGAGATCTTAGGGAAATGGCCAGAAATGCAGATAAAACTGCTAGCTAGATTTGGGGATTTAACCACATAGGGAAAATGATCCAAGCACTATTTATTAATTGTCTATTTTGTGCTAAGCATCATGCTATTTACTTTCCTCAGAACAGCTGTTTGAGAAGGATTTATTTCTTTAATTTGTAGAAGAAGCAAGTTGGAGTGAGAGGCTTTGAGTGATACTTCTAAATGCTCTGTCTGAGATTTGCATTTTTATTTTAACATACATTGAACAGAAAGAGAAAAGAGATAAGAGGTAGGAGAATCCAGGAAAGGGTATAAATGTATTCACTGTAAGGAATTACAGTGAATTACACTTAGTAGTGGAGTATTGGAGTCCTGAAGTGTTCTTGATTAATAAAAGCTATCTTTCAACACCACCAGAAAAATGCATTAAAAATATTGCAAATATCTGAGGCAACATTTAAGAGCAGAGTTGGTAAGTACAACCTAAAAAATCAAATTTAGGAAATTATGTTAAACTAGACAGTTACCTAATGTCTAATATAGATTTGTGGTAAGCAGGAAGAACAGTGATTAAAACTAAGGGCAACACAATTGATTTCCTAAAACCCTTTTATATAAATGTGCCAGCTACTACTTTTTAGCTTGTCCATTAAGACTAGTTTCCTTTACAGGTTCTTGTTTTGAAAAAGGAGAAAATTTCTTGTTCGTGAGCAAAGTTATCTGAGGAGAAATTACATGTGCCCTGGGGATAAGTAAAATATTTCTTATGAATTTGTAAGATGAAATGATTCTTATTAAATAGATCTTTGATGGATACACAGAAATAATGAAAAATTATGCTTTATTCCTAATAATTAGTTAGTGTATATGAAATAATTATTTTTAAATTTAGACATCAGTTTCTTTTTGCAAATTAGACAAATTGTTTTCTTCCTTTTGATGCTCTGAGACTCAACTGCATTGTGTGTGTAGGAGGGACAGTTTCCCTTACAACACTAAGCAATTCTCAGACACCAGAAGATAGAATCAGCTCCCACAGGTAAAGGGTTCATTCCCACAAGACCACCCTCTCCTTCAGATGCCAGTTGCAAACCGAGGTTGTTACCTGTGCTTCTGCAGACTGGATACAAATTGAAGGTTCCAATAAACCCCTCCAACTCAGGATACCAATGGCAAGTCCAGGTTGTTACCTGTACTTGAGACTGGCTATAAATCAAAGGTTCCCACCTCCCTCTCCTTGGGTTCAATTAATTTGCTAGAAAAGCTCATGGAATTCAGGAAAACCTGTTTACTCACTAGATTACCAATTTATTACAAAGGATATTGAAGGATATGAATCAACAGCCAGATGAAGAGAAACATAGGGCAAAGTCCCAGCCTGAGGAACTTCTGTCCTTGTGGCTCTTGGGTACTGGCATGGTGACATGTGGAAATGTTCTGGTTCTCCAATGTGGAAGCACCTTGAACCCCTTCCTTTTGGACTTTTGTGGAGGCTTCATTATGTAGGCATGGTTGATTAACTCATTGGCCATTGGTGATTGATTCAAACTTAGCCCCTCTACCCTCCCTGGAAATCAGGGTCTGGGACTGAAAATTCCAACCCTCTATTCACAGTTGGTGCCCCTGGCAACCAGCCAGCCTTAGGTGCTTTGCAAATGCATCTTTGTTAATATAAATCCAGTTGTGGTGGGAAGGGCTTGTCATGAATAGCAAGACATCTCTTTCACATTTATGGCTCTGGAACTCTGAAGCATTTTCAGGTACTGAAGACAAGAGCCCAATATTATAACAAAAGATACTCCCATGGCTCTTATCACTCAGGAAATTCCAAGGGTTTTGGGAGCTGGAATTGTGGATGAAAACCAAATATATATGAGAAGTATATTTTGGTCATCTGAATATATATATATATATATATATATATATATATGAATATATATATAAATATATTTCTTATAAATCACAATATCCCACCCCTCATACTGTACTATATGATATTTGAAAAATTGTATAGTGATGAGGAAAAGATAATAGAGAAGCAGGAAATTAATAGATTAATTCATTTTAGAGTATTTGTTATAGCTTTATAAATAATATTCAAAATATTAAATACATTTGACCTAAAATATTAACTTAGTGGTATTATTTAATAATGGTCTTTTAGGACTGTGATAATAAAATTATTTTTTAAGCTTTTATTTAGATTTTCAGATTCAGAATAATAATTTTTAGAAGCTATGCGTTGTGAGTTACCCTGTATTTTTGGTATTAGAATTATTTACATTCCCCTTGTCTGAGTCAATCTAAAAAATAAAATAATTTCTACCTTTTGGAATTCAAATAAGTATTAGTCTATCAGGCTTGATTAAGGAGTGGATTTTGAACATTCCATATACGCTTCATCTTCCTCCAAGTGAAAATTAATTATTCAGTTGAAGTGAAACCATCTGTGGTGATAAAAGTTAGAGACTGCAGACCGCATTTTTACATCGATTGCCTTTGGTGACTACAGTCCATTCCTACATGATGTTCTAATGTCGCCTGTTGTTGAGGACGCCATCTAGTTAAGTCCCGTGGCAACCCTGTGTTGAGCAAGTCTATTGGCACCATTTTTACAACAGCATTTGCTCACTTTGTGTCTTTGTGTCACATTTTGGTAATTCTCACGTTTCAAACTTCCCACCAGCAAAAAGATGATGACTTACCGAAGGCTCAGATGATGGTTAACATTTTTTATCAGTAAAGTATTTTAAATTAAGGTATGACTATTATTTTTTTAGACATAATGTATTGCACACTTAATAGACTACAATATAGTGTAAGCATAACTTTTATGTGCACTGAGAAACCAAAATATTTGTGTGACTAGCTTTATTGGAATATTCAATTTCTTGTGGCCTAGAACTGAAGCCACATTATCTCCATGGTATACCTGTATTACTCTTCTGTTTACTCTTTAATCTTTGATTTGCAAATCTTTGATTTGCCTTTAGTTTCAATGTTTTATTATAGTGGACTTTCACAAGGGAGGGTGCTAGGATCTGTTACTTGTCCTGCCGTCCCTCCTTTCTCTTCCAGGCAAACCTAATCTGTATGCCAACTACTTGCAAATGTTCATTTCCAGGTTAAATTTGTCTTCTGGAACACTCGTTGGGTAGCTCTTGTTACCTAAAAGCTAACTTGATAGACAATGAAATCTTGGCCTTTGCCCTTAAGCCTGGTCCTTTTATAGGTTGTTTTATATGCCATTCACTATTTACAGTAACCAAATCGGTTTCTAATTATGAAAAATTGGTTTTGTTTCTTACTTATTTAATATTTCTGTTTGTAAAGTTGTTCTTAGAAGAAAATAAAATAACCCTATACTTTAAAAATAACTTCTTAGTTTAAAGTTATTTATGTCTTTAACCCAGAGTGTCGAGTCTTTGAGAAGAAACATGGACCAATCTTAAAATTTTTAGTGTCAAAATGATGCTCTACCATATAATACCTGAATATTTACCTAAGAAATAATACCTGAATATAGTTTTTGTCATTATACTTTTAGATAATTTTGCTAATTTCAATTTAAATTTTTTAAATTAGTTTTACTGGATTTATAGATGTACTTAAGGGTAAAAAATACCCCACATATCTGATTTCCTAATCTTAAAAACGTTATATAGGTATATTTTTTTCCAAGTCATCATTACATAGATACAAAATTACAGAGATAAAAAATCATCAATACTAACAAATACCTATATGCTGCTTGCTATACTAGATACTCTTCCATTTACATATATTACTTCATTTAATCCTCACACAACCCCTTGAGGTAGGTAAAATCCCTAATCTATAGATTAGGAAACTGGGACACATGGCTTAAATAACTTTCCCCCAGAAGTGGTAGGGCAAAATTGAAGCCCGGTAGTGAGACTCTAAATTCTCTGTATAAACTGCCTCTCACAGTAGGATTATGATGATGACTATTATTATTTCCATCATCTTTATTATTTCATATGTTCCTGGTAATTTAATTTCTTTACCACTTTTTCATATATTCTTTCACTGGGTCAAGGTCTCCAGTTCTTTATACCGCTAATTTTATTCTAGTACATTAGCTCCCATCTACTTTCATTCAGCAACCTGTATGTCTTGACTAAATACTTCTTTAATACTTAGCTTTCCCATGTTGTTTCCTTTTATTTCATGTGAGACTATGTACTAGAAAATTTCTTATTAAATTTATTTATTCCTATCCCTGGACCGGGATATGCTGGTGCTCATAGAGCCTCTGTAGAGGATGATAGTGGAAGGTCATTTATTAGGAAATTAGGAATCGTATTTGATCTAGAACAGTGTTCAGCAAAAGACAGCCAGTGGGGCAAACGTAGCTTCCTGCTTATTTTTATATGACTTGCAATTAAGAATACATTTTCTGTTTTTCAGTGGTTGAAATAAATCAGTAAAATATTTTATAACACACAAAATTATATAAAGTTCAAATTTTAGCATCCATAAATAAAATGTAATGGAACACAGACCTGCCCATTTGTTTGTGCATTGCCTACTTTTACACTACAGTGACAGAGGTTGAGTAGTTGGGGAAAGCCCTGTGGCCCACACAGGCTAACATACTTACTCTGATTCTTCACAGATAAAGTTTGTCAACCCCCAGTCTAGAACCTTTCTGTTCTAATGTGTTCAGTCCTTCCTGACAAGAAGAGTTCAGTCTCTGCCAGATAGTGTTACCCAGTTCACCTGCCACCAGCTCAGACCTCATGCATTTTCAATCTTGCTCTAATTCTTGTATAACTTTGCCTTATGGAAAAATAAACTATTTTAGGCAGAATGATCCCATATTTGTCTATCCTTGTTAATATCCTTAAGCAGTTAAAACTTTTATTGTTGTTCAAAACTAGACTTGTTTTGAGGAATTGAAGTACTAGTAGTCATTTTTAAGAAAATATATAGAAAGAAAATGCGTAATACTGTAAGTTAAAATTAATAAGTAATAAAACACTTTTGGTTTTCCTTTTCACAATTCCAGCAGCTTTATAAGGCATTTCTCGTTGTCTAATTATGTATTATTGTATTGTATTTATCAGTGTTATCATCTAATAGTGATTTTTATTTGCTTTTAGGATTTAAATATGTTACTTGGCATATAATGATAACAGATACTTTCTCTTTGTACTTTCTTTTTGTACTTTGATGTTCAATGTGCAGAAATCTTAAACTGTCTGAACATCAAATACAATTCAACAAGTGATAACATGCTTCATTTATATGTATATCTCCATCTATATGGTAATGTCACAGACAGCACTTAGGGAACCTACTACCACTTGGCTGGGTCTTGTCTTTCTAGCATTTGTAACTTTTATTACAAATGAAATGTCAAACCTAATGGCCTAAATATGACACCCAATCTGAGATCCCTATCTCCCTGCCATAGGCATGTTCTTTACAGGTAGCATAATGAGCACTCAAACATCTTTTTGATTGTTCACGTTCCTTTTCAAAGTCTTCCTATATTTAGCAGAGAATAAGGCAAAGCAGATCTCCAAAAGTTATTAGACTGAAGCATTTTTCAGGAAATAGGAGGATCCTATTCTTCACTTAAACTTGAATTTGTACTAAGTTATAGAACAAGGTTAAAAGTAATATATTCCACTTCTCAGAAAGCCATATTTGGTAAAATGCCATGTTGATTCTGATATTTACATCTACTCAGCCTACTGTCTTTCTGAAACAAGAGAAGGATTGTATTAGATCAGATAAAATTACAGTGTTAGACTCAGGGGCACCAGTATTGAATGCTTCTCACTCAGCGCAGCAAAGGAGCAGCATTTTGTACTTTCAAACTATTTAAGTATCCATCCGTTAATATTAAGTATGATATTTGAAGTTTAAAATACACTGAGTGCCATCTTATGCGCTCCCTTGTGTAAACATATTTTCATTCTATGAGGGTTCCCCTTGTTGGCACAGAAGCACCCTGCAAGGCAGAATTGTTTTGCAGTTCAGGAAGAGGAATGGTATTAGTTTTGGTCCCTTTTCAGAAAAGTCAGCAATCAGCTTTGCTCCAGAACTATTGTCGTCAAATTTATTCACTGTCTCCCAACTTTGTAAACTTTTTTCCCCTTTTATCCTTAGAGGAAATTCTGCTCTAATGTCATAGTATTATATACTATGTCATTTCTACTGTATGGCACGTAGAAAAACTTTGTGTCAGTTTACCAAAATTTTCCTGTGAAATATAATGGGAAAATCTTGGAATTTAGAAAATCTCTCTCTCTTTCTCACGCACATACGCACGCACACACGTGCGCGTGTGCACACACACACACACAATTTTTCAAGACTTTAGTTTTGCTAGGGTCTCAGTAGTTGCTATTTGAATCTCGGAGTTGCACAGTGACTCCTTTTATTCCTGGCTCGATGCTGTGATTCCCCACAAAGTAATAAATACCATTGAAACAATTAATGGGAGAGTCACAAGACATGTGAGACCTAGGAGTTACTGGGAACAAAAACACATTGGTTTACTATTTCAAAAATATCTCCCCTTTAAACTTCTTGCCGGGACTGTAACTTCTAACTCTCATCATGACCCCCTCTTCCTCTCATTCCAGGCCTTCATGCAATTTAAGCTTCCTACAGTACAGCTCAGATCATATTTCTCCCCTTCTCAGACTCTCAATGATTTCCCACTGCCTGTTAAATTAAGTACTTAGCTGAGTTTTAGCATTTGAGAGGTTACTAATATGCCCTGACTAGCTTTAAATTTGTCTTTCCTCTTATACATTCCCTGGGCTTCAGCAACCAGAACTTTCCCACTGATTAGAATGTGCCCTCTTATAACTCTGCCTGTCTACCCATGACTGGCCTAAATTCACAATTTTATTAAGTCAATATGCTCAATTAAAAATGTCATATCTCAGCCTCTCTTGCAAGTAGTATTGAGCATGTCTCACTGTTAGGATCAATGTTGGTTAAATACAAGTTGAAACGTCTTTAAAAATTAGGCAGATTCGATTGATCTGTGCCTTTTTGACTTTGACATGTTCATCTACTTTCTGCATGAAATGTAGACATAAAGGTTGACGCTGTAGGACCCATCTTGAAACTTGAAAAAGCTAAGAGGACCTAAAAGGCCTGTACCCTGACATTCTTAGGACATTGTATTAGGCCTGAACACCTACTTCTTGGCCTAAGGTTGCATCAGAGAAAACATACCCTTATTATTTGAAATACTCTGTTATTTGGATATTTTGTTACATCAAGGCAAACTCAATCCTTAAATGTTGTGGATATTTACAGGTGCTTGGCGGATCCTGCATTGTATACAAATCCAATAAAAAAGGGCAAGAAAAGTATATACCAAAAGATCCAAAAAGTGCAGAGACAAACACGTGTGAAAGAACTTGTACCTCCGCCTGGAAACATACAACTGTGATATTTGTTAGTGAAATGAGCAGAAGGGTGGGTAACACCCAAATAGAAAGAAGGAGATAACTCACATATCTCATACTTCGGGTGTGAATTTTTTTGTGTACGATAGCACCTGATTCAAGGCAGCTCTAGGTTTAAACCATTTTAACAGTTTATTTAGATTGATATTTTAGAGTTTATCATTCATGTTTTCTCCTTGCAAATAAAAACTCAAAACCATTTTTTCCTAATGAATTTTTAGTAAATAATCCCTGTAAAGAGTGTATACCCACACTGTTTCCCATAACTGATCTTCGTTGATGAGTTGGGGGAAATTCATAGTATTGAACTGTTCTGTGCTTTTATAATGCAAGCCTGGAACATACAACCTGCAAGCAATCCACCATGTTCTGGTCCGGGAAGTGAATGACCATTTTCTAAGGCAGCTGCCACTTCCATATAGTTCACTGGGCATGATGAAGTTATATGATCTTTAACCAACTTCCTAGGCACAACCCAGCCTGGGCACACTCTGCCTGAGCAAGGAATGAGGACCTGCTGACCACATGGTCCTCCTGATTCACAAATGGTTTCGGAGAGCTGCCTACAAAATATGCACGTTGTAGTCTTTGCAACAGTGTTGCAAATCTATCTAAATCTAGGACAAATTTTTTTCCATAATAGACAGAATAGAAACATCTTTGCAAAGTAATCAGTATAATAGCTTATTATCACATCCCAAACAGGACTCTGAAGATTATAACTAGAAAGAAACTCGGAAAAAGGACATATATTGTATTAAACGCATTTCATTCCTAAATGCCCCTTCATCCGATAGGAGAATATAGCTGGAAATTTAAACTACAGAATTATGCCTAGAGACCTAAAAGTCTAAGTTATTGTTCACACAAGTTCAACTAATTGCTTGATGTAAATAATTACTTAGCAGATAATATCAGTAGACATCTGCTTGCTTAATTGTAGAGAGGTTTCTCTTGAGTAGCCTCGCTTCATAAATTAATGCTGAAACTTGGCTGCGTCACAAAGTAAGCAGAACAAACATTGATTGTAGTCAGAAGCCACAGAAATATTGAAAGTCACAGAAATAGTTCTGAAATAGACTTTTAACAAATTGTCAGCTTAACTTATTTTCCACCTACTCAATTTACGAACATACATAGTATCCTGGAATTTCCATTTTCAGAGTTTTGTCTCAACTATCATAGTACCCCTCAAATAATTTGATTCCCCTGAGCTCAATTTTTCATTTCCAGGAATATGACACTTCTCTGTACTGTTTTTTACCTAAATTATATATCTCATATAAAAGGCTGGAATATCTAGGCCAAATTTAAATGCGATATTCACCTGACAATTTGATGTAATAAAATAATCTAATATACATAATTATTTTGTTAAGCTATGAATCATAAAACTGTCACCATGAAGAAGAATAATTTTGGATAGGACAAGTTTAATGCATTCTAATATTATTTATTTGTTATGTCGATCCATTTAAGGTTTTATGATGCTCTCCTTGAGAAATTCAGAGTTAACCTCTGCTACCTGATACATGTTTTTTCCTCTAAAGATATTCATTCTTCCTTACATTCAATAAAATAAAAATTTCTAGGTTCTGATGTATTTTACAAGGCAAGTTACATTTTTTAACCTAAGTTTTATAATGGTCCAATGATATAAATTGATATTTTTATATGTTATATGAAATGCAGAAGCAATATTAAAAATACCATGACCCTCACAATGTCGTATTATATATTATTAATAGCTTTGAGTTTAGAAACAGGAACTCTAGATTCTATTGTCTGATTTCACTGTTTAGTGACTTAAAAAGTCAAAATAATCCAGCATATTAGAAATACGTAAATATGCATATGTTTAAAAGGGAATTTTGCTAACCTATACAAATGGATAAAAACATATTAAACATTGATATTCAAAAATGGATATCAGTACTTTAAAAGTTTTTTTAAAAATATATTTATTTAACTCTGGCTTCAGAATACATTTTGCATATTTTAATAACATTTTACTTAATATTTTTTCATATTCTAGTAATAAATTTGGGTTATTGAAGAAAACTAATTATTGAGTAAAAAAAGTGTATCTGACCTACATTTACCTTTTGGTCTTGCTCATCTGCAAAATGAAATGCTCGTGGAACAACCATATGTTTATTGTCTAGTGACTATATTTAAAGAGCTCTGCTAAGTAATTAGACATGAGGCTAAAATGAAGATTTTGATACATTTATTATTTGTGACTTTAAAGCGATTGAATGAATGTTTGGCCAGATCACTTTGGTCTCCTAGGAAATAGAAATTAGTCAAGGAAAATCTCATAAATAAATATATAAAAGTGATAATGGGCTTTCAGAGGCATTCGCAGTCCTTGCTACGCTCCAGGAAAAGACTCCAGTGTGTGTCACTGCTCTCTCCAGGGAGCCTGGAATAGAGCTGCTTTATGTCTCTGTTCCTGACTACAGGGCAGGTTATTTATTCTGCTTCAACTTCCTATTTTCCTTCTTCACTCAAAAGGACAAAAAGAGAAAGGATGAGTGGGAGAAAATAATTTAACAGACAGCTAATCAGTAAGCAGCAATATGTTGTATTGTCATTTCTTCAAAAAACCTTAAATGAATTGAAATAAATTAGAGAAAAAAGTCAAGCTAAATGTATATTTGATTTTGTTAGTTGTTCAATAGTCTTAAAATTGCAGAGTTTTTATTTATATATTGGAACAGAATTTATTTTCATAGTTACACGTACTTATTGAAAATAAATTAGAAAATAAGAATAGGCAGGAAGAAATCACCTCTAGTGTCAAATATATCCTTAGATAACTGAAAGGCTTTTGATGTTTAAGAATTTGAAAGAGGTAAATACTAATGAGAATTCTGATCATTAAAGTCACATCACTTTGAAAAACAGTTGTAATTAAAGGGTTAAATCAACCAACTCCATAAATAATATATTCTAATTTGGGTGATACTCTCTCCTTTTCTTTTTGTTTTTTAAACATAGTCTAAAAATTTTGCTCTTCATACTTTAGGACATTTATCTTATATTATCATCATTATATTCATTTAGTATATACTTTTAATTCCTCAGTATGGTATTATTGATTTGTGGTCCATATTTCTCTTATTGAAAGAAAATAATTATAACCCATTCCCAAGAATCAAGAGAGAGATTTTGATAAAAGAAAAATTTTGCCAAGCTACTATACTTTTATTTCCATAATTTAAACTAAAAAGTATGAGTGTTTTAAAATTATATCTTCCTATCTGTTTAAATGTTGTCATGCGATTCATAAAATCAGATCATCCAAATTAATTCATTTTGTGGTTCTTCAAGTTTTCACTTATTGCAAATATTTATTGAGCACCTCCTCTAGGACGGGCGGCATGCTAGTTTTCTTATCTAACACGTGTGTCAGATGATTTTTACCTGTGTATTATTTATTAATCATAGACTTTTAAATCTGGAGGGGATTTACAAAATTGTAGTGTAAATTAGATTTCTCATTTTGAATATTAAAAAAATAACAAAATCGCAATAAAGTTCCAGAGAATTTAAATGACTTCCCCAGGTGGTTGATAAACCAACTCTCTGAAATAAGATTAAATTATGAACATAGATGTTAAGAAATTTGGCTGTTACTATAAAATCAAACTAAAATGCATTAGAGTTGGCAAGAGAAGGAAAATTTTACTTATAGAGATTGTTTCTACTCAGGAGAATAGGTTTTTCCCTAATTTGTTCAAGGTTGCCGTAATGGTTATCCTCAAAATTTCCCAATAGAATTATCTTAATATAGTTACACTAGTTTCAAAGAGTAAGAGATTAAAAATTTTTTTTACCCAAGTTTAGGAAAGGAACAAATATAAATGATCCTTATAAAAATGCATAAATATAAAGAATACCCATCATAATTCCTCACCTGTAGCTATCAACTAGAGTTGGTTTTGCATAAAACCCATCTCTTGGGAGAACTCTTTTTGTTTATAGTTTAAATAAATTGAATGAATTTAAAAAATAAATATGAAGTTGTACATTAAAAAGTCTACACAGGTCTGGAAATAAAATTAGGATTAAAGTTGCAAATAATATCAAGTAAGGATTAGGGGCAAAGTTTTCAAATGTTCATGTCTTTAAATTTTGCTCTGTTGTTTTTAAATGTAACATTCCTTTATGATATCTTTTCAGTTGGTTTTATAAAAATAATATATAATTTGTATTATTGCCCATTTTATCTCTGTGTTAGAATGAATGCTTAATTTCTTTCTGAAGAGAATGTTGCCCTGCCAAATGGACCTCTTACTGGAATTAAGTGTGAAACAAAGATTGCAAACAAGCAAATCCATCCCACCCTTGATCCGCAGTGAACTGGCTAACAGGCTAACAGAACCTCTTCCTCTCAGTAACCATAAACTTGAACTCACTGTTGCTCAAAGCCTTTTACAGATTTTTCCTGAGGGAACATGCTCAGTTCTTCCATTTCTTGACCCTATCTAAGAATCTGATAAAGGCTAATAGTGCTATCTAGCAGCTTCCTATAGCGTAATACCATGGTATAGCGTAATACCATGCTCCCCAATACACAACAATTGTCCAGAGGTTCATAGATTTCTCTGATGTACAAACCCCTACCCTGGCATTCTAAGCTCCTCTTGGATTAGGGCAGACCACCATACAGCTTGCACTGGACTGCATCTTACTAATGCTCTGTGAAATTCCTTTTATTGAATTATGTTCTGGTAAGAAGCTGTCAACCTTTACTGAACTGCATTGTAACAAACAGCCCCATAAAATCCATCACAGTGTTTACTGTCAGGATGGTTTTAGAGGGTTGTTTATTACATTAAGCAGTAACTTTCTGTGAGGAGCCACAGAAGAATCTTCTCCATGGTGTCAACATCAGGAATGACTTAGGCAACTGGTTTGTTTTACCTAATGAACACTGCAGTTGATCCCTTTTCCCTTTTCTAGAAAGCTCTGTGACCCTACTTTAAGCCAGGCATAAGAACTTTAGAGGATATGTTTTGTATGCTAATTTAATTCCTGACCCCATAGTATTTTCCTATTATTATTTTCACATTGCATCATTTTTAAATTTTAATTTATTTCTCGGTGCTGTATTTTGCTTTGGAAGCTGCCTTAACTCTGTTTTAGACATGGAGGGCTATGAATAAATAAAATATTCTGGGCTTATTTTTCCTTTCTTTAACTTTTTTTCTTTTTTTGGGCAGAGGAAGGGGGTCTGGAAAATTTTTATGGTTCTAATAATTCTCTCCATTAACAACACTTAGAAGTGAAGAGGATTAGGTCATATGCTTATGACCTACATATAAAATCCTGGGAAAAGAACTGTTAAAAAATAAATATAATATTATGTAAACATCACATAGGACTAATATAAAAATGTTAACCAACCAAATAATTCATCATTTTTGATATTAAAACTAGAGGAAATGGGCTTTGATTGCAGGAAGAAAAACATAAATTGCACATACAGACAGATTATTCACTTAATAAACATACTGAGTGCCACCGCAAAACAGAGCGCAGAACTGCATGAGCACAGAGGTAAATAAGACACCATCTCTGTCCTCAGCAGACTTATGTGACCAGGCAGTAATGCAGCATGGTATATATAAGGAGGGCGAAGATAGCCTGTCTGGATTTGAAACCAGGGTCTGCAACATATTAGCTGTATAACACCTCTAAGCTTTTTTCTCATAGTTGTGAAGACAAATTACACCTGTGATGTGCTTAGGAGGCAGTTGTTATTTATCAAGTCCTAGACTACTGAAACTAAGAAGCAACACATCACTAGAAGCTGGAGGGAAGTGACACACACACACAAAAAAGACCAAAAAAACCCCCAAAACAATTCTGAAGTGCTACACGTATTAGAGAGACCATGGAACCTCAGAACTGGTGCAAGAACTATTAGATTGGCCTCTTTGGTACAGGGCTGAAGAGTTTCCAAAGTGCTTTCACATACAGACTGTTCTATTTGTTTCTCACACAGTCCCATCTTCAGGAAGACAAAACTGAGCTTCAGGGAATCTTAGTACCTTTAATACTTCATATTGCATAGCCGTTAGATCTTCTGGCTGGAAATGTAGTGCTTTTTATACTCCAGAAGGAGAGCTTAGAGAACATTTAGCAAGACATCTCACTTTAAAAGATTTGCTTATTATGTGGATCAGATCAACCTCAGATCGAAACACAGCCAGTGAAATATAATTCCATACCACAAAAGTCTCCTGAAACAGCCATTTTAGACAACTGAGGCGGATATTAGTATACTCCCCCTTAATACCTGTATGACTGCAAAAAAAAAAAGGGGGGGGCTTCCCTGGTGGCACAGTGGTTGAGAATCTGCCTGCCAATGCAGGGGACACGGGTTTGGCCCCTGGTCTGGGAAGATCCCACATGCCGCAGAGCAGCTAGGCCTGTGAGCCACAACTACTGAGCCTGTGCATCTGGAGCCTGTGCTCCGCAGTAAGAGAGGCTGCGACAGTGAGAGGCCCATGCACCGCGAAGAGTGGCCCCCGCTGCCGCAACTAGAGAAAGCCCTCGCTCAGAAACGAAGACCCAACACAGCCAAAAATAATTAAATAAATAAATAAATTTATTTTAAAAAAAAAAAGGAAAAGAAAACCCCAAACTCATCATTTGGCTCCTATAGAAGTGCTTTGTAAAGCTTGAGAAAGTTCTTGTTTTAATAGTACAATTATAGTGCTTACAAATATTTATTTTCTTCTCAGTTTCTAGAAAACATTGTCTATAACAGTACTATAACAGGTTTATTATTCGTAATAATTTTTCATTGTTGAAGTAATGGTGTTTTGGTTTTCTTGGAAAATTGTATCCTAATTATATTCTAAACTAATTGTCCAAAGCCTGGCACTACTTTGCTTATTTTATTTTGCTAAATATTCTGAAAGCTGAATGAAGATCTTGTTCAGAGGTCTTGGGGGCAAATACAATAAGGTTGACCTGTTCCAAGTATTACATATTTATAGGAATAGCTAATGCTTAATAAATTGCTATTATCATGCTTTTTATAATTGCTGATAAATCTTTTTTAAAACCTTTTATTGTACCCTGTACTTAAAGTAGCAGCAGGGACTTAGTCTCGTTTCTGGTATAGCTTAGAACATCACCTAACATTAAGTAGGTATTCTGTAAATATTCAATCAATATCACCTGAATGAATGATCTAATTATTCATTTGCCTGAAGTGTTTATGATTCAAGCATTATACTAAGAAAATGTGGACCCCACAAAATATTACCTGGGTTGTGTGCCTATCAGAAGAGTCATAATGTACCTATCGTCGTTAACATTGTGATAGACAGATTGAGCATACCTATCTATATACGCTCCAGAAAGGGAGATCTGTCACTCTTACTATGACAGAGACAACAAAACAAAACAATATGTTAGGAATTACCACAGTAATAGTAAGAGTAAAGAAGTTATAGATAGAACATCTAGGAATATAATCTGTAAGAATTTCAATTTTCTAGAAGTTATCTGAAAACCTCCCCAAATGTATACCTGGTGATTTTAGATCTATTCATGGGGTCTGTAGAGTCACTTAATAGACTAAAAAAATAGACATTGATACAAAGTAGGTAAATGTAGCTCCTAAAACTTGTCATAGCCTTAGTTTTATAGGTCATTACATTCTTGTCTTTATCAAGAAAAACAGTTTATAACTGTTTTCTATTCATCATTTGATATAGGTAGAATCCAAGTTTTCCAAGAGGTATTGTGCCCTGGATTTAAAATCAGGTTTAGAGCACATAGATGTCTTATTTTGATGCCAATGTATTCATTCTTAATTAGGACAGGAGATGCTGAAAATTTATTTAGTGATAAAGTTAATACTTCTCTCCCTGTAGCATCTGGTCTCCAGTGGCCTGGAGTCATTGTCTAACCTGAATTTAAGAATAGTTGAGAAAATTGTTCTATATGACCTTGTTTGAATTATTGTCATTGATATAGTAAGTCTCTTTAATTCATCTGGAAATTGCCTGAATATCCTGGTGTCCTTGGACCAATATTTCTGTGAATCCAAATGAAGTATCTGAGAACCTCAGAGAAATACAATTTGATTAGTGTTGTTTTTTTTTAAAATTTCAACTTATATTTCTTCCTTCCCAAAAGATTATATACACATATATACAAGCTTATGATTTACAGGTATATGGATTTTTAACAATGATGTAAAACATAAACTGAGCATTTATTATTTGAATTTTAAAGTTTTGGTTAGTAATTTATTAACATTTGAATTTAAGTGAGTGATTTTACTTCTTTTTATCTTAAATTTTTAATATTATTAGAAGTATTTTAAATATTTAGAAATATCAGGTCCAGGATAACTGAATAATCTAGACTTTATGTGCAGTTATATTCTAGATACAAAACACCTGGAGATATAAAAATTTGAAGGGATAAATGCAAAAATTTTATGTTCTAGATGGTTTGTTTTGAGAACAAAAAGATATCATTTAGAAAACTTTAACTATTTAACATCTGTTATATGTTGAAATTAACTACAAAGCTTGAATTCATTTAAAATGAATGAAAAAAAAGTGATGAACTTTCTTCTAGGCTTTAAGTGCCTTTTGGAAGCAGTTTCTGTTCCCCCATTCAAGGTTAAATGACCAACTAATTCACCTAGTAACTGCTTTAAATCTCTATTCTCCTTGGCCTCTCATATCAATCACAATCCTTTTCAGTGTCAACTATTAACTTTACCAACTGAAAGCTAAGGATATGTGACATAAATTATCTTAATTTTTGCTCCTATCATCTCACATTTTCTGTTATTATTCACTCACTCGTTGAATCTCCTTTCCTCTACTTCCCTTTATTTATCCTAGGATATTGTCTGGGAGTCCCCTTGTAGCAGCAGAAGAATCTGGCACAAGTGTGGTCCTCTTCTGTCCTGCGGGCAGGTCGCTGAGTAGCCCACGCAGATATCTGCTGGGCACTGCAGTGCCTGTCTAGTCGTGTGGACAGCTCCTCAGCACCCACTGTTGAAATCTATGAACCTTGCCATAGCTTTGCTTTTCTAAGGTGCCTGCATTCCATTCCATGATTTCCTTATCCTAAGCTAGTCTTCTTCAGGCCCGTTGGTTTACAGAGGGCATCTGTTTCCTTCTCAAAGATCTCTTAGGGTAAACAGGAGGAGCAATCTCAGGAAAACTTCTCTAGTCATGTACAGTACTAGATGCATTTTATTGGGTTTTACTCTCTCCAATGATCAGGTTTCTTCTGAGAGTTTTAGTAACCTCAGAGACTCTAGCATCATCTAATCCCTACTCTGATCTCTTCCAAATCTCTGCAAGCTCCTTCGAACACCAGAGTGGCTTTTCCTCTTCTCATGTGGCAAGAACTTATCTTCTTATATATCATTTCCTCTATCCTTGGTATACTGTGTCTTATAGCAAAACTGCTATTGCAGGCATGTAAGCCTTGCCCTTGATACGTAAAGGGAATTTTTTGAAGCCTTACTTTCAAGACTATGTCTTTTAAGGACTTGAAAAACAGATTCTAAATAGAAACTCAGAGCTAAGTAATGACCTCTCTGAAACTGGAATCACATATGCTCCTTACAGAGATGAGTATCAAGGAGTTAAAGGAGGGGGCGCTGTAAGCCAGTATGACTTACAGAGAGTAAAAAGTACATTTCTTTCATGGTCTCAAAGTATTACCCCTTTTCAATGTGTATTACTTTACTTATTTTTATCCTTAAAAAAGTCTGGGAATTGGATAAAACTCAGTTTGAATCCTAACTTCATTGGAGTCTTAGTTTCCTCTTCTGTAAAATGTAACAACAGTGCCCACCTGGTTGTTATCAGAACTAAATGAGTTAATTAGAATAATTTCTGAAAATAATAACATGCTTTATAACCTGTGCTATTAACATTACTATCAGGGTAGTATTTAATATGTAGTAATTAGCTGTTGTTTGATGATTACAGGTAAAACTACAGGTAAATCACAATCACCATATTTAGCTTTTAGAAAGCTCTCTCCAGAAGTTAATTACTTTTCTCCAACTTTCCTCTCTTATTTCAAAGCCAACTCCCTTACCTCTGCTCTGAGTAACATGATTTCCTGCCTCCTAAACAGCCCTTTTGTCATTAAATATTTACTTCTGTATTCAGTTTCTCTAAATTGAATTGACTCTTTCTTCTCATGTTTATAAAGCCCTTCTGGTCTAAAAAATATATATATATATTGCTTCAAGCTTTCTTCTTTCTAGTACCAAATTTCTTGGATACATATTAGATATGTGTATTCTTGTGACTGCCCAGCCTTTGAACCTACTTACTAATATTGTAGAACTTCCTTACTTTATGATCTTAGTTAGGAATGGAGCATTTCTCACTAGAGTAGCTGAAAATGTCAGTTACTCACTTCTGTATCTTCCTTTACTGCTAGCATGGGGGCACATGACCCAGGCTCCATTAACCTGGCATTCATATTCCAAAGACATAGTCATAGCTAGTCACTTTCAAGACAGTTTCCACAGTTTCATGGAGACTGAGAGCCTAGGACAGTAGTTAAAGTGATATTAATGGTACCATCCTTCGTCCAGAGCTGGCTGACTTGATAGTGCAAACTTTACTCTCTGGTACTGAGATGTGATGGTAGCGTGTCTTTGCTGGATTCTGACTGGGATGTGCATGGCCCTGAACTTGGTTACCCAGCCTTTCTTTTAGTTCTGATAACTACTCAATATCATTTCAATAAATAACTTTTCTGCCTCACTCAGCCAGAGTTGGTTTCTGTTGCTTGCTACCAAGAACCCTGACTGAAATGAAAGAGTAGCCTACTTTCGCTGCTTCATCCCCTTTCCTTCTGTTCTGCCTTTAACTCACTGCCAACCAGATTTTGTCTGCACTGAAGCTGGTCTCTTCTAGGGCAAAGTGACCTAACTATTGCCAAATAAAAAAACCTCACTCCTAATCCTGCAGAGACGCACCATACCACAGGACAACATTGATCTCCCTTTCCTGTGAAACATTATCTTCTTCTCCTGATTCTTTTCCTACCCTTGACTCCTGCCTTCCAGTATTATACCTTGTCTCCTTTCCATGGACTTGAGTTTTAATTGTGGCTGTGTTTTGTCATACTCCTATAATTTCTCCATAGGAGAAATTTTCTACCTCTACAACTTCAGTTTCTCTTTGAGACTTCCAACTTCAAATCACAAGCCACATTTTTTTGTTCGTGGGGTTTTTTTCCAAATTTTATTGGATGTCATACCCAATATCAAGCCAGATTTCAAAATGTTTGCTGGATAATGTCTACACCATATGCACCTCAGACTCAATATGTCCTATATTTAACTTTTCTACCAAACCTGTTCCACATAGGAAATTCTCTATTTTAGTTAATGGCACATTCTCAGTTACTGAGAGTTGGCAAATATTCCGTTTTCATTTCCTTTTTGCCCCTACTTCTCATTAGCAACACAACTTGTTTCTGTCCCTGAAATCTCTTACATCACTTTTTTTTTTGCCCACCCCCTTGACAGAACCTTGGTTTGGCTCTCATTATATTTTAATTGCCTTCTGTTGTCTTTGATTCTGTCTTCTTTGAATCTATTCCACATTTTTGGCAGCATTATCCTCCTAAAATACAGCTGTGATAATGTTTCTTTGCTAGTCCAAAAAAATCTGTTTTTTTACAAAACCGTGTCTAAATTATTCTTAAATTTCTAACAATTTAATAATGTCTACTGTGGACAGTGTCCTAGGTATATTGGTAACATTTATACTCATAAAAATGGACTTTCTAGCCCACTTTAAAAAAATTGAGTTGTAATTAACATACAATATTATATTAGTTTCAGGTGTACAACATATTGATTCAACACTTATTGCAGTGAAATGATCACTGCAGTAAGACCAGTTACCTTGGCTATTCGGGGTCTTTTGTATTTCCATACGAATTGTAAAATTTTTTGTTCTAATTCTGTGAAGAATGCCATTGGGAGTTTGATAGGGATTGCATTGAATCTGTAGGTTGCTCAAAACTACAATGAGATATCACCTCACACCGGTCAGAATGGCCATTATCAAAGAATCTGGAAACAATAAATGCTGGAAAGGGTGTGGTGAAAAGGGAACCCTCCTGTGCTTTGGTGGGAATGTAAATTGATACAACCACTGTGGAAAACAGTATGGAGGTTCCTTAAAAAACTAAAAATAGAACTACCATATGACCCAGCAATCCCAATCCTGGGCATATACCCTGAGAAAACCATAATTTAAAAAGAGACGTGTACCACAATGTTCATTGCAGCACTATTTACAATAGCCAGGACATGGAACCAACCTAAATGTCCATCGATGGATGAATGGATAAAGATGTGTCATGTATATACAATGGAATATTACTCAGCCATAAATAGAAATGAAATTGAGTTATTTGTAGTGAGGTGGCTGGACCTAGAGTCTGTCATACACATTGAGGTAAGTTAGAAAGAGAAAAACAAATACCATATACTAACACATATATATGGGATCTAAAAAAAAATAGTACTGATGAACCTACTTGCAAGACAGAATAAAGATGTAGACATAGAGAATGGACTTGAGGACACGGGGTGGGAGGGGGAAGCTGGAGTGAAGTTCAAGTATCATCGACATATATATGCTACCAAATGTAAAATAGTTAGCTAGTGGGAAGCAGCCACATAGCACAGGGAGATCAGCTCGGTGCTTTGTGATGACTTAGAGGGGTGGGATAGGGAGGATGGGAGGGGGGCTCAAGAGGGAGGGGATATCGGGGACATATGTATGCATATGGCTGATTCACTTTGGTGTACAACAGAAACTAACACAGTATTGTGAAGCAATTATACTCCAATAAAGATCTATTAAAAAAAATAATAAGACCAGTTACCATCCGTCACCATACAGAGTTGCTATATTGTTGAGACTATACTCCCTGTGTGTACATTACATTGCTGTGACTTATTATTTATTTTATAGCTGAAAGTTTGTACCTCTTACTCCCCTTCACCTACTTTGTCTGTCCTTCTGAGCTCCATCAATCACCCCTATCCCTGCCCACAACCACCAGTTTGTTTTTTGTATCTATGAGTCTACTTGTGTTCTGTTGTGTCCATTTGCTTGTTTTTTTAGATTCCATATATAAATGAAATCATATGGCATTTTTTTCTCTGATTTATTTCAATTAGCATAATACCCTCCAGGTTCCTCCATGTTGCCACAAATGGCAAGTTTTCATATTTTTATGGCTGAGTAATATTCCATTGTATACATACTACATTTTGTTTATCCATTCATCTATGGGTGGACACTTAGGTGGTTTCCATATCTTGGCTATTATAAATAGTGCTGTAATGATCATTGGGGTATATATATCTTTTTGAATTAGTGTTTTTGTTTTCTTTGGATAAATACCCAGAAGCAGAATTGCTGGATCATATAGTAGTTCTATTTTAAGTTTTCTGAGGAACCTCCATACTCTTTTCCATGATGACTGTACCAATTTACAATCCCACCAACCATAAACGAAGGTTCTCTTTTCTCTATATCCTCACCAACACTTGTTTTTTGTTTTTTGATAATAGCCATGATGACAGGTGTGAGGTGGTATTTCACTGTGGTTTCAATTTACATTTCCCTATTAGTGATGTTCAGCACCATTTCGTTTGCTTGCTGGCCAACTGTATATCATCTTTGGAAAAATGTCTATTCAGGTCATCTGCCCATTTTTTAATTGGGTTGTTTGTTTTTTGATATTGAGTTCCATGAGATTTTTATATATTTTAGATACCAGCCCTTATTGGATATATTGTTTGCAAAGTATCTTCTGCCATTCAGTAGGTTACCTTTTCATTTTGTTGGTGGTTTCCTTCACTGTACAAAAGTTTTATAGGTTAATATAGTCCCATTTATTTATTTTGGCTTTTGTTGCCCTTCCCTGAGGAGACATATCTGAAAAAATATAGCTAATACTGATGTCAGAGAGGTTACTGCCTATGTTTTCTTCTGGGAGTTTTATGATTTAAGGTCTTCCGTTGAAGTCTGTAATCCATTTATAATTTTCTGTATATGGTGTAAAAAAGTGGTCCCAATTCCTTCTTTTGCATGTAGCTGTCCAGTTTTCCCAACACCATTTACTGAAGAGGCTGTCTTTTCCCCATGATATATTCTTGCCTCCTTATCCTAGATTAATTGATCAAGTGAGCATGGGTTTATTTCTGATTCTCTTATTCTATACCATCAATTTGTGTGTCTGTTTTTTGCTAGCACCATAATGTTTTAATTACTATAGCTTTGTAGTATGGTTTGAAATCAGGGGACCAGGAAATCTCTGGTTTTGTTCTTCTTTATCAAGATTATTCTGGCTATTCAGGGTCTTTTGTGGTTTCATACAAATTTTTAGGATTATTTGTTCTACTTCTGTGAAAAGTGCCATTGGTATTTGACCAGGATTGCATTGAATCAGTTGATTGCTTTGGGTTATATGAACATTTTAACAGTATTGATTCTTCCAGTTCATGAACGTGGTGTATCTTACCATTTATTTGTGTCATCTTCAACTTCTTTCACCAGTGTCTTACAGTTTTTAGATTACAGGTCTTTCACCTCCTTGGTTAAACTTATTCCTAGGTGTTTTATTCTTTTTGATGTAATTGTAAACGTATTGTTTTCTTCATTTCTCTTTCTGAGAGTTTATTATTAGTGCATAGAAATCCGAGAGATTTCTGTATATTAATTTTGTATCCTGCAACTTTACTGAATTCATTTATTAGTTCTAATAGTTTTTGGTGGTGTCTTCAGGGTTTTCTAGATACAGTATCATGTCATCTGCAAATAGTGACCATTTTACTTCTTTCTTTCCAATTTGGATGCCTTTTATTTCTTTTTCTTGCCTAATTGCTGTGGCTAGAACTTCCAATACTGTGTTGAATAAAAGTGGGGAAAGTGGACACCCTTGTCTTGTTCCTGGTCTTAGAGGAAAACTTTGCAGATTTTCACCATTGAGTATGATGTTAGGTGTGGGTTTGTCATATATGGGCTTTATTATATTGAGTTATATTGTCTCTGTACCCACTTTATTGAAAGCTTTTTTTTTTAAACATAAATGGAGGCTGAATTTTGTCAAATGCTTTTTCTGCATCTATTGAGATGATCATATGATTTTTATCCTTCATTTTCTTCATGTGGTGTTATCACATTGATTGATTTTCAGATATTAAACTATCCATCCTTCTATCCTTGGAATGAATCCCACCTCATCATGGTGTATGATCCTTTTAATGTGTTGTCAAATTCAGTTTGCTAATATTGTGTTGAGGATTTTTGCTTCTATGTTCATCAGGGTCTGTAATTTTCTTTTTGTGCAGTGTCCTTGTCTGGTTTGGTATCAGGGTAATGCTCACCTCATTAAGTGAGTTTGGAAGTGTTTCTTACTCTTAATTTTTTTTTGCAGTAATTTGAGAAGGATAGGTACTAACTCTTCTTTAAATGTTTAGTAGAATTCACTTGTGAATCCATCTGGACCTTGACTTTTGTTTGGGGAGAGTTTTTTGATTACTGACTCAATTTCATTACTAGTATTTGATCTATTCAGATTTTTTATTCCTGATTCATTCCTAGAAGACTGCATGTTTCTGGGAGTTTATCCATTTCTTCAAGCTTGTCCAATTTACTGATGTATAATTGCTCACAGTAGTCTCTTATGATTCTTTGTGTTCCTGTAGTATCAGTTGTAACTTTCCTCTTTTATTTCTGATTTTATTTATTTGGGCTCTCTCTATCCTTTTGTACTGAGGAGTTTGGCTAAAGGTTTATTAATTTTGTTTATCTCTACAAAGAACTGGCTCTTCATTTCATTGATGTTTTCTATTGGTCTTTTAGTCTCTGCTTTAGTTATTTCCACTGTGATCTTTATTATTTTCTTTCTTCTACTAACTTTAAAATTTGCTTGTTCTTTTCTAGTTTCTTTAATGTACATTTAGATTGTTTATTTAAGATTTTTTGTTTGTTTTTTGAGGTAGTCCTGTATCACTGTGAACATCCATCTTAGTACTGCTTTTGCTGCATTCCATAGATTTGGAACATTTCTGTTTTGATTTTCATTTGTATCAAGGTATTTTTAAAATTTGCTCTTTGATTTTTTTTTTTTCTCAACTTACTGGTTGTTTAGTAGCATGTTGTTTATTCTTCACTTTTTCTTTTTTTTCAGTTTTCTTATTGTAGTTCATTTCTAGTTTTTTACCATTTTTTTTGGAAAAAATGCTTGATATGATTTAAGTCTTCTTAAATTTATTGAGACTTATTTTGTTGGCCTAACATGTGATCTATCCCAGAGAATGTTTCCTCTGTACTTAAAAGGAATGTGTATTCTGATGCTTTGGGATGGAATACTCTTTCTATATCTATTAAGTCCATGTGATCTAATGTGTTGTTTAAGGCCAGTGCTTCTTATTGATTTTTTTCCTGTGGATGATATATTCATTGATGTAAGTGGGGTGTTAAAGTCTCCTCCTATTACTGTATTGCTGTCTATTTCTCCCTTTATTTCTGTTAATATTTGCTTTATATATTTAGATTCTCCTATATTGAAGGTATATATATTTATAATGTTACATCTTCTTGCTGGATTGACCCCTTTATCATTAGGCAGTGTTGTTCCTTGTCTTTTGTTACAGTCTTTGTTTTGAAGTCTGTTTTGTTTTATATGAGCATTGCTACCCCAACTTTCTTTTCCTTTTCATTTGCATGGAATATCTTTTCCAGTCCTTCACTCTCAGTCTGTGACTATGTGTATCTTTAGAGCTGAGGTGAATTTCATTTAGGCAGGGTATAGATGGTCTTTTTTTTTTTTAATCCATTCAGCACCTTGTGTCTTTTGATTGAAGCATTTAGTCCATTCACATTTAAAGTATTTATAGATAGGTATATACTTATTGTCATTTTGTTAATTGTTTTCTGGTTGCTTTTGTAGTTCTTCTCTGATCCTGTTATCTTTTCTTTGTTTCTTCCCTTGTGGTTTGAAGTATTCCTTCAGTGTTATGTTTGGATTTCTTTTTCTTTATCTTTTGTGTATCCATTGGATGTTTTTGGTTTGTGATTACCATAAGATTCATATACATCGACCTGTATATAGAGCCATCTATTTTAAGCTGATAGATGCTTAAGTTGAAATGTATTCTAAAAACACTATGTTTTTACCCCCCCACACCCACACACACACATTTTATGTTTTTGGTATCATAGCTTATATTTTTTTATTTTGTATATCCCTTATCTATTTATTGCAGTAATAGTTGATTGTACTACTTTTGTCTTTTAACCTTAATATTAACTTTTTAAGTGGCTGATTCCCTGCCCTTACTACATATTTCCTTTACCAGTGAGATTTTTCTTTTTATATATCTTCTTAGTCCTAGCTGTGGCCTTTTCTTTACCACTTAAAGAAGGAAGAACCTTTTAGATTTCTTGTAAGGCCAGTTTAGTGGTAATGAACTCCTATAGTTTTTGCTTGTCTGAGAAACTCTTTATCTCTCCTTTAATTCCTTGCCCAGTAAAGTATTCTAGGTTGTAAGGTTTTTCCTTTCAGCATTTTAATTATAACCTGCCACTCCCTTCTGGCCTGTGAAGTTTCTGTTTAAAAAATTAGCTGATAGTCAATGAAGTTCCCCTTATTTGTGATTAGTTGGTTTTCTCTTGCTACATTTAAGATTTTCTCTTTATTTTAAACTTTTGCCATTTTAATTATGTCTTGTGGCTCTCTCTCAGTTTTGGGTTTTTTTTTTTTTAATATTTTATTTGGTTGCTCCAGGTCTTAGTTGCAGCAGGCAGGCTACTTAGTTGTGGCATGCAAACTCTTAGTTGCAGCATGCATGTGGGATCTAGTTCCCTGACCAGGGATTGAACCCTGGGCACCCCTTGCACTGGGAGTGTGGAGTCTTATACATTGCACCACCAGGGAAGTCCCTCTGAGTTCATCTTGTTTGGGATTATCTGTACTTCCTGTACCTGGATATATTTTCCTGCCCCAGATTAGGGAGGTTTTCAGTCATTGTTTCTTCAAATACATTTTCTGTCCCTTTCCCTCTCTCTTGTCCATCTGATAACCCTGTAATATAAATGTTAGTACACTTGATGTTGTCCCAGAGGTTCCTTAAACTCGTCATTTAAAGAAATTCTTTCTTTTTGCTGTTAGGATTATGTGATTTCTACTCTTCTATCATCCAGATTGCTTTCTGTTCTTCTGTGTTATCTAATCTGCTCTTCATTCCCTCTAGTGTATTTTTTAATTTCAGTTATTATATTGTTCAGTTCTGATTGGTTTTTTCTTATATTTTCTAAGTCTTTGTGGACCTTCTTACTGAAACCCGCCATTCTTCTCCCAAGTTTGGTGAGCATTCTTATGACTGTTTCTTTGAACACTTAATCAGGTAAGTTATTTATCTTCATTTCATTTGGGTTTTTTTCTGTGTTTTTATTCTGTTTTTCATCTGGAACATATTCATCTCTCTCCTCATTTTGTTGGACTTTCATTTTTTGTTTCTGTGAATTAGGTGAAACAGCTACATCTCATGGTCTTGAAGGAGTGGCCTTGTATTGGAGTTTCCCTTATGTAGACAGCTTGCACCTGGTGGCTTTGGCAGGCCAGCTGGCATGGGCATGGGCCAGCGGCAGTCCCTGGGGAGCGCTGTACCCAAGGGCACCTTGGCAGGGTGACGGGCTGGCGCAGGCCCTGCCAAGGGGCTGTCCTTGAGCCAAGGCCACCTTGGTGGTCTATGCCACCTCTTTTGGTCAAGCCTTTTTTTTTTCCTGACTGAAATGTTATTTTCCTCATATCAACCTTTCATAGCCTTATACATCTCTAAAAGCTTAGTTGACTTCCTACTTTTTCTAGGAGACTTCCCCAAATTATACATGTAGGATTTATATTGCTTTTTCTTATAGTCTCATGGAATTTATTATCAATATTTGCATCTTTTTCCTAACATGGTACATCTTATCGTTATCTTTTCTATAATAACTAGACATAGCGTTTCTGTCAGTGTCATTTGGTTGTTTGAATATAAGTAAATTTCTATCCAGAGAAGCATATACAGTGACCCTTGAACAGCATGGGGGTTGGGGAACCAACTCACTGCACAGTTGAAAATTCACATATAACTTTACAGTTGTCCCTCTGTATCTGCGATTCCACATCCCCAGAGTCAACCAACCTAGAACTGGATGGTACTACAGTACATATTTACTGAAAAAATCTGCATTTAAGCGAACCCATACAGTTCAAACCTGTGTTGCTCAGGGGTCAACTCTACCTCTTTTCTCTGTGTACCCTGTCTTTGCAAAGTAATTGAATCCATGGCAGACATCTCCCATAATGATCCAGTTCTGTGATCATTGCATTTTCCTTAAAATAATGGAAGTAGAACCCAGGTTCCATATCAGTTATTCATTAGAAATTAAAAATCAACTATGTTTCTGTTCTTAATATTGTGAATATCATAAAGTCTGATAAGGAAAACAATCAAAAAAGAACTCCTCTCTCCAGTATAGAAAGAACCCTGACCTAGTTCTAGCTCTACACTGGTTTAACCTCAGATAAATTATTTAATCTCCCCAAGCCTAAATTTGTTTACAATACTAATGGGGCAAATGTAGTAGAATTACTGTAAATTTCCAAAAAGATAAGCAAAAGCACTATGAAAGCTGTAAAAATGTTATTTGTATATGAAATGCTACACTTATTGTGGTTATTATTGTTCAGCGTTGCCACTGCAACCAATCAAATCTTGTTGATGTGCTGCCATCTAAGACCCTGTGTTGAACTCAGTGTCACTTATAGGATATCCTGACACTTGTATGAGGAACAATGCCCTCTTACTTTTATATTTTCATTTTTACTTTAGAATTATCTTCCTGCTTGTTTAGTGTTTTGTTTTGTTTTGTTTTTTTTTCCCCACAGGCTCCTGGCCTGATTCCCCTTATGGTTGCTATGTTTTTGGTAGTAAGGTTTTTACAGTTGTGTTTTAGTCTGATGCAATTCTTGACTTACTCAACAAGAACCCAAACTATGAATCCTATTCTGATTTTAAAAGAATGTTGATTCTAAATCAATTTAGCCAGTATATATATTAAAATGAACAATGTAAAAGGTTCTAATATGGTATTATAGATGACAGCTCCTTATAAGAGTGAGGGGTAAGTCAAGCCAAAATATAATTGCTGTACAAAGAAGAATTTAGTAAATGCCTGTAAGATGTAAAAATAAAATTCTACAAGAATTCAGAATAGAAGGAGATCAGATCTGAGACAATAATAACAGTCATAAAAGTCTTTGTATAAAAGAGGTAACATTTGGGATGAATCTCAAAAATTGAGAAAAATTTTATTGATTGTCACGGGCATTCTTAGCACAGCAAGTCACATCACATAAATATGAAAAAGGAATATTTTCATCAACATTCATTAACAAAAGTATGTAGTAGAAAACACACACACATACACCCACACATACGCAGATAATAGTTATCTGCACGTGGACTGGAATTTCACTGGAGTAATTTATGATGCATCTTATTATGAGTTTTCACCAGATTCATCAGAAATAGGTCAAATATGCAATCCACATCCTCTGTAAAGACCGTGGCTTACTTGTACGCTTGGAATTCATTGGAGTCTTTACCATAGGAAAATCTCAAATTATTTTTGTTGCCTTGTAAAATAGCTCACATGCCCTATCTACAAAAAATAATTAGGTTATCTGAGAACTTACCCTTGAATATCATTAAATAAAGGAAGAAATTTACACTGAAGCTGTTACATTTATTTCTTCATGTTCCTAACTATAAAACTTAAAATATTTAAAATAAATTATTAGGTGTTGAAGTCAGTGTTTTTGAGCCCCAGTAAATAGTAGTTTCAGTGATTTTCACTAACATATCTATATTAAGGGAGTTATTAACACTCAACCCTGATACATGTTTCAGCCATTCAGAACACTGCAATGCCAATTAGTAAAAATAGAGATCAAAAATATTTGTTAAAATGTGTGTGGACAGGTGACTGTTGTTGGATGTGCTTTGTCATAGCCAATATGGCCAATATTAAAATGTTTTTACATGTTTGAGATATCCCCTTGGGCTTCCCCAAGTACTGGTATTTCTACTTGCATAGAAGTCAAATACATAAAGTACCGGTATTTCAGCAGGCACACTGCTATTTTCGAGACCTGCTAGGGGTTTGCTAACTTTTTGGGAAATTTTGGGGTACAGTGTTACAAGTAACACTACAGATCTTCCTTACGGTCTACTGGAGAATATTAATATAACCCATGAATAACAGATGGAAGAAATTGATTTCATGAGAAGCTATATTTTAAAATCAGATGTCTTAGATTCTTATATCTACTGTGATTTACCCATGTGCTCTGCTGCCCAAGATTTTTGTAATGCATCCTTTTTAGTTATTTTCATTATTACTCACTAGTATAAAAACACTAATACTTTTATCTTCATACTTAATGTAAGAAAATATATTCAAAGATGTATCTTCTATCCATCTCTTAGATCTATCTACGTGGACTACTGGGAGCCATAGCCCACCCAGAGTCTTTAAACTTTGTTGATTTACCACCATACTTGTTTACCACTCTACAGTTATTCACAACGTTTCTTTTACAATTCTGCAATGACTTCTTGTTCCTAAGACAGAGTTCCTATTCTTTAAATGGACCACCAAAAGTTCCAGTATTTCTCTTCTCCCTTGCTTCTTGCCCAATAAGGCCAATGCAGCTGCAGGACGAACCTATCTATTTTCTAAATTCCCTAAATTTGTTAATTTACTCAAAACAGAAGTACTCTTCTTGATTATAGTTAACTATGGAAGTAAGTAACTAAGATTATAATTAACTATTCAACATGGAAGAATGAAAAAACATGTTCAACTGCAAAACCTAAGAGTCAGAGATTAGATTTGTCTCTTAAAAAAACTCTTTTTATTAATACATTATTTGTTTTAAAAGTCTTCTTGAATATAATCATAAATATATTTTCCTAATGAACAGATCTCAAATCTTAGTATTTAAAGAATCATTTATATTGGGTTGGCCCCAGAGCCCTGCTTTTTAAGATATTTTTCCCTTTTTAAAATTAATTAATTAATTTTATTTTTGGCTGTGCTGGGTCTTCGTTGCTGCATGCAGGCTTTCTCTAGTTGTGGCGAGAGGGGGCTACTCTTCATTGCAGTGTGCGGGCTTCTCATCGCGGTGGCTTCTTTTGTTGCGGAGCACGGGCTCTAGGTGCGCAGGCTTCAGTAGCTGTGGCATGTGGGCTCAGTAGTTATCTCACGGGCTCTGTTTTAACTAGAGGAAATTAGAGAAGAGAGAAGCACCCTGTGCTATTGCAAAGAAACCACAGCCTTGGCGGCTGATGCCAGAATAAGGAGAGTCTTAAGTGGCTGAGTGAGAGATTGTGGGAATACAGACAGGGAGGACAGAGGCAGAGTTTGGAGGTTCGTGACAACCCACCTGTCCATACTCTACTAATCCATCTAGACGTTACTGTAATTTTTATTAATTACTATAAGAAACAAGATATTGGTAAATATATAAATTTGATGAATTGTTCTTGGGGTAAATTGTTGCTTTTAGTGAATTGCCTATTTTGTGAAGTGCTTTCAGTGCATTGAGCCATCTATTTTAAGGCAACCTCACCCTTCCCCTTATTATTCTAATCATACTCACTTTCTTTGGGCTGCTCCAGTTGCATTCCCTCTACTTAGCAGCATTTCTAAATATTTCCTGTTGTCCAAAATCCACTTCTTACTATTCTTCAGAATACACTCTGTTACCCTTCAGATACAGGCTTATAAGTCAGTTCTCTGGGATTCTTCCTTAGTTCCTATATCGATCACAGGTCCTAGTTCAGAAAAGAAATCTACTCTAACAATTCTACACACAAATGGATTTATTAGAGTAGTGCTAACTCTTGAAAATGAAGAATTGGCTGAAGTAGCAGGCTGTAGGCTGATCCTTTAAGAACAGTCCTGAAACCATACCAAAGAACTGCACTGCCAAAGGAGCTGTGTCCTCTGTCAAGATCAAGAAGCTTCATTACCAGAAAGTTGCCACCAAAGCTCCTGACCCCAGAACCACACAACCCCTACCATGATTCACATCAGCAAAACACCTGCCAGCTGTCCTTACTTTCTCCTTATGTAAATACATTTTGATTGGCAGGGCCTATCCTAGCTTCTGGGGAGACTTGGGAATAGAATGGGAAGCTTTCCATCCTCTGTTAGACAGGTAGGCATTCTGAAAGGGGCTTGAGAGAGTCAATTCAAAGAATTCCCTAAATTTGCCCTCTACTCGTTCCCAGCAACGCGTGGCTCTTGAGCCCTTGAAATGTGACTAATGTACCTGAGGAACTAAATTCCTTACATTATTCAATTTTAATTTATTTAAATTTAAAAATTGAAGCACTGCAGTATATTTTTCTGTTAAACATAACTTTATTGTTTGGGGAAGACTGTTTCACTTCAGCCATTGCACTGAATAAGATATTGCTGCTTAATCCTAGTGTGTATTTATATATATATCTATTTAATTGTGGTTACCAGAAAATTTAGAATTAGATATGTGTCTTACATTATATTTCCACTGGATGTTGCTACTGTAACCCCCTAGATAGGGCTAGGTCTCACTGTGTGTCCACAGAGTACCCCATATTTCCCTAATTTTGACATTCACATTTTTTATAATAATTGCTTATGTATATGTCTTATCCCTTGGCTTGTAAAAGTAATGGGAAGAAATACTGTCTCTTCTTGTCCCCATTATTTTCCCTAGCACAATGCCCACAAAAAACGAACAATAAAATTATACCAAATGAATGAGTGTGAATAGAATAGACATTAAGAAAAAGAGCTAGGGACCCATGAAGCTTAAGGTAAACCTTCTGTTAAGATTTTATCATTTTTTTAAATCACTGAAAGCCATTACTTATAAATAAGTTGTTGAGATTAACCATTAATTTTCATAGTTGAAAATTAATTCATAAAGTATTAAGTCAAATTCCAAATGGCTGATAATTGAACATATATTGTCTTTATACATCATATTAATTTTTTTATTAGTTTTCTTTTTTAAAGGAGAGAGAGAGAAATGAAAGAGAGCTTTCTGGGATTTTTCATTAGAGATGCCATACCAGCACTGTAATTTAAAAAATAGATTCACATATAGATTCAACAATGCGGCATAACCCAATGCTACCCACAGAGTGTCTCAAGGAGTGTAAAATCATATTTTTCTGTTTCAATATGAGAGGAAATTTATAGTGTTAATTTTCATACAAGTGAGAGATTAAAACAGTTATTTCGACAGTGTCATAAAACATAAAGAGGAAAAGTATTTAATAGGAAGGTATTTTTTTAATGAGGAAGCCCTTTGGAAAATAATGTTTCAAAATTCTCATGCTTTAAAGACAGTGAGGGAGGAGACTATTTCTTAGAACCTTAGGAGAGTAGTAATAGTGAAAGTAGAATCTATGCCATCATGTATATTATATAAACATAGAAATTCATGAGCCACAGGATGAAACATGAAGGTGGGAGTGTCAGATGTCATGGGATAAATATGGTACTAAAAGGAGTATCAATTTTTTTCAAAAAATTTTTTGAAGAAATAGGGGCACAAAAAATTTTTGTAAGAAGGTCATCAGAAAATAAGACCAAATTTAAAAGAATCTACTTTAAATGTATCAGTTTAAAGGAACTTTCAGTCTAAAGGAACTTCGGGAGTTTAAGCAAGAGAGTATTTATTAGCTGATGTAATGACAAAATATTTCTAATCATTGAATTGTCTTCTACATTCTAAAATTAACTGAAGAAACATTTTTAAAACTATGTTGCATTAAGTGATCCTAAGTTGATTCAGTAGTAGTAAGGATTTTATGTTCCAGCAAACAAAACATCAATGCTCCTAAAGGCAGAGTTACTTACTTCTTTGGGTCCGTACACATTTTTCTTCCTCAAGGATATGTTTTCAAAATGTTTTGACAATATGTATGATTAATCTACTTATTGTTTAATTTCTTGACATTCTTTATGTTCTGTGTCTTTTTTTTTTTGTACTCTTAAATTTGCAAAAGAAATTATATTTTCACATTATTTTGTATTTAACCGAGGAAGTTCCATATCACTGACTATTTAAAGTAACTAAATATTTCTTCAAGATTTTTTTGAAAGATCTTTTGGATGATATATTTTTATGAAGCTAATAAAACATTTCAGAAATGTCCATATGGAGTAAAAATAGATCAGTTAAAGAGCAATGACATTGCATTTAGGGTGAGTCATTTATAAATGATAAATTAATCAAATAATACAATACAATAATACGCTTTTTAGTAAGTGTACTGTGCAGTGGCAGGGATGGGAAAAATAATGTGTGATTTGGGTACATCTTCAAGGAGAGCACAATCTAGAAGCATCTCCCTTTCCATCCATAGCCATGTCCATCTTTAAATGTCTCCCAAATCTAGGTGGCAGGAATAAGTAAAAGCAGACTTGGAGGAGACCCATACCTTTGGACCCTTCAGCATTCTCATGAGCTTGTAACTCAACAGAAGCATTAAAAGCTAGAGTTATATTTTTAAATTGTTGCTGAAAACTTTGTATTTTAATACCTAAAAACTGACCAGTTATAGAAAAGTTAAATTTTTTTATTTTGCAACCAGCATATAATCTATCATAAACAATTTTATTAGCCTGACATGAAGCAAGTAGAGTGGATGATTTGTATCAATTTGGAACACAGGCAAGGAATAAACATTTCACAAAATCAAATGGCAATGAAAAGGTAGTCTGTGTAGAGAACATTAAATTCTCTTTAAGACAGATTTATATTATAGTTACATATGTACATTAATTTTACTCATAGGTATGTTTGATTATTTTAATTGTTAATATGTTGTTAATAAACAATAAGTTAAAGTATATTTCATAAGGTTGTATCAGTTATTAACCAACTACTATTGTGATATTTATAAGATCTAGTTTTAAAAAGACCCTCAGGTTTTTAAAAAGTATCCAGTTGGCCAAATGGAGCAGAAAAGTATTAACAAGAAAATTTATAAGCAGCATTTACTGAAAGTTTACTGTGCACCTGACACTGTGTTAAATACTTTATGTGAACCTGTCTTAATGAATCTTTACAACAGCCCAATGATATACCTACTTTTCAGCATCCTCATATATAATGCTGCTCCCTAAATAACTATTTCTGTTTGGACATGCCACGCATTGTAAGAATTACATTTATTTTTTTTCTAGGGAGCTGCTAACCAAATCACTGTTTGACAGTGATGTGGCAGGTTGGCTCAAGCCCACATCTTGATCAAAGCAGAGTGAGAATGGATCTTCCACTTTATATGTAGAAATAACCTATAAGCTCAGCCTCTATGAATAAATGAATGAATGATTCCTATTACCACACTGAAGTATATAGGATCCAGGACTCAGTCACAAAACCCACAACTATTTCAGTTGTAGATGAGAGAGATGAATTAAATGAAATACCTGTTGCACATGGAAATACAAGCTGTCATCAATGTGAAGTTTTATACGAGTCTTAAACTCACATTTAAATTCATAGATTGTACTAGGGAGGCAAACCTTGCAATATCAGGCAAACTTCGATTTTTTTTTTTTTACACTGGATAAAATATATCAGTTTTTCCTATTAGTTGAACTATTGTTGTAAACTCCTGGCTGCTGATATCACAGGATTACAGGTTTGACTACCTATGAATATTCTTAATGTATTGGTCAGTGACATATATGTGGGGAGGTGGCGGTATTCTTGAATGTGGTCGTAAGTGCTCTGCTGCAAAAATTTTACTCTTTCCTTCCCAAGTGACCTCAGTAGATGAAGTATTTTTTAAGATAAATTGCACTGTGGTTATCATATCGAAACAGCTTAAATATAAAAATAATAAGAGATCAGGTATGATATGATTATTAATAGGTTATTACAGTTTGTCAAATTGTGAATTCACAATTTTTTCCCTTGTGATGAGAACTCTTAGGATTTACCCTCAACAGCTTTCCTATGCTTCACACAGCAGTGGTAACTATAGGCCTCCTGTTGTAATTACATCCCTAGTAGTTATTTATCTTCACAATTCTTAATGAGGCATAATACCCTGCTAAGGTAGATGAAGTTGCTCTTCATAACTCATGTTTCAGATTGCCCACTTTACTTCTTTTGGTTCATCAGGGCTGAAATCCCATTATATACCAATCTCATCTTATTTTTAGCACGTTTTATCTCATAAGTGCCATGACTAGAAATATGCCCAACATAGATATCGATCTCTATTGGTGCCCTGCTTATATTAGCTAGGATGTTAGTTTGGCTGTTGTGACAGAGATCCAAACCAACTGTCCGAAAAAGCACACACAAAAAAGGCCAAAATGGTAGGAAGAGTCTGTCCTACAGAGTAATCAGACTCCATGTTTCTTTCATCTTGCTCCTCTATTGGGCTTAGGGATTACTTTCCTTTGCATGGTTCAAGGTGACCCTGTGTCATACTCCCACAACATGGAAGCTGAACACAACACTTTGACTTGCCTCTTTTTATCCACATCTTAGAATCATGGTCACACCTAGCTGCGATGGAAGCTAGGAAGTGTAGTCTTTGCTCTGTGTGGTTATAAGCCTCTATGAAATACTATAGTTTCCATGATTCTGGGAGAGAAGTGGAATATGCATGATGGGAAACCACTAGTAGACTGCCGCAATGTCAAGTATGTTTCTCTATTGTCTAGAGAGGCAGGATAACATTTTTGTTGTCTATGTTGTTCAAAAAAATTTCAAAGGCATAATTTCTACAAAGGACCTTGAGCAGTAATGTTGAACTTCAAAAAATATAATCACTGACTATGGATTCAGGAATTAAAAGAAATTGAGACTATGTTTAAAATATACTTCCTTGGTTTTCCCCTTTCCCCTATGTAAGCTGTAAGGCACCTGAGGTCATTAGGGATCCACAGGAAACAAGTGAATATCACTGAAATAAAAGTCAAAGAAAACTGGGAGTTCATGCGAGAGAGAGAGAGAGAGAGAGAGATCCGTAGTTTTAATCTATCTATGGAGATAAAATTTTCTTGGAAAGAATGTTGATAAAGAATAATGGTTTTGTCCCTAATATTAGGATACTGTGTTAACAGTAGGTAGTAGCTTCAATTATAACTCTATAAAAGACATTGAAAATGAGGCACATCCACAAATCTTGCTGTATAATCTTGGAATGATTGAGGCTTAAGGATCCTTGAGTTGGACATTGCATGAGAAATTATTTTCAGTAATCAGTGGTTCTTACACTGGGACAACGTTGCTCCCCGAGTGACATCTGGCGATATCTGGAGACGCTTTTGGTTGCCACAATTGAGAGAGGGCAGCTGTACATCTAATGGGTAGAGAATGCAAGGGGGCTGCTTGATATCCAGAAATTTCCACAGTAGCCTCCACAGAAAAGAATTATCCATCTCAAAATGTCAGTAGTGCCTTTGTTGAGAAATCCTTGTCTAAATCATACAACAATGTGAACTTGCTCTCAGCATGGAAAAAAAAAAACAAAAACCTACATTCTTTGGTCACATGTAATCCATTGACCTGCTGTGTCTGTAGAGAGACTTCAAAATGTATTTGTTAGAAAGTGGTTGTTAAGAAAAGAATCCTGTTGGATTTGAAAAAGGGCGTGTGATTATCTGACAATTGCGTTTTAAAATAGTTACTTAGGTTTAACCATTTCAATATTTGTGAATAATTACCAAGTACACTGGTTAGTTTTGAAATAAATCAGTGTCAACTTTTGATCCTGGTAATACCTAGCAAAGTTGTATATATTAAAGCAGTATAAATGTGTATGCTTCTCTTTCAATTTGCTACAGATTACTTTAATAAGGAGATAATTTTATCAAATAAAGTTTTTTATAAGTGTTTCTGAGACAAAGCCCCATTTGAAAAAAAATTTAATTGTATTGTAACTTATATTTATTCATTCAACAAATACACATTGATTGCCTAGTACTGTTCTTTCATTCCAGGTGTTGGAGCTGTAGCAGTAAAATAACTGTCCTCATAGATTTGGATAATCACACACACTCATAAATATACACCCATACCCCTACATACATCTATATGTATATAAGACATACACATGGATAAAAGTATATCTGTGTGTGCATGAATATATGCATACGTGTGTGCTGTGTTAAAATATGTGTGTTTATATTCTGTGCTATGTTAAAAAAAATAGGATAAGTGGAAAACCCAGTGCTCATGTAGGAGAATAAAGACCTCTGTGACAAAATAATAACTGAGAAAATATAAACACACTGATCAAGTAGCAGATTTGATTGGTACTTGGTTATTCCTTTAAAGTCTATACCTTTTTGATCATAGTGATTACTGCCTGTTGAATCTAAAATGTACCAGATATGAGTTTAATAGTGATTAGTGATAAAAAATTACTGTCTAACTGTAGAAAATAATGTTTTGAGTAATAGAATTTGATAATTCTAAAGTAGGTAGAAAGCCTTATGAACATTTTATAATAATATATGATTAGTGCCTCTAGATGTCAAATTATTGGCTGGGATATAATTTTAATGACGATGATTAAATAACTAAAGATTTTAATAAGAAATAATATGGTTGTCAAGGCAAGCTTATTATTACTGCAATTTATAATGTGAGACAATCTAGTCATTTGTCCTTTATAAATGTAAAGCCTAGGATTGGTCTCTGTCCTCAAGAGGGCGACTTTAAGAAAAAGTACACTAAAGGATCTCATAGAGCACAGTGTAGACACAGAGTGGAGAATTATCTCCACCTGGGGGAAGTGAGGAAAGACCTTTGAACTGACTTTTAAGCTCATCAACAAGCTTGCGTAAATGGTGAATGAGATTGATTTAAACCACAGAAGACTATAAAACCTTTAACTTCAGCCTGCTTTGCTACAACAGTCCTGAGGGTCTCATTTAGATGTAGTATATCAGCAAATCCCTCCCCAGCAAACGTGTGTGTGTGCGTGTGCGTGTGCATGTATATTACAGTCCTTTTAACTTTCTTTATATTTGAAACAGAATATAAAAATTTCAATTGGTATATAAAGGATCTACTTTGGTTAATTTCTTGTAAATAAGTCCCTTAAATCTTCCTGCCAGATTCGAATATTTGCTTTATATGAGGATTTTCTACAAGTAAATTAACTGAAAAAAAAAAAACAAAGCACTGTTATTTTAATCATTAACACATTCCCATTAATTAAGGCATCATGCTTTCTATAGAATGTGTTAATATCTTTCTTTCAATACATGAATATCATGAACAATACGCATTCTCCTAAAATGTACAGTATTGGTTGCTGGAAATATTTTTTTAATAAAAATTAGTATGGGGTGTCATTTTTGACATAAATCATAACTGAAGAAAAATACTGAAATTGCACTGTTATTAATATTTATTTTTGCAAATAAAGTAGAACATTTTTATGATCTTTAAAAATGAAAGGCAGCATGTAAAGACTCTTCTGTAAGGACATAATGTCCTTATATTCCTTAATCTAGCATTTTTAATCTATTGTCTCCCACACAGATAAATCAAAACAATATTCTTTATTGTATGTAAAAATATTTTTAAATTCCCTGTGATTTACAAGACAACTTATTTTGAAATTGAATGTGCAGTTAAATATTTACTTATAGTAAAATTTGAAGGCACGCTTAAGTTATTGAGATATTCTGAATATACTTGAGATGATGTGGTAATTAAATTTTCCCTTTAATTTAAAATTAAAATCTTGAGCTGACAGTTTTGCTCATTAAAAAGCACTTGGGCCGATTACTGTCTATAGAATATACACACACATTGTTTCAGGAGGAAATACATGACCTCAATTATTATTAATATCACTTTATTTGATATATCTCAAGCCTCGTTAGGAACACTTAAAAGTATTATCTTCAATTAAAGACATTTCATGCCTCTTTAACCTGGGTTCAGTAAAAATTAAGTACATTATATATTAGTAATGTTGAAAACAACTAGTGGCAAGAATTCTTAGCATTTCCATGCAAACTGACAGTGGGAAATAGAAGGCAATCTAGTTTTACTCCTAAATTTTCACTGACATTTTTCTTATGCCAAAATCTGTACCTTGATTTGTAATTTCTCCCTCTCTCTGTCTCTCTCTCTGTCTCTCTCTCTGTCTGTCTCTCTGTCTGTCTCTGTCTCTCTCTCTCTTTCAATCAGTTCCTCTTAGGTTTTCTTTATTTCTCATTTTTGTCATTGCTAGGCTCTGGAGATATAACAAATATTTTTCGCAGGATTATTAGGCATTTTACTCCTTTATTCAACAAACAGTTATTGAGCACAGCTCTGTACCAGGCACTGGAAAAAGTACTGGGAATAGAGCAAAGAATGTGATAACATGAGCCCTAGCAGAAAAGACAGTCTTTAAATAAAGTTTAAAGCCAAAACTTACTCCTAGGACCTCAACTCATATAGGGATGTTTGTTTCTTTTCAAAAAATATTTCTTGAATACAGCCACAACAGTACAGACAAGGCCTTGTTCCCCTGGAACTGAAGTTCTAATGGAAAAATAGTGTAGGGAGACAGGTGAACTGGAGACAAAGAGGGGTGACTTTGACAGATCAAGTGAGAGGCTCTCTAAAAAAGCTTAGCTCCTGTTTAAGTAATACGGCCATCGGCCACCGATACAGACGTGCCTATCTTATGGTATTGAGGAAGGAAAAATACCTCTCATTCTTTCAAATCCCTTTGATTGACCCCTTGTTTCAAAACAAGGAGCTCAAAACACAAACTAGTATGTCAATAAATTATCCTGCCAAAATAATATAGTTGCAAAATCATGAGACACTCAAATAAAATACATACACCAAGAAATGACTTTAATTGTTTGTATGCTAGGAGTCTTCTAAGCTAAACTAGTTTATACTCTGACCACATCACCTAACTGGCACTCTAAGAAGCAGAATGGGGGAAAATTCTAGTAGAGCAAGATGAGTTTTAAAAAGATTATCGGGACCAAGTTCACACCTTTGGGTCTAAATGATGTGAAATGTATGAAGGAGTAAAGTAAAAAGGCAAGAATGTCACCTTTATGTAGTCATGGTCTCTTAGGAAGAGAGAGGAAAGGGAGAAAGGAGGCCAGGAGCTACTCCTGTACAAAGAGAGAGACATCAGAAGTGGGGCAGGAGAATTTTGTCATAACAACTGTAATGAGGTTTTAGTAAATGTTAACTGATTGTTTTGGCATTAATTTGAGGACAAAGTGACCATCTGAGAGAATGAAGTCCTGTTTAAGTATATTATAAGGTTTTTGATGTATGTTAATCTTTGTTTCTGACAAATACTTCAGTGGAGTGCATAAATGAGGAAATGGAAATTTTCTAAACAAAATATTGGAATAAAAGAATATTAGAAAGAAAATGAAGGAAGACACCCATAGAAATGATTTGGCATTATCTGTTCTAAGACAAATACAGTAGTTGAACTCATTAGCTCCATGAGGACAAAAATGAGGGTTAGGCTGTCCAAGGATAGACCATTTAGGTGCTTGCAGAATCTAAAGTCTAGTAACTTAGGTCAGCCAAGCAGGCCTGAGCAGACGCAGATATAATGGCAGAACAAAGAAAAACTAGCAGCTATAAATTAATAGAAAAATGAGATGGACGAACATAGGCACAAGACAGGGTTCAAAGATGCAAAACCTTTGATGGGCAGAGCCAGGGGCTGAGTTTCCATCTATCACTTATTTATTTAAACAGTGTATTGAAGAAGAACGTATTTTGAACCAAACCTCTTCTAGGCACTGAGAATACAAACACTGAATAAAACAAAGAAAATCCTTGTTCTTATGGAGCTTACATTTCAGTTCAAGGGAACAGACAATAAATAAATTTGTAATATATAATGTAATATAATATAAATAATATGTGGAAGGGAAAAGTATAACAATTCAAATAAATCAGATTAAGCTAATGTAGAGTGATTGTGTTTGGGGTGGGGTGGGAGTGGAGCTGAAAGGCATCTTGGGGAAATGTGTTCTAGGTACAAGTAATAACAATGACAAAGATCTGAGGCAAGATTCTGCTCGGTGTGTTCAAAGAACAGCAAGAGGGCTTCCCTGGTGGCGCAGTGGTTGAGAGTCCGCCTGCCGATGCAGGGGACACGGGTTCGTGCCCCGGTCCGGGAAGATCCCACATTGCCGCGGAGCGGCTGGGCCCGTGAGCCATTGCCGCTGAGCCTGCGCATCCGGAGCCTGTGCTCCGCAATGGGAGAGGCCACAGAGGTGAGAGGCCCGCGTACCGCAAAAAAAGAACAACAAGAAGTGCTTTGAGGCCAGAGTGAGAGGAAAAGTAAGTGATGATGTTGGAAATTAGATATTGTCCAGAGTTTGGAGGACTCTGTAGGTCCAAGTAAGAGTGTTGTCTTTTATCCAAGTTGCTATCTGAAGTTCTTCCTCTTCATTCTTTCCTGAACATTTTAGTCCTAAAGCCATTATGTGGGACACAGTGAGGTAGGCATACACACCTGGGGGAGTAGGCGGTGGTGGATCAGTGCAGGTGTAGGAGCTTAAACAAGATCAAGAGAGTGTCCTCATAGGTGTACTGAATAACATGAGGCATTAGAGTCCCACATGAGAGGGACTGACATGTGGTGAGGAATCCAAAGTCATGAGGAGGGTTTCCATGTGGAACAATGGCCCAGTGTGGGATGTCAGAGCCTGAAGTTGTGCAGAGGTTGAAGGCAGATTTGTTTCAAAGGTGAGGCTTGATAAAATGAGTAGGTATATTAAGGATAATGAGAATCAGATTTCTGTCTACTAGAATTAGGGATGTAGGTGTGAATGCATGCCCGTACACGCGCGCGCGCACACACACACACACACACACACACACATAGAGAGCGTGTGTGTATGTATCTGTGTATATACATAAAAATATCTACATACATATATTTTCTATTTCTATCCACTGAGAATGCCTGGGAGCAACAGGACCTCAACAGCAATGGTCACACCTAGCACCCACATATTAGCTTCTAAATACTGTTCTCCACCAAAAGTAACCAGGACTCATTGGAGAAATGGTTGATTCTAGAGCTTAGTCAGAAAAAGTACAAAATAAATCCAGAATAATGTATTGTGCCAGAAAGCAAAGGAATGCTCAAAGGATAATTGTGACATATCAAAATGACACAGAAACTTCCTTGAAAGGCCTGCCATTTGCCAAATATGGAGCAAATTAAGTACCGCGTAAATGGTATTTATTCATCATAACTCATTGAATAAATAGGAAACCATGAACCCATATAGCTATATATAAAAGGGATAAATTGAAATTTGATGAGGGATGGCTCATTTAAATAGTTTCAATGTATCTCCCCATAAAATACTTAATAAATGAAAAGAGAAAAGAGTAAATTTCCTTGAAGAAGCTAATCAAATAATCAAAGTTCACATCACTGGTAATGGGACAAATCAAAATTGTATGTTATGGGATAGGACACAGTGACCACACACTGTCACATCTATAGTATTCCTCCCAAATAAGCATAATCTGAATACAAGAAAGAATAATTCAGTCCCAAATAAAGGGACATTTACAAAATAACTTTGAAACGTTCAATCGTGTTGAGGACATGAAAGTCAAGAAAAAATTGAGTACAGTAAACTGAAGGAGATAAGAGTCGTGACAAATGCAATACATTTTCCTGAACTGAATCTGTTTGCTATGAAGTACATTATTTAGACAATCGGTGACACTTGAATGAGGTCTGAGCATTAGTAATGTCAAGGTCAAATAAGTTCCTGAAATTGATGACTGTACTGAGGTTACATAGAAGAAGGCCCTTTTCTGTGTGGAAAATGTACACTAAGTCTTCAGGTATGATGGGGCATTAGGTTGGCAACTTATTCTAAAATGGTTTAGAAAAATGTTGTTCTTAGTATTGAACATTTTATATATATATATATAAGATCTTATTGGGCATTCTATATAAATTTAAGGTTGCTAAAATTTGAGTAAAATGGGGCAAATTGTGATGGGAAGCCATTGGCAATTTTGTCTAGGGAGTGAAATGATCTTCTTTATGTTTGAAAAGAAACATCATGGCTTCTGTGTAGACAAGATCCTTGGGATAAGGATGGAGAATGGGCAAGTGTCAAAAAAGAGAGACAAATTGAGATGCTGTTGCAATAATTCAGAGAAAGATGGTGGCAGGTTGAACTAAGGATATAAGGGAAGAGGTGATGAGCGTCCATTGGATTTATTATATTTTGAAACGATATCCTACAAAACTTGCTGGATGTGGAGTATGTAGGAAAGACAAAAAGTATAGGATGATTTCAAGATTAGACAAAGGTACTTAGACCCAGAGGCTTTGATTACTGCAGCTGCCTTTAATCTGTACATTTTCCTGTTTCACTACTACTGCTCCCATATCTTAAAGGTGCGATAATACTGCAACAATATTCTGAAAATAGTTTAAGTTATTGAGAAATAAAACAAGTCATGAGTTAGAGAACTGTGCCATTTTCAAAAGCCTCGACAGAGATATTACTGTTTATATTCCATCAACAAGAGTGTGCAGCGCAGTGTAGCATAGTGATTGGAGTTAAGTCCTATGCTACTAGAAAAAAAAAAGGTTTTAGGTTCTAGCTCAGCCAACTATAATTTTGGACAATTTGCTTAAACTCTAGAAACTCAGTATCCTCATATGTAAAATGAGGGATAATAATATCTACTTTATAGAATTGTATAAGGTCTAATTGATAATGTAAAGCAGTTAGCATTGAGCTAAATACTATTGTTGTGTCACTAGTATTAGTAGTAATTGTAGGGGTAGAAGTAGCATTGTGTGATATCTCCAAAGACTTTTAATAGATTGTCTTTTTAGTTTGAAGTATTTATTAGTTTTAAAAAATGTGTGAGATAGAAAGGTGGAAACATAGCAGTTGCTATCAAGCATTATCTTTGAAATTTCTGACAATGGTTAATTGCTTTTAAATATCTTAAATTATGCACATTTCTCATAGTTTGCTTATATTCAAAGGATGACAGAAATACCTTAAAGATTTAATAATACATTAGTCTAGGAAAATTGTCTTAAACTATATCAGTGTTTCTAATATTTTAGATACATGCATTTGGTACAATATTCACCCCAGACAGGTGAATGTTCTTGTTGCTTAGAATAGAACATACTTCCTTCGACGTCTTCCTTCCTAATCCAATTTTATATTCTCTATTTACTATGCCTAATCATTATGCTAAGGCTCTTTTGGAAAGAGTTGTTCATAATTGTAAAATTGAACTGTGCCCCATTAAGCTCTTGCCTAGCTGCTTTTGAGATCCTTGGTGGTTTGGAATGTGGGGATGCATCCACATTCTCTCTGTGTCAGTTCCTTTTATCTTTTCTCTCTAATGTTGTCCCTTCAGTGTTTCAGCTGTTAAGTAGTTCTAGCGTACGTCTGATATAATTTTCTAATGACTGATGCATTGTTATCACTACTTATTATATGTCAGCAGGAAATGCCACCTGTGTCTGAGAATTTGGGACCAATAGGATTGTATGTTTTACCAAAGCAAGACAGGAAATGTAGACTTAAATAGAAGAAAGCATTGCAGTTCTGTCCATTAACTTCTGAGATTTAATTTTATACCAACTATAACTTTAAAAAGATAAGCAATGGAAATTACATCAGCTTTATAGTTAAGCCACAAAGAGTTTTAAAATCTTTTTGACTGTTTTTAAAAATGGCAGTATTTCAACCTTTTATACGGATGTATGTACCTTTATTTATGCACTATTTGTGGATGCCTACTTTGTGCCAAGCACTTGTTTGGATGCTGGGGAGAATGTAGATATAGTCTCACTCCCGTAGATTCTAGAGTCTACTTTACGGAAAACAGTTCTCCTGTATTAGGTGTCTCAGTGTCAAAGATACAAGTTTTTCTATTGTGACATATTAGAAAGAATTAGTGTTACATACAACCATATTAAAACTGGGTGAAATTCTTGCTACCTACATAACCTTTGTAAATTACTTAACCATTGTGAGTTTCACGTATGACAAATATAAAATGAAGTATGCTGGTATCCCCTATAAAATGTACTCTGCGTTCTAGGCAGGCATCTAGACATACACAAGGCTTTTATGAAAAGTTCTGTGAATAAATTTGATCCAGAAATCAACCTGCACAATCAAGGTAGTGTGAAGCTTATAGGCTGGATTTACGGCTTGGGTTCACAGAACTCAATTTGACACCAAAGTCATTGCACAATGGGAGCATATCTGTCTTTAATTAAGTCAGGAATGCAAGTTTCTAAACCTGATGTTGGACTTTGCACTAATTCTGTTTGTTGCTGTCAGGTTGGTATATCATAGCATCCCTGCCCTCAGACCAACCACATTGTTGCAGATTCTTCCATGGAGAAGCCCTGATGGTTTACCACTCTGTTGTCTCACATAGCGGCCTTCCTATTTCCATGGACATGCTGGAGAGGGTCTGTCTGTTTGAGTTATAGACAAGGCCTTTCCGATATTTAGAGAACTAGATCTTGGATGTAGGTTTGCTGGGGATCTTTGGGGTTAGAAAAGAGAACATAAATTTTACTCTTGTGTCTTTGTCGTTATTTTTCTACTTATTTATTGTTCATCTTTCTCTACCAATTTTCTCTAGAACAGAAGCTTTTTTCTTTCTTGCCCACATTGAAACAACTGTGATTAGGATGGTACCTAAAAGACCGCATACTCGCTGTTTTAAATGAATGAAAATGTCAGTCTCTGTTAAATGAAATGAAATTATCTGTTCTAAAAGTGATTGTTTTTAAAAGAAAACAAGAAATCGCTTCACCTACCACTTGCTATAAGAAGGATTTATTAGAATATATCACAAAAGAATTATTTAATTAATTTTAAAGTAAATTTCTGTTTTCATTTTAGTTAACTCCTCCCTTATTTAAGATTCCATTAACCAAGGCATTCAGTTAACTGGAACTTCATATATATAATATAATGGTAATTTAAATTCACAATGAAAGTACTGAGAAATCATAAGACCCTGAAATATTTTCCTCTACAGAAAATGAAAATTTATTTTATAAAGTTTTAGAGGATAAGGGAACTATTTAAATTTCTTTCTTGATTATAAGTGATGCATTTATATATAAAGGGTACTAAGTGTCCTTTAATTAGAATATTTAATTAGTCCATCCCATTTATTTTGATACAGTATACCATAGGAACTTACACTTGGTGAGCCTTGTTAAAAAATTACTGAATTTATAAAATTATTGTTAAACACTAAAAAATAGGACCACTTTGAACTAAATAGTAACAACTGATTGTGTTTGAATTTCTCTTGAAAATCTCCATTGGCAGCAATAAAGGAAATGTGACCCTAAAGAAAATATTATACGTTAATTAAATATGTTAATTCTGGAGAGCCCCATAGAAATCTATGCAATTATTAAAATCATCAGATAAATAAAAAATCGTAGGGGTTTTTATTGTGCTATGGATTTCTGAGATGGGAGAACTCTCCAAGAACTTGGAAACTACTTAATTTTTCCGCCACTAAACTTTTATGTCTTCATCTGCTCTGTTCCTCTCATTCCCTTTTACAACAAAATGGTCTGTGTTCTGAATCCTAGCCTCTGTCTCCTCCTAAATAATTTTGCATCTTGAATTAGCAACCTTCTCTTGATTCCTCAAATAATTCCTTGATTTTCTGCTCAAACATTTCAAATAAGATATCTACACCCAAGCTGCTCAGTTGGTATGATTCTTCAGTCCTACAGCTGGTCAAGAGGCCTGCAGGCCTGCCTCTGGCTATTGGCTCTTTGGTCACTTTATCCCAGAATGCACATAAATGTTATATATTTTCCCTGAGTAACATGATGTGATTTAGTCGGGAAACACAAATCTTTGCATGCTATCTTGACTTTATGACATCCTATTGTCGTTCCTTACGTTTCAGAGAGGTTTTACCTTAGCACTCCTCCCTGTGCACAGGACACATTCTTTCCTATGTTATTTTACCTTGTTGCTTTTTCATAGTACTCACTGTACATGTTAATTAAATATTGATGTGTTAATTTACTCATCTGTTTCACCAATGAATGAATGAATGAGGCAAATACACAATACAATATGCTTGTATCTCATCTCTGTTTTCATCCCCTTGTTATCATTCAGAATGCAAATAATATTATTATGAAAGAGAAGAAAAGAAGATAGAAATAGAGGAAGCCAGGGTTTAAGAGGAGTGACTAAAGTTGATAAACTTTTTATAAAATCTTAATATATGAGAACTTACTGATACCTATCACTGTTATGCTTTGAAGGAATTTCATTGAGTTATTGGGTGCGTCTGTTGTTTCTGTATATTTAGCATTGCTCCCCCTTGTTCTGAAGACAAACCATTCTCTCCCTTTGGGACACTACACTTTCCCCTCCAGATAAGAATGTGAGTTATATTGTCTCACCTCTATTACCATAAAGGACCAAGTCTGGCCCGTCAGGTTACCAAGTACCCCTGGGAATTGTGGTTGATCCACAGCTTACAGATACATCAAACAGGGCGGTTAGAATACTTTTCTTAGTGATTGACATAGTATCAGCACTAAATACCTTGAAAACCTAAGGCTACTATGACCATTTTGCCAACTCAAAGAGAAGACCAGATTAAGAATTTAGCAAACATAGAGGGCAAAGACATGGAATGTGGAAGGGGAAAAGAGTTCCCATGACCTCCCTCCATCTCCAGGATCAGGTCAAGCCTAAGTACTCCTAGACTTTTCAGGCATATGAATCAAATCTTATTAGCTTCATATGATTTGAGTTGATGTAATACAACACAAAGTTTCTTAAATTTATTCCAATAATTGCTCAAAACACATCTCAAAATCCATTTTCAAATATAATTGTTATCAAATCCAGTACACATCCCACCTCACAGATGATCTTTACATTGGCCAATTTTCTTTGGGCAAGTAAACATAAATTGTAAATGTTTAAACATTGGCTTTAAATAATGATATTTATTTTATCTAAGTTTTTGATGGAAGAGAGAGATACGAGTGATCCATGAGAACTTTCCATTAGCTACATCAGCTTAGGGCAAGAGACCTCTGTTGGTAACATGTTATTTTTATCAGGACTGCTGCTTCTAAAATAGTACAATTTATTTATAAAAATCTTGGAGAATATACATTTGTACCAACCTGAATCTGCTAATTTTAGTCACAAGCCTATGCTTGCTAGCATTAGTATCTGTCATTCGTATCTGTCTTACAGGAAGAAATTCATATGGGTAAAAATTCATATGAAGAGCAATTCTCAGACTTTTGCTTGACCAGTGTTTTTTTCACTTTTTATTAATTTAATTTTTTAAACCAAAACGTGTTTCTTAACAAGTAAACTTACCCAAAAGTTCATATATAATTTCTTAATATAAATTATTATTCCCCTGAAGCCTGGAATTGTTCTGATTGAGGTGAGAGTGGGAGGGCCACAGTCTGGCCTTTTTGACCACTTCACTCCTGTGTCACTTTTGGTGGGAGGAAAGGGCTTAATGAAGCTATTTGAAATGCACTGGGATTTTAAAAATATGGATCAAAGTGAAAGATGACAGGTAGATTAGGACCACACCCAGGTGGTATATTTTTATGATCATATCATTTGTTAGATACTGCCTTTTTAAATGTTACAAATTGAGAAGCAAGTCTTTGTTCTATTTTGTTTTTCTAGTAACAGCTAGCTGCCTCTGGAAATGTATGCTAGTTCCTTGCCTGCTGGTCTCTTCACTGAAAAGGTGGCAGATATGACAAGGAATTTATTTTGCCTGAATGATCACACGGTTAATGGAATGTTAAAAAAATTGATTCTTATGATTAGTTGATTAACGAGAGCAATTTGTTACGCTCTACCACGGAGCATAAACTTAGAAAATACTGTTTGTTAAAAGCAGGAATACAATGGAAGTTTGGAAGAGCTGCCTTATACGTCAAAACCGAGTAACTATTCAGAAACATCTAAAATAATAGAAGTGGATTAGAGGGAATTGACATATGAAATTTTCTTTTGGTAAGTAGTTCACTGGTCAGTAAGCAACTTACCAGTTCCACAACCGCAGCAGCTTCTCTGTCTTTTATATCTTTGGCCTACTTCGCATGACTCCACAAGCAGTTTCCCTAAAGGATGTGCTGGAAATAAAAAGACATTGAAGAAATTACATTTTAGGTAAGACTGTTCTGCTGGGAGGCTAGAGGTCTGCTAGTGGCCCTGATCAATGACACAGGAGGTGCTAATCTGGCAGAAGCTTCATTATCTGACCCCCTTGACTCCATTCATCTGTTTAGTGCCTGATATACTTTAGATTTGTTTCTTCCACAGTCTACATCTCTCATTCTTTCTTAATGATCAGCACATACAGTTATTAAGCACCTGAGTGCTGAGTATCATAAATGCTAATTAGGGAAGCCTTCACTCCTCCATCATAAACCAAGTTCCCACATAAGCATAGGTCACTTTCTGGGCTCTCTGTTCTGTTTCATTGACCCCTCTGTCTATCCCTGCAGTAATACCAGAGTGTTTGAGTTATTATAAAACAGGTGAAATAAATGAATACAGACATGTGTCAACCTGAAAAACCTCAAAAAAGTTGCATAATGATTTATACAGCACAGGACCATTTAAGTAAATTTAATTTTATGCAAATAAATTTACATATTATTTATAAATGAATGCATATATAATTAAAGCAATAGTTCTCAAGGTATGGTCCAAAATTCCTAAGGCCATTGAACTCCATTTAGCAGGTCTGAGAAATTCTTTTCCCATCTATATATCTGTGCCAGACCAGATTTTCTCTTTATAGTTCAGATGAAACCACACATCACAATAAATTTAATGTAGAAGCAGGTATGAGAGTCCTGCTTTCTTCTTTTTAGACAAACATAAAAATGCTTTCAAAAATATATTTAAAAAAATCTATGCTTAGCACTATTTTCTTCTTTTGTAAAATTTAGTCATTTTTCATAAAAATGCTATTTATAATAATATGCCATGACCTTATTACTTTATTTAAAATAAATTAATAAGTACATTTTCTCAATTTTAATTTCTACAGATAAACATAAATAAACCACGTAAAGTAAAACTCTTTGGGATCCTTAATAATTTTAAGTGAGTAAAGGGGTCCTATGAACAAAATGTTTGAGAACTGCTGAATTAAAGATATAGACAGGAAGGAAGGATACACACCAAATTTCTGATAATGATTTTTTTTTTTAGAGAAAGGAGGAAATTACTGGTACTGGGGAGGAAAATAAAAGGGAAATTCAATTTTATCAGTTATGTTCTATTTCTTTATGAAAACATTGAAGAGGCAATGGCAAATACAAATATTTGCTACTCCAACTACTTTAGGGGGAGGGACAGCATTTGCGATATGATTTGCTTGACTTGACTGTTAAAATTTTCTTTTGTGTAATTGGTGTGAGGCATAGTTCTTTTACCTAACTTGTATGGTATATATATCCTTGTAAAACTTTATTTTGCTCAAACACTCGAAAAACAACCCACATGTTCCTGATTCACACATATCTGGGAGGAGATGGTCCAGGTGATCATAGCACTACAGTCAAAGGTAATCAATGGTGATCTGTGCTCACAAGTCAACATGGACTCTTTCCTGCTTTCTTCTTTAGGACTACTGTTTTAAAATGAGAAACCACTAGCAATATTCAATATTAAAATAACATAAAATACTTTTCAAATAAGAATCACATTTCAGTTTCTGGTGCAATACTCTCAAAATATTTGAACAAAGTTGATTTTTAGTGGCCTAGCATCAGTTTGAGTTAGATGATTTTTATCTAAGGTATTATCCATATCTCAGGCACAAAAGTAGTATCAGGAATCAAACTTATATGTGTTTTTCTTGTGTTTTACCAGTGTCTTCATGAATGTATTTTTTTCTTCCCTGCATCAAAGAATACATTTATTGTCTTTTTCTTACTTGCTTTCATATTCATGTGCTGAATGTTCTTAACATTTTTTTTACATAACAGTTTACCGAGGACTTAGCAAATTCATTTCACAAATCTAATCTCTATGGAAAAGCTGTTAGTTTATTCCTTTTTTTTTAAACATCTTGCAAGTTTATGTATTTATTTATTTATTTTTCACACACACACACACACACACACACACACACACACACACTGTATTTTAGTTTTACAAGAGATAAATAAACTGACACCAAGCATTGTAAATGCATGACCACAACAAAAGCAACAATGATTGCAATTACCAAGCACGAAACACACTCATACTATGTCATAATATTGACATTCAGTTGAGTAATCCTCCACTGTAACAGCTCCTTTACTTTGCAGTGAAAATTGATTTGTATATTTTTTGCCTCTGAGTCCTTGTGTACTTTTTTTATTTTTTATTCAAACAGAAAGTCACAAAAATTATAATCATCCTCATCAGTTCACTCAGTGCCATGTAATTAATTTTTTTTATCTTGATCTTTTGTTAGCACTTTCATGAGTTCATCAGTTTTCCATTAGAGTTCTGAGAATGCTTATTCATTCAGTTCAGCAGTAGAGTCAGTTACCAGAAACCTGTACTTGTCAGAGTCTCTTCCATTAGTTCCTTGAAGATGAAACCCTTTTATAGGAACATTTTTGCGAAAGCATCAGAGTACATCCAGAACTGTCTGTAAATGACAAAAGACTTAAAAATGACCATGGTTAAAGATTTTATGAAAGTTCATAATAATACAATTGACAAGGAAATTTAGTTATTTCTGAGATATACATTTTAAAGTAATTAACTACAATTATTACTTATAACATTATACCAGAACATATAAGATTTTTAGAAATTTCATGTAATGTCTGGAACATTTATATTAACATATTTCCATACAAATAACCCAAAGAAAGTTTAGTATTAGTTGGGTTTTTTTTTTGTTTTTTTATACTGCAGATTCTTATTAGTCATCAATTTTATACACATCAGTGTATACATGTCAATCCCAATCGCCCAATTCAGCACACGACCATCCCCACCCCACTGCAGTTTTCCCCCCTTGGTATCCATACGTTTGTTCTCTACATCTGTGTCTCAACTTCTGCCCTGCAAACCGGTTCATCTGTACCATTTTTCTAGGTTCCACATACATGCGTTAATATACGATATTTGTTTTTCTCTTTCTGGCTTACTTCACTCTGTATGACAGTGTCTAGATCCATCCATGTCACAACAAATGACTCAATTTCTTTCTTTTTTATGGCTGAGTAATATTCCATTGTATATATGTACCACAACTTCTTTGTGCATTCGTCTGTCGATGGGCATTTAGGTTGCTTCCATTACCTGGCTATTGTAAACAGTGCTGCAATGAACATTGGGGTGCATGTGTCTTTTTGAATTATGGTTTTCTCAGGGTATATGCCCAGTAGTGGGATTGCTGGATCATATGGTAATTCTATTTTTAGTTTTTTAAGGAACCTCCATACTGTTCTCCATAGTGGCTATATCAATTTACATTCCCACCAACAGTGCAAGAGGGTTCCCTTTTCTCGACACCCACTCCAGCATTTGTTGTTTGTAGAATTTCTGATGATGCCCATTCTAACTGGTGTGAGGTGATACCTCACTGTAGTTTTGATTTGCATTTCTCTAATAATTAGTGATGTTGAGCAGCTTTTCATGTGCTTCTTGGCCATCTGTATGTCTTCTTTGGAGAAATGTCTATTTAGGTCTTCTGCCCATTTTTGGATTGGGTTGTTTGTTTCTTTAATATTGAGCTGCATGAGTTGTTTATATATTTTGGAGATTAATCCTTTGTCCACTGATTCGTTTGTGAATATTTTCTCCCATTCTGAGGGTTGTCTTTTCGTCTTGTTTATGGTTTCCTTTTCTGTGCAAAAGCTTTGAAGTTTCATTAGGTCCCATTTGTTTATTTTTGTTCATGAATGTATTTTTATGAAGCTTATGATACTGTCTCATTCTGAGGTTTTCCAGAGTTAGGAATCTGTCATATAATATCCGTTGTTTTGTATCATAGAGAAAAAACGTTCTAGCCAAGAGCATGGTAACATGGAGAGAGCCCAGGCTGGGGGTATGAAAACATAGGTTCTTTTCTCAGGTTTTCCCCTAATGAGAAGGCGTTGTTTGCCAAATCTCTTAAAATAGAAAAATCACAAAACCACTTTAGCTCATAGCACAAGGATTTTTTAGTAAAGATCCAACAGAATGTCTCAGGGACTAATACAAACAGAAAATGAGGCAGGGTTCATGGAACCAGGAACTAGAATTGGAAATTTAAAAAATAGGAAGCTAGGTATATTATTCTTTCTAGAGATTGCTCTTTCTTTTGGCCTCTACATCTTTCTGTGCCTGATCCATTTTTCTGTCTAAGGACCATCTTCTCTTACTTGTTCAGATCATGAATCTTTTTGTTAACATATTGCTTTGGTATACATTTTACTCACTGTAGCCTTGACCAGATGTGTTTTATTCATTTAAGAATAACCTGAGGTCACTGCGATGGTTAGGTGGCTTCTGTTCTCACCATGAATCATCAACTTAGAAAACAGTCCATCACCAAAATCATTGGCATGCAATATAGATAACAATGGAGATGGTCATATTCCACTCTACACAGCTAAACTTAGTCAAAATTTCCTACTAGATACTATAATTCTCTCTCCACAGTCCTCAACCATCTAATTCTGGGATTCTGTTTTTTTCCCCCTTCTGTCACCCAAACAGCTTCTAATATTCTCTCTATTGTTCAGATCTCAGCATGGCACAAATATTCTATTTCCTTCATACCAGCATAACACACACACACCCATATAATAAAATTAGTATTGCCCATGTATGTTCTTCAAACAATGTCACCTGAGGGTGGGGGTCACAAGGCTGATCTTGTTTTAATTTGACAGTTATATTCACAGAAAATATGTGTCTATGTAGTCATTTAATTCCAACTGTTGAAGAGGTAGTAATTTGGGATGAATTTAGGCTACGAATGAGTTTTCTCGCTAAAACAGGTGCTCAGTCTTGGGTCACTCAGTATATAAGGCACATAGGAGAAATTTAGTGCGGCTGAAAATTAACTGACATAGTCAGTACAGGTATATGTAGCTAAGTAAGTACATTAACATCTCTAAGGGATTAAGCTACCCCTATGATTACTTAGAATCCTAAAATTCTGAGATAAAAATATATAAAGATATGGAATGACATGATGTTATTTTATGTTGTACCTTACATAATCTGTCAAGTTGATGTCAGCCTGTTAGTAATTACTTTAACAGTTCTTGTTTCTATTTTAAATTATTTTCCCATCATAACACAATCGATTTCTTCCAGCATCTCAGTAATCACAACATGTCAATTCATTTTTATTATGTATAAGAAGTAAGCTTGTGCTATTTTAGTATCAATGTAAAATGTCTTGAAGTAAATGTTCATGAGTTTCTCTGCTGAAAGCCGTTGTAGTGTTGAGGTGCAAGTTCTTTGTTTAGCTGAGCATGATCTGTAACTCAGAATTTCTTCTGTCTCCATTCCTAGAATACACAGACAGTATTGATCAAACCACACATACTTATTGAACAGATCTATAGTACTAACAGCTCAAAATAAAAGTTATGTGCATTTTCTGAATACAGTTAATACTCCTGTATTATCAATGAAATTAAAAATCCCTAGGCTTGAATTGGTAAGTAAATCTCAATAATATGTTTATCAGGTAATGGAATTGTAATAACTTTATTTTTTCCATATTATTACAACATTCTCTTAGGTCAAATACCTATAGTTTGAACTGATCTCTAAAGTAGTTACTGTTTTTTATGAGATATTTCAGTCATAAATTTAAAATTAAGGTTAAAAGATGTTCACGTTCACCACCAAGCATTGTGGATATGGGGATGAGCAAGTCATCCAGTCCTTGGAGTCAATGTACATATGCTGTAATGCTAGAAACTGACTATTAATAAACAGCTAGACTACAGTGTGATAAGTACATGCTCAGAGAAACACAGTGTACTGCAGATCATGATTTATAAGAGCAAATTTGGAATAAAACATATTGCCAGTTAGAGGAATTGTCAAATAAATTATAAATGAATTACTGTAGTTTACTATAACTATTCTGGATCCTTTAAATATGATGTCTCCTAATATGTGTACTGTGAAAAAGATGTACACAATAAAGCTGTTATGAAGAAAAGCAGGAAGAATGTATGAATTCTATATTGTCTCAGTTACACACACATATATAAAAAGGAAGAGAGAGAAATTGTAGGGGAGGGAAAGCATAGATGCTATTGTGGGCTGGTTGTTTAGATCTTGTGAGTGGAGAAGCAAAGGCAACAGAAAGAAGGCAGCTTGTCATGAAGGAGAGCAGAGCAGAGAGGGGTGTAGCTCCAGATTGAAAGAAACTCTGAGTAATAGCAGCCCTGGTTCCAAATACCTGATTCCAGTTCCTCTCAAGTGCAGTAGTTGTAATTACTACCCGTGAGTTTGGTAAAACCTCCTTGAATCTTTAATATGTTTCCATTTTACTTAAGTTACGTTTATTTTCTATTACTTGTAGTCAAAAGAGTTTTAGCTAAGACAGGTGAACTTTTTCAATGAATAGATAAAGCGTAAAAGTCACTACTCCTCAGGATCTTATATGTTCCTTATATTCTACCATTTGATGCCCAACAAGAGCTTGCAGATGTGTTTGCTTAGTAATCTCAAACGACTCTCCTATCATAACAGTTATTACCTTTCAAATGTAGGGTGTATGTTTCTAAATTTTACTTGAAACCCCAATTGCTACTTTTCAGTCTCTAAGAAGGCTGAATTTCTAGAGGGAGCTCCCTTGAATTGCAAAACACATTCCTGGAGTACCACTGTCTAATAGTACTTTCTATGATCATGTAAAGGTTCATTTTGTGCTGTCCAGTATGGTGGTCACCAGACATAGGTAACAATTGAGCACTTGAACTGTAGCTAGTGTGATTGGGGAACTAAATTTTTAACTTTTTAAAATTTTAATGACTCTAAAATAACTACATGTGTCTAGTGGCTACTATATTAGACAGCACAGGCTTAGCATGTATATATACCTAGGAAAAGTAGAGATATAATCAGTGCTACACTGGTGTTAAAAATCACAACTGTCTCTCATTTGCTTGTGCACATTGGATGTCTCCTGGTTTGTGAGATTTTAGCAGATACATCACAAATTGAATCTTTAAAATAATGTCATATATTCAAAAATATGGAAAATTTTAAAGAAATTTTGAGTAGGCTTCGTATCTCAAATAATATTAGTTCTACTAAAAAAAAGCAAAAGAAAAGGTAGGAAAAAAAGCAAGCAAGCAGGAAAGAAAAAGCAAAAACATATCAAAGAGTAAGCAATAAATAATGAGTTTTTACTCTCTTCTAGGGAAATACTGTTTGTTTAGAAAATCAAATAATATAAATTTTGAAGATCTGTCTGACAAGTCCATTGTAGTTAATAAACCACTATTGTTAAACACAACTTATAAACATTTTTAGACAGTTATTTCTGATCTCAAGAGTTGGTGAAAAAGGACTTAGAATAAATAAACTTAGAATAAATAAAACAAAAATCATAGCATATGATAAGAGGAAATGATTAATTTTTTAAAACTAGTAAGTGCTGTAATAATTCCAAAGAGGGAAAAATATCACTCTGGCACAGGTGGCCTAAAAAAGCATAAATGAAATTTAGGAAGGACCTAGATAACCGGCAAGGTGAAAAAGAGAGTTTTTAGAAGGGAAAACATAGTAGAGGATGGATAGTGAGATCTGTAGGGCTATACAGGTGCCAGTGGTGGAAAGGTTGGACAAGAAAGATTGCAGACACACACTGGATTAATTCAGGAGCACTGAGGAGTTTATATTTCATTTCATAGACAATGTAAGTGTTAGAATTGATCCGTATACCTAGGGTTGACCATTTAACAGATGCAGACATGACTAGTATCTCTACTATGGGTTTCTTAAGAATTCTTTCTGCAACTCAGTCAGACTTATTTTGTTTTATAAGTAATAATAAAGTTGATCCTTTCAAAAATAAAATATTTATTGAGTATAAAAAATGAATGCTAAGCTGCTTCTTTTTATAACTAAAGAAATGCTTTCCAAACAATTTTTGTATTTGGAAGGAAGTCTGCAATGCAGCTACTTCAGAAGTTGGTCAGAGTTTTGTTTTGTTTTGTTTCAAAGTTAGTGCTTTAACTGAGCTGTTTCTGAAAATAATTTTTGTGCCAAATGTGAGAGAAAAAGCAACAGAAACTTTATCTGGTTTGGAAACCAGATTAGCTAAAACGTTGTGAATTAACATTGCTTCAAATTCACTCACATTTATTACATACGGTGCCGCTTACATTTAATGAAATGACAGTTTTGTGCAAAAGCATGCAGAAGTCCAACAAGAAGAGATAAAATAAAATTGAAATACACTGTAGGAGGCAAAGAGATAAGGTCCATGTTTTAATATTCAGTCTTAAATAAGTCTGTAAGTAAATAGCAAAAACCAAGAGGTTTTTCTGCATTCTTAAAGGTGTGCAATAGAACTTTGTGTGATAGTTGAGGTACTTTGTGCCCATCAGTAGCTACTAGTTATATGTGACTAGTGAATATTTAAAATGTGACTACTGGGACTAACTGAATTTTTTATTTTATTTAACTTTAATGTAAATTTAAATAGAGTAAGTTATGTAATTTTATTTATGTAGACAGCCAATTCATATCACATAGGCCAAATAGATCAATAATTAGGAAATCTGAAGGGCCAAGTTTAAGTCTTGAAATTAGTAGCATCATAGTATCTTCCCCTTTAAGTGTGTCTCATTTATGCTAAAATAATTTGGGAATTATGTATAGAGAAAACTTCCTTTCCAATCTCCTATCCCTTCCGCTCATTGTAACTTTTTTTTTTAACAATAAATTAATTCCTTCAGACTGTGAAAAGACACTGTAAGGAGAAAGCAAATTTAACAATAGACTTGATGGTGACCCATAGGGACTAAGAATGAAAAATATGTGTGATAGATAATATTAGAAGTGGGACTTCCCTGGTGGCGCAGTGGTTGAGAGTCCGCCTGCCGATGCAGGGGACACGGGTTCGTGCCCCGGTCCGGGAAGATCCCACATGCCGCGGAGCGGCTGGGCCTGTGAGCCATGGCCGCTGAGCCTGCGCATCCGGAGCCTGTGCTCCACAACGGGAGAGGCCACAAAAGTGAGAGGCCCGCATACCGCAAAAAAAAAAAAAAAAAAAAAGTGGTAATATCAAGTATCTACAGAGTCGTCCACTGAATTCCTATTTAGGAACCAGTAGGTGGCTTCTTATGAAAATAATTTTTATGTGAAATCAGAATGTTTTAAAACACAAAAATTCTTAATTTTATTTGTAAAAATAACACTGTTTTTAGAAGTTCAAATCACAATGATAGAATGCATGAAACAAAATGGTATTGTGATAGGATTTTATTTTGAATAAGATGATGTGAATATACATATATTTTGAAATCCAAGACTACACATTAAAATTCAGGTATATTCATGATGGATATATACCTATGTAATTTTTTTCTTTAAGAGTAAAAAAGAAAGGTAAAATATTCCTGGATGTCAAAGGGTAAATGAAATAACTCAGTTTTAAAAATATTTTCTGACATAGATAACTTTTAAACTAAATACTGGCACAAAAATCCCTAATAGATGACAGCAGAGCTGTACCCTGTTTCTCTCTGCCATTGCCGTGTGTGTGTGTGTTGTGGCTATACCCTCATGTGAATGTTCTGAATCTCTTGTGTATTTGTGTGCAGGTTTTATAGTCAGAGTTTGTTTAAACCCTAATCCTGATTCTTTTAATCTGTGTGACATTGGGTAAATTGTGTTACATTGTATACTCAGGGAAGATTTTGGAATGAGATTGGTAAGAGCCTGAAATAAAGGTCATTCTTTCGGTAGAATCTAAGTATCTAACCTTCTGAGCTCATATACTGGTACTGCAAACACAGAACACAAGGGAAATAATGTATGGATTAGGAAAGTGGAGATAATTTGTAAATTGACAAAAAAAAATATGAGCAGAACAAAATCCCTAAAATGAATAAAATAAAGGGAGAAAAGGGGTAATAAGACAATGAGAGATACATTAAAGAAGGGATTAAGGAAAGATGTAAGGCAGAAAATGATGGAGACTCAGATGTCACAAAATTTATGGAGTGGTGTCTGTTGATATTTATTAAGTTTGAATTTCTGACATAGTGATTTGTATGACACAGCTATGTTAAGCCCTGGAATTTGCAAAAGAGAAAGAATCAAGAGTTCTGAAAATCTGAAACTAAGGAGAAGTTTGTGCCAGTCATTTAAATTAAAGGTTATCTTCTTAAACACAAAGAGGTCAGGATGCTACATGGCTTACTATTTGGGGTGGAGGCAGGAGTGATGTGAATGAATAGATCTAAGTACATCTGGGCTGGACTGTGGGGAAGCATGCTCCTTAACGGGATCATCAATGGTAAATCATTTTGTTGTGTAGACTAAGGGCATGGATGTTCTTTGAAGTAAGACTGTGCAAAGATGACTTCAGCCCTTCCTGTCTATGTGATTTTGAACTGAGTTCAATATATTTTTTGATTCCTCTTTTTCTTGGTGTGAGGTTGTTGGATAGATAAATCTCAGTACATTTGAACTCCACTTTGGAGCTTGCTATTTAAATACAACAACTCGTGTGGTCCAATGGTTTAGAACATTATATGCTCTAGATCAAGATTATTTCAGTTTGAATATTACTTCAACAGTTACTAGCCATATGACATTGAGCAAATATATCTCAGCCCCAGTTGTATGATCTGTAATATAGCCATAATAGATATAGTTAACACATGAAGTGGAGGATTAAATGAAATGATTCACATAAAGCTTTTAACAAAGTGCCTGACATATCTGCATACTCCAAAATTACTCCCTATAACTTTATAAATATAACTTATAGATTATATAGTTACCCATTACTTTATCTTTGTAAATATGAATGTCATTACATAAGGTACCTGGACCCATTAATGTACTGTTTCTTACAATTTATTTTTAGTTATCTAAATCATGTAATACATGAATGCTAGGTTTATATAGTAGCTCACAAACAATTTTTGTACCTTAAAGGAGCTGAAAATAGCTACAATTTAAAACAAAAGACAATATTTAATAAGAAATAAAGAAAACCAGCAAGTAAAGGAATCAGCAAGAAGAAATAGAATGAAAATGACACAGTGATTTCTCTTAACCAGAGTCTACTTATTAACTCAGAGAAGAACTTAAGAGCTTTATTTTAAAGTTTGTTTCTCGATTTTAATAATATTTTGTTGCGTATGTGTATGAAGACAAAATTTCAGTTTTGCAACAGAAAGGTATTTCATAAAATATTTAGTTAAATTACAGTTTCTCAAAATGGTGTCCATGAATTTTATTCTTTGCTTCTTTAAAAGATACCACATATTTATTCAATTATGAGAAAAAAATTTCAAAATGACTCCAACTCTATTTCAGATGGTTAGGAATTGTGCATTTTATAATGGGATCACTGTGAATAAGACAGGCTATGTACGAAAGCAAAGAGAAAAAAAGAAAAAGAGGATATGTAGATTCATCACTTATATGTTTTCTATTTTTAGCATATAAATTTCAGCCAGTCAGCATTTTCTTCTGGGCAGGCATTCCTGTGAATTTTTTTGCCAAGCCAGGTACCAACATCGCCTGCCCAGGGAACTTCCCAGCTCCTTCTCCAATCATTAAAGGAACCCTAGGGAAAGAAACAGAAAATATATTGAGAAGATTAAAAACTTGTCATAATTTGAGTAAACTTATGTTGGGGAATCCTGCTACTTGGTTTCTTAAAGTAAGGTATCATTTAAGTAGAAGAATTATACAGTATTCTTGAAAACTAACAAACACATTTTTTTCTAAAGGGATACATTTTTATTTTTAAGAGCAAACACCTGTTTCTTTGGTTAAAAAAAGCATACTTTCAAGATTGCTTACAAAGGAAAGATGCATACACACACACATACATATATACAAAAAATTTAAATATTTTCAGCTTCTTACCAACTTTACAGTATACCAACTTTAAAATTTACATAAATAAAGGCTGATTAAACATAACAATCTGAAAATAAACAAAAATAATTTTTAAAGAAATAAACTTTAAAAAAAATACAGGTGAAACTTGAACAATACAGGGATTCGGGCAGCAATCCTCTGCACAGTGGAAAGTCTGTGTATAACTGATAGTTAGCCTTCAGTATATGTCCCTCCTTATTTGCGTTTCCTCCATATCTGTGGTTCCACAACCCTAGATTCAACCAATGGTGGATTGTGTTGTGTTTTTTTCAATAGCAAATAGTATTTGCTATTGAAAAAAATCTGTGTATATGTGGACCCGCATAGTTCAAACCTGTGTTGTTCAAAAGTCAACTGTATTTCAAAGAGAATTATAATTCTTTAAAAATTGTTTTTGAGCTCCACCCTACCGGAGCTGTATCCCCAGTGTAAGTAAAATACATAACCCATTACATAGCAGAAAGGATAAGATCATTTTTATATTTATATTATGAAAAGTATTTTCATCCTTACTGATATATTTCATTAACTAACAGCATGGCCTAAAACCTTCCAGTTGTTTGATTTTTGATTTGTAAACGAAATCTTTCTTCTTTACCTCGTAGCCCCCCCCCAAAAAAAAGAACAAGAAAAAGTATATACAAATATGTATAAAGCAATGTCCATCTGCATCAACGAACAAAACAAATGAGGAAGAGCTAAAAAAAGCCTTGAAGGTCAAGCGGAGTTATGAGGAAAGCTTTAAAGCTGGCTTCTGGTTGTTGATCTCAGCTAAAACTAGCACAAAACAATTCCTTAAAGTTTGTTACAAATCTTGAGCCAGAAAGACAACAGTCCTTTGTTTGGAATATCAGGAAACTGAACAGACTAGCTTTGGGAGCTTTATTTATTTATTTATTTTTGGTACGCGGGCCTCTCACTGTTGTGGCCTCTCCCGTTGCGGAGCACAGACTCCCGGACGCGCAGGCTCAGTGGTCATGGCTCCCGGGCCCAGCCACTCCGCGGCATGTGGGATCTTCCCCGACCAGGGCACGAACCCGTGTCCCCTGCATCGGCAGGCGGACTCTCAACCACTGCACCACCAGGGAAGCCCCGCTTTGGGAGCTTTTAATAACTGATTTGGCAGCAAGAAGCTTAGGAGAATAGACTAATGATAAATCACATGAATCGCCATGGGTGTGGCAAACACAAGACTTCTGCAGTGTGAGCAGCACGTGGCTGCCGATCTCGGATGGATGAGGAAAAGTAAAGGCTAAAAGAACCCATTTACACACAAAACCCTGTGTTACATGAAACTTCAAAATGAAACAGGAAGAATTACTGACAGTGGCAATGTAACCCTGACCATAGCATCTCTATCAAAGAACAAAACAAAACAAAAACCTGCAAAGAGAACTCAAATGATGAAACATCAGAATATTATTTCCAGATATACATTGCAAGTCCCAGGGTTTTTTTAAAAAAAAATAACATAGAACTATTTGGGGCACTTGAGAAAATTCTCCAGTCACTTGAGGGGACAAAAATTATGTTAGTCTCAAACATCTTCCTAATGACATTCAATTTTAGGATTTAGATGATTAATTCTTAAAAATTTCTGAAAGTTTGGTTTTGTTATTTTACACCCAACCAAACATCCACTCAAGTACTAAAGCAACAGATAAAAGTTTTTTAACATTCAGAAATTCAAGGAGATACTTCCTGTGAGCTGATAAGAAAGGTCTAGAAGATAAACTTTAGCCAAGCAAGTGATGAAGAAAGAAACTGCATCAAATAAATGGCACAATGATTGAATTCTTTTAACCATAGAGCAAGAATTATAGTAAATACGTGATTTCAGACTATTCAAATACATGGAGACTTTGTGGGGAAAAACTGATATAGCTTATAAGGTTTTAGAGAGGAGAGGACTAGGTAAGTGAGAGATAGTTCATTTTTTATAGTCAAAATAAATATATGAATAAATAAAATTTTAAACTTATAAGGATTTTTATAGATAGAAGGTAAAAACAGAAAAATTATATGCTCAACTAACCAAATGGATGATGAAGTAAAATAGGGTAGAATAATTGGAAATACACTAACCCTAACTGGAAATATCCTGATTGCTTATTGCAGGAATTAAAAAATTATTTTTTAAGAAATGGCAAATTAATTATATACTTGATATGTGACATCTGTTTGTTGTTGAGAGGACAAAAAAATCCACACAAAACAAAGCAAATCCACATAGCCCATAGGGTGAAAGATTACAAAATATTTTCAAAAACCATTCAGAATAAAAATATTATTACAAATTAAAGATCAAACGAATTTGTTATATAAATGAATAAAACCATTAATAAACGGAAGATGATTCTTACTCGTTCACAAATTAAAACATAAGACACAAAAGGATGAGCAAATTATTACAAATCATGGTCAATGCCATTATTATTCAAAGAAAACAGATAAAATGAACAATGAATTTTATATTATATCTATCAGATTGGCAAAAATTCAAAAGAATCTTAATATCTGTTGCTGTTAGTGTGCAAAGAAAGTGATAAACTCATATTTCTGGTTAGAATATAAGTTGCTTTAGCCTTTTAGGAAAAATTGTGGCAACATCTAATAAAAGATATGACCTAGCAATCCTATTTTTGGAAAATTTTACCATAGAATTAAAAATACACATACATAAGGATATATGTACAAGGGTATTTACTGTGTCATTAATCATATTGGCAAACATAAGATAAAATAGGAAACAAAGTGAATGGTCATTAAAAGGGATATGGATGAATCCCTTATTCAAAAGATAGCTTATCTGCAAATAGTAATATTACTCAATATTTTAAAAATTAATTTATAGGTATGTCAATTGAATCAGGTTTTTCCATGATATAATTATGGAATATATATTTCATATATACATATATGTGTGTGTGTATATGTGTGTGTGTATATATATATATATATATATATATGAGTGGAGGGAAGGGTAGAGAGGCAGGCAAGGAATGAATATGCTTGAAAAATATGAAAGAAAATTCAGGATACATGTAAACTGTTCACTTGAGTGACCTAGTGACCTAGTGGAGAAGGTGTTGTGGATGGAATTTATTGTGGAAAGAGGATAGGTGACAGGGGATGCAATAGAAAAAAAAAGGTAAAGATTACACCCCAAACACATCTTGCATGATACAATCCAAATTATGAAATCATCAGGTTATATATGTATAGGCATATCTGCATTTAAATATTAATATCTGGATAGTCAACATCATGCCAAGTAAATACAAACAAACAAAAAACCAGGGCTTTCAATCTCAGGCACTCTTGAATTTAGAGAAAAAGATTTGGGGACTTTAAAAATGGATCTTTAGTATGTCAAAAGTTGCACAATCACGATTAAAATTAAATGACAAATCTAGAGAAAAAATATAATTTTAGCTAAGATTATTGAACACTGAAAAGTTTGATAATTTACTGTTTGGCCAGAATATGGGAAATACTAGTGGAAGTTTGAGTTGGTAAAACTTCTCTAGAGGACAACTTAATAACATCTTTCAAAATTAGGGCTTCCCTGGTAGCGCAGTGGTTGAGAGTCCGCCTGCCGATGCAGGGGACACGGGTTCGTGCCCCGGTCCGGGAAGATCCCACATGCCATGGAGCGGCTGGGCCCGTGAGCCATGGCCGCCGAGCCTGCGCGTCAGGAGCCTGTGCTCTGCAACGGGAGAGGCCACAACAGTGAGAGGCCTGCGTAACGCAAAAAAAAAAAAAAAAAAAAATTAAAATTGTACCACATTTCAACTCACCAGTTTCACTTCTAATAATTCATACTTCAGGTATGAATTTATATATATATAAAATAATGTTTAGTGTGGTGTTGTCTGCGATAGTAAAAGTTTGGAAACAATCTTAATGTCCACTGACAGGGGAATGTTTAAATAAATCACGTTAACATCTATGCAGTAGAATGCTCTGCATTCTTGCAACAAGTCAGGTGGATCAAATGTATTGATATGGAACTATCCTTGGGATATATTAAGTGGGAAATGCGCAGAATAGTGTGCATAATATGCTATCATTTTGACAGAAAGCAAATATGTAAAAAAATACAAATATGCTTGTAATAACTGGTTGGTCTGGGTAAGGGAGTTGTGTGGCTAGAAAACAGGAGTAGGAAGGGAATCTATTTTTCATGATATACATTTTTACAACTATTGAATTTTGCATCATGACTAAGTATTAACTTATTCAGAACTTAAGATAATTTATTGTTATAAATACATAATTTTGTTGCTCAAAATAAAATAGTGTATTTCTATGTATATCCCAATATTTAAGTGTTTCTCAAAGTTGTCCCTTTTAAGAAAGGGTTGTTTTTACAGTGGACTTTTAGTATAACTGTTAAAAAATTGAGGCGGGTCTCTATTACCTAAAACAGAAAAAACTGAAGATACAGAAGAGTATGTGTAGTTTCATTCTGTGTAAAAATGTATACATACACATAGATGTATATGTGTTAAAATTCCAAAAAGGGTACTCATGAAAGTATGAACAGTGGCAATTTCTGGGGAGTGGAACTCTTAACTATACTTGGGATTGAGAGGATTGGAGAGAGACATTTATTGATTACTTTATATCCTGTTCTGTTTGAATTTTAAATATGAGGCACGTCTTTCTTTTATGAAATAAGGGAGGGAGGATGGAAGGAAGGAAGCAAGGGAGGGAGGGAAGAAAGAAGGATAAGGTCACAGAGAATTATCCTACTCCAAAACAATGAGCAAGTACCCTTCTCCAAGACACCAGACTTTTGAAAGTGACAAGTTTGTACTCAGTTGTTGATCAAGGTCTCTTAAGGAGTCTTTGTTAAAGAAAACAACATCCTTTTATTTGATTAAATATGTGTGTTAGAGATAACACCTTTGGAATATGAAAGACATAATGAAATAATAATTTGCTGATAAGTATCCTCACCAAAGGACACCTTGTTGGAATTCAAGAAGAATTGCCAAGCAAGAATTTTATTTACATTATTGAATGGAATGCAGTCCTCAAGTCTCTGAAGCACAAAACCTAATGCCTAATTTAAAGGATAAGTTTGTGTAAAATGCTGATTAGGTCATTATCAGAATATACCATCAAAATACTATTAAGGGGGCTTCCCTAGTAGCACAATAGTTGGGAATCCTCCTGCCAGTGCAGGGGACACGGGTTTGAGTCCTGGTCCGGGAAGATCCCACATGCCGCAGAGCAACTAAACCCGTGCGCCACAACTACTGAGCCTGCGCTCTAGAGCCCATGAGCCACAACTACTGAGTCTGCGTGCCACAACTACTGAAGACCGTGTGCCCTAGAGCCCGTGCTCCACAACAAGAGAATCCACCGCAATGAGAAGCCCACGCACCGCAATGAAGACTAGCCCCCGCTCTCCACAACTAAAGAAAGCCCGTGCGCACAGCAATGAAGACCCAACGCAGCCAAAAATAAATAAATTTTTAAAAAATGCTATTAAGGTTTTTCTCTTTGCTAACCTTCCCTTTTACTAACTTGAAACATGGAACAATACTGTCCCATAGAAATGTTTATAATTTGAACCCCAGCTTTTTACTCAAGTATTAAAATCAAATGGCAGCCTATAAACTAAAGAAAACTATAACTGTATCTTTTGATCTCAACAGGTGGTCTATTTAGTCTATAAATTCATTTTAATGACCAGCATACATCATTTAAAGTATACTTTAAGGTTTTTTTTAACCTTCTTATGCAGATACAGCATTTAGTCTCATAACTGAATAAAAATATATACATTGTCAAAAACAATTTATAACTTAATGAAACTATTACTAATGCATTCAGGATAAACTTTGTCAATTACCTACATTTTGAGTTTTTCATTTTCTTCTGTCAGGTATTCAATGAACTTTTCTAGAAATGCACATGTTTTCTTATTTTATATTCCTAAAACATATATTCCAACAGTAGACAAAATGTACAAACATTGAAGGCACTAAATAAGAAGGCAATAGCAGAATAAAAATTCAAAAGAAGATGGAAAATACCTTTAATTTTCAATTATGTAAAATCCACCTGTCAGAGGTGCCTTGAGAGTTTCAGCTTAGTATTCGTTTTCCAGTCAGGTCTCTGTGTTCACTGCAGTCTCATCCTTCTTCTTCCATTAGCTTTGATAAACAAGAATTATAAACCTTTAAAATTCAATCTCACCATTCAACATTTACTGATTCTAATTTAATTCTTTGAAGATACTCATCAGTTTGCTTTCGTTTTTTCTCTTATTCTGCCATTGCTCTAATAGATGTTTCAATTAAAAATAAATCCTGGGGTCTGAGCAGATAGCTCAATTAGAGGTTGACTAACAGAAACCAATACTCTTCACCCCACAGCAGAGATTGCAGTATGACCTAACAGCCAGAAATAGCTATATATTTCAGGATGTAGGAATGTAGGCTGGATTCTATCTAATTAGAAGATATAAGCTAAATTTGAATACTATAAAATAATTTATAGAATATGAGATTACACAGCTATGCAGGCATAACTTGTATTTGTGGCCATTTGTAAATCCAGATGGAATTTTGAGTTTATAGGAAGAAAATTAAAATATTTATTTTAGTGATATTATATTATTTTGAGTAAATCAAATCTCTCTTTCAGCACTCTTTCATTCAAATATGTGAAAACTTTAAACATTTCCCCCCGGCTATCTTCTCTTTTTAAAATCTGGTTATTTCCATTTCCTCTAATACTCAGTTGGCATAGTTTTTAGACTTTTCACCATTCATTTTTAGAAATTTTCATGTAATCAATGCTCCTGTTAAATTGGGGCACATGGGATTCACCAATCATTTGTGGTATGATTGGCCCACGGTATCATGGCATTAGTCTGTCCCTCTGAGAGGCAAATAGAATAGTGGCTAAGAACGTAAACTCTGAGTCAGACTGACAGGCTTTGAATCTTGGTTCCGTCCTGTCTCGGCTGTGGTTTCTTAATCCACAAAATGGAAAAAACATAGTACCGTCTACAGAGGGTGATGTGGAGACTGAGTGAGTTGACATAAACCAAGCACTTTGAATTGTATCTAATATACAACAAGCACTATATAAGCCCTTATTTTAATCCTGGATATTTTATCCCTAAAATCTAAGCTAAAAAAAAATTATTATTGTTTGCCTCCTATTGGAAGGGAGGTACACATTCAAATTCATATTGACTTATTATTTGCCTATAATAAAAAAAGCTAAAATTCTTTGCATATTTTTACATGAGTTACTGGTAAGCCAGGACTCCTTTTCCTCAAATGTATACAAGAATTCCTGAAAATACAATGAAATTGTGTATAATTCTTGATGTACTCAGAAGGAATGAAAAACTTCTGATCTGTGTTCACTTAGAGTCTTACTGGTGTTTTTGCTCCAGCCTTGGTTTGATGACTACACATTCTTTAAAATATGAAACAAATTATGTTTTATTTTATTTGATCTTATTTGTTTACCACTGTTCTAGCTTTGTGATAGATTAAATTGGGAGAAAAATCAACAAATCTTTTTATAGTTTAAAATAAAGGTTCATGTCCTGTATTTTTCCAAAGTAGGGCGGCCTCATTTTTTATGAATAGGAGACACGCCTGGTGTAGAAATTGTACTGAAGTTATTAGGGAGAAATCAGGTCAAATAATAGGCATTCTTTTGAATTCTGCATGAATATTTGTTCATTTGTGATTTAGTAATATTTAAGTATAGGAAATATATGTAACTATGTTTTCTAGTATCTGAAATATTAGAAGAGAGACTGTTTCAGGTGCTGCTGGATCCAAATGTAATTGCATTTTTATAATGGGTGAATCATAATTATTATTCATAGGATGATTACTGCTGTTGCCATGATGACAATTATCTTTAATTGAGGTAGGCACATTTTGAATGACATGTTAAACCAAGAATCAAAATTATTAAAGTGGGCTGGCTAGTTTTTCTAAATAAAATGTAGAGGTGATGAGAATTGATGCAGATACTCCCAAAGTAACATGCAACCTTTCATGAATATCCACATGTAGAATTAGCAGATTTCTCCTAATTTCCACTTTGCCTAAGTGCCTTACTGTCACCAATCCCAGCCTCATCCTGTATACAAAACTAACATTAACCTAGTAACTCTGTGGGTCAATGTTAGCCTACATCTCGCCCTATGATTTCTCTTTCTGTCTTTTACCATTTTCACGTTTTTACTATTACCTTTTTTTTCCTCCTATTTTATCATTCCCTGTTTAGTAAATTCTACCTCAGGAAATTTATTTTATATGTGAAGATAAAATCTGCTCAAAAGCTAAACTCTTCCTTTGTCAAAACCTTGAATTAGACCATGGCTTAAACATATGGATTGTTCTCAGTGAGGAAGCTAAAGTGATATAATTATCTAAAACAGAAATGTCAGTCTCTGGCATTCAGTACTAGACTTATTTTAAACATTGTGGTGTGCATAAAAATCACTTTAAGAGCAGGTTATAATCAAGACACAATAGATCCTACCCTATTTAACTTTGGTTCTACCAATTTGGGAGGATCTGTTAATCTTCATTTCAAACAAATCTCTAGTATATTGTTATATAGGTAGTTCTGGACACTTCTAAACAAAAATGATCTAAGAAAACGGAGCTCTGGAATTAGCTCTGGCTTGATGATTGGGCTGTTACATAGAACGACAAATAGGGAAGTGTGGGGACTGACTGTGCCAGAGCAGGGCCTTTCCAGTTCTTTAAACTCTTGGTCCTTTACTGACTACAGTTATTCAGCAGTTGATTCAGAAAGTTGAAACACTGAGGTAATTGTATTCCTGGAAATTGCTCTATATATTTCATAGACCCCTAGCCTGTTGGTACATAGAAAGTGCTGAGCTGTTTCCAATCTAAAGGGGCTGGGGTGATGCAAGTTTTCTTTCTTAATGTTACAAAAGTATTTCACCCTTAATAATAAACTTGTTACACAATAGAAAAATGAAGCTTCTAAGGAACATATTCCAATCGATGAGTTTAGTGAAATCCCAAACATGTTCATTAATTGAGTTTCTTAGTTCATTTCCTGGCATGAAGCCTGGATGCCTCTTCAGCCATATACGTGACATACTTTCCCCAAATAGTTGGGCAATATAGACCATATAAGAATGTGCCTTTTAGGAAGCTGACATAAATTGCCGTTGATGGTGAACCAATAATGAATCTAAAATACTTGTAATTTAGCCTGTAATCAAGTTCTTGCCAAAAGATAAAGGGGTATAATGCTTTCTTGGAATTCTTTGTTGAGGCATACTATTTCAGTCTGAAGATGCTTTCATCTGAGAAAGAGAATTAGGAAAGGGCTCATAAGCTGAAGATAAGAGGACCTCAGTAAAGACGGTACTAGGACTCTATTAATCTGGGGTTAAAAGCGAGGCAGTTACTAGCATATCATAACAAAATAGGGACCTAAAATCAGGTATTTAAAAGTGAAGTAAAATAAAATCCAGAATCCTGCAAATCAGGTAGTCATTTTAAAACCAGCAGTTATAATACAGAAGGGAACCTAGTAACACGTGGTTTATCCAAAAAATTCTTTGTATTTCTTGCCAACTTTAAAGACTAGTGATCAGATGTACACACTTCAGGCCCTACTGTGTATGAAAGGAAATAACAACAGGATTTTGCAGAATAAAAGGACAGTGCTAATATTTGTGCTTTTATCCTTAGTAGGACAAGGGGAAGAGAGAATACGGAGGTTCTTCTGTAATATTTAAAGACGTAGAGTAGATCTGGATACTGAGAGATATGTCAAATTAAAACAGGTACATTTAGTGAAAATTAAAATACAGGAGAAAAGCAAAGCCTTCCTTGGGGCAATTGCCTTAATGGAGTCTCATTGTCCAAGTTCAAATCCTACAGTTTGTAAGTATTCTCAGAGAATTTTTTGGTGATTAATTGACGATAACAAAACTTACAGCAATTCTAAATCAGTAATAACTTACTGACTTAGAGAAATACTATTGCTAGGAAGAACAGAGCGCTCACAGGCTCTGTAGCAAATTGCTTTCTGTAGAAAAGTCTATAAAAGTGTATTTGGTGATAACTGAGTCACAATGAGGAGAAGTAACTGGATAAATTGGGTGAACTTAAAGGCTGGTGCGTTGTGCTGTGAAACCTCATGACTCTATCTCCACTGCAGAAATATAATTGTAAAATAAACTAGAATCATCTTGTCAGCTACCTCGGAGTCCTCCTCTGTCAACTGTATTCTCCTGAGATTTCCCTTTTTCCAGGTTCCAATCACACAATTATTGAAATCTCTTTTTTTCAGATATGAACACGTAATTGATATTTTTTTCTTTTACCTGGGTTAGGTTTTGATGAGATTAATAATGTGCATCATTCTTTCAGCCGATGTTTAAGAGTCAACCCTTTTTCTAGGAGCTCGGCTCCTCAAATTTCAGATTCAGTTCACTGGGCAACTTGTTCCAGATCTGGGTGTTCTGTTGAGGGCGCCAGAGGCAACATTCTGAGAAATGCTGCCCTAAGGAATCTGTAGATAATTAATCTCACCCACAGTGTGTGATTTCACAACTTGAAGTCTGAGATTTGTTAACATTACTCTGAAGGCTGTTTTGCTAGCGAAATTTTTTTTAAAAATGGCATTTACTCATGGATAAGAATATCTTTAATACAGAACTTTAAACGTGATTACGTTTGTCTCTAGACAAGTAAAAATCCCAAGTGAATCAAATACCTCTTCTCCTATTATGAACAGAGGGTAGTATTTAGTCCTCAACCTGGAACTGTGTTAATATCATTAAGTCAGCTTTACAATTTGGGAAGTAATCTTATAAACCATGGAGTTCAAAGTGGGTCTCTTATAGGAGAGGGAACTGGGAGATTTGCCCATAGTAACACAGTTATCAGACCTGGGTTTGAACCCAAATCTCATGATGTTTACTTTGGTCATTTTTAAACCATGACATATTAAGGAGCCAGAGGGGAAAATGTATAAAATGCCAAACTACTGTCAAAGGTAAATGTAGTTTTAAACTGATACAACATCACAGCTTTTTGCATTGACCCAGGCTCTAAGAAAATTTCAGCATGGACAGTATCAAATGTATTTTAAGTCCACTTTTGAGTAAACATGTCCATAGAAACAATAATAATTTATTTCACTCAGGACAGAGAAATTTACAAAGATAAACAAATGGTAAAATGACTTAGGGGGACTAAAAGTTGTTATATATTAGACTGAGTCATTTGAGTTTTCTAGAAATAAGCATATTTACTGTAATCCTATCTAAAAATTTGGAGAAATTAATCCAAAATAGTTAATCTACATGTTGCTTATTTATCTATGATGTTTAATTAATTAAAATATTTCCTAAGTGTTTGCAAAATATTATACTGTATGCTTTAGGATAGGTATGCTTTGAGCCCAAAGAAATTAGATAACGTATTTTAAATTTCATTCCTACCTAACAAATGACGGCTCCTCGATATGTATTTCTTTCGTCAGGGCATATGTAAAATTGTAGAACACACTCCCTAGTTTTTAAGAGTTTATTCTATGAGTTATAAAGAGATACATAATGAGAGAAAACACATAGAAATTCATAAATTTTAAAAGTCAATATATGTTACTTTTTACTTCAGAAAGATAGATAATAGTTGATATAGAAGTTCAAAGAGTAATAAAAGACCTCCAACTTGCCAGGAATTAGGAAGGTTCTGAGAAAGCAGTGAGTACAGGCTAAATTGAAATCTAAATCTTTTATTGAAGAAGAGGCGTGAGTAATCCAGTTAATCGGTGGTAAATTTGCAGTGTCACCAACGTGAGCCAGACCAGACACATTAGGATAAATTTTGTAGGACTTTGAATTCTGGGCTAAGGATTTTAACTTTCTTCTTGAATACTTTTATTTGGACCTGGACAGACTATTGAGTCATATAAAGTTGTAACTGAATCATTTTAAATTCAAAGTTTTCACTTTCTTTGCAGGTTATAAGTCCATCATATTTAGCGTAAAACTAATTATTTTTATCACAACAAAATCAATGAATACCATGTGTCCTTTCTTTCCTGATTATTTTTATACCTGTCAATTCTTGTGCAAAACTCAATTTATTTATATTTTGATATAAATTAGAGTTCTTTTTTTCAGAGTTTAAGAAAAGGTATTTTGACAGCTATTATAGTTAGTGAAGGAAATGCTACTGATTTCTTTCCATTTGATTTCTGAAAATCAACAGATTTGAGAAGGCATTACCAAAGATAAAATTTACCTTAATATAACTTGTACAAATAAGCTTGGTTTTGTTTCCATTCCCCTACTTACCCCATCCCAGAAAAAGACACAGCTTAAAAAGAATTAAGTGTTAAGATTCAAAGGAGAGGCCTGTCATCCAGTAAGGAACTTGCTTATATTTTTTATATTAGACAAAAAAGGCCTGATTTGTTTTTAAATTCTGTGTCAAAATTATTTCATCCTTTGAAATGTATGTTGTATGTAGTGATCTCACTGACAAATACTTTTTATCTTATTTCACTTTAACTCATTCCTGTTACCCTTATTTGGGCTTTTGAAGGTAGGAACTAAGGTAGAGCAAATTGATTTGTTTGATAAAGATGCTCGAAGGGTCGGGGGAACTCTACAATGAGATGCCAAGCCCTGTTTTTGGAGGGTCAGGAAAAGGAACTGCCATTTATTCACATGAAGTAAACTGACAGAACTGGAAAGAAGAGAGAGGAGCGGGAGACAAGGAGTGGAAGAGAGAGGGAAGAGGGAAGAGAAGATTAGGAAAATGCAGTTCACTGTGAAGTGTGTAATACGAATGGTCTCTCCCTTCTCTCCTGTGGAATCTTTAGTAAATTCTGCTGTGCTGATCAGTGCTTGCGTATGAGTAACTTTATTTGGGAACACTAAAAGCATTCACGAAGGGGCCAACTAACATTTGAGTAAATTTTCATACTCTCAGAAATATCTCTTGAATGTGTATTGTGTGTCAAGCAGTCTCTGGGGATTGAGAGGCAATTAAAATGGACAGAGCGCTTCTCTCACATAGTGTGGTAGGCAGGATTCAAAGACGACCCCAATGCAATGACCCAAGCCCTTATATTAGTCCCTCCTCCTGTGTGTGGACGGGACTGTGAATATGATGGGATATCACTTCCATGGTTGGGGTGCTAATCAGTTGACTTTGAGGTAATCAAAATGAAGATTATTCTGAATGGGCCTGACCCAGTAAGAAGAACCCTTTTAAGGCCCTTCCTACAAGAAGAGATTCAAAGCATGAGAAGGTCTGTGGAGGAGTCCACAGAGCAAGAACCTGAGGGTGGCATTTAGGAGCTGAGAGTGGTGATGAAACAACAGAGAGTAAATACATGGGGACCACAGTTACACGGCTGCAAGGAAATGCATCTTTCCAAAAGCCTGAAGAAGCTTGGATGCAGACGCATCGAGCTGCTGCCTCGCCTTTAGCCTTGTGAGGCCGAGAATGAAGACTCCTGACCCGTGGAAATTGTGAGATAATAACTTTTTGTTTTTTAAGATGCTCAACTTGTGGTAATTTGTTATCCAGAAATAGACATCTAATACATACTCTTGCTTCCTTCTCTCAGAGTCTTTCTGTTTCTCCGTAGTGTTATTATTATTATTAAAATTTTAAATTAAATTAAATCCTGAATATACATTAATGGGCCCCTCTAGCCCTGCCCTTGCAAATTTGGTGCACTGGTTAGGCAGACCAGATGGTTAATAATAACAGTTAGCATTTCCTGAATACTACTCATGCAAGACACTGTTTTAAGCATCTTCCATGTATTGACTCACCTAATCATCACAGACATTATAATTAACCTCCACTCTATGGATGAGGTAAGTGAGGTACAGAGAAGTTAAGTAATATGCCCAAGGTCACGCAGCTAGTAAGCTGCAAAACTAGGGTTGGAAAATCCAGGCAGTCTGGTTTTAGAGTGTTTGAATTTAACCATCCTCCCTCTCCTGATGCACCTTTAGAGAATAATACCTGAATAACTCCTAGCCACATCTGGATGTATAATATTGAGAAGTCAGAAGCTTCCTAAGTTCTGTGGTAAGTTGCAGAGGTTGCCCTGTGAGGAATTATCTTGCTACTTAAGGAATATTTCATAACTGTCACCTTGATTAATAATTCTGAGAAGCTGTACCTACACCAAAAGTGACAGCTCTCAGCAGAGTTGCAGAGATGCAGATGAGAAGTTAGTGCTTCTGGAAATTTATGTTCATAAATTAGTATTATTAAAAATAATACTAATAAAGACCTTAAATTCTGAATGGCCATTTTCTAAAATGCCACATAGAGAGAAATTCTTCCTTCTGACAAGAAGAAAATTCTTAAGAATTCAAATCTAATGGCATTTCACAAGATGTTCAATATTGGGAATTTTTGTCATAAATAAAATCTAATATTAATACATACGTGATTCATTGTAGCTCCTATTTTAGAACTTTCTAATCTGTCACTATGAGACATTATTATCTGTCTTGCTCCCATGGTATTCGATGCTGAAAGCATTTCACTAACTGTAGATTAATGAGTATAACAACAACAAAAAATCAATTTGTAAGTAGAGTCAAGACACACAGAGAATAATTTTTATTAATATTATCCTCATGAAAACATATCAGTTTGATTAGAGTAAAGCAGTGTGGCCTTATCACTGAATTGGAATATATTTGGGGAGTATTCGTTTTTTCTCTCTTGGCTAATAGTTAATGCAGTGTACCCATTTTAGAATAGTAGAACACAAGTCTCTAATAATAAATACCTTTTATGTACTTTTGGTGTAATTACTCTCTTAACTATATATGTTTTCTCATTGGCTTTAATTGAACCTCCATAATATGCCTCCACATTTTGCTTTTTAAATTTTATTTACACATTAATGCTCCTTTACCTTTTAAAATGGCATGCGAATTAACTCAAGTATTATATGGAAATTTATTGAATCTCTATGAAGTGTTTGGTGTGGTGCTAGGAAGTGGATACATTATAATAAAAATAGCATTATCCATAGCATCATAGAGATTTTAGCCTAGAAGAAAACTTTCTTTGTATATCTATGTTTCTGTATATATTTTATACACACACACACACACACAAAGTGTGTATATATGTATGCATGCAAGTGTATATCCTGGTAAGTGATATAAAGGAAAAAAGTCAACTTGATGAAAGATTAATATTAATAGAGGGAAAGTATTTTAGACTAAATGGTGGGTGATTAGGGTAAATCTCTAAGCAGAGGTAAAACTGAAGATGGAACAGGCATTTGAAAAGCAGGGAAATGTGTTTGAAACCTAAGAAATGGAATGTATCAAAATTCTGAGGTGAGAAGCTCTTGGCATTTAGAGTGGTGACTATGGAGATGGAAGGATATTAGTGAGTAAGTCAGAGAATAGCAGGAAATCTATTTGGAGAAATAGGCAAGTCCCATTCAAAGAGAACGCCATGTACCTGTTATGGAATTTAAAGTTTTAGAGGTTTTCTTTTCAGTGTTGTGGAAGAACAAATACTAAAATAAATTCAAGTTGGTCTTCTTCTATCCAATATTTGCCTTCATCTGGTTTTGTGTTTAAAATTCAGTGTTATAGAGTCTTCTCCCCAGATCTTACACCTTTCACAAAGAGTAACTTGAAATGGATCATACATCTAAGTGCGACATAAAGAACTTTAAAACTTCTAGAAGAAAACAGATGAGAAAATCTACATGGTCTTAGGTTAGTTGCTTTTTTAAAAATTAAGGAATAATTGACATACACTATTATGTTGGCTTTAGGTGTACAACATAGTAATTTGACGTATGTGTACATTGTGAAGTGGTCATCAAAATAAGTCTAGATACCGTCTGTTACCTTACAAAGTTAACACAGTGTTATTGACTATATTTCCTATGCTGAACATTACATCCCCATGACTTACTTATTTTATAACTGGAAGTTTGTACTTAATCCCTTAACCCCTTTTGCTACGCCCCCAACTCTACCCGCCTCTAGCAACCACCAATCTGTTCTCTTATCTGTTAGTCTGGATTTTGTTTTGATTTGTTTTTTCTGTTTTTTATATTCCACTTGTAAGTGAAATCATGTGGTATATTTCTTTCTCTGTCTAACTTATTTCACTTAGCATAATACCATCTAGGCCCATCATGTCCTCGAAAATGGCAAGAGTTCATTCTTTTTCATAGCTGAGTAGATTCTGTTTTATTATATATGTATGCTGAGTAGTATTGGTTGTGAGTATTATATCCATCTTTATCCATTCATTCATCAATGGACACATAGGTTGGTTCCATATCTTGGCTACTGTAAATCATGCTGCAATGAACAGAGGGGAGCATGTATCTTTTTGAATTAGTGTTTTCGTTTTCTTTGTAAGGATACCCAGTAGAAGAATTGCAAGATCATATGGTAGCTCTATTTTTAAGTTTTTGAGGAAACTCCATACTGTTTTCCACAGGGACTGCACCAATTTACTTTGCCACCAACAGTGCGGGATGGTTCCCTTTTCTCAACATCCTCGCCAAACTTGTTATTTCTTGTCTTTCTGAGAATAGCCATTCTGACAGCTGTGAGGTGGTATCTCGCTGTGGTCTTGATTTGCATTTCCCTGATAATTAATGATGTTGAGCATCTTTTCACGTGTCTGTTTACCATCTGTTTACCATCTTCTCTGGTGTCTATTCAGGTCCTCTGCTCATTTAGTAATCTAGTTTTTTTTTTTTTTTTTTATGTTGTGTTATGTGAGTTCTTTCTATATTGGGGTATTAACCACTTACCAGATATATCATTTGCAAATATCTTCTCCCATTCAGTGGGCAGCCGTTTTGTTTTGTTGCTAGTTTCCCTCGCTGTACAACAGCTTTTTAGTTTGATGTTGTCCCACTTGTTTATTATTGCTTTTGTTTCCCATGCCTGTGCAGTCAGATCCAACCAAAAAAACATTGCTAAGTCTGATGTCAGGGAATTTACCGCCTGTGTTTTCTTTTTTGGAGTTTTTATGGCTTCAGGTCTTACATTACAAGTATTTAATCCATTTTGAGTTAAATTTTGAGTATGGTATAGGACAGTGATCCAGTTATTGTATTCTTCAGCTCTGTGACCTCTGGTACTTCCTTATGTTTCCTCTTTGTTGAAGTTCTCACTGTTTTCTTTTATTCTTTGTTGTGGAGAGCATTCATCTAGTTTTCAGATCTTTTTCAGAGGGAAATGATCCATATGTAGCTGTAGATTTGTTGGGTCTATGTGAGGAGGTGAGTTCAGAGTCTTCCTTAGTCTCCAACTTGGGCTCCTGGCGATGAGTTTTAGAAACAACACATGGTTCATGAAAGAAAAAAATGGACAAGTTGAATTTTGCTAAAACTGAGACCTCTTCTCAGCAAAGGACACTATTCAGATAATAAAAATACAAGTCACAGACTGCGAGAAAATATTTACAGGCACTTATTAAAGCATTGGTATCTAAAGTATACCAAAAACTCTTAAAACTCAATAATAAGAAAACAAACGACCCAGTTGAAATTTTTCTGTAAATCCAAAACTACTCTAAAATATAAAACATTTATTTTAAAAAATTCGTGATTGTAGTTTCACTTTTTTTTTCCCCAAAATTTGAAGGTTTGGGTTGGTTGACATTTTAAGCCATTTCCACAATTTTAGGTGTCACATGTTTTAAAAGACTATGACAGTACTATTATTGTAGCCAAGGGAAAGAAAATGTCTTTTTTTCTTTTCGCAATGATTTAAGTTTTTCTCACTGAGGAGGGTTGTGGCTACAAAAAAAATATGTTCCCACTTTAATCTTAGAAAGTCTCAAATTATAAAAGTTGGTGGAACCCCAGAGCTCTAAGATTAACTTTCTGTGACCATTTCTATTTAGAAGGCTGGCTTTTGGGGCCACCTGCTCCTCAATATTATCTTGCTTTCTGTCTCTAAAGGTGTATCAGATTTATTTTACCTGTACTTAACACTGTAGTAATACTGAGCAGATCAGGCAAAATAGTCTAGGTTTCATGTAACAGGCTTTTACTTAAGTTGTTTCTTCATTCTGGAAGTCTCTTCTTTCCTTTCCTCCCAAGACAGTTTTCATCTTTGCTAGAAGATCTTTTCTGGGTCCTGAGGTTGGACTATAGCTTTTTCTGTTGTCTTGATAGCTTCCATATAATCAATATTCATTAAGTAAGCAAATATGTATTGAGCTTCTACTGGGTATCAGATACTCGATATGCTGGGCATCTGTTCATGGCTTCTCAGCAGGAACTGTCAGCTCCTTGAGGGTAGAGAACGTGTCCTATTCATCTCAACCCTCAAGACTTGATAGAGTTCTTGGCGTATACTATGTGTTCTGGGTTGGGGGGTGGTGTATGTGGTCCTGAGTGAAGGACAGGTCTCTCAGAATGCAAGATTTTCAAAACCAAAACTCCTTTCATGGATTTACTCATGTCCATGCCTCCATGACACATCATTTTCTCTCAGGTTATGATTTTCCTTCAACCCCTTGTCATTAACAATGCCCTGCCTGTGTCTGCTCCTGAAGGCCCTTGAAATAAATTTACCCCATATGATAGAAAAAAAATGGTTGCCCAAACCTTTCATATATATCTGAGAATTGATCTCAGATTCCTCCCATCATTTATTCAGATAGCTTGAGAAACAAAATGGAAATTCTTCCATCCCTTTATTAAATAGGTTGGATTTTTGTTTCCTAAAGGTAGTTTATAACAAATACAACTCTGTGTTTTATTGTAGAGAGCACTTCTATTTTGTGTGGATGTGTCTGTGTGTTCTTTGTTTATTGCTTTACACTCAGCAGTTTAAACAGAATTATGAAATAAAATTAAAATATAGGCAAAGTATTATCTTGTTCATATTTTTGGTTAATTTTACAGATATTATAATTGTGTTTGTATGTGTATGTGTGTGTGCATCAAGAAGTGATTAGGCAAGTGACACTATTTCATTCATTTGAATTCTCCAAAATTCAGAAGTGTGTTTTAGGCAGGCATACAAGTTTTAAAACAATTCTTGATACTGTGTAGTCTGGCCTTGTAAAAGGTTACTTCCAATATGTGGCAGTCTAGATATTGCTCACATTCTAGATATGTAAATGATATATTTTTTCTTATTGTTCAAGCCTTAATGTGTTTTCTTAAGTGATAAAATTGAACTTGAAGAAATAAAAAAAGCAATGAAACCTTTATTGGATTAATGGTATTGGAAATTGTTACTGTTTTTTTTTCCTCCCAAATCCTTAGCAATTTTAGACCACTGTGGTTAAAGGTAAAAAAGAAGTATCAAGTGAAGCAACAGCAGAATACTCCAAAATTGCATTTATAATTGGGAAAAATCCGAAGTAAAATATGTAATATCTCATTACTAATAATGACCCTGGTGACATGTATAGAGACCATGTGTTCTGGGCATAATGCTGAGCACTTTAGATAGATTTGCTCCTTACATTTTCCCAGCAAGTCTGTGAAGTAAGCAAACCCATTATCCTCATAGTGGAGAGAACACCAAAGCCCTGAAGCAAAGAGGATTTGTCAAAAGTCACACAGCTAAAATAATGAAGGCAAAATTCAGGGCTGGAAGTCGGCCCCAGAGCCCATCACCATGGACACAATGCTATACTTCCTCAAGGGATAAAAATAATCCTGTTAAGCATTATGTGATTTTAAGATAAATATGGCCCAATGTTTGGTATATCATTAAGTAATTAAGTAATCTACTCAGTAGGTCCTGTGCCTGTACATTTGTGGGTTCTCACATAAATATTTGGCAGTATTCAAAATTACAAATTAAGTTCTGTTATTGAATTCAAGTGTGTTTATACATAAAAGTTACTCAATTATATTGATTTAATTTAATTAAAATAATGTAATGTTACATATAATATGGTCATATGTACAATACAATGTTCAAACATAATGGTCATAATTTCAGTTGTAATTTATGAGAGATTTTAATATAATGGGTATTGTCACTCAGCATTTACTATCAATTCAGGTCTTCCTTCTGATTTGTTTTCCTATTAATGACAACATAATTTTTCAAGTCACCAAGGTCCAAATTTCAGAATTATCTTTGACCTCATCTTTTCTTTGCCATCAAATCAAGCCAGTCACAGAATCTTATCAATTCTATCTTCTTCATTTTACCTAAATATTCTCTTTCCTACTGCCACTCCTAAATTTCAGGTCCTTATACATACGACTCATTTCACCTTTTCTTCTCAGCCTCATCTTCTCTTTCCTAATGCATACCTTACACTTCAGCCAAATATACCCCATTCCCCAAATATTCCTCTTCTCAACATCCTGCCTTTGTTCATGATAAACCATCTCCTTTTCATTTATTTTTCTTACCAATTCTTGCACAAATCCTTCAAAATTTTGCCTGAATTACATTTTATAAAAAAACAAAAATCGAACTTTGCTTTACAAGAAGAACTATAATAAGCCATTCTTAATCTGCTATTAATCCTTCAGCTAGATAAACTTTTCTCTAAACAATACCTGCAGGGTATACCTCATTTCATTAAGTTCTCTTTTCTTTCCTGACTATCCTGCTTAATAGGTGAATACATCACTTAGTTTCACATTATAGGTTTGATCATTTTTGTTGTCTTTCTCCTGTCATTAGAATCCACAATAAAATCCATGAGCACATAGATTTTTTTCAGTTTACTGCTGAATCCCTAATCTTCCCAAACTGTGCCTGTCATAGAGAAGCACAGAAAGTGTGTTCAGTTAATAAATGTCCAGTCAGAAATAATTTCCTTTCTTATACCTTCTTACAGTACTTAACAAATCCTAGGTGTATTATTGTTATTTCTGCCATTTTGTTATTTTTGTTAATATTTTTTTAACTAGCTTAAAAGAGACGATTTTCATAAACTTATTCATCACCTCTCACAGTGCATTATATGTAACGAGCCCACAGTAAGAATTTTTAGTATGTGTTGCCTAAATGAGCTGCTTTCATGTCATGGCAGTGATTAATAAACAGATATGTGATTTTAGTTTGAAGTGCACATTTTCTATGTAATTCTTTTTAAGTGTAAGAGTAGGTGACTACTTTGTTTTAAAAATACCATAGTATACTTTCTTGAATTTTCTCCATCGCCTTTAAAATGTTATAGGTCAGTTGTTCCAAAAATATTTTAAAATGTATTTCTATTTTCTAATAATTTCAATATTTTATTAGAATAGCATATTTTAGGATCTTTAGGACCCAGATACATTAGTAAATAATACAAAAATAATATCTTCATTCCTGTTTACGTTGTTATAAAACTGTATTTACCTTTATGGATTTTTTTTAAACCTCAAGGCAGAAATATAAAATAGGCAGTAATATCAATGTTTATATTAATGAGGCTTCTAGAATGTTAATGATCATATTAATAAGTACTCTAGAAGTACTCTGGCACATAGAAGTCAAGACCATACTTTCTAGAACCAGACCTCTGAGTTTAATGCCTTCCTCTACCACTGACTTTTCTAACTCAGTTTCTTCATATGAAAAAAAGGAATAGTTAACTCAAAGGTCTATTATGACCATAGAATTTGTTAGTCTATGTAAAGAACTTAAAACAGTGTCTCACATGACAGACCTGCATAAGTGCCTGCTAATTTTATTATCATTATTGAGGGAATGTCACAGTTGATAGTGATTTTTCAGAAGTTCACGTATGGAATCATCAGACTATAGAATGCTAAATTCCTTTTTGCACTCCCAGGGCAGATCCATCACTCATAGGCAGACTCACAAAAAAATGAGTTCATGAGCCTGATGTATAAATTTATAAATTATAAATGTATAAATCACAATTCTAATTTATCCATGTACAGTAAGAATGCTAACAATACTAGGGAAGCAGATAAATTATTTAGCCTTGTCCCCATGTGGGTGGCCCAAAGGAAGCCAAATTATAATCAAAATGGCTTAGTGAGCATGTTAATTAAAGAAGGAATTGGTTGTTTGGTTTTGATATTAAGTGACATTATGCTAAAAATAAACCTGCCAGGCAGTATTCTTGGAGCTGAACATCCTCTCTGGGGAGGACATCATGTGTTCCCCCATGCTATGCTTCCTGGCCTAAACAAACTCCGTTCTGGGTGACATATTTTTTCATCAGGTATGTTAATATAGTCAATTGTGATATACTCCTAAAGGCCTAGAAATATTTTCTGACACTTGATGGAGAGTTTTCAATATTTCAGACTATCTCTACATTTTTTAAAATAAATTTATTTATTTATTTGGCTGCGTTGGGTCTTTGTTGCTGTGCACAGGATTTCTCTAGTTGCGGTAAGTGGGGGCTATTCTTCATTGTGGTGCACGGGCTTCTCAGGGCTTGTCATTGGGGTGGCTTCTCTTGTTATGGAGCACCAGCTCTAGGTACGCGGGCTTCAGTAGTTGTGACACATGGGCTCAGTAGTTGTGGCTTGCAGGCTATAGAGTGCAGGCTCAGTAGATGTGGTGCACGGGCTTAGCTGCTTCGCGGCGTGTGGGATCTTTCCAGACCAGGGCTCGAAGCTGTGTCCCCTGCATTAGCAGTCAGATTCTTAATTACTGAACTACCAGGGAAGTCTTTCCTCTACATTTTAAGAGGGGATTCTTTTTAAGTTCTTATGTGGGTAAAAGCATCCCTGTAGCCCCCAAACTATTACCATTTACTATGGATAAAATGGTGAATACAATTATTATTAAAAACACACAACAGAAAAGAAGTATTGGTTTATACTTTGGAATATTATGTTAGACAAAACAATTAACCTTTTGTTCGCTCTTATTTTCTCTTAATAAATTTTGACATGTCCCAAAATAGTCCACTGATGCACTGAAGTTAACAGAAGACGCAATCAAATATTTGTTTCATTTTTTCAGAAAGAAAACTCATATAGTAATTAATCCTAAACTGTTTTAACATCAATCTGAGCTCAACATGAAAGATGCATTTTAATATTCATGGTTCACCTTGCCAACTCTGTTTGTATCATGTGCATTCAATACAGTTTGAATACACACTCGCACACATACACATGCACACACACATATTTCTGAAAATCTAGAGCCATATCCCAGTGTAAAGCAGGCAGGTAAGCATATTTATTCCAAAGTGGTTAAATGGTCTCTAAAAATAAAACAAAGAAACCAAAAGTTTTGAAAAAAGTATCTTATACAGAATAAAATACTTTCTCCAGACATCAACTATAAAACATTGTGCCTATAGTCAACAATTGTGTGATGTACACTTAAAATTTTTTAAGAAGTAGATCTCATGTTAAGTGTTTTTACCACAATAAATTAAAATTTGAAAAAATAAAAGAGAAAAAATAAAAAAGACTAAGGTCGCATAATAAAAATAACCATTTTTGTGCTGTAACCTCACAGTGTGCCTAAATTTAGGTTTGGATATTTGTGAAGAAAACATTCAACTTGTTCTGAATAGAATGGTTCTCCTTAGTATTAAATGCCCACTGCAGAAAATGCAAACATTTCTTCTATATGAGCTACAAATATGCCAAGAGGCCACAAGTAAAATATTTAGTGCTAACTTTAAGATGGAAATATGTCTTCCTTATTGAGCTATAACTTTACTCTGAGAAATATTTCTGGAAAGAAAATATTTATTTTAATATTTCTGATTTAACTGGAGCCTGTTCACAATTAATCATTTTGCTTTAGTGAGGCATCATTTTCTAAAAGAAAAAGAGGAAAGAAATAGGTGAGACTATCAGTGGGAAGTGAGACCTGGCACTCACTATTTTAAACTGTTTAACTCTCAATTATCGCTCTATTTTCTCGTGGGCAATGCTATGATTGCTTAGTTAATTTTACTACATTATGTGTCAGTAATTCAGAATTGGTGATCATTTGGAGTCAGTTGAGTAGAAATATATTTTCTCACAGGCAAAAGTAGACCATACGTAGAATTTGTAATTCACTAATATCTACTGATTTCTACACTAAAGATAACCCTTTTAAAAACTTTGAATAGCTAATGTTTGTGTACAGTAAAATGCAATAAAATATAATTTAAAACAATTTTTGTCAGCAGTATTTTCTGGCAGTATCCTTGGGACAAAACGTCCTGTCCCTGGAAGGACCTCATCTCTTTTGCAAGGATATGCTTCCTGGGTTAACTCTCTTCAGCCTGGCACATGAAAATACATTACAAATAAGTTGAGTTAATATCAATGTTTAATAATAATTTGCATTTCTAAAGCACTTAATTTTGTTTTAACTGATGTCTAATATTGCATTTGATGATGGTTGTATCAATCCTGTGATCAAAGTGGGTATTATAATCGTTCCATTTAAGGTGAGGTTATTGAACCTTGAAGAGACTGTGATTATTCAAAATGATACAGATAATTAGTTGTGCATATAAGTGACTGACCTCAGATTTCTTCATTGACAACTTATTATATGTCAGGCCCTATGCCAATAGGCAGAAATAAATCCATCATGTTTCTTTATAGAGCCCTTACTAAATACCAGACAATATTCTAAGTGCTTTACAAATATAATTTATTTAACAATTTACAGGTGAGAAAATGAGGCAGAGAGAGATTAAGTAAGTGGTCTAGGGTCACTAATGTATTGAGAAATAGAGCCAGGATAAGAACCCATGTATCCATAATTACAATACTACGATTCTTCCCTTACATAGGTCTAGGAACCTGAGAATTATTACTGAAAATGATTTTAAATTCTGAAAATAAGATGCAAATGAAATCTAAGTTACACTTGCTACAAAAATAATTATACATTGTAAATAAGAAAGAGCCTTGGGAAAATGAAGAAAAAAATGTAAGAAATTAAAAAAATATATGAGGAGAATTGAAAAGGAAAGCAGCATTATTAAAAAGTCTAGATGGAAGCAAGATTCAAAGCCATCATGAGGGAAGTGAAATGTGCTATGAATGTTACCTTAAAGATACATATTCAGGGGACTTGGTGAATTCATTTGCATATGCCTTTATGTAAAAACAAAAATATGAGATAGCCTCATCCACCAGAGGGCAGACAGCAGAAGGAAGAACTACAGTCCTGCAGCCTGTGGAACAAAAACCACATTCACAGAAAGACAGACAAGATGAAAAGGCAGGGGGCTATGTACCAGATGAAGGAACAAAATAAAACCCCAGAAAAACAACTAAATGAAATGGAGATAGGCAATCTTCCAGAAAAGGAGTTCAGAATAATGATTGTGAAGATGATCCAGGACCTCAGAAAAAGAATGGAGGCAAAGATCCAGAAGACGCAAGAAATGTTTAACAAAGATCTAGAAGAATTAAAGAACAAATTAAAGAATTAAAGAACAAACAAACAGAGATAAACAACACAATAACTGAAATGAAAAATACACTAGAAGGAATCAATAGCAGAATAACTGAGCAGAAGAATGGATAAGTGACCTGGAAGACAGAATGGTGGAATACAGTGCTGTGGAACAGAATAAAGAAAAAAGAATGAAAAGAAGTGAAGACAGCCTAAGAGACCTCTGGAACGATATTAAACGCAACAACATTCACAGTATAGGGGTCCCAGAAGGAGAAGAGAGAAAGGACCCAAGAAAATATTTGAAGAGATGATAGTCAAAAACTTCCCTAACATGGGAAAGGAAATAGCCACCCAAGTCTAGGAAGTGCAGCAAGTCCCATACAGGATAAACCCAAGGAGAAACACGCCAAGACACATAGTAATCATATTGGCAAAAATTAAAGAAAAAGAAAAATTATTGAAAGCAGCAAGGGAAAAATGACAAATAACATACAAGGGAACTCCCATAAGGTTAAGAGCTGATTTCTCAGCAGAAACTCTACAAGCTAGAAGGGAGTGGTATGATATACTTAAAGTGATGAAAGGGAAGAACCTACAACCAAGATTACTCTACCCGGCAAGGATCTCATTCAGATTCAACAGAGCAATCAAAATCTTTACAGACAAGCAAGAGCTAAGAGAATTCAGCACCACCAAACCAGCTCTACAACAAATGCTAAAATAACTTCTCTAAGTGGGAAACACAAGAGAAGAAAAGGATGTACACAAAAAAACCCAAAACAGTTAAGAAAATGGTCATAGGAACATACATATCGATAGTTACCTTAAACGTGAATGGATTAAATGCTCCAACCAAAAGACACAGACTGGCTGAATGGATACAAAAACAAGACCCATATATATGCTGTCTACAGGAGACCCCCTTCAGACCTAGGGACACATTCAGACTGAAAGTGAGGGGATGGGAAAAGATATTCTATGCAAATGGAAATCAAAAGAAAGCTGGAGTAGCAATACTCATATCAGATAAAATACACTTTAAAATAGAGAATGTTACAAGAGACAAAGAAGGACACTACATAATGATCAAGGGATCAATCCAAGAAGACGATATAACAATTTTAAATATTTATGCACCCAACATAGGAGCACCCCAATACATAAGGCAACTGCTAACAGCTATAAAAGAGGAAATCTACAGTAACACAACAATAGTGGGGGATTTTAACACACCACTTACACCAATGGACAGATCATCCAAACAGAAAATTAATAAGGAAACGCAAGCTTTAAATGACACAATAGACCAGATAGATTTAGTTGATATTATAGGACATTCCATCCAAAAAAGCAGATTACACTTTCTTCTCAAGTTGAAGATATGGAATTGATATGGAGAACAGTATGGAGGTTCCTTAAAAAACTAAAAATAGAACTACCGTATGACTCAGCAATCTCACTACTGGGCATATACCCTGAGAAAACCATAATTCAAAAAGAGTCATGTACCATGATGTTCATTGCAGCTCTATTTACAATAGCCAGCACATGGAAGCAACCTATATGCCCATCGACAGACGAATGCACAAAGAAGTTGTGGTACATATATACAACGGAATGTTACTCAGCCATAAAAAGGAACAAAATTGAGTCTTTTGTAGAGACATGAGTGAATCTAGAGACTGTCATACAGAGTGAAGTAAGTCAGAAAGAAAAACAAATATCACATATTAACGCATATATGTGGAACCTAGAAAAATGGTACAGATGAACCGTTTTGCGGGGCAGAAATTGAGGCACAGATGTAGACAACAAACATATGGACACCAAGGGGGGAAAGCAGCAGTGGGTAGGGGTGGTGGTGGTGTGATGAGTTGGGAGATTGGGATTGACATGTATACACGGATTGTATAAAAAAATATATTAGTTTCATGATTTTAATTAAATATTTTGTATTGGAATTAAGTGGAATGCCTATTTGTTGTCAAAGCATTGATATGAGCCAGTCTTCTGACATTCATTTTCCTTATAGTCTTCAAAGAGGCTGTGATATTGACAAAAGAACATGATCAAGACCTTGGTATTGTTACAAAAGATAGTTTGTCCAACTTCGAAGCATTTGGGAAAGAGAGCAGTTGCAAAAAGATTAAAAACAAAGAGCAAGGAGAGTGGAGAGTTCAAATACGTTTATGCTTTCATGTACATTATTTGTCGGATTCACATGGGCACATACTTCAAAATTTATTCAATTCACAGCAGGATTAACTTCTAGAGTTGCTGTGGATATACAACTGAGTGCTGTGACCTCAGATCTTATATTCTATTGCTTTTAATCACCTTGGTGTGTTTATAATTTCTCATTAAAAATAACAGCAGAGGGCTTCCCTGGTGGCGCAGTGGTTGAGAGTCCGCCTGCCGATGCAGGGGACACGGGTTCGTGCCCCGGTCCGGGAAGATCCCACATGCCGTGGAGCGGCTGGGCCCGTGAGCCATGGCCGCTGAGCCTGCGCTCCGCGACGGGAGGGATCACAGCAGTGAGAGGCCCGCGTACCGCAAAAAAAATAAAAATAAAAATAAAATAACAGCAGACTGAGTAAGAGTGAAGTGTGTGAAAACAGCGATAGAAAGCCGAGGAGAAAAAGGGGTCAGTCATTATCCAACAGCCTAACATGCTGTTCTCCCTACCCATCACTCCCCCAGTATATACAAATACTCCCACACATGAGCCTGGGGAGAGAAAAATATGGTTCTCTACAGTACTTTCTACCTCGCTGGAATGAATCATGCAAGTAATAACTACTATTTTATAGATTTTGTGCTAGATATTAATAGATATTAATCCTCTCAACTATCCCATAAGGGGAGACCAGCTAGTATCTCACTGTGTAGATGAAGCAACCAAGCCTTAAAGTGATTAGTTGACAGAGACAAGACTCGACTCTGTGTGAATCCAGATTTGTGCTCAAGTTATTATGCTGTGGAAGAGGGTCCCTCGTTAAAAACCAGTTTTCAAAAGTGTTGTCTTTCATGGTCCTACTTCGTGGTTCATGGTTTGAGTCATCTTATGTCCTACAGACATTGTCCTAAAGACAATGATATCTCAAGAGTGATAGGACCTTTTCACATTTTGCTTAAACATTAAAAGCAGTTACCTGGGAAGTTTAAAAAATTCCCCATTCTTAGGTCACACCCCGTACCAATTAAATCACAATTGTTGGAGGTGGTATCCAGGCATATCCAGATATTTTTGGTAATTTTCCAGTTAATTCCAAAATATAGTCATGCTTGAGAGCCAGTCTTCTAGGTACCTTGCTCCCTACCATTAGTGCTTGTACAGTCTTTCCCTCACACCAACACAGTTATCCAGTCTCGACCCAAACATCCCTGGTAATAGTTTTTGACTGTCAAAACAGTTCTTAGGTTAATTCAAGATCTGTCACTCTTCATCCCTTGGTGTTAGGTCTGCCTCATTGGGATAATGCAATTTTTATACCTGTTTTACATGTGGCAATATATCCGAAGTCAGTTTTATAGTCCCCTGAATTTTCTCCAGGATAACCCATTTATTTCTTTTAACTGCTTCTCTTATGACATGATTTCAAATCTTCTTATTATCCTAGGAACTTTCTTTTGAATAGACTAGTTGGTAGTATGATACGTTGGAGAGAACTTGGATTTGAGTCATAATGCCTTTAGTTTACATTCCATATCTGCTACTTACTAGTCTTGTGAACTTGAAAAAGTTATTGAATTTTCTCAGCTTCCCTTCTGACACAAATAATGCTACTTCATGCAACTTTTATGAGCATAAATGAGATATGGGAAGTAGGAGTGAGACTCTTAGAAGCTCTGAGCACTGAAAATTTAGTGATCTATCATGGTCCATTTCATCCCCCACATGTATAATTCAGATGAAAACAACACTGAACCAAACAATAAGAAGAAAGGAATCCAATTAATTTCTGTTTTCCCCCCCCTTCATTGATAAGTTGTTTTTAAATCATTAAACACATGTGCCCATTTCTTTGTACCTTTATTTTGCTGGTGCTTGAAGATTATGTTTAACCTCCTCCTGAGTAATGTAGTACTAAACTACCCAAATGCAGCTCTGCTTGGTAGATTTGAGAATAGGGCAGACATGTATGTCTTTAGGCAAGTCTTTTAACCTCTTCCACAAACTCGTTTCCTGAATTGTAAAATAAAGATAATATATGCCTTGAAGGATTATTGTAAAGATTGTGAAGCTCTCAGGGGGTTAAAATAAATGATGTATAAAAAGTGCTTATAAGTGATCACAAACAGTAGATACTGTATAGTAGCTAAGAACTGCAGCTCTTTTGAGTTTAAATCTTAACTCAGAGTTTGCTGGCTCTGAAACCTTGGGCAAATTATGAGATGTCTGTGTCTCAGTTTCCTGCTTGGAAAATGGGGATAAAAATATATCCACCTAGTAAGGTTTTTGTAAGTTTTAAATAATTGACACTCAACATGTTTGGCAGAAAATAAGATCTCAATACATGATTAGTATTGTCATTATTATTAAAATAACAATAATTTGTATTAGACATGAAAATATCTGGCACTTGGTAGACATTCAAAATGTGGTGGCATGATTTATTTTCAAGTGAGGGGCCCATAATTGAACTCATTACTAACATTTAGAAAGGGCCGGCACATTGTAACTCTTCAGTGAATATATATTGAATGAATGAGTGAGTGAATAAATGAATGAATGTTATCTCACCACAAGGTATAGAAAGGGATTATAACTTTTATAGCTTTTCTCATTGTAAGTATAGATTCATAGTTCTAGTCAATATAACCTAAAATACATGTGTATTTCATTCTCTCCAAATAACCTAAATTTCAATTAATTTTTAAATTTTTAAAAATTAGAAAGCTGTTTATTTTATTTATAAAATACATCTATTTCTATTATTTTTATTCATATCTTTTTTATTTCTAGTCACACTTATGGTGTGCTTACTATGCCTGAATAGGACAATACTATAAGAAAAAACTTTCAAAAACATTTCTAACCTAACTCAACACTGTGTAACAGTATGATTGTTAAATTTCAATCCCTGTGATTCAAGCTTGAGGCTCTTATTACATGAAAAAAAATATTGAGACTCTTAATTTCTCAGTTTAGCTCAGCTTAGTACAACCCAAATCCCTATACCTTCAAAATCACTTGCTCTAGTAATTATTGACACTTAGGCCTTCTCCAAGTCATTTATGCTCTCTGGGCCTTTGTATCATCATCTGTTAATGGGGATGATATTACCTAGCTCATGAGGATAGTCTAAGAAACAAATGAAGTGCCATATCTGAAAATACCTGAGATATGCAATATTCATACATATGTGACAGCTACATGTATATGTGTGTTCAGAGAGACAGACAGACTTGCTGCCTGCTCAAGGATATCCTAGACAAAAGGTAATCAAAGCTATGCCTGAAGTTCAGTGGTTTGCCTCAGTAATTTGAGCACTCTGACATTGACTATTTTAGATGTTTATTTTGCTCAAAATATGACTTGTATGAGAATAAAGTGCTTGCATTTTCTACTTGCAACAGGCCAGAGGAGGTTAATTTTAATTATGATATTCTGCACTTAAATTTTTATAGCCTACTGCCAAATTTTAAAATTCAAGTTTATTCATTTTGCTCCATCTGCCTACAGTAAAATGTAAAATTATTGATTTTCCTAAATAGATATCACTTGAGAGTTATATTACAATGTGACTGCAAAATATCTCAGAGGACACTGAGTTCTGTAAAGTAACTGACCCACATTTTCATAGCTATTATCCTAGTGTCCATCTCTGACAGAGTCCCTTAGCTATCTAACTTCGCTTCTACTACTTTTCTAGTTTATGAGCCAAGATGTCGTTTGATATATGTCGAAATAGTGCTAAATATTAGGCGTTAGAAGATGCGTAAACTAATATCTGTAAAAAGAAAGGAGAAAACCCGGGGTACTTTGGTTTGAAAAGCAAAGTTTGAAAAAAAAATGGTAATGAGCATTAAAATTGGAAAACCTTTTCAAAATTATGTATAAATGCTGGAAAAATTCTCCTGGTTCCATATTAGGAGTTTCTAGAGATGAAAGCTACTTTTTTCTTAAACCTTAATATGTGTAAAATATAGACATGATGTATTTTTTAAAAATCTGTGCTCGTTGTCAAAATAAAAGGAGAACTGGATCCAATTCAATCCATTTCACAAGAATATTGCTTATTTCCAATATAGACTATATTTTTACTTTATAAAATGTGGACAAATGAGGGAAACAGGGAAATAATTATACTACCATGTACCAAAACCATAAATATGCTCCCTGCTTATTTTTAACAAACCACCAGGATGAAAAACTAATGAAGGGTGATCAAGAGAGTATCTGGTAATTTTCCTAAAACACATTTATGTGGCATTTATAGAAGGTCTTCCTCAGGAGAGCACAAATTATTTTTTTATTAACAAAGAGCTGTTAGGAAAAAGTGCTGCTTTTCTTATTTTTTGAGAATTTAAATGTTTCCCACAGTTTTATCATTTTAATACATAGTAGAAAAAAAAAGTAGCTTGCGCAATAAATAAATTTTAGTTAACACATGTAGGTCATTTATAATCTTTCTAGTTTCTAGTATTTTAAAGGTATAGGGAATTTTCTCAATAATAAATGGCTTTGTCTTATTGTTTATCTAAAATCATTCTAAAGTAGCTTATTCTTTAATAAACAAGAGTTTTCTGAAAAGAGTTATCTAACTGTTCTCTCACACTTAAAGTTTCCTTTATTCTCTGTTTTAAAAAGCACAATCCTCGATATTTTCCTTGTGAAAAACTCTCACACTGCAATTATGAGAACTATATTTTTAAAGCAAAAGAGACTTTTAAAATTTCATATTGCCATTGTTAGATTTAACTAGTTTGATCCCTGTTCATATCAGTGGCTATTGAGTGTAAAATCTCATGAATAGAAGGGTGAATCCTCTATTCATAGAGCATTTTACTGATGTATTACAAAGAGAATATAATGTTTGCTTGAATGGTTATATGTATTGTAATAGTCTTTTTCTACATTCATTTTTCTTTCTGCTGCTTGGCTAAAATGACTTAAAACAAAATTAGCTTTAATAGCGTGTAAACTGATACTTCTGGATTTTGATCTTACTAAATCCTGTCGACTGAAAAAAAAGAAGGACAACCTAAAAATTGAAAATTGTGTTTTGTTCGGGGACCCATAAGAAAGAAATATTAATGTAATTTATTGACATTTCCTTAGAGATCACAGTAGAATTTTCGGTAGCTACTGACTTCAACTTTTCACCCATGAGTGAAATGATAGATTAATTTTATTTACCAGATGCTAAAATCTGATATTGGTCTTTAAAATTCTCTTTTGGAATTGTGATTAATTTAGAACTTTTTCAGTAAAAATAAATTATCTATTGAACATATTATTGAATGTAGAAACAATTAAACTGAAAATTAAACTATTGAATAAACTATGATTTAGTATATAATCATTAATTTTTGTATATTTAAATGTACAAAAACCTCATTAACTTACTAACACAAGAATCTAAGATACTGTGAATTAGGAGAATTTTCCAGTTAATTGAAGATTATCATGTTAAGTATCAGAAAATTGTTTTGGTAGCATGTGCTCCTGTCAGACTTTTTGCCTATCTTAGAAAATGGTTATTGAGCATAATTCAACATTCATGTGATCATTCCAGATCACTGGAGAACACCACTTCACCTACTCACTGAATTAATTTAAATGTCATATTTCTTCTGCAAAGCTGTGATACTGATGTGTGTCTCTGCTATTGGCCAGCTCACTTCTTTTCCATGAATTGTTTGCCCCTAAACCTGTTTATTTTAGTTGCAATTGGTATTTTAAATATTATTGTTATTAGGTAAACTAGTTAAAAATTAGGTAAACAGATAAAACAGGCAAGTGAAAAGGATGAGCAAACCAAGTTGAGTGTTTTAGAAAGTCTTGAAAATACAAAAAATTTAGGAGAAATGAGTAAATTCTTAGAAAAAAATCAATATTCAGATTGCTTTGCAAGAAACTTTAAGCTCTAAGGCACTTTAAATTAACTTCAACTGGAATTTGAGGAAGATGCATTCCTGTGTGACTGTGCACGAAAGAGGAAGGAGAGTGACTTGAAGAACGCCCTCACTCGAAGGCCTCAGTCCTGTATTAGAGCATGGATGAATGAATGGATTTCCATGTGTTTTAAGTTAAAATGTTTAATATATGGAAATACATTTTTTGTGATTCTTGGTTTATAGACTTTTCTCCAGTAGCTGATCAACTAGTCCTGATTTTGCAAATCAGAGGGCATTGATTTAATGTAGTTTATTATATGTTGTAGCATAAGAAAGGCTATATTCTTTGGCTATGAAATAGTGCTATGATACAATATTTTCCTTACTATTTATGGACCATTTTACTTTCAGGTTCACATTTCTCTCATGCTTCTGAATATTTTGCACGCTTGATTACAGGTAGTTGGAGTGTTACTGTACCTTCAGTATACAAACTTACTCAGGTATAGTTCACATTTACCCAGTCAAGACATAAGCTTTGCAGAATTATCTCCTTCCTCCCTGCATCCCACAGTCTACGTATTTTTCAACTTTATGTTTTATTTAACAACCCGTCTGTTAGTCAGGAAAATGATAAGCAGACATAAAGGAGTAGGTGAATGTAAGCTTGTAGCAAACCTGAGAGTTAAGCAAAGGTTTTGTTGTTGTTCTTGTTGTTTGGGGGTTTTTTGTTTGTTTTTTTTAAAATTCTGCCATCATTGGAGAAGTACTAGAAGTTTTTGATGAGTACTTGTATATGTCAGGCACGTGTTTTAGAATGATTAAATTATTCTCTTAGATGATTAATCTCTTAAATGAATCTGTTTTTCATTACTTTTCTGGATCCTCTTTTCTCTGTCTTTCTTCTGTAAAAAGCATAGGGTGTATCATAATTTGTACCTATGTGTCAAGCGAGAAACTAATAAGTTTAAAGAGAATGTTTATCTCTACCTCTATACAAACAAATTTTTAATAGGCTGCCCTTAGTATTAACTTATTTTCCCTACTTCTGTAGTGTGAAAAGTACTGACATTGAAAAGATTTTAATTTCTATTGATAATAAATGAACACACTGCAGAAAGAGGATCTAAAATAATTAGAGGAACACGTGTCAAGTCTTTCAGGCCCTCATATTAACACACAGTGCATGCTGCTTCTCATTTTTGCAAATGTCAACCATTTTAATGTATCTTTTGGGAAATGGTTCACTCTGTTTCAAAGGTGTATAATAAAAGAAAAGGGCTTAGGGCAATATTTAAGCAATGAAAGAAACACAGGACATTTATGACTAGCTGGGAGGAACTGATTGCCTTTGGCTGTGCCTTGGGAAATCCCCAGGAAATACAGTAAGTTGTGATTACTATTATAAGTTAAAATGACACAAAGCATAGAGAGGAATTTGTGTTTTCCTTATGGGTGACTGCATTTCATATTCTCTGTGTGCCATTAGAGTTCATACCCACCCCTGTGTTTCTTACTGTAGTACTAGCAGGAGATGTATTATTGAAAATTGCAGAAGAGTAACTTTCTAGAGAATCAATTTAAGAAAAGAGAATTTAAAGCTAAGCTCATGTAAGAAAGCATATATTATCACATACCTCAATTAAGTGTCTCTTATAAAACTAGTAGTATTTTAAATTAATGATATCAAAATTTGTACTGCCAATATTTGTTAAAGTATGTATGTTAAATTTATAATGTGTATAACTATGATAAATAGTGTTAGAGGTAGGTAAAAAAGAAAGGCGTAAATTTAATTTTCTCTGTGCATTTTCACTGTGGTTACTTCCTTAATAAAAATAGAAATGTTTAGATCTACTAGCATTATTTGGAGGCCATAAGAATTGTTCATCATCATGTTATAGGTTTTCATTTCTGAGTTTCTACCAAGCTGTTGAGAACATACAGGAAAGCATCTCACAAATTCCTGTTATTCTTTTTTCTTTTATTTATTTAAAAAATGATTCCTTTTCCCCTTTATGGTAGTTAAGGGCTCTAACACCAAATCCTACTTACTGCATTGTCTCAGCTTTATTGCACTACCTTTGAATTTAAAACATGGCAAAAGAATTATTCTTGAAATAGTTCTAAAATGCTAACAGTGGATATTCAATCTGATGATCACTATTTTTGGTCATGTAAAGAAAACAAACTGGGTACAAAAAGTGCAGTCTTTTTAAAGGCACTTTTGCCTGGTAGGTTCTGTATACTGCCTTGTTTGACCAATGAACAAGTAACTATCACTGTATGTCATCCAAGGTGGGAGATCAAGGGCATGCCTTGGGTTGGTCTATGATACAAGAAGGATTTTAAAAGAGATAATATTTTAATATGTTCAACTTGGGTGTTTTAATGAAGGGTTAAAATAAATACCTAAATAAGAACAAAACTAGTAAAGTCATTTTTTGCATAAGTTAGGTACCTAAAATACACACACCTGAATAGTTTTCGATTTTAAGGAATTGCCAAGCATTTTACAATCTACATATTTCCTGAACTATTAACCCATCTCTGTTAATTAGTCATTAAAGATAGTTCTGAGTGTTTATAAACTTGAAACATTACTCTTATAAGTTAAAAGAGAAATTCCACCAAAAAGCATGAAGGAATATAAAAATATTTCTGTTTATCAGAAATATTTGTTTTCATTTAAAATCACATTATTCCACAACATTTTAAATGGTTATATTAACTAAATCCTACTGTTTCCACATGTATGTACTGTGATGGGACCAAGGTCAAATTTTCCTTTTGTTCGTAATCATTCTAGAAGTTGAGCATTCTTCTGTATATGCAAGTCTTAAACAAATCTAACTATTTTCTTGAACAACTAATTGTTTCTTAAACTATTTCATTATCAAGATAACTTTAACTTTATGAAGACCTAAGATAAAGCAATTAAAATTCTAAGTTTCTAAAAATGTCATGCCCCCTTGGATTCTAATTATGTAATTTTAAATAATTTTATAGCTCTTTAATCTTTTATCTGCAATTTTTGAGATCCCAAAAAACAAACAAGCAAACAAAATCCCCTGAAAACCTAAAGTCTTTCTATGACTTATTTGGTAATCAAATCTGGCCTGATCTAAATTGACAAGAGGCTGTTTATAATTTTCTAACTCATAGTGGGGTTATATTTTTGCTGTAGAAATATTAATGTCTTTGATTACTGCAGCCTTAGACTTAGCTAGGGGTATTATTTTGCATATTCTGAATAATTCTGAATTCTGAAAAACACTGGGCCCAAGGCTTTTGGATAAAGGGTTATTTAAGAATTTTCTTACATTCAAATTTCCATTCCATGTCTAGCACTGTTTTGCTCTTTGGTGTGAGTACCTGGGACTAGTGAGTAAATTCTGTATTTTTATTGAATTATAGTTGAGATATCATTTTCACATTTTTCTCAGGTAAAAATGGTGTTGACTCTCACCCCAATCAGATTGTATGTTCCTCTTTTTGATATCTGTGTTCTGGACTACGCCTAAAATCTGTATTTACTAAATGCTTCCAGAGGAATAAGAAGGTATTAAGGAAGTTCATCACTTTCTGTGTGCGTATAGCCTTGCCTTTATGGATTTCTGGTTTTTAATTTTTTCCCTGTTCCAAATCTTGTGCTTATTTCAAGTCTTATTATAACTGAGGTGGTTTATAATGAAAATCACCATATCCACATAATTGACAGAACAGCCTCTAAGTGTGTGGCTCTGTCCTCATACCCACTTGATCACAGAGGCTTAGCAAGGGCTCAGTAAGCTCCTGGTTTGTGAGAGCCAAAGGGCTCAGTTCTGGGCCCGTCACTGTCACATCCTGGTTTTGTAATGATTGAAATTCATTACTTCTCCCTCTCTCTTGTTTGTGGGAATGGGAAACATATAATTATCATATAGGTATAATATCATGTGCTTCAGATAATTTTGTCATTTATGATATAATGGTACATATGAAGTAAGCATAGGGAGTGCTATAAAGCACTGTGAAACATAATGATATCCATGAACTATACTGTGTGTGTGAAAAAAAAGTCCAGGGGTGAAGTAGTTCTCTGCTGGATTTTCTAAGCTCCTGAAATTAAATTTAACACTGGCCTTAGGTGAATAAACTCAATATTTTGATTTGGATGTATTATTACATTTAATTATTTTTAAGTATTGCTTCAATTCATAATTTCAAATTATAGATGGAATTTTTAATCAATTTTTTAGAAATAAAAGGGGTTAGAATGAAAATGATGTTGGGTAAACTAGATAATGTAGGCTTAGTCATTGTGTCTCCCTAAATATTTGTTTTTAACTGGTCCTGAATTGTTTACTCTAAAGCAGTTTTCCTAAGCACAGTAACTTTTTGACAGTGCTTAGCTTTCCTGTGGTAATATCTGATCATTTGTTACCCCAACTCAAGCATTACTTGAAAAATAAAAAAATAAAATCTGGGGCTTCCCTGGTGGCGCAGTGGTTGAGAGTCCGCCTGCCGATGCAGGGGACATGGGTTCGTGCCCCGGTCCGGGAGGATCCCACATGCCGCGGAGCGGCTGGGCCCGTGAGCCATGGCCGCTGAGCCTGCGGGTCCGGAGTCTGTGCTCCGTAACGGGAGAGGCCACAACAGTGAGAGGCCCGTGTATCACCAAAAAAAAAAAAAAAAAAAAAAAAAAAAAAAAAAAAAAAAAAAAATTAAAATCTGTAACGTTTTCTCTCCTTTGCTTTTAACAGATACACATATATTTGTTTCCAAAGCCTGGATCCAATAAGTAAAGACTTTGGAAATGTACTACATTGGATTTGGCATTTCATTAAAGATAATAAATGTATCCATATTTGGTCTTTATGATGACATATGATAGCATTTTTAATTGGAAAAGATTCTATTGAGGTGCAGCCACTTTGGAAGGAAGTTTGGCAGTTTCTTACAAAGTAAAACATACTTTACTATACAATCCAGCCTCCTTGGTATTTAGCCAAATGAGGGGAAAACTTATGTCACATAAAAACCTGCACACAGATGTTTATAGTACTTTTATTTATAATTTCCAAAATTTAGAAGCAACCAAGATGCTCTTCAGTAGGTGAATTGTGGTACATCCAGACAATGGAGTATTATTCAGTGCTAAAAAGAAATGAGCTATCAAGCCATGAAAAGACATGGGGAAACTTAAATGCGCGTTACAAAGTAAAAGAAACCAATTTGAAAAGGCTACACACTGTATGATTCCAACTATATGACATTCTGGAAAAAGCAAAACTATGAGACAATAAAAATATCAGTGGTTGCCAAGGGTTAGCAGAGAGGAAAGGATGAATAAGCAGAGCATAGAGGATTTTTAGGAAAATTAAACTACTCTGTATGATACTATAATGGTAGATGCACATTATTATAAATTTGTCAAAATCCGTTGAATGGGGCTTCCCTCGTGGCGCAGTGGTTGAGAGTCCGCCTGCCGATGCAGGGGACACGGGTTCGTGCCCCGGTCCGGGAGTATCCCGCATGCCGCGGAGCGGCTGGGCCCGTGACCCATGGCCGCTGGGCCTGCGCGTCCGGAGCCTGTGCTCCGCAACGGGAGAGGCCGCAGCAGTGAGACGCCCGCGTACCACCAAAAAAAAAAAAAAAAAATCCGTTGAAGGCACAACACCAAGAGTGGACCCTAAGGTACCCTGTGGACTCTGGGTGACTGTGATCTGTCAGTGCAGGTTCATCAGTTACAGCAAATGTACCATTGTGGTAACGGAAGAGGGTATGCGTGTCTTGGGGCGGGGGTTATAGGGGAACTCTGTAACTTCTATTCCGTTTTGCTGTGAACCTGAAACTGCTCTAAAAAATAGTCTATTTTTTAAAATGATTCCATTGAGCATAAACATATAACTAAATTAAATGACTCCAAGAAGTGTAATGAAAAATACAAATATACAAGTCACCTGTACAAAGTGCAATGAAAAGAAACTTGATGTAGAAATAGGCAAATTGAGGGGTGAATTGTGATCTGGGGAGACAACCAGAGAATGTATGTATAACACATAATATCAAGTTTTTCATTGGAATTAAAGGAGAATCATACAATAAGTTGCTTGGAGCCAGTCAGATAAAAACTTAAAGCCACAGACTTCTTCTCCCTCAGAATTCTATTGAGTTACTCTGCATTTAACCTAATCGTGACCGTCCCCATCAATTATCACAACAGCTAGAAGTTTCAGAAATTAAGAGACTAGCTTCTCTACTCAGAGTATTATTAATACAGTACCTTCCCATATTCTACATTTTGTTTGCATGGTCTGTTCTTGAGTTATTATAAGGAGTAAATTTGAATATCCATTTTCTCTAATTATACAGCTAATAAAGATGTGTCCTAACATACTATAAGCCCTGGACATATTTTTCTAGTATACAGGAAAATTAATGTGATTTTTAGTTTCTAATCTGAGATTCAATAATCCAGCTTTATAGGGAAAAAAATGAGGGTTTTTTTGTCACTTGGACTTGAGGCAGCTCATTAAAAATTCTAAAAGGTATAGAACAAAAACACAAAACATTTCTCACAAGTGATGAATTTTTGCTACAAGCAATGATGGTTTTTTAAATCAACCTTTCATAGTGAATAATGATCTGTGCTCTTGAGTCAAACCTTTGTGTATATATCCTAGTTTAGGATCTGTGAGATTTAGGCAGATCTTAACTAGGATATATACACATATCCAGATCTTTCTTGGATTCCTTTCCTTTTGAATAACACAGATATAACATTATTTCATCTCAAAATGCAAAACCGGAACAGTAGTTAGGAGATTCTGACTTGCATTGTTCAATACTTGGTAGCAAATGACCGTTGGGATTGGTGCTGACAGTTTACACTTGAGCCTCTATAGCAAGTTTCTGGAGGACTGTGCTTTCTTCTCAGTGGAGGTTGCAATCCTTTGGTCAAATTAACTCACAAATCTCCATCCAGGCCAAAATGTATTTAAACCCACCCCAGGCCAATCCCAGTAGACAGTACGAAAAGATCATGCTTCTTCCTAGGTAGATCCAGACATACAAACATATTCTTAGACAGAAAATTTAAGCAGGGGATTTGCCTGTCTTATTTATAATCCCACAATGCAAGCATACAGACACTTTACAAGATGGTTCCCTCTTTGGTATACCTTCGCAGGAACCAAGTCTGTAATACTAGCATTTGCTATTTTCTTTAGAAGAAAAAGTCATTAAATGTCAGCAACAGGGATTATTTTGTAAATCCTCCATTTTAATTACTCAACCAGCTTTATTTTTTTAATTTTTATTTTATATTGGAGCATAGTTGATTTACAATGTTGTGTTAGTTTCAGGTGTACAGCAAAGTGATTCCATTACACATATACATGTATCTATTCTTTTTCAAATTCTTTTTGCATTTAGGTTATTACAGAATATTGAGCAGAGTTCCCTGTGCTATACAGTAGCTCCTAGTTGGTTATCCATTTTAAATATAGCAGTGTGAGCTTTAAAAACTTATATAGCTCCTTAACTGCTTCTAAACTAAGTCTAAAGTTAATTCTACAAAGAGTTTTCTCATGAGAAAAAATGGAAATAATAATAAATAAAGGTAAAAAATTTTAACTACCTCAGGGTCTGTTATGGAACTGAGATAATGCTTTTCATATACTAAACATAGGAGCTTCAGAATAAATGTTCAATAAATATTAGTTAATCTTTTTCAAATATTCTTGTCATTTTTTATATTTATAATAAACTCTTTTTTTTTTTTTTTTTTGCTGTACACGGGCCTCTCACTGTTGTGGCCTCTTCCGTTGTGGAACACAGGCTCTGGACGTGCAGGCTCAGCGGGCATGGCTCACGGGCCCAGCCGCTCCGCAGCATGTGGGATCTTCCCAGACCGGGGCACAAACCCGTGTCCCCTGCATTGGCAGGCAGACTCTCAGCCACTGCGCCACCAGGGAAGCCCTATAATGAACTCTTGATTTTCACAGAGATCTATATTTACCTAATGTTCTAAAACTTCTCTTTGAGTATATTATAATTTAATTTTGTGACAGGGATCAGTGCCAGGAATAAAAATATGCAACTTGAATTACAATACGTCTTTGTACAGAATTTTATCAACTGGAGGGATATAGCAAAGTTGTTCTGACTTTGCTGTATATCATGCAGAATTAATATTTTTATTTAATAACTTTTTCTTTCCATTTGATTATGCTGTTTTTCAGTGATTAACTTTTATTGATGCATAAATTAGGGCCATTTTATTGAGGTCATTATTTTTCTATATAGTGTCTGAGGTAGAAAAAGGACAGAGCAAATACTAGTACACTGCTTAGTTTAAGACTTTGAGAAAATGTTTGCATCAGCTAAGGAACTGGTGCAAGGGAACCTACTTTTTAAGGAGGCCACTTCATAAATATCATGTGTGTTCTACTTTTCACAAAACCCCCTTCCTGTCAAATTTAAATGTTCCCATCTTTGACGGTAATTTTTATTTTACTTTTTTATTTTAGTGTATTACAAATTATTTTTAATTTCCTACAGATATTATTTTAATATATATGTCTGCCAAATGGAATAACTCAAAAGCCTTATTTAATAAAAGCCTCTTAAACCACCTTTATTTTGTGTTTCTTTTCATTTTCTTTACTCATTTCTACAACATTTTCTACTGTTACTAATGATCAGTTGCTCCAAAAAAAAAAAAAAATGTGTTTTATTTACAGGGCACAGCTTATGGAAGTGCTCCTGTACCTTCTCGCAGGCAATTATGTGAGTCTCTTATATTCAGCTCTGTGTTGTAAACATGACGATGTGTTTCTGTGCTGTAGCATGGCATGCTGATTGAGATCAAATGCCCTAATGCAATCCCCAGTGTTGTATATTACCTGCAATGTTTGTAGTAAATGGTTCCCTTTGCCTCTTCCTTACCTGTTTGTCGTTATCCAGCCCATTTAAGAAAACTGCACTGCGATGTGGCCACGTGTGTTGAGGCTTCAAGAATGGCTCAAAGTCTGGGGCAAGGATAGAAGTGGCTCTTATTTAAGTTTATTTTCACTTAGCAACAATAATAGCACTTTCTTTGTTAACCAAATCAGTATGCTTTCTTAAATCCTAACTTCTTTTACAGACTTGTTCAAAGAGCCCTTGTATCATACACAGCTGTGTTTTAGTCACAGCTAATGAGACCTCTTTCCTTGAAAAGGAAAAATCCATTAAAAGGAATCCTACTTCTAGTGAATTTAAAGCAAACTTGACTTTCCAACCACTTCAGTTTATTTCTAAGTCATCGTATTTAGAAAATTTGAAAATAATCTATAAATTTTTAGATAGAAATCCTGGATTTTACAACGTTGCTTAGCTGTATTATAAGTATACACACCTCGCAGAGAGTCAGATATTTGCTCTTCAGCTCAGGAGATTTCTGTGACAGCTTGTCTGCTTTAACATGAACCTTTTGTCAATGAGAGATGTATATGTAAATTTAATATGTAGAATCTCCAGAGTGCCATCAGACTTTGAAAAAGAGCTATTTTCATCGCCATTTCCATCCATGACTTTTCTCTTCTCCCACACCAGCATCCGTCAGAAAATCATGGTTGTTTACCTCCATTATAGACTGCTACAGCAATACACCACGTGATTCTAATTGTTGTGCCTAGCAATAAATGCCAAGTAGAATCATCTTAATATGGTTTTAAAGGTGATTCAAAGGTACAGCCCTGTTTGCATAATGCTTTTCTTCACTATTGGCAAAAGAAATATATGATTCGATGACGTTCACTGAGAAGGATCTGTGAATCAATTACAAAAGACAAACAAATAAACAAAAAAAAATTATAAAGATGCTTAAGGAACAAACAGAAATTTGCACTTTAATACCTTCTTTTTCATGAAAGAGCGTTGCACGTTTGGATTCTTATGAATAAAATTGTAGTGGAAAGAATTGCTAATGTGAATAGAAGATGGGATTTAGATATATTAAATATTCCTCTAAAGTTAAATAATCATCAACTGGTCTCAAACTATCCCTTGCTGTTATTTCGTTTTATCCATTTCTCTATCCTCTAACTTTCTAAAATATACTAAAGGTATGGTTTCTTTTATGTACGTATTGGTGCAGTATTATTACCAAACCAAACTTGAGGCCTCTAGCCCGCGAGAGCAGTAAAACCAATCTACTGACACCAGCTTGTGGTGAAGGAAAGTACAACATTTATTGTAAGGCACTGTACAAGGAGTGCAGGGCGGCTAATGCTCAAAACACCCAAACTCCCTGATGGGTTTCAGGAAAGCATTTTCAAAGGCAAGGTGAGGGAAGGTAGTTACAGGGTGTGTGATCAGCTCGTGTACAGTTCTCTGGTTCATTGATGGTGAGGTAGCAGGGTGGTGTCACAGGGGTAAACCTTATCAATCCTCAGCCTCCAGTAGGTCTGGGGGCTAAGTACTCATGGTCATCATGTAGTTAACTTCTTCCATTTGGTGGAGTTTTTAGCATCTATAAGACAAGTCAGGAGTGTGCACCAGGCACTGCCATCTGTGTCCTTCAGGGAGGAACTAAAGATTCTGTGACTGCCACGTGGCTGATTTACTGTTTAAATTCTTAGCAATTCTCCTGGCCCAACTGCTGTTTTTGTCACTACATGTTTACATCCTTTCACTCATTAATTCTTGAGCCAGGCTCATGTGACTCAGAGGAGGACTGGGAAACTATAGCTTTTCTACACATAAGAGGCAAGCAGAGGACATGGGGGTGGGGTCTGGGAAGGCCCAATAGGGTCCCTGCTCAGTTACAGTATTAACTGATAAAAATTGAAAACTATAGCCAGAACACCAGTGAGATAAAAAATATTCTTTTTTTTTTATTTGCCTCTTTTTAAAGTAAAAATCATTATTGTGCATATAAGTTAGATTGCCTTAAAGACAAAGGAATGTATATTGTTATGGAGATAGAGAAAATATTGTTGCTAGAAACTTTGGGGAATGTGAATTCATTATATATGCCATGATATCATGAGTGGAAATATAAAGGTTATGGAAGTACAGTCTTCAATTTGGACTAAACATATTTCTCACTTTTACAAAATCAAAATGTATAATTTGAAAATAATACTGGATATTTGAGAGTTCAGATCATTGGTTCTAGTTAAATCAGAGTGAATCCTACAAAAAGCAAAGGGAAAAATAAAATGATGGATGGTTTCTCTAAGTTCTCTAAGTCTAAGGATCTAAAATTGAAATGTTTCCTGTGCCTCAATGGATAAGACCATAAAATGGGTATTACTCTCCTAAGCATGGGGACTTGGAAATAGTAAACTTATAAGACATTAATTTGGAATGCTACCTATCACATTTTCTTTTGGTCAAGTACAAGTCTTCGGATCTCTGAATTACCTATTAGTAGAGACTCCTTAAGTATTTGTAATTGTGGTGATTATTAAAGATATTACGTCGAGAGCTTGAATGTTTTATTCTACACATGAACCTCACAATGTTAATATTAAATGTCTTTATTCCTACCCTATTCCCTAAAATCAATACCTATATAGACATCTTACAGTTGATTCCTGATTCTAGTATTTTATATTTTTGACTATATCAAAAGTGGTAACTAATACTTTCTTGAAGTTACAATTAACCAAACTTTTATTCATTTTTTAATTCAGTATTAAGGGCTTCCTTGTTTGATGGCTGTCACTTTATTTCAAAAACATATCCATTTTTAACAGTTCTCTTTTGTCATAACCCAAAACAGAATCTAGCAGCAAGGAGGGATTGCCTAGATGATGAGGTAATTGGAAAGGCTGTGATTCTACAATGAGAAGGTTCACATCTCCATCTCAGGAAACATTATGTGGCTTTTAATTAACAGGCCCACTCAAATATGTCTTTATTTGTTACTTAGTTGATCAGAATTAAATTGGAGAACTATTGTCTTCATTAATACTTATCATTTTCAGAGAGATGCTTGCAGAATGATTAACAAACTTGGGGAAGAGGGAGTCTTGAAAAGTTTTTTGAATGCTGATAGTACATTTTTTATTATTAAATGCTTAAAAGGATACATCATCTATTCAAGTGATATTGCCTTCTTAATTTCCTACTGGTTTACATTTTAAAAGTAAAGTGCTATCATATGCTGGTAAAGACCAACTCTAAATTTGTATGCATTGAGATGTATAATATTTGAATAAATTGTTGCAAAGATTTGATCCATAAAATGCAATTCAAAATACAGGAACTGATTTTACAATGGTTATTGCTTTCCATTTTACAGTAGTAACCATTTTAAGAGCTCCAAATTACAGGACCATGTATTTCTAACAGATGTGTCTTGTTATCTTTTTCAAGAGAATATTCTAAAATTTAATAAACTGATTCCAAAATTTACTAAGCCATAAATATAAAAACCATGAACACAAAATTTCAAAATCCAAGCAACAGTTCAAAAATGACTTGTCTAAAATAATCGTGTGCTTTATTTTTGTATTTCGCAACATGGATTCATTGTTTCCCAATTTATGAAAGAAAGGAACATCAAATATTTACAAGTAGTCTATTCAATGGTAGTTACCTAATTTAACTGACATTCTCCAGATAGTTGAATGTCAACCTAACTGAAATGACTACAAGTGATAATCATACTGCCTTCCTACTCAGAATCAGATAGCAGTTTCCTTTATAACACAAATAGAACTGAAACTATATATTTACAAGGGAGGTCATAAACATGAAAACGTATGCTTTTTTTTTTTTTTTTTTTTTTTTTGCGTTACGCGGGCCTCTCACTGTTGTGGCCTCTCCCGTTGCGGAGCACAGGCTCCGGACGCGCAGGCTCAGCGGCCATGGCTCACGGGCCCAGCCGCTCCGCGGCATGTGGGATCTTCCCGGACCGGGGCACGAACCTGTGTCCCCTGCATCGGCAGGCGGACTCTCAACCACTGCGCCACCAGGGAAGCCCACGTATGCTTTTTATTGTTTGAAAAGTAGTTGAAGAATTACCCTAAAAATAAAGGGAAATTATTTTTGCTACATGTGATCAAAAGATTAAATACTTCCATAGGCTTTTGCACATTATACGTAAATCAATCCTTGAAAATATAAAAGTATTCTATGAAAGAGTTACCATTTTTATTCAATTTATCAAGAAAAATTTATACTATCAATTTTCCAAAGTATGTTTCTCTCTCATTTGCTTTAATTTACCTCCCCTAATTTTCAATCAAGTTTCTTTTCCCTTCTTTTTAGAGCTAAATAGCATTTTTTTAAATCCCAAATTGATTTCATCAACAAGTGATGAAAAACAACAAATTCAATAAGAAAGGAGAGCAGAGTATTCGTTTACAATAATATAAATCTCAGAGTCAGAATGAATGGTCTTAAGATGCTGAGCTGGCTGTGTAAGAACAGATTTTTCAAACTATTGTTCTCACTGTGCCTTCTGATTTATTCCTTTCCTTCTTGGTTTATCAGTTTATTTGTTTTCATTTCCCTTTCTTTTGTCTCTCTCATCCCACACAATATCTTTCCATTATTTATCATCCTATTTTAGATGTAACTTCTGTTTTACTTGTTTTCTTCTTTCTTTGCTGTGCTTGGAAGCAGTAAAGGAAGTGGTTTCAATAGTTGTGAGAACTACCAGAAATTTCCTATCACTGTCTTTTTTTTTCTTTTAATTAATTAATTTATTTATTTTTACATCTTTATTGGGGTATAATTGCTTTACAACGGTGTGTTAGTTTCTGCTTTATAACAGAGTGAATCAGCTATACATATACATATGTTCCCATATCCCCTCCCTCTTGCGTCTCCCTCCCTCCCACCCTCCCTATCCCACCCCTCCAGGCGGTCACAAAGCACCGAGCTGATCTCCCTGTGCTATGCGGCTGCATCTCACTAGCTATCTACCTTACGTTTGGTAGTGTATGTATGTCCATGCCTCTCTCTCCCTTTGTCACAGCTCACCCTTCCTCCTCCCCATATCCTCAAGTCCGTTCTCTAGTAGGTCTGTGTCTTTATTCCTGTCTTACCCCTAGGTTCTTCGTGACATTTTTTTTCTTAAATTCCATATATATGTGTTAGCATATGGTATTTGTCTTTCTCTTTCTGACTTACTTCACTCTGTATTGCAGACTCTAGGTCCAGCCACCTCATTACAAATAGCTCAATTTCGTTTCTTTTTATGGCTGAGTAATATTCCATTGTATATATGTGCCACATCTTCTTTATCCACTCATCCGATGATGGACACTTAGGTTGTTTCCATCTCCGGGCTATTGTAAATAGAGCTGCCTTTGAAATACACCTTTGGAAGACATGTCTAGTAGGGTTGCTACAAACCTTACATGAGTAAAGCAATGCTTATCTGGTTCTGCATTCTTAGGGAGCAAAGATAATTACATTGTGTTTATAAGTTCACAGTTAAACACACATATATATCGGGGATTGAGGAAGTTCCCTTCTTTGGAAAAGAGGTTTCAGTCAGAAAGAAAACAGAAAGGAAAAGTTTTAAATGGCATGATGAAATTATGAATATACCACTAATAGAAGACAAGCTAATACAAAAGATTGCTAGAAAGTGGGAAAGGTGCAAAAGAAAAATGTAGTATATGTTATAATCCTGTAATTTACAAGGAAAATGTTAAATATTGTCTTTCCTTTGAGTCCAAACTAATGGTTTTACGTTTAATTGAGGTTACAATTTTGAGCTGCTAAAAAGTAAAAAGCTATGCTCAGTTACAATAAAAAAAGAAAAAGGCATTTCCTTTGATGTATACATAATTGTGATTATCATTCCAGGCTATTAAATTTGTCTAGATAATGAATATATGTTAAAACTGTACATAGGTGCTCTGGTTTCAGCTTGAGATGTAGAATGCTGAAAAGAGCATTGTTCCTACCCTTACAATAATAACAGAAATCCTGGAGAGAATATAAATTCACGTTTCTTGAACCATCAGAGAGCTACAGTAACAGGGCAATCAGTTAACCTAAGAGACGTAAAGACAAGTACTTGGCAAGGAGAGACCATATGTAGCAGACACAGTCAGATAACAGTAAGAATTATGTTAAATTCTGGTCAACTAATTGGTAAGGGGGAAATGTAGCCTATCGAGAGAATATAAATATAATGAAAATTTACACCACTTACAGGATCTTCTCTACAGGCCTCACTAGATGCTCACATTACAATATTGGCAAGATTCCTGAGAAAGTGTCTCTTGAGCTAAAGATCAAAAGACAGGATCTGCAGCTACTATAGGAAAGGCACAACACCACCCAGATGCTTCTTCCCTATTGTCCATATAGAACAAAAGCCTAAAATTCAGAGGGGAAAGCAATACACAGGTGAAAACCCATTGCGGCTTGGAGAAGGGAACAAAAAAAGATCCTTTATTCCTGGATCAGGGGCAAGAATACGTGATGGACCCAGGACAGCTGGGGGAGAAGACAGACACCAGGAAGGCCACATCTGTGAGGCCCTGGGGCACAGTGTCTTCCTAAGATTTAGGCTCAATCAGAGGAGCAGAGAATGCCTCACTCTTTGTACCACAAACTAATAAGCAGTGAGTTATAAGTCATCAGAGAATATGGCTGGGAGTGTTACAAGAGTGCTGTGAAGCACCATGCAAAGGAGACACTAAAGGTGAAGGTGGACCATACATTTAAGAAAATCCCTGACAAATCAGTTCCTACCCTAAATACCAGGTATCGTTAGAGAAAGTTGAAGGCTCTGGGTAACCCCAACAACAGTGACAAACTCAGTTCAGTTCTGCCTAGGTTGACACAAATGTCCATCCTAAAGCCTTAGGAGAAGGAATGGCATGCCCATTTCCAGACACACAGTTTATTTACCAATGTCTCTAATGTCCTACACAATATGTCTGGCTTTCCACAAAAATTTGACGGCACAAGGAAAAGCAAGAAAAAACAATACACTGCCTAGGGACAAAAGAATCAACAGAATCAGATTCAGATATTATGCAGATGTTGGAAACATCAGAAAGGGGAATTAAAATAACAATAATATGTTAACACTCTAATGGAAAATTTTGATAACATGCAAGAACAGGAGTACAGCTTCAGCAGAGAGATAGAACTCTAAGGATGAATCAAATAGAAATGCTAGATATTAAAAGCTCAATAACAGATGAAGAATGCCTGTGATGGTCTTACATGTATATTCAACATAGCCAAGGACACAATCAATGAACTTGAAAGTAGGTGAATATAAACTACCCAAACTGAAACACAACAGGAAAGAAATGGCAAGGAGCACAAAAAAAAAAAAAAAAGGAATGTTCAAGAGCTGTGGAACAATAACAAGTGGTCTGACTTATGTGTAACTGAAATCTTGGTGAGAAAAAGAGCAGTACAAAAGAAAAATTTGAGAAATAAAGGCCACAGATTTTCTAAAATTGATGGCACACACCAAATTACAGCTCCAAGAAGCTTAAAGAGCACCAAACAGATAAAGAAGAATGAAAAATACACCCAGGAATATCATATTCAAACTACTGAAAAACAAAGTCTGAACGTAGCCAGAGGAAGAAAAAATATACATTACATACAGAGGAACAAAGAAGAGAATACAGTAGACTTCTCATCAAGAACCCTGTAAGCCAGGAGACAATAAAGTGACATCTTTAAAGTTCTGAAAGGGAAAAACCAACTGGCAACACAGAATTCTATAGTTCAGTGAATATATCTTACAAAAATGAAAATAAAAAACTTTTTCAGAAAAACAAATACTGAGAAAATTCATTGCCAGCATACCTCCACTATAAGGAATGTTAAAGAAGTAAAAGAATAGCACTGGAAATGGAATAAATGGAACTAAAAATAAACTTTCCTTTAAAAATCTCATAAAGATCTCTTCTGTATTCCTGTATGATTTATGAAATGTTATGATTTAATTTGTGAACCTTAAGTTAGATTAAATTATACTCACTACTAAGGTATTACAAAAATAATTATCATCTTAGTCTGTTCCAACTACTATAAGAAAAATACCATAGATTGGGTGGCTTAAACAAACATTTATTTCTCACAGTTATGGAGGCTGGGAAGTCCAAGATTAAGGAGCTAGCAAAGTTGGTGTCTGATGAGATCCCACTTCCTGGTTCACACTGGCTTCTCACTTCTCATGTGGCAGAAGGGGTGAGGGAACTCTCTGATGTCTCTTTCATAAGGGCACTAATCCTATTCATGAGGACTCTGCCTCTCTAAGGCCTCACCTCCAAGTATCATCTCATTGAGGAAGAGGTTTCAACATACGAATTTTGAGGGAATACACATATTCAGTCTATAGCAATCATAATTATAATATTTTGGTAGTTTATGCCTCCTACCTCTATAATAGTTATTTTGTAGGTATTTCTTTTTGTTTGTGTATGTATGCATTTTTATGTTAATACAGTTTTATAATGGGTATTTAAAGTTAATGATAAAGCAGAAACTGGGAATGCAATAAGATACAGAGGAGAGGCAGGAATCAATATTACTAAAGTCTGAATGATCCAGTGATTCATTTGCTATTCCGTATTTCTATACCTCAATGACTATAACATGTATTGTCATGTGGTCACAGTCTACTCTTAAGAAAATTAGCATATTCTTGTTGTAATTAAAACATTAGAAATTATTCTAAAACACAGTGACAACACTTAAGGATTGGAAGGGACTTCCCTGGTGGTGCAGTGGTTAAGAATCCGCCTGCCAATGCAGGGGATTGTCCATATAGAACAAAAGCCTAAAATTCAGGGGGGAAAGCAATACATGCGGGTTCGATCCCTGGTCTGGGAAGATTCCCACATGCCATGGAGCAACTAAGCCCATGCGCCACAACTACTGAGCCTGCGCTTTAGACCCCACGAGCCACAACTACTGAAGCCGACGTGCCCTAGAGCCCACGTGCCACAACTACTGAGCCTGCATGCTGCAACTACTGAAGCCCATGTGCCTAGAGCCCATGCTCCGCAACAAGAGAAGCCACCGCAATGAGAAGCCCACATCACAACAGGGTAGCTCCCGCTCGCCACAACTTCATTGCGTGCAGCAACAAAGACCCAATGTGGCCAAAAATGAATTAAAAAAATTTTTAAAAAGGATTGGAAATTGAATTTCAAAATTTAATAGGCAAGGAATATTTTGGGCTAATACTATAATGTAGAATAAAAGGAATATGAACTTGCTTTCATATTTTCGTTTTAAATAAATAGTGAGCTAAGTAAATGAATTAAGTTACTACCTTTAAGAATTAGGAATAATCAGAATACTCAGACCTTTGGAAGTTGTTTTGATCATTAACCAACATCTAATTATTAAAGGAGTAAAATTTTCTCTGTACTTGTTCATATATGTTATTTTTATCAATTTTTTACCTTCTACATGTTAATAAATATCTGTCAGCACTCACAAGGTGCTGGATCCTAACTTTATTAAAGTTTACAGATAAGTGATAAGACCACTAATGACATAGAAATGAAAGCCTAGAATTAAGCAACATATTAAAGAAATATGTTAGAAAATATAATTTGTATTTAGTAGTTGTGGTCAGTGGATATCATAGAGTTTAAGGGTGAATTTAATTTAAACTGTTACGAGTTTTCTTGAAGATGCAAATAGGTTCAAAGTTCCCAAGTAGGCAGAGAATATAAGAAATTGTCATAGGCTAATCATATGGAATTATAAATTCCATAAGTCCTAGAGATTATCTATTCCAATAATTCTATAATAGAGATTCTATAATATTCTATAATATTCTATAATATATTATATTATATATAATATATATATAATATAATATAATATATATAATATATATAATATATATTATATATAATAATATATAATATATATAATATATATAATTATATTATATATATAATATATATAATATATATAATATATTATATATAATATATAATATATATATTATATATAATTATATTATATATAATCTATATATAATATAATATATATAATAATATATAATAATATATATAATATATATATAATATATATTATATATATAATATATTATATAATATTCTATAATATTCTATAATAGAGATTATCTATTATCTATTCCAATCCATATCACTAATAAATCCTTGAGAGATTAAGTGATTTACCAAAGTCCAAGTCTTACTGACAAAGCTGGGATTCTAACCCATTTTTCTTGTATCTTCTTTCCAGGTTCTTTTTCTTAAAATTTCTATCAAGCTATCATCTTTTTTCTAAATTTTGTGGAAAGTTTTCCTCTTTCTATCAAACTAGGAGATGATACCCAATTAACTCGTAAAGGATAAATAAAAGTTAAGCAGGTAAACGATGTGAACAATAACAAGTCCAGGTAGATGGAGCAGCATGTGGAGAGGATGGCAGAATCCAGAACACAGCTTCTTTGAGCGGTTGTGCATAGCTCACAGGGCTGAAGGGTTGGGTACTTGTGCAATTGAAGTATTTCCTTGCAGTGCTGGAAAGGGTCAGTTTCTCTGCTATAGGTCAAACTAAATTCACAGCAGCAAGTATTGCTATTTTTTTAAATTGAGGTACAGTTGATTTACAATATTGTGCTAATTTCAAGTGTACAGCAAGGTGATTCAGATATATATATATATATATATATATATATATATATATAAAATTTCTTTTTCAGATTATTTTCCATTAGGTTATCACAAGATATTGAATATTGTTACCTGTGTTATACAGTAAATCTTTGTTGCTTATCTATTTTATATACAGTAGTGTGTATCTGTTAATCCCATACTCCTAATTTATCCCTCCCCCTGCTCCTTTCCCCTTTGGTAACCATAGTTTGTTTTCTAAGCCTGTGAGTCTGTTTCCGTTCTGTAAATAGATTCATTTGTATTATTTTTTTAGATTCCACATATGAGTGCTATCATATAATATTTGCCTTTCTCTGTCTGACTTCACTTAATATGATAGTCTCTAGGGCCAGCCATGTTGCTGCAAATGCAATATTTCATTCTTTTTTATGGTTGAATAATATTCCATTGTATAAATATAACACAACTTCTTTATGCATTTGTCTGTTGATGGACACTTTGGTTGTTTCCATGACTTGGCTGTTGTAAATAGTGCTGCTATGATCATTGGGGTGCACGTATCTTTTTGAATTAGTGTTTTTGTTTTTCTCATATATATACCCAGGAGTGGAACTGCTGGATCATATGATAGTTCTATTTTTAGTTTTTTGAGAGAACCTCCATACTGTTTTCCAAAGTGGCTGCACCAGTTAATATTCCTACCAAGAGTATAGGAGGATTCCCTTTTCTCCACAGCCTCTCCAGTATTTATTATTTGTAGACTTTTTGATTATAGCTATTCTGACTTATGTGAGGTGATACCTCATTGTGCTTTTGATTTGTATTTCTCTAAAAATTAGCAATGTTGATCACCTTTTCCTGTGCTGTTGGCCATCTGTATGTCTTCTTTGGAGAAATGTCTATTTAGGTCTTCTGCCCACTTTGTTGATTGGGTTTTTTGTTTTTCTTATATTGAGTTGTATGAGCTGTTTGTATATTTTGGAAATTGATCCCGTGTTAGGTGCACTGTTAGCAAATATTTTCTCCCGTTTCATAGGTTGTCTTTTCATTTTGTTGATGATCTTCTTTGCTAAGCAAAAGCTTATAAGTTTGATTAGGTCCCATTTCTTTATTTTTGCTTTTATTTCTTTTGCCTTGGGAGACTTATCTAAGAAAAATCGCTGTGATTTACGTCAGAGAATGTTTTGCCTATGTTGTCTTCTAATTGGCAAAAGACCCTGATTTTTTATTAAAATTTAGGTTTTTTTTTTTGTTTGCACAAGATTATCTTCAAATAAACATTGCTAGATCACTCATATAACCTGTAAACTATTTTAAGTCCATTTCTCAATTTGTTGTGAAATGAGGAACATATTACTTAGAATCTAATCTTTATGTCAAAGAATTAGAGATTATTGGATATGAATATAAATCAAAAATAATTTTTTCTTCTTAAAAAATAGACCAGGAAATTCAACTCCTTTCCCACAAGTCATTAAGTGTCCATGTTAAGTCTTCCTTTGAGTGCTAAATGTACTATTTAGATCCTTAGGAAAATTTTTTTAAGTCATTATTATAGAATTAATTATGTTACATAAAAATATTAGTATCACAATTTTTGATAATTTAAAGTATTAGTTAAATAAAACGAGTTCATTTTGTTGTCACACATATAATCTCTGGGTGAGTGTTTGGTATTTTCAGTCCACTAAGAATCCTAATGTACAAACAATGCATTTGTCACAAATGGCTCCATGTTGGCCTAAAACAATTAGTGTGTCAAATTTGTTCACTTGGAGACATGTGACTCATTTATTGTTCATAGCATGTTGGTCTGGTACAGTGCCCAGCCTTTAAAATTAAAAATATACATCCTATATAAATATATAATAAAGCATTCTCTAAGAGACATAAACATTTGAAATTATGATTGGCCTCAGGACTAAAATGGATACGTAATATATCTGAGCCTTTATAAGCAAATTCCCTTAAGTTGGAAAAATATGATATGACTCTTCAAATGTGGCTATATGAGACCTCAGTATATTATGATATCTAAGGAATGCAGATATCATCAATCTGAAGTAGTCATTACAACAAACCAAAGGAAAAAAAAGAAAGAAAAAAACCCAGAAAAATAGTCAAAAGATCAAGCCTTCAAGTACCCCTTCATGAACAATCCAGGAAACACTTGAATTGTTGATCCCTATAGTAGGTATAATTTATTGTGGAAATGGGCATATTCATAAACTTAGCTCAATGCTCAAGCATTTTCTTGTCTGTGTTATTCCATGCTCCATAGGCACACTTCTTATGGTCTGTGATCTGCTTTCCCATGTAACATCTATAAAGTGGATGTGAGGCTGGGGTCTGGGGGCCTTAAGCATCTGGTTTTCTTAGCAGTGACAATCTAATTGGAAATCAATAAATTGATGTTGAACCCTACACAACTTTCACATGAACCTGTCCCTGAAAAAAATCAATTCATTCTTTGGCTGTTTTCACATCTGAAAGACAAAAGGTACAGTTTTGGGAGGCCAAAATGTGCCAAGGAAAGGTTTCCTGGGAGACTCCCACAGAACATTCCGTAGTGGCCCTTCTTATCGCCACCCACTTCCTCGCAACCCTGGCTGTACTGCTAAGTCTCACTGAGAGCAATGTTGTGAACTTTTATAAATGGAATTTTTATATTCTTAACATCTTAACTTTCGTGGGATATATAGAATTGAGAAAGTTGGTAGACATAATAGATATATGGAACTCATTTGATTGAGAAATCTTTATTAGTAATCTCTACAATGGATTGAAGTAAATTCTTACATTAAGTCAAGAATCTTCTCAGAGTATCACTTTTATCTGTAAAATGTCAATTAGTATCTGAAATTAATGATGTCACTTTAATTTAATTTTGGGCCGTTGTTTTTGTTTCAATTTACATGAGAAAGAACAAAAATCATTCCTTATAAATAAGTGTGCACTGGACATTGAGATTCTTTTATAAAAATTTGCTGGTCAGAATCCATTCAATATATGTTTGTAGCCTCTGTCTGTTTAAAATTTTGGTTTCTGCAAGATATTATTTAAGTTAGGGACGGTGATATACAGTCACCCTTTTTTTGGTCAAAATTTTATTTACAATTAGCAAGAGTATATTTCTTTGCTCTCATGTTGAGGAACAGACAAAAGAGGCAAAACATTAAAAATAATAACAAAGGTAATATGGGATCAGGCTGTCAAAATTAAAAGCTTTTAAAAATTGCATGATTTTTTTCAGTCTCTAAATATGTAAGAATATAATTATTCTTCAAGTTATGAGCTACAAAATGTCTCCTGCGTCCCTTCATGATTTAAGCGTTTAGAGTCCTTTCTCTTATCATTTCATTTTTCCATCTTCATTTCAATGTGAGTAGCTATGATGAAAGAGTCAAGAAGGCAGGTGTTCAGGGAGTTAGACGAAAATTGTCTATCTGAGTTCCTGATATTACAAGAGAGTCAAACGTGCTACAGAATTCTTTACTAACTAATATTCACTGCATTTAGTTAAATATTCTCATCATGCTGGTTTCTAAATCTTCACTAATATAAGAAATATACATGAAAACTGCCTTTTAATGGATTGTAGTTTATATAAATGTATACAAATCATATTTATGCTCCTTGCTAAGACAAACATGTTTTAGATATGTTCCTTTGGGAAATCCTCTTAAAGACTGCTCCTAAATGGTTGTCAGGAAGGGAACCAATGTGTTTGAGCACTGCTAGATATCAGACACCCTGTTAAGTGGTTTAAGTTACCTCATTTAATTTTCTGAACAGATCTGAAAAGTGGGCCTTAGCCCCATTTTAAAATAAGGACTCTAACTCTCTTAGAGGCTGTAGTCCTGTATTAGTTTCCTAGGACTGCCCTAACAAATTATCACAAACTTGGTGCCTTAAAACAACAGAAATATATTCTCTCTCAGTTCTGGGGGTCAGCAGTTTGAAATCAAGATGTCAGTAGGGTTGGTTCCTTTCTTGAGGCTCGAAGAAGAATCCATTCCAAGCCCATTGCCTCCCGGCTGGTGGCTGCAGAAAATTCTTGGTAGTATTTCTTGGCTTAGGGACTCTTCACTCCAATCTCTGCCTCCATTTTCACAAAGTCTTCCCTCTGTGTGCCCCTCTGTCTTCTCCTTTTCTGTCTCATAAAGACGTTGGATTTAGGGCCACTCTAAATCCAAGATGATGTCATCTCATCTCAAGAGCATTAACTTAATTACATCTGTAAATCCCTATTTCCAAATCAGGTCACATAATGAACTGGGGGTTATGATTTGGAAATATACTTTGGGGGTGACTATTGAGCATCTACAATGTGCAGTGGCAGAGTCAGAATTTAAATTCTGTTTTTTGTCTTTGGAGTACAAATGCTTTTCATTGTTTTACACCAACTCAGTAAATATGACTCCATATTAGGCCCAAAATGACACTCCTACAAGATGACTAAAAGACAGTCCCTACCTTTGAGGTGCTTACACACTAGTGAAACATGGCTGGCTCTTTAACTTCCAAAAAACTTACATTGTCATTTCACTGTAATTACAGAGAAAAACTATAATTTAAACTGCCTAATGAAATATATTACCATACACTACTCCTTTTAAGTATATTTTCTGTATTGCTAACCATTTAGAAATCAGCAAAATGAGAAAACTCAATTAGTATGGTAGATGTTAAATGTTACAAGAATTAAATAGCACTTTAAAATTTCTTGTATCAGAAAGTTGGACAAAATTTAGAGAAAATTGAATTTTTAAAGAAAAGTAAGTTTTTAAAGGGAAAAATACAATATTAGTCATTATTAAATAAACTCCAAAAATACTATAAAGATTTTGAGTACAAAAACTTATTAGAAAGCTATTCTATGATCTAAAAGGTTTTATGGTGTTTTGTTTCTGAAAGAAAAAAATTTAATATTTAATTATTGAAATCTGGAAAATTAAGTATTTTGAAATGGAATGCCAATTATATTATTTTGTGAAGATCACCACCAGTTATTTTGTAAAAAATAGTTTCCCAATAGTTATAAAAATGTATTTATACTCATAGATATTGCATACAATGAGAAATCTCTAGGTTTTTGTTGGCAATGATGATGGGTTTTTTCATCATTTTGGAGATGAGTAGCTCATAAGTGGTAGAGCATCACAGTTACCCTGTCTGTTCTTTTGTGTTAAGTTTCATAGCATGAATCAGCCTGCCTGTATTTTTACATACATCACAGTAATTGGACATAAATAGCTTGCTTTAAAAGCCATTTGAATATGTTTCATATTAGGATATTTTATAGAAAAAAATCTAAATTAAAGCAAAAGACTTTAACCTAGTGGCTTTATAGTAACTAAATGAAGGTTTATGTCTGCAAGTACAACACACTTTCAAAGTATTTGCAAGACAATGTGGCTTTTAAAAATAAATACTGAAGTAGTTCCTCAAAACCTTCATTCAAAATCAGGTTTGAAGTTACACAAATTCCCACAAACTTCAGAGATGTAAGGGTGACTGATTCTGAGAATAGATTACGTGAAGATTTTGAAAGAGGAGGATTAGGGGTAGAAATGGAGAATGAGGTTGGCAGCATAGGAAAGTGGGAGTCAATATCTGTAACTTTTTCCTTATTTTTACCACTCTAAAGATAAATGATTCCACTTTTCATTTTCCTTCCACATATCTGTTCGTCTCCCTTCCTTCATGTTCCTGCACTTTTTACTAACCTCCTTTTCATGGTCCCTATACCCTTTCTCCACATGGCATGACGATTCTTAGGTTTAGATTTGGAAGGCAATATGCATTAAATCACAGGCTTTTCTATAATTAATTCTTAGGATTTTTCAAGGTTTCCTTTCTTTCACAGATTAAAAACAAATCAGTCCAGCCAAGTTCTAATAGGTAATATATAGAATGAAAAATAAACTGATAACTAAATTTTTGAAATCCTTATCTGATGGGGGTACAGAAATAGCTATTTTCTTCGTATTGTATTCCTATTTTTTTTTTCAGCAATTAGAATCTGTACTGATCGAACTTACTGTCATTATCTCATTTGTTTGGTTATGAGACATTTGTCACTGCACCTGGGAATCACCTGGTCCAGTGAGGCTTGGAGATAAGTAAATTGGAAATATTGTCCTGCATATTCAGCTACAAAATAGAAATATAAATGGGCTGAGATTGCAGTCAAATGGAGGGTCAGCTCATATGTCTGGGGCATTTGAGTGGTCTTTAAAAGGAAGAGATAATTGAGGTGCTTGAAAAATGATAGAAATGGCTCTTTTATCATTCACAAATTGTAGGTTTTTTTCCACACAATACATCTCATAAAAGAGAATGCAGTAATCTTCATTTATACTTCTATCAATAGCTTTGATTCATTTATGAATAAATGAATTTTAAATAAATAAATGAATTTTAAAGTTTATAACTCAGAATGTAATTAGCACTTAAGATTTAAATTGTTTTTTAACTTGATAAGTTGAAGAATTTAACAGGGCAATTTTAAATAAAATATATTAAGGGAATATAAAATTAGTAACTAATGAATCTATGTATTGATCTCTGCTTTCACATTTCTTACAAGGTAAATCTTTTACATACTATATCACTGTGATATAAATTTACCCTGTAATTAAAATGCCTCGACTTTAACATAATATTAAAAAAAACAGTATTGGTGAATTATATATACTTTAATTGTGACATTACTGGCCACGTGGTTAATGCTCAATCAATTTATTTATTGTAATTATCTATAGACCTAATTTCTAAATAAGGAAAGAAACTAAAGAAATCACTGTTCCAAACTGGGAATTGAGGCATGTTATTTTGACCACTAAGCTATCTATTTAAAGAATAGGTAAAAAATAAAATTGAGTTTTGTCAGATATCACTGGAGACAGTAAAATTGAATAAGGTTTGCTTCTGATTCTCCATGTTTAGTTACCCTGATTCAATTCAATTCTATTTTTTATTTGATGTAACAAAAAAAGTAAGAGAATATGCAAAGCTAATCCAATTCTTTCAAATTATATATTTGAAAATAATTATATACTAAAAATATATATACATTTATTTTGTATAGCATATAATTATATTTTAATATTAAATTAAAATAAATTTAATTAAATAATTTAATTAAATATTAAATTGATTTTACTATTCTAATAAATTATAGATAATATATGTTATATTAATTATATTAATTATAAATTATATACAATTATATACTAAAGTATATAATAATATATAATTACTAATGTTGACCTGCCAGATATTTCTCTAGCAGCATTGGGTTTATTCGGGGACAACAGAAAATTTCAGTTTGGGGTCTGAATCATGCGAGCCACATGCAAGTTCCTGCAGAGCAAAGGAAGGGGCATGCTTTTATAGAGAGGAGAAGGAAGTTGGGAGGGCTATAGTAAACGAAGAGTCCATGGCTTTTCATTGGCTGAGTCCTTGCCAGGAAAGAGGAGGTGTCCTTCTTCTTCCTGTTGAGCTCTGCTATTGTCGTCGGGCATGAGAGCTCTCCCTCTGATCTCCAAACAATATTTAATTGAGATGTCTTTTTATTAATTTTTTACACTAAATAAATTATACTAAAAATATTTATTAGGATATATAGCTGTTTCTACCTCTGAAAAGGGTAGGACTGGGCTTGTATAATTCCTAGTACAATCCTCATTTTTGCAGGTATAGAGAGGTCAACTAACTTACCTAAGGGCACATAGCCAATTATTCATGGAGCTAACATTTGATCCCATGCAGTTCATCTCCAAGCAAGTATATAATGCCCCCTAAAATGAGGCACTCATAAGTCAAAAGTATGAAAAGTAAAGGTATAGATTTTTTAGAGGTATAATTGACATACATTATATTTGTTTCAGGTGTACAACATAATGGTTCAATGTTTGTGTGAATTGCAAAATGATCACCCCAATAAGTCTAGTTAATATCTGTCACCACACGTAGTTACAGAATGTTTTTTTCTTGTGATGAGAAACTTTCAGTATCTACTCCCTCAGCCACTTTCAAATATGCAAACCAGTGTTATGAACTATAGTCACCGTGCTATATACTGTATACCCAAGGCTTATTTATTTTATAACTAGAAGTTTGTCTCTTTTGTTATTGAGTTATATGAGTTCTTTACGTATTTTAGATACCAATCACTTATCAAACATATGATTTGAAGATATTTTCTGCCACTCCATATATTCCTTTTTCATGTTGTTAATCATTCCCTTTTCTATGCAGAAGCTTTTTAGTTTGATGTAGTTTAGTGCAGTTTTCTTTTTAATTTATTTTTCTTTTTTGGTTTTCTTTTTTTTCTGTTTTAGTGCAGTTTTTAAAGAGGAAATTTTATCTGATTTCTTATTCTAGTGACAATGAATATTGTATCTGTGTTTTTACAGTATAAATCAAGATATTGTTAAGATTCAGGGTCAGAAAAGGCCACAGGATAGGTTATTTCCTGGTGGACGTTAAAGAGGACAGATCTTTGCTCTAAAGATGAGGATACCCAGGGAGAAGGTGAAATAAAGCAGATAATGTAAATGGAATATTCAGGGAAGATGAGGTTTGGAAGGTAAGTCTGGTTTAGACTGTGAAGAGTCCTGGCTCAGGAGTGTGTATTTATTCTCTGAGAAATTTCCTAAAGGTTTATTTTCTGTTTGTTTGTTTTTTGAATTTTATTTTCTATTTTTTTAATACAGCAAGTTCTTATCAGTTATCTATTTTATACATATTAGGGTATACATGTCAATCCCAATCTCCCAGTTCATCCCACTCCACACCCCCCCCCCCAACTTGGTGTCCATACGTTTGTTCTCTAAATCTGTGTTTTTATTTCTGCCTTGAAAACCAGTTCATCTGTACCATTTTTCTAGATTCCACATTTATGCGTTAATATACGATATTTGTTTTCCTCTTTCTGACTTACTTCACTCTGTATGGCAGTCTCTAGGTCCATCCACGTCTCTACAAATGACCCAATTTTGTTCCTTTTATGGCTGAGTAATATTCCATTGTATATATGTATGACATCTTCCTTATCCATTTGTCTGTGGATGGGCATTAGGTTGCTGCCATGAACTGGCTATTGTAAATAGTGCTGCAATGAATGTTAGGGTGCATGTATCTTTTTGAATGAAAGTTTTCTCTGGGTATATGCCCAGTAGTGGGATTTCTGGGTCATATGGTAATTCCATTTTTAGTTTTTTAAGGAACCTCCATACTGTTCTCCATAGTGGCTGTATCAATTTACATTCCCAACAACAGTGCAGGAGGGTTCCCTTTTCTCCACACCCTCTCCAGCATTTATTGATTGTAGATTTTCTGATGGTGCCCATTCTAACTGGTGTGAGGTAATACCTCATTGTAGTTTTGATTTGCATTTCTCTAATAATTAGTGATGTTGAGCAGCTTTTCATATGCCTCTTGGCCATCTGTATGTCTTCTTTGGAGAAATGTCTATTTAGGTCTTCTGCCCATTGTTTGACTGGGTTGTCTGTTTTTTTAATATTGAGCTGCATGAGCTGTTTATATACTTTGGAGATTAATCTTTGTCCATTGATTCATTTGCAAATATTTTCTCCTATTCGGAAGGTTGTCTTTTCATCTTGTTTATAATTTCCTTTGTTTTGCAAAAGCTTTGAAGTTTCAGTAGGTCCCATTTGTTTATTTTTGTTTTTATTTCCATTACTCTAGGAGGTGGGTCAAACAAAGATCTTGCTGTGATTTATGTCAAAGAGTGTTCTTCCTATGTTTTCCTCTGGGAGTTTTATAGTGTCTGATCTTACGTTTAGATTTTTAATCCATTTTAAGTTTATTTTTGTGTATGGTGTTAGGGAATATTCTAATTTCATTCTTTTACATGTAGCTGTCCAGTTTTCCCAGCACCACTTATTATGAGAGACGGTCTTTTCTCCAGTGTATATCCTTGCCTCCTTTGTCATAGAATAGTTGACCATGGGTGCTTGCGTTTATCTCTGGGCTTTCTATCCTGTTCCATTGATCTATATATCTGTTTTTGTGCCAGTACCATACTGTCTTGATTACTGTAGCTTTGTAGGATAGTCTGAAGTCAAGGAGTCTGATTCCTCCAGCTCCGTTTTTTTCCCTCAAGACTGCTTTGACTATTCAGGATCTTTTATGTCTCCATACAAATTTTAAGATATTTTTTCTAGTTCTGTAAAAAATGCCATTGGTAATTTGATAGGGATTGCACTGAATCTGTAGATTTCTTGCGGTAGTATAGTCATTTTTACAATATTGATTCTTCCAATCCAATAACATGGTATTTCTATCCATCTGTTTGTGTCATCTTTGATTTCTTTCATGAGTGTCTTACAATTTTCTGAGTACAGGCCTTTTACCTCCTTAGGTAGGTTTATTCCTAGGTATTTTATTCTTTTTGCTGTAATGATGAATGGGATTGTTTCCTTAATTTCTTTTTCTGATTGTTCATTGTTAGTGTATAGGATTGCAAGAGATTTCTGTGCATTAATTTTGTATCCTCCTACTTTACCAAATTCATGATTAGCTCTAGTAGTTTTCTGGTGACATCTTTAGGAATATCTATATACAGTATCATGTCATCTGCAAACAGTGACAGCTTTACTTCTTCTTTTCCGATTTGGATTCCTTTTATTTCTTTTTCTTCTCTGATTCCTGTGGCTAAGACTTCCAAAACTATGTTGGATAATAGTGGTGAGAGTGGATATCCTTGTCTTGTTCCTGATATTAGAGGACATGCTTTCAGTTTTTCACCATTGAGAATGACGTTTGCTGTGGGTTTGTCGTATATGGCCTTTATTATGTTGAGGTAGGTTTGCTCTATGCCCACTTCCTGGAGAGTTTTTATCATAATGGGTGTTGAATTTTGTTGAAAGCTTTTTCTGCATCTATTGAGATGATCATATGTTTTTTATTCTTCAATTTGTTACGATGGTGTATCACATTGATTGATTTGTGTATATTGAAGAATCCTTGCATCCCTGGGATAAATCCCATGTGATCATGGTGTATGATCCTTTTAATGTGTTGTTGGATTCTGTTTGCTAGTATTTTGTTGAGGATTATTGCATCTATATACATTAGTGTTATTGGTCTGTAATTTTCATTTTTTGTAGTATCTCTGTCTGGTTTTGGTATCAGGGTGATGGTGGTCTCATAGCATGAGTTTGGGAGTGTTCCTTCCTCTGAAATATTTTGGAATAGTTTGAGAAAGACGGGTGTTAGCTCTTCTCTAAATGTTTGATATAATTCACCTGTGAAGCCATCTGGTCTTGGACTTTGTTGGAAGATATTTAATCACAGTTTCAATTTCATTACTTGTGATTGGTCTCTTCATATTTTTTATTTCTTCCTGGTTCAGTCTTGGAAGGTTATGCCTTTGTAAGAATTTGTCCATTTCTTCCAGCTTGTCCATTTTATTGCCATAGATTTGCTTATAGTGGTCTCTTATGATGCTTTGTATTTCTGTGGTGTCCATTGTAACTTCTCCTTTTCCATTTCTAATTTCATTGATTTGAGTCCTCTCCCTCTTTTTCTTGATGAGTCTGGCTAAAGATTTATCAACTTTGTTTATCTTCTCAAAGAACCAGCTTTTAGTTTTATTGATCTTTGCTGTTGTTTTCTTTGTTTCTATTTCATTTATTTCTGCTTTGATCTTTATGATTTCTTTCCTTCTGCTATCTTTGGGTTTTGTCTGTTCTTCTTTCTCTAGTTCCTTTAGGTGTAAGGTTAGATTGTTTTTTTGAGATTTTTCTTGGTTCTTGAGGTAGGCTTGTATAGCTATAAACTTCCCTATTAGAACTGCTTTTGCTGCATCCCATAGGTATTGGATCATCGTGTTTTCATTATTATTTGTCTCTAGGTATTTTTTGATTTCCTCTTTGATTTCTTCAGTGATCTCATGGTTATTTAGTAGCGTGTTGTTTAGCCTCCATGTGTCTGTGTCTTTTACGTTTTTTCCCTGTAATTTGTTTCTAATCTTATAGCATTGTGGTTGGAAAAGATGCTTGATATGATTTCAATTTTCTCAAATTACCAAGGCTTGATTTGTGACCCAAGATGTGATCTGTCCTAGAGAATGTTCTGTGTGCACTTGAGAAGAAAGTGTAATCTGCTGTTTTTGGATGGAATGTCCTATAAATATCAATTAAATCTCTCTGGTCTATTGTGTCATTTAGAGCTTGTGTTTCCTTCTTAATTTTCTGTCTGTATGATCTTTCCATTGCTGTAAATGAGGTATTAAAGTCCCCCACAATTGTTGTGTTACTCTCAATTTCCTCTTTTATAACTGTTAGCATTTGCCTTATGTATTGATGTGCTCCTAGGTTGTGTGCATATATGTTTATAATTGTTATATCTTCTTCTTGGATTGATCCCTGAATCATTATGTAACGTCCTTCCTTGCCTCCTGTAACATTCTTTATTTTAAAGTCCTTTTTGTCCGATATGAGTATTGCTACTCCAGCTTTCTTTTGATTTATATTTGCATGGAATATCTTTTTCCATCCCCTCACTTTCAATCTGTATGTGTCCCTAGGTCTGAAGTGGGTCTCTTGTAGACAGCATATAGATGGGTCTTGTTTTTGTATCCATTCAGTGAGCCTGTGTGTTTTGGTTAGAACATTTAATCCATTCACGTATAAGGTAATTATCGATATGTATGTTCCTATGACCATTTTCTTAATTGTTATGGGTCTGTTTTTGTAGGTCCTTTTCTTCTCTTGTGTTTCCCACTTAGAGAAGTTCCTTTAGCATTTGTTATACAGCTGGTTTGGTGGTACTGAATTCTCTTAGCTTTTGCTTGTCTGGAAAGATTTTGATTGCTCTGTTGAATCTGAATGAGATCCTTGCTGGGTAGAGTAATCTTGGTTGTAGGTTCTTCCTTTTCATCACTTTAAATATATCTTGCCACTCCCTTCTGGCTTGTAGAGTGCCTGCTGAGAAATCAGCTGTTAACCTAATTGGAGTTCCCTCATATGTTATTTGTCATTTTTCCCTTGTTGCTTTTAATAATTTTTGTTTGTCTTTAATTTTTGAAAATTTGATTACTATGTGTCTCGGCATGTTTCTCCTTGGGTTTATCCTGTATGGGATTCTGTGCACTTCCTGGACTTGGGTGGCTATTTCCTTTCCCACGTTAGGGAAGTTTTCCCATTTTTTTTTTTTTTTTTTTTTTTTTGCGGTACGCAGGTTTCTCACTGTTGTGGCCTCTCCCATTGTGGAGCACAGGCTCTGGACACACAGGCTCAGCGGCCATGGCTCACAAGCCTAGCCACTCCACAGCATGTGGGATCTTCCAGGACCGGGGCATGAACCCATGTCCCCTGCATTGGCAGGCAGACTCTCAACCACTGTGCCATGAGGGAAGCCCCGGGAAGTTTTCAACTATAATCTCTTCATATATTTTCTCGGGTCCTTTCTCTCTCTCTTCTCCTTCTGCGACCCCTATAATGTGAAAGTTGGTGCATTTAATGTTGTTCCAGAGGTCTCTTAGGCTGTCTTCATTTCTTTTCTTTCTTTTTTCTTTATTCTTTTCCACAGCAGTGAATTCAACCATTCTGTCATTCATCTCTGTTTGTTTGTTCTTTAATTCTTCTAGGTCTTTGTTAAACTTTTTTTGCATCTTCTCGATCTTTGTGCCTCCATTCTTTTTCTGAGGTCCTGGGTCATCTTCACTATCTTTATTCTGAATTCTTTTTCTGGAAGGTTATCTGTCTCCACTTCATTTAGTTGTTTTTCTGGGGTTTTATCATGTTCTTTCTTCTGGTACATAGTCCTCTGCCTTTTCATTTTGTCTGTCTTTCTGTGAATGTGGTTTTTGTTCCACAGGCTGCAGGATTTTAGTTCTTCTTACTTCTGCTGTCTGCCCTCCTTTGGTTGAGGCTATCTAAGAGGCTTGTGCAGGCTTCCTAATGGGAGGAACTTGTGGTGGGTAGAGCTGGGTGTTGCTCTGGTAGGCAGAGCTCAGTAAAACTTTAATCTGCTTGTCTGCTTCTGGGTGGGGCTGAGTTCCCTCCCTGTTGGTTGTTTGGCCTGAGGCAACCCAGCACTGGAGCCTACAGGCTCTTTGGTGGGGCTAATGGCGGACACCGGGTGGGCTCATGCCAAGGAGTACTTCCCAGAACTTCTGCTGCCAATGTCCTTGTCCCCACAGTGAGGCACAACCACCCCCTGCCTCTGCAGGAGACCCTCCAACACTAGCAGGTAGGTTTGGTTCAGTCTGCTATGGGGTCACTGCTCCTTCCCCCTGGGTCCTAATGTGCACGCTACTTTGTGTGTGCCCTCCAAGAGTGGAGTCTCTCTTTCTCCCAGTCCTGTTGAAGTCCTGTAATCAAATCCCACTACCCTTCAAAGTGTGATTCTCTGGGAATTCCTCCTCCCCTTGCTGGACCCCCACATTGGGAAGCCTGACGTGGAGCTCAGAACCTTCACTGCAGTGGGTGGACTTCTGTGGTCTAAGTGTTCTCCAGTTTGTGAGTCACCCACCCAGCAGTTATGGGATTTGATTTTATTGTGTTTTCACCCCTCCTACCATCTCATTCCAGCTTCTCCTTTGTCTTTGGTTATGGGGTATCTTTTTTGGTGAGTTCCAGTGTCTTCCTGTCAATGATTGTTCAGCAGCTAGTTGTGATTCTGGTGGTCTTACAAGAGGGAGTGAGCACACCTCGTTCTACTCCTCCATCTTGAACGAATCTCCTATTTTACGTTTTTCTTCACATCTCTTTCAGTGAGCATGTGTTACATTTAGGATACAGATAAGTACCTTTTAAAAACTGGGGATATGGAGAAAGTAGGAGCAGAAAAGCAGGAATTGAAGTTGCATTTTTTTTCTCAAAGACAAAAGTAAAAAGGCCAAAAGTATTCTGCTCACATGGGGAGAATGAATGGTAGTTTACATGTGTTGTTGTGTGTGTTATATGTGTGTGTGTGTGTGTTATATGTGTGTGTGTGTGTGTGTATGAGAGACAGGGAGAGGTCAGTGTGAGTGGTGTTTCAGGAATGAGTTTTCAGGTGTGAGTGAGAAGGAAGAGAAAATCTTTTAGTGTGTTTATTGGACTGAGATCATTGTATATGAAGTAAGAGAATTGGATTTCTGAATTTAATATTTTGAAGAAAAAGCAATTCCAGACAATGGCAAGGTCAAGGTTCTACACATATGCTTGGAAAACTGACTGAAAGAGGATCAAAAGACACTGAAGGGAAGAATTCAAGGTTAGAAGAATAGAATGATGAATAGAAGGTAAAATCACCTGGAATGAGAGCAGTAGTTGCCAAGGATCTGGAAACTTTTGATCAGGTGATAAAGTTCTCAACAGAAGCAAGTGTGTGAACAGAGAGCAGACCAACAAACGTATATAGCAGAAAAAAACCTGTGTACTAGACTTTCAAGGAAAATGGGGTATTTGAGAGAAGGTGATAAAAATATTTTAGAGTAAACAGTTTGTAGGCACAATGATGTTTAATCCGAAACCTAACTCTGAGAAATCTGCATGTGAGTTGCATAGACATGAAAATAGTGGATAAGAATCTATGGACATATTTAGGAAATTGAAGGATTACAGAAGGACTAATGGATATTGTTAAGATGGCAGAAATTCGACATAAAAAAGCATAATTAGGGAATTGACAAATAAAAATGGCACAGATGACAGCTAATAAGGAGTTATACTATTAGCTGTGAGTATGAGATACAGGGAAAAGGGGTAGGGAGAAGGAAAGAATGTTAGAGGGGTGTATCAGTCAGATCTCAGTGCAGATATCAGAAGCTATTTAAAACGTGGAATTACAGAATTGTTGGAAGACAACTGAATTGAAAATCAGTGATCATCTGTCATTGTCCATTCAGGACTCTGCGGTTGAGAGGCAGCAGTCAGGATGCTGCAGGAAACCACTGCCAGTTATCATAGCTGCCCAGAGCTGTAAGTGACCACACAGGAGAACACAACTTTGTGTCTTGGAGCCTTGTCAGCCACCATCTCTGTCAGAGAAAAGGTGCCCTCAGCCTCTCTTGTGACTTCCAAATTTTATATGTAGGCATCTCATTGGCAGAGCCTAAAATAAATCCAGAACTCTGGAGGCAAGGGGAGGTGGGAAATGTAGTTTCTAGGATTTGGGCCCCTTAGATAAAGGGAAGAACACAGAAAGGGTAGGAATGGAGGCTGATAGACAAGCAAGGAATTTATGAAAATCTGAGGTGAAAGTCATAGAACCAACCAGAATTGCAGTCTTAAATAAAACTTTGCTAACTCTTTTGCTGACCATGCAAGTATCCAGGCCCAGACGATTGTGGTAGTCCCCAAACACAGAACAGAATAAATGGCAAGACCTTGGACAAGCTTAGTTCCCTCAAATATTACCTGCCTTACACAAGCCATTGGCAAGTGCTGGGGAGAGTGCAATTCACGGCTTGTAGTACCGACTCTGTCATGCCCGAAACCCAGATGGGAAATTCAGTGACACATTTTAGAGCAGTGATCCTCCAAGTGTGGTACCCACACCAGCAAGAGTAGTAGCACCTGGGAACTGGTGAGAGAGGCAGTTTCTCAGGTCTTAACCCAAGCCTACTAAATCAGAGACCTTGGAGATGGGTCCCAGAGTTCTCTGTTCTAACAAGCCCTCTAGGTAATTCTGATCCATGCTGAAGTTTGAGAACCACTGTTTTAGCTAAAAAGAACTGTGGTTATAGGCTTATAGTTAAATGTTGAAGTTCCATTATGCCCTTAAAAGTGAGGCATGCACCTAATTTGGTGATATTACACTGAATTAAAGCATGATTTTTTTCATAATATACTGCATTTTTTAAGTATGTACAAATGTCATGTCTGTGGATTTTCTGATTACACTATGTTTTAAGAAGCACAAACAATATCACTGAAAAAATATTTCTTGACTTCATTTAAGAAAGGTCCATCTATACCTTTTGGTATTCAAAATAATAATAGTTGATCCTAAACAGCACTTAGTAAGGGCCAAACATTGCTCTGAGCACCATACTTATACTAACTTAATATTCACCTAGAGAGTAGCTGTCATTATCAGCACCTTTTTACAGATGAGGAAATGGAGAGATGTGCAGAGTAGAGCTCTCATATCTAACTAGACTCCAGAATCTTCTATTTGGTACTAGCTATACTGGATTTATTAAAATGTCTAGGTTTGGTATCTACTCATTATTTTAGATAAATTGCAACTCTGAATAGGACTTCAAGGCACCATTTTATAGTGCCAAGGAAATAAAGTAATGTATGTTCATGGCAGTGTAAATGAAGCCACCATTAGTTCTGTTAGGGAAATAATGTATAAAACCATTAATTGTTTTCAGAAACTGAGACATCCGTGCCTCAGGTAGATACTAATTTAACACTTGCTTAAAATATAATTATTCAAACACACAAAATAAATTACTCAAATATTTTTATAATAATGATTTCCCCAGCCCATGTTTAGAAGAGTATTATTTTTTTAAAAATTCAATTTTACTTATCACTGAAAATAGTGATATTTTCAAGGTATTTCCAAAAAAATTTAACTAAGTACTAGTGACAGTGGAAAAGAAGGGAAAGTAAAGCTGTAAGTGTTAAGCAGTAAAGGTTCTTATTATTATAAGGAATGTTTATCACTAAGAAAGCTTTCAAAGTTCTACATCATGAATGATATATAATAGATTTGATAAGCTAGGTTAGCATAAAGGCTCTTTGAGTCACACCATGTCCCAGTGAGTATTTAGGATATATTTAGGAATATATTTAGGAATTTGTTTTTATCTTTGTATAGGTAATTTTTTTAGAGTTAAGTTTTCAGAAGGGTATTAAAAAGCATATAGTTTCTACTCTATCCCTATCTATCTATCTATCAAAATATAGCTTAAGGAATTGGCTCATGGAGGCTGAGAAGTCCCATGATCTGAGGCAGCAAATTGGAGACACAGGAGAGCTGATGGCTTAGTTCTAGTTGAAGGCCAAGTCTGAAGATAGTCAGGCAGAGAGAGGGAATTCTCCCTTACTCAGCCTTTTGTTGTATTCAGGCCTTCACCAGATTAGATGAGGCCCACCTACTTTGGGGAGAACAATCTGCTTTACTCAGTTTACAGATTCAAATGTTAATCTCATCTGGAAACACCCTTATAGACACAAACAAAATCATGTTTAACCAAATATCTGGGCACCCCATGCCCAGTGAAGTTGATGTATAAAATTAACCATCACAGCAACTATCTGGAAATTGTGAATTAAAATAAAATTGAAAATTTTATTGAAAGCTAGACCTTTTAAGCAAATCTAGTGAATAAGAATTTTTCAGCACAATGCATATCAGCACTATTGTATTATAATTATCTTCAATTGTTTTTTCCAAAATTTGTCCAATATATCAGTTAAGAAAAAGAAAAAAAAAATTTTTTAAGCTGAAATGGTGTGAGAGTAGAACAAGAATGTATTCTCTTATAATTTTAATTTATGTGGAAGAATTTTCTAAAATAACAGGTATTTCCTGAAAGGTATTCCTGAAAGGAAATACAATACAAGGTTTCTTTCTTTCTCTTTTCTTTTTTTTTTTTGCCTTGGGATTTCAAAATAGTTGATAAAATACAACTAGTTTAAAAGTGAAAATAACTACAAAAATGAATCTGTAATTTTAGTATTAAGGTTACTTATATTTAAAGGAAAGAATGGTTCAGTGGGATTAACATTTTGTTGAATAGGAATGCCAGACATTGCCTTCACCTTTCTAATTAACTTTTTTTGATACACTGGCTAACTTTAACTTTGTCAGGCTAACTTAAAGTATCTGGCATAATATACATATCTACACTCTGTGAACCATATCTCTTGACTCATCATTTCATACACCCCAGATCACCAAAAACATCTTACCTTAGCAACCCAATATTAGCTCAAGGATTTAGTAATCTAGTTTAATTTGCATATTTTCACACATCACATACTCTCCTTTTCTGTAATGGAGGGCAGCCAGAATTTAATTAGATCACAGAGTTCACACCACAGGATATACAGTCTTTTAATTAGTAGCATATATTGTTTCAGATGTTTACCTAGACACACCATTAACACTATGAACAAATCACACAGAAGTCCAAAGTGTTACTGGAAGCATATTTATTTATTATTTCTTGTTTTCATTTATAAAAGTGCATTTGCCTTCTAAATTATTGGGAGGCTATAAAAAGATTGTTATTTAAATTAAATGTCATCTAACACTAATACAGAAGTAGAAACCACAATTACCTGGTGAAATGTATGTGTTTCATAGGACTTGTTTCTCAACTTCAGAAAACAAGGCAAAATTGTCATTCTCTTCCTTTTAAGGTAAATTATTTTTCTTTGTTTCAATGAGGCATTATGTGTGCTTTATACTGAACAGCATATAAGACATCTGAAACTTCACACACACCGGAATAATTTGGATCTTTTTACTCTCCTTTCAAAAAATAAACAGAAAGATAGTTTGGGTTCAGTTAAAAATGTCTGTGCCATTATTACCTCAGTGAATGTATTGTCTGCCCATAATCTTCCTTCTTTTAATTTATTAGAATTAATATTTGTAGAATCATTCAAAAGTTTGTTTTTACATGTAGAGCAAAACTATCATGTTTAAATATTCCATTCATTTTATAAAAGAAAAAAAAAATGCCTTGCAATTGGATCCCCTAAACCTTTCTATAACTTAAACAATATGAATAGAACAGTAAATGGGATCCATTTGTGATGCAACATATTTGTGAAAAGTTCAAAAGGCACAATCTGCAATTGTAAGATGGAGAAATTTCTTTAATAAAATATTTTTTGCATGTTTTAACTTAGAATTAATTGTAAAACACTAATTGCATACAAATGATTTGAGAACAGTATTACAGAGGAAAGACTATACCAATGCAAGCAGTACTGGGGACATTGTGTAAAATGTTTCCCAATCTGTACTGGTTTATTTTTGTATTTTATAAATTTTTGGTCTACTGTTTATTAGTTATTTGAAAGTGGACCAATTGAATTGAATTATTTTTTTTTTTAGAGGAGGTGGTAGAAAAATGTTTATAGAAAACAAAACAACAATAAAAAATTGAAGAAGCATCACTGCCAACATTTCATATATGATTAGTATGATTCTTTTTCCTTTTTTTTTTTTTGATAGAGAAATTTTTGAGAGCTATCAGTTCAAGTAATTTCCAGAGTAGGTAAGCAAAAATGAAGGTATTAAAATAAAAATTCTCATATTTTTATTTATTGTGTTTATTCAACTGCTTGGATCATATTTGAAGATTCAAAGCAGTTTACATTTTTGTTTTGGTTTGATTTGGTTTTCTTAAAATTAGAGATTTTTTAAATGGAAAAGTGTTATTGCATGCTGCTTGTTTTGTTTTTTCCTAAACTTTAATACATTTATAAATTTATTTATTTATTTATTTTTGGCTGTGTTCGGTCTTCGTTTCTGTGCGAGGACTTTCTCTAGTTGCGGTGAGCAGGGGCCACTCTTAATTGTGGTGCGCGGGCCTCTCACTGTCGCGGCCTCTCTTGTTGCGGAGCATAGGCTCCAGATGTGCAGGCTCAGTAGGTGAGGCTCACGGGCCCAGTTGCTCCGCGGCATGTGGGATCTTCCCGGACCAGCGCTCGAACCCGTGTCCCCTGCATCGGCAGGCAGATTCTCAACCACTGCGCCACCAGGGAAGCCCCATGCTGCTTGGTTTTAAGTGTTTGCTTTCATTTAATATGTTTTTGAAAGCGCAGAGAAACTGAACAGCAAATTTATTCTTCAGTGATTCTTATAAGCCTCAAATTTATGAGCTTTCCTATTACTAGCCGATACCATTAATAAAAGCTTGCATGTGAAAGTAGCCCCGACCATTTTATTTTATTTATTTATTTTTTGCGGTACGCGGGTTTCTCACTGTTGTGGCCTCTCCCGTTGCGGAGCACAGGCTCCGGACGCGCAGGCTCAGCGGCCATGGCTCACGGGCCCAGCCGCTCCGCGGCATGTGGGATCTTCCCGAACCGGGGCACGAACCCGTGTACCCTGCATCGGCAGGTGGACTCTCAACCACTGCGCCACCAGGGAAGCCCCCGACCATTTTATTTCATTCCAGCTTTCTTAAGGCATTGTAAATTGTCAAATAAAATTGTATACATTTAGGTTGTACAATGTGATTTTTAAAAGATATAGAATGTAGTGATTTAATATACATATACATTTTGAAGTCCAATCAAGTTAACACATCCATTACCTCGCATAGTTACCTTTTTTGTTATTGTTATCTGCTGTTTTGGTGAGAACATCTAAGATCTACTCTCTTAGCAAATTTCAAGTTGTATCAACTCAATAAAAACATCTCTGGGTTTTCCTAGAGTGTATCACCATATAACCTCTCTGTGTAATAATTTTCATGAAGAAATATTAGGAGACAGAATCAGGAGGGAATCTGAACAGATCCAGTAGATAGCTAAGTCTTTGTAACCCTATCTAGTTTCACTTCCTCCTACTTCCTTTCCCTTCAGACACCTTTTCTATAATGCCCTTTTTTGTTTGATCCCTAAAGCAGTGTGTTCTAGCCCATATGCCAAAGTTTAGCTAGGTTTTTTTTTTTTAACCTGGGTATTTTTAACTCATCAGTGTTGTGCTATTAAATCGTAAGCAAGTTGTTAAATTTATTTGTGCTAGAACTGTGTATGCTTATACCATTACTTCGACCTTTCTCAAATGAAACATTTTGCCAAATGTGTTCTATGATGTGGTGAAAGCGTAGCACAGCTTTCAATGAGTAGGAGGAATGCAGAAGAGCAATATTGTGTCTACTCGAATGTGAAGACTTTAGCCTTTAGAGAATAGAAAAGAACAGTTCCCGCTGAAGGGTAACTAAGAGAAGGCTTGGATACTTAAATAGAAACCCAAGCATCACTGACAGTGTTCTGCCTTTTAAATAGCCCTTTAGAGTACACCATAATCCTGCATTTTCTTCATGATCTGAGGACTATGAAATGCTCTTAGCAAACAGAACTCAGAGCTTCTTACTGTTGAGCACTCTTCATTTGTAGACATTAACCCCTTCCATTGCTAAAGTTGTGGGCTTGGGGAATGATCATTTCTGCCCTAATCTGAGTTCACTGCACTCTCATTTCCAAAAATGTATTCTATTTGGGTGGGGATACAGAGCACTTAAGAGTGTGTATGAACACAAAGAGTTTTTACACCACTGCACTGAATGTGTCTTGCAGTTTTTTGTTTATTGGGCTGTGGCCCCTCCATTTATATTTTGATAACCATTTCATCTCATAATGATTAACAAAGTGTGTATGAGTGACAGTGCTTACTCTGTCCTAAAGGCATAAAGGAAAAGTGTATCATTCTGCATGTTGAAAGTTTTAGGGTACCTGGAAATACTTTGAAGGAAATATTCCAGCAAGTAGAAAGTAAAGAGCCATACAGTTAGGAATTAGTAAAAGTATTTTGCCACTATAAAGGACATCAAAGATACAACCCTAGATTGGAGAGATTTGCAAACATTTTTGTGGGCAGTATCTGGAAGCATTGTTGCTGAGGCATACTATAACCTCAGGGGATTAGCAGAAGGCATAGTATTTGCTAATGTGCTATGCCTGGTATGCCACACATTTTCATAGGGGCTATGCTTTAACAACTTATTTGTTCAGACATTCCAAGTTCCAAACAGTGCATCCCTGCTGTTGCATAAGCATGTGTGTATCTGAAAGCGTGCATGAACAAAGAACTTGAGAATTACTAGCCTAGGGCATTCAGATTGTCATTAGCCTATTTTACAAGGAATGTTAATCAAACATTGAGTGGAATGGGATAAGGAGAATTAGCCAACAGTAACCTATACCTAGGTTAATGGCATTAAAAATGCAAGAAAAATATTTTGAAGGCCTAAAGTTGTTTGTAAAATATGAGCAATCAAACATATAAAACATAATTTAGCAAAATGTTTTCTTAAGTCTAGAAATGGATTATTGAAAGCTTTTTGATAAAATGGAAAAACATTAATGGAAAATAATTCAGATCATTTGAATCCTGTTAGAAAATGGTAATTTCTGTGGGTACTGTCTCAAACCCTATGGAAAGGTAAGCAGCCCAGTTTTTTTAGGACACTTTATTTAGCTGTTTTCATTTCAGCCTGAGTTCTTCTCAGATATTACTCTACAGCATGTTCTCCTCGGTTTTTTTGTTTTGTTTTGTTTTGTTAATTGCAATATCTTTCTCAAATATGACAAGTGAAAAAAATTTTTATCTCCTCCATCCTTTTGAACTGAGTGTTCTATTCTAATTCCACAACTACCTGTCCAGACATTGGAGTGCATGTAGGTATCTGGTTGGCTTGGTACCTCTTTTCTTTCTAGTGGCAAGGCTGATACCAGTAAATATACCTATTTAAAACAAAGCAAACAGCAAGACAAGGAGGCTACTGGTGATTCTGTAGAAAACTCTGTGTGTGTGGGGTGTATATGTGTGTTCAAGTGGACTCCTAGACAGATTTGATTAAATAGAGAGGAAACAAAACAAAACAAAACAAAAACATGCAATACTTATCTGTTTGGTACTATATTGATGTTTGCAGAAAATCCTTATCAAAACTTAATGAACCTAAAGGTTGATATTGATTTTCTTTTCTCCTCAGACAATATTTCATTTGTGATATTGACTTGCCACAAATGAACCTTTGCTTAAAATACAATGTTACATGTAATAGAGTAATCCTGCAGAAAAGGCTTGCAGCCCCTTGTGCTCTACAAGGAGCAAAGTAGCTTATAGCTAGCAATGGAAGGTAGAACCAGAGCCAACCCCTCTTTCTCTCTTTCTTTCTTTTTTTTAATATTTAGATTGGAACTTGATTTTTTTAATTTTTATTTATTTTAGATACGTGGGCTAGAGCTCTTAAGTGTCTTATCAGTGTGAATATGGATTTAGAGCAGGAATATGTGTGAGTGTGTTAGTTTCCTAGGGCTGCCATAAAAGGTCCACAAACTGGGTAGCTTAACCAAGAGATATATAATTTCACCATTCTGGGGGCTAGTTTGGGATCATGGTTTGGGCAGGACCATGTTCCCTCTGAAGGCTCCAGGGGAGGATGTATTCCAAACCTTTCTCCTGACTTCTGATGGTTCCTTGGCTTATGGCAGCATAAGTCTATCCTTACATGGTGTTGCCCTGTGTGCTTGTCTCTCTCCAGATTTCCATTTTTCATAAGGACACTATTCATAGTGCATTAGTGGCCCTAATCTACCCTACTACAGTATGACTCCATTTTAACTTAGCTAATTACATCTGCATCAACCCTATTTCCAAACAAGGCCACATTCAGAGGTACCAGAGAGTAAGGACTTCAACATATGAATATTGCGGGGAAACTATTTAAGAGTTTAACACGTATTTTGGACATTCACTACCTTTCTTATTTTATTGAATTGGTTCTTCTTTCAAACGTAATTCAACAGAGGTAGGTGTTTTGGTTTTTTGTTTTGTTTTGGGGGGCATTGTTTTGTTTTTTGTTTGTTCATTTGTTTGTTTTAGCATGTCCCATTTGTGCTAGACACTGAGGGGGTACGAAAATTAAGACTTAGTCTTTCTTTTTCAGTGTGTATAATCTAGTGGAAGATACACATATCTTGACAATGCCAATATAAAAAAGACATTTTTGCATCAGAGGAGGTACAGTTTAATCTATAAAACCATGAACTTACATCCAAACAGTGGGACTGACGCGTGCGGGTCTTAAAACCAGTGCCACATGTTCATGTAGTATTTAGCATATGTATTAGTGGCACTTTATAAAAAGAAATACTGGTTACTGTTTGATTATAATAAATGCGGAAATACAGATGGACATCCGTCCAATAAATTTGCCTTTTAATAATAATGAAGAAAACATTTTTTTTCCTGAAAGCATGAGTTGTCATTCAACAGTGTATATATTCACTATCTTCTCATTGTCAACTGTTAATAATTCTTATGAATATCCCTTGAGTAAGAGAACTGATGATCAAATTTTGTAGGAATGAAAGTGAAGGAAAATGATTTTGATTTTTAAAACATAGAAAAACTAAACGACATGAAACATACGAAGACTTCAAAAACTGCAACAGTTTTGGCTTAGGTAGCAGAATTCAGCTTATAAAAGTTATGCAAATTGATATTGCCCAACATTTTCTAGGTGTACAAATTCATCTCTAAAAATGGTAATAGTAATAAAAGGCTAATGACTTAGTGTTAGTAAAATGATAAGTACATTACAAGAGTCATAAACTATAGGACGGTACTAAATGCCACAGGCAGCGCTGATTTATCTAGCAGGACTTAGAGGGTTAGGGGGCATCAAGGAGAAGGAGGCAGAGATTTAATGTGTCCTGAGAGTCATGGGAGATGTGTTATTTTGCTTGGAAGTTAGCTAAGTGAATAATTTAAACTACAGACGTCCTACATTATCTGTGATAGTCTAGGCTCTGCACAAGTTGTTGGGATTGCTGGTAAACAAAAATAAGCCCCATTCCTGATTCCATGAAACACACAAATTACTGGGGGAGATTACTGTTATTCAAATACATAAAAAGGCATTCATGAATACAAACTAAAATAAATGCTCTTAAGGAAAAAAAAACACAACATAAAACATACAATACAGACCAGTCAGTTCCAAACTTCCACTCCATATGCCCAATAAACTTGGGATATTCCTTTTGCCATAAATCACCATAGATAGTAGTGTCTGAAGGCTACCAGGAAAAAATATATGTTGTCCAGGATTTGGGAATGGGCAAAAAAAGATTACTGGGTGTTCTTTCAGTGCCCAGCATTTCTACAGGACTCTCCTGGGATTACATGGTGAGAATGAGGATTGGGGAGGGAGTTGTATTTTTCATTGTCTTTCTATAGAGTAGGCTATTTTACAACTCTATAGAGATAGAAGCCAGTTTGTAGAAAACTGTAAATAATGCAATGATTCTTGCTCATGGTAATACAAATGAATCATCTGCAGTAGGGGTACATTCATTTCTGCCTTATAGAAAAGTTCACCCCAACACAAAGATTTATTTGCCTTATAAAATACTAACTGGTTTGCATCTATTAACAATTTCATTTCCACATTCCTGATGGCCCATACATACAAATTCTTTGAACTGGTCCTAACGTCTGTTTTAGTCGACTTGGGCTGCCATAATAAATACCATAGACTGGGTGACTTAAACAACAAATATTTATTTCTTATGGTTCTGGAAGCTGGAAGTCCAAGATCAGGGTGCCAATAGGGTTGGGTTCTTGGTGAGGGCTCTCTTTCTGGTTTTGTCCTCACAAGGCCTTTTCTTATTGTATGCATGGAGAGAGAGAGACAGAAAGAGAGAAAGGAAATATCTCATATCTCTTTTTCTTAAGGGCATTAATCCCATAATGGGGGCTCTACCCTTACAACCTCATCTAACTCTAATTACCTCCCAAAGGTCCTACCTCCAAGTATCGTTACATTGAGATTAGGGCTTCAGCATATAAATTTGGCCAGGGCCCAAACATTTAGTGCATAACAACATCCTACTGGTTACTTCATTAATTAATGTGTCAAATGAAATATTTGATACCTTTGACATTTTACATTAGCATTAGAGTCAGTTTTTAGTTTTTTGAAAATTTGACGCAGAGGAATATTAGGGGAAGCAAGCACTGATTAGTATGCTGTGGAATTATTTATCAAAATATTAACAATGAGGTCTTAAAATGTATTAATCGTAGACTATTATTCTTCTCACAAAGCAATTACAGCCAGCTTACTAAGTAGCCTCGATTAGGGTTATATACATTCTTTCACTATCCTTCCTTGCTGCATTTCCATTTATGGTCCTATATCCTTCTATCTTTTATAAACTAACTTGATAAAATAACAAACAGATATTCACACCCAATTATTCTTCATGCCACCACAATCAGGTTTCTATCTCTACCCACCACTGCATCACCGTACCCACTTTGGCAAAGGCCACTAATGACTTTCTAATTGCCAAATCTAATTAATTTTTGGTTTTACTATTATTAAATACTAACTACCTCTGAGGTTTTTTTTGATGCTTTTAAGTGCTCCTTTCTTCTTGAGAGAATTTTCATCCTGGCTTTCTTGACCCCTCTCTCTCTTTTGCATTCTTTCTATAACTTTTCCCTGAATCTCTTATTTGGTTCCCAATCCCCTGCTCACTTGGCTTCAGTACCTATAAGCCTGTACATCCAAGATTTGAAAACCATTTTGGACTTGTCTGTTATAATAATGGCACTTGCTGAATCACACGTTTCTCCGCATCTCTGATGTGCCTTTGCAGTGTAACCTTGTTGCCTCATCACCCCCTTCAGTCTTGCTGGCCTTGTGATTTACTTAGACAAGTAAAGGATGGCAGATGTGATATTGCACAGAATATTAAGAGACATTGCAGCTCCCACTCTTGCCTCTTGGCACATGAGGCAGCTGGTGCAAAGCCAGCAAAGCTGGTGCAAAGATGCAAAGCCACACGGAAGAGATAAACCAGTCCAAGTCCCCAGATCTCTGACTGAAGCCATTTTGTAGCTTCCAGTTCAGCCAGACTACCGACTGGCAGCTATATGCAACTACACACACGAGTGAGTCCAGGTGAGACAAGTGGAAGAACTGCTTAGCCAACCTACAGAACTATGAGAAATAATAAATCATTGTTGTGTTAAGCCACTGTATTTGAAGTAGTTACACAGCCATAGATGTTTGGTACATAGTTATATTATGAAATCCCCAAATCTCTCTCTCTTTTCCCCACATGCAGTTGTCTACTGGAAAATTCCCAGATGTCCTAGAGGTATTTCAGTGTCAACATCTTCACCACTGAATTAAGTATCTTGTAGCTTCTCCCTTCTGCTCATTAAATCACTGCCTATTTCCCCTATGATTTCTCCCACGTTAGTGAATGACACTTCCACATACCCAGGTATCAGAGAAAGCGATAGAGAAGTTTTCCATGTTGTTTTCTCTTCCCGTGTTCTGTCTTCTCGCCAGGTGACGAAGGCCATTTGATTCTACCTCCCTAACTTCTCCTTAATCTCTATTGTCTTCTCCACTTTCATTTCTTTGACTTAGTTCTTCCTTTCTTCATGTCTTCCTTGGACTTTCACTGCTCTTCTGATGGGTTCTCTTGCTGTTACCTATGGAAACAAATAACTCTTTTTTGTACTCTGCAAGATTAACTTTTCTAAAATGCAAACTGCATATGTTCATTTAACTTAATTGATTTGACTTAACGACTCACCATTGCCTACACAATTAAGTCTAACCTCTTCATCAAGACAAAGAAGGTTCTGTCTGATCTATCTCAGACTAACTCTCTAGCTTCCTGCCTCTACTACATACTCTATTGCAGCTGTGCTGAAATTCCGAACATACTGATACAGACTTTCTCACTCTGTATCTACTCAAGTTTCAAGCTTTTCCTAAGGTACTTTCTCCTCTCTTCACTGCCTTCAAAAATTCTCAGGATGAATTGACATTTCTTCTTCTGTTTCTTTTTTTAAATCTGCACTGTACCCACTATCGATGTCTATTATAGGATTAGAAGTTTTGCCTGTTTTTCATTTGTATGTACACATCTGTTTCCCTGTATTTTAGTTAAAATTCCCCCAGGAGCAAGGATCCCGGAAGACAGTGATTCACGTGCAATTAAGTGATGTGGTTGATGAACCCAGAACACTGCTGTAGAGAAGGGGGAAGGTGAGACAGTGAAGAACAGCCAGTAAAGAATGAATATCAGGCCAGATACCACTGTGGGCCACTGGAGCTTAATCTTATAGGAAAATTCTGAAAGATGGTAGAACATAAGCCTCGGAATTCTCTCTCCTAACAAGTGAGGAAACTACAGAATTTATATACCAACTTCCATCATTAGATATGGATTACTGTTAGATGGGACTGTGTGCGTGTGTGCGTGTGTGCATGTGTGTGTGTGTGTGTGTGTGTGTGTGTGTGTAATTGTTCCTCTGGCTTGTCCTGAGGAAGTGGTAAGGGAGTCTTCTAAGACTGTTGATACGGCCCTCAGGAAAAGGGATGCAGATGAAAAGTAACCCCATACATTGAAATGGTATGGCCCCAGAGATAACAGAAAATGCTATACCCTGTTATAAACTCCTTTCAGGCAGAAATAATGCCATATTTGTCATTTTACTTCCAGTGCCTAACCCAGTCAATTCCTGGTGGTATATTGGGACCACATATACATTGTGAATGAATAAGTTATAAAGTAAAAACTCAGTGGTATCACAGTAGCTTACACTAGCATTTACTGAGTATTTTTCATATGCCAGGAACTACTCTATGTTTTTTATTGGCTCTGTGTTCTTTATCAATGCATTGAACTGAAATGAAGCAAGAATAAACAATTTAAACATTTTTGCTTGTGGAAACCTGAAAAAAAAATCAGTTAACCAATTAACTTGATCAGTAAGAATTAATTTTCAAAGAGTAGAGCTCAATTAACATTTCATTGAGCACTACAGTAAGCCTAGGCATTTTCAGTTATTGCAACTCATAGTGTAGCACAGAGGTTTAGAGAGTGGACTCAGTGCCAGACTGTCTCTATTCAGTTGTTAGTTCCACCACTTGTCAACCTGTGACCTTGGGCAAGTTATCTTAAATCTCTGTTCTGTGAAAAAAGCATAATAATAGTTTTTAAATCACAGCGTTCTTAAGGTCCTATAAATTAACAAATCAAAGAACATAGAACAGTGCCTGGTGCATTGTAAGCACTCTGTAAACGCTATTACTCCCAATGTTTCTTAGGGGAGAATGAATTCATTTTCAAAGACGCTAGGGCTATAGTTCTGTATCCAACCACAAGCAAGGACTGTGTTTGAAATTTGTTTTATCTGTAAAATTCCTACAACATTTTTCATACATTACTTACGAGAGACTACAAATGACTATAATGTAGCATATACTATCAATATGTTTATTCTGTGAGATCAAATGGACATGTCTTCTTAGGTATGCACACTCAACTTGTGCATACCAGCAGCACGAGATATCAGAAATATTGAGAATAGCAGGGTAATTGCTTTGGGGTTTCTATAAATAACTATACATCAAAAGGCAGTCTTCATATTAGGAAAAAACACCTTTATCTGTGTTATATTTCTCTGCTATAATTACACACAGTCATGCCTAATTAAAGCAGTGGCCTGGGCCATATACTTCTCAGTGTTCCAATCCTGCAGTGCCTAGTGGGAAGTTAGAGCATAAGGGAAGTAGCTGGCAGGTGGGTAGACAAATGAGCTTCTGCAACCCAGTGCTAGAGAAACCTGAGAAACACATAGCAAGACCTGAAAACTAAGTGGGAGAAGGGGAATCAAGGATTGGGTTTCATAGATCAGTGTTTCTTATTGCTCCTTTATGACAGGTCTCCTTTACTTCCTTTTCCAAAAGGAATGATACATTTTATATTTGAGCCAATTTCTTCTTTATAAAAATGTTCCAGGAGGGAATGTCAAAGTTGGTTAACTGTATAGTCCTGGCTGAACCTTCACACATAATGAACATCGTTGTCTTTTGTTTGGAAACAGTAGCACATGTGGACTGGTAATAGACTCTTGATGAACACAGAGGTTTCCGTTCATAAATTTGTCTTCAAATCCTAGTACTCAGTAGTTCATTCCGCTTCTAGAAGATAAGCACATTATTCTCTTGAGAGTATAGCTAAATCAATCTTACGTTTTGTTTTTAACTTATTCTGCCTCCAAGGTGGTATTCTATTCTCTGTAGCATTCTGCACTTAAACATTATGCATTATCTGATTTTATTTTTCCACTTTAGAAAAATTTGTTCAGAAGCCAGTCTCTTCTGTTGTAATGTTCCGTAGTAAAAACAAGTTCACGAGATGATTGAAAATGTGACTGGCAGAATCCTAAAGTCATCTTCCTGAAAGTCATGAAATTTCTGAAAAGCATCTGCTACCTGCATGGCATATTCCCTCTGGCCAAGACCATGCATGACAGCACCTCATCTTTCTCTCTCTCTGAATTGTTTTAAATTGAAAATAAAATACTTCAGGGCCAATATGCACAATCTGAAAGTTGAGAAGGCAGAGATTCCAAATGTAGAGCAGAGCCTGAAACATAGTAAGGACTCAAGAACCTAGTAAATGATAGAAGAATACCACTAATGTGTTTGGATTTTTGGACATAAACGTCACTCAAGAAAATTATGCCATGGAGAACAGCAAAGATCCTCAGTATCACTTATTCTGTTTCTTCTCTAAAGAAGCAACATACACAGTTCTAAGGAAGAAAACTAATGATTGAGTTCCCGTGAGACACTAGAGCCTTCGCTTAAGTTCCCATTTGATCCTCACAACTATCCTATTTGGTTAGTATTACCTGCATTTTACTCATCATTGAGTATCTGGAAGACTCTTTCTCTCCCCCCGGTCATACTATTGGTAACTGGCAGAATCACAACTTAAACCTAGGAATTGCCCCCAAACCAAAGCTTTTCCCAATATCTTGTTGTCTCTTCTGATCCAGTAGGTAATTAAGAAATTGTCATGATAGTGTTCTGAATATTTTTTAATGAAAAAAAAATTAGAAAACAGTTAAACTTTACAGAGTTTTACGAATTATTTTCTTTTATCCTGAGATTAGAATGCGAAATATAAATATCCTCAGCCAGTTTGAGGGCAAAACAATTCCCTACTGAGGTATCAGGAGTTCTTCCCTTGTTTCCTAGATGTATTGCAGCTATGGCTGTGGTCTCACATCAGTCTCCAAGGATCTTCCTACAGAAGGCCCTGTAAATGCTCCCAGGGGGTGGGCCACATGTGATGACCAGTGACTCAGCAGTGGTGGACTTTGAAGGTACCGGTAGGACAGCTGTACAGGTGTTTAACTGTCTGTCTATAGAAATTCTGCCTCTTTAAAAATACTGCCAACCATTCTGCTATGGAATGAAGACTGTCTCGTTTGGATTCAAAACATCCACCCCCAGTCCAAAAGGAGCAAAGCCCTGCAGGTGCGCTGGATGCTTTCACCCAAGGTTTCATTAGCCACTCCCACCTGCCCTTGTATATTATCATTTTTAGTAAGCCTCCAGTCATTTCACTCATATGACTAAAGTCTCCTTCTCAAGCCTGTGATTAAAACATGCTGCTGGTCTTTTTAGGCCACTGCTCTGCACAAAACATTTGCTTCTTAGTGATCTCAGTGCTTCTAAATATTGCTCTCGCCCTGTTCTGGGAATGGTTGAGGTTCCTTCAGAGGGTTGCAAGGTACCAAGGCCAACATTTTCTCAAAAGTCTTTCACCAGTTTTTTTCCGTGAGAAGATTTGCTTTCCTTATGAGCTTTAGTTAGCGCTCAGATTTGATATGTACACACCCTTATGCTCTTACATACTTTGTTTACAAATGTTTATTGAGCATCGAAAGTATGTTCCAGGCCCTTTTCTAGGCAAACCTGAGAAACTTCCCTGAACAAAGCCGAGAACCCCACCCTCCTGAAGTTATATTGGTTGGAAAAAAGAGTAGAAAATAAACAATAGTTGTGATAGACAAGATTAGGGCAAAGTAAAGGAGAGCCGGAGGGTGTGGCTTGCAATTTTAAACAGGGCAATTACCCTGGGATAATTGGGAAAGTGACATTTGAATGAAGACTTGAAAGAGGTAAGAAAAATTAGCCCTGAGGTATCTTAAGGGAAAATACAAAGGCTCAAAGGAGGGATGTGCTGGAGAATTAGCGAAAAAGCCTGTCCCGCTGAAGCTTTGAGGATTGTGGTAGGAAAGGATTTCAGAGATGACTGGGGCTGGGTCATGACGAGTCTTGTTTTTACACTGAGGCAAGAAGAGAGACTTTGAAAAGTTTTAGGCAGAGGAGGGACATGATATGCCTTACATTTTAAAAGGATCACTCTGACTATTGTGTTGATGATAGACTGTGGGAGGACATGGGCAAAAAGACTCTTTTACTAACTGAGGGTTAGCTCCTCCCCAGCATATGGCAATCTGTCCCCACGACTGATTGGATATTAGAGAAATAGAGGAGTGAAGAATAACTTCAAGATGTTGGCTTGAGCAACTGAAAGGAAAACTGCCATTAATTGGTTACAGATGGAGCCAGTTTTGGAGAGGAGATAGGTTTAATTTTGGATACATTAATTCTGAAATATCGATTATGAATGGAAGTAATTAGTCATTCAGCCCAAATAGGCAGTTGAATATATATAAAAGTCTGGAGTCAGGACAGAGGTCTGGGCTGGAGATCTATGTTTGGGACATATCACTAGAATGATGATATTTAAATCCAGTCTTTCTCTCTGCTTAACTGTTTTTCCCCTCCTACTTATGGCTATTAAAATAGATCATACTATCTTGATAAGAGTAGCTAAAATACTATATATTTTACTTTTTCCTTTTGCATTTTTATTTGTCTCCTTCTGTCTGCCAGAATAGAATATCCAGGTGATGATTCTTCTGTTTTATTCTCTGCTATATCCTCAGAGCCTAGAAGAGTGTATGACACGTAGTTGCTGCCAATAAATCTTGTTTCCAGCCATAGTCAGATACCCCTTAAATTGCTAGGACTGAAATTCTTAGAAAGGTTTCTATGTGTTTGTCCTTCCACCTACATTCTCTGGGATCCTGATCCAGAGGTATTTTCATTTGGGTCTTCTCTGACCTCATTTTCCTGGGGTTCAGATGCAGGATGATTCCTTGGCATGAACAACTTCCTTCCAGTTCCATTTTCTACCATACACCCTCTGAATTTAAAATGCAATCATTTGTGGTCCTCTCATTATTTTTTAGTTATGGATTTAGTCTTTTGAAAAGCAATGGGAAAATACATCTCTATACACAATTATTATAGATCATCTAGACTTGTTTAAATTATCTAAAATTAAGAAGAGCTGTATTACTAAGGCAGAGAGGTGAAAAAAAATTTCTTTTGTACTGTCTCTTCCTTTCAAACAGCTTGCTAAGAAGCCTGTTCATCTCTGGCTCGCTAGAGTACAGTATTTGTTTAAACAAATTGTAAATGAACACTTCGTATACATCAGCTGACAGGCAGTGACTTGTAAAAATGGAGGAATTTTCACATTTACCAATGAATTACTTGTTGTAATAAAACCAAGAAAGCACAGTTTTTCCATTCCTACCTCTAGCCCACCTTTCCAGTACAATTGATTTCTATTGCTTAGTAAATTTGTCTTTTAGAAGGATAATAGTTAACCTCAGTCTATACTAAAATCAAGGTCAATTTTCCACTCTTAATACTCAGGAAAGCAAAAGGTTGAATTGTTGTGTAGTCATGGATTTTAGAAACTAGATAGACTGAAAACAAAACAGAGAGTCTGAAAAAGCAAGCTTTGGAATTGTGATTTTTTTTTTACCTTGTCTTATATTTCAGAATTAGTTTCAGTCCTAACCTCTTCCTTTGTTATTTTATAGGTCAGTCCCTGAAAATTTAATTAATTCAATCTGGGACACTGAACTAGTTAGTAGCAGTGGCTGCACTTGATTTCTGTTCCATAAATGTTTCTACTCTAAACAGTCTTTTTCACTCTAGGTCCAAATAGGAATGTATGACGATAACAGCTTAACACTTTTTCTTGGTAATTTTATTCTGATTTCTGTTTTGGTGAATTAAGTCATTATTCATATTAATCATGAATGAGAGAGGGTCTGTAATTTGAAATCATTTGAGAACTTTATAGCTTTAGTAGTCAAATTTTATTTCGTGACCAGCATTTGATAAAAGAAACTCCTTTCAGAGGCTCAATGCCCCTACCATGTGAGAGGTAGAAATTACAAGAAAGGTGCTGATTACAGCTTGACCTAAGCAATCAGGGATTTCTTAAAAAGCAAGTGTACTCAATAACAGCAGTTTTGCTTTATTATTTGTAGTTGTTCTATTTGAAGTCAGTTTAACTTATTTTCTATATTGTTCATGAAATACTTCCCTTTCTAAATCTTTATTTTTATTGGGAAATAGATCCATTTAACTTTCAGCTGCAGCTTGGTTTTTCTTTTTCTATATTTTTAAAAAAAAGAAACTATGCTTGTACTTATTTTTCAAGCATGTATCTTCCTTCCGGGAGTAGACGGAATCTCTGAGCACGAGTGCTTTCCCAGCTGCCTTATCTCACAGACTTCAGATCTCAACATGTTCATCACTTCCTCTGAGAAGCCTTCCAAGATCTCCCTGAACAATCCAATTCCCATTTTACTCTCTTATCACATCATATATTCCCATAGTGAATATTTCATTTTACAAGTACAACATTTTTTGTTATTTGATTAATGTCAGTCTCCCTCTCAAAAATGGAATTTCCCTAAGACAGAAAACATGGACTTTTACTCACTATTTTATCTTTAGCGTTATGGGGTAAATCCTTTAGGAGGATTCAAAATAGGCACTGAATGAATATGGGATGAATGAATGAATTATTCAAAATGCTGCCGAATACAGAATCATTTATAGCATACACAATGCTTTCCCAAAGTTGTTTTGCTTTTAGCAGGGTTACAAACCTACTGAACTGTACTGATATGAGCAAAGAAAAATGTACCTTTTCTTTTTATTTTTCTTATAAATAATTTGATATTCTTCAGGAATTTCTCATCTCACAGATTTACCCCGGGTTGACATGGGTGGTTCAATTTAATTCTTTCCTGTAAACTCACTCCAATTCAATAATTTTAGATATCTGAGTCTGTGTAGATTTCAGCCCTTCCCCATATCCTCCATAAGCTGGAGTCCAAGTGTTTGTTATAAGTTAATATGACCTGAAAAAGAACATAGGAAATTTTGTGAAGAATTTATTAATAAAATTATTATTTCCAAAACAATTCCTATATAAATTTTACTCTAAGCTCCTAAAGGGCAGGGGGGGGCATTTGAATGAAATGAAAATAAGTTTTCATTTTTGTTTCTCTATGACCTAACACAGTGGCTAGCACATAGTTGCTCAAAAAAAACTTCTTTATATGAATGAATCAAAAACATATTAATCAAAAGAAAGGGAGACGTGAATATTTTTAAGTATCTGCTGAAAATTATATGTGTAGCCATTATTCAGAGTATGTTTTCTGTATATATTTCTGCTTTGATTTAGTAAATAGTTCTGAAAACATTTCTGATAGCTTGAGTATACATGGGGCCTCATAAACATGCCAAATGAATCTTTAAAAAGTCAAGTTAATAGCTCAGATTGCAAATCTCATTTTATTTTACAAAAAATAAAGAGCTCCTTGATCAGTTAAACTGTAAAGATAGAAACATAAATAGGGGTAGTGAAGAAGTTAAATCTAAAACAGCCTTTTAGCATGTTAATCAGAGAAAAAAATGGCAGCGAAACAAGGGTCTATTTTCTCTTTTAAGACGCAGAGACATCCAGATAGAGAGCAAATATTAGAATCTAGTGGGAAAACTGGGTTTAGTACCAATAGTTAATGGCCAAAACTGTAAAAGATGAATGCCCATTAGACTTGAGTAGGCAGCAGAGGGCTAGACCCAGCTGTAATCAACAGGAAGAAATCCAACCAGGCTGGAAGGGCAAGGTATCTGGCCACCATGCGGACAAGTGTTTGGTGACAGCCCAGGTTGCCCTTTCAGTACAGATAAGCAGATGGTCTCTGTTATGAATAAGTGAGGAGCAGTGGTTCTTAAGCTTTAGTGTACATCACCCAAAAAGCTTATTAAAAATGCAGATTCACAGGTCTCATACTTAGAGATTATGATTACATAGGTTTCGGTAGGACTCTATTTTTAGCTGGCACCAGAGGAAGTTCTGAAGCCCCAAGCGCTCTTTCAAAAACACTCAAGGTCTAAGAAACATTAGTCTTTTTTTACGTAAATTGAACACTTACTAATGAATGATTACCTAATGTAAATATAAATATAATGATATTGTTGGGAAGGGGGAAATTTCCCCCTTCTACCACTCCTTAGTTCTTGTGGCTGGACTAATAGTAAAATTGACACAAGACAGATTAACAGGAGAAAAAGAAACAAATTTTAGTTCTCACACGTGGAGATCTCACAGAAATGAGACCTAAGAAGTGGCCAGAGCAAGGAGCTTTTATGCCTTTTAGACAAAGAAATAATACATTTATGAGGAATTAACAGGACAAAGAAACGTTTTGCGTGCACAATTAGTGAAAAGTCTAAACGGTGTTTGGGCGTGGGGTAGTAAATTAAGGAAGTAACAAGGCTTGTTTATATAGTGTCAAGTGAAAAAAATGCACACCATGAGAGTTGTGAGTTAAGTTTTACTGGGGGCAAAATGAGGACTGTAGCCTGGGAGAGAGCCTCTCAGATATCTCTAAGGAACTGCTCTGAAAAGGTAGGGAGAAAGGTCAGGATTATATATGATTTTAGTGAAGATGGAGTCGTGCGGTCAAGCATACATTTTGGCAGAAGGTAGCTGCTAGTCTCGAGGAGCAGATGTCACCATTAATGATTTTAGTGCTTTGCTAGATATGAGAAGATGCAAGAAATTGGGCTCATAAAATCTTCTCCTGAAAATATCTATCTGAAGGCCTGTTCGGCCAGTTTTTCCCAGAATGCACAGTGCTTCGCCTCATTCCTAATCTCTACCCTGAACTCCTTTCAGGGTGTGTTGAAGGTCAGTGACCTCAGTCGGTAGTGACCTAATCCTTGTAGAGGCAGATGGCAGGTGACAAGTTTTAGTTGGCAGTAGGCTTCTCAGCCCTGAATTCCCTGTCTCTGGTGATGTGTGTCCTTCTATCTGCAGATGAAGGGAGTGTACCTTTCACAAGAGAGATTTATTTCCTGCTTTCGAGGAGACAAAAAGGAGAATCACAGTGACCCTCTCGTGTTGCCCAGCTCTTAACTTTAATTCAAAATAATCAATATGCCATTGAGACACATTATGGGGTGACCTACCCTGAGCCCCAATAACAAACAGAATTCATCTGGATTAAGAATATTAAAAAAACATACATTTAGGATATTTAACTGAGATTAAACTTCAAACTATTTTCCTTTTACAAACCAAAAGCAGATTATCCTTCATTTAAAGTTCCAACAACCTAAAAAGTATAATTGGAAGCTTTCAGACCCCCATTCTTGTCAGTTTGGCATAAATTTCTGCTGAACGTAATAAGAAAGACCTTGCTGGTACAGTGGCTTATGGGTATATAGCCCCGTGGGGCATTCCTTGCATGTAATTGCCTCTTCCTAAGACCGGAACTCCTTGTCCTGTGCTCTAAAATTCTGCCTCAGAGGCTGAGGGAATTTCCTCCTGTTTCTGCATCTCTGAGGTCTGACTTGCATGAGGCAGCCCGAATTAGGTACAGTTTTGTCTCCAGCATTCCCTTTCAGTACGCAGTGGACACTCAGTAAATACATACTAAAGAAATGAGTGAATTTTTGTATGTAGCAACATCAAACTTTCCCATATAATCATTTCTCCTTCTTAAAGATTTTTGTTAAAACTGGGGATAATGGGCTTCCCTGGTGGCGCAGAGGTTGAGAGTCCGCCTGCCGATGCAGGGGACACGGGTTCGTGCCCCGGTCCAGGAGGATCCCACATGCCGCGGAGCGGCTGGGCCCGTGAGCCATGGTCGCTGAGCCTGCGCGTCCGGAGCCTGTGCTCCGCTACAGGAGAGGCCACAACAGTGAGAGGCCCGCGTACCACAAAAAAAAAAAACTGGAGATAATCTTAAAATAAGTTAATCATGGCCTCTCACTTTATAGTGGAAACAACTGGGACAGCTATGCCTAAGTAACTCAGTATCTATATGTTGACTTTGCCCATAGGGTGTTTTATTTTACATTTATCTATTCTATCTCCCCAATTCTATTTTTTTTCTTATATTATTTAATAGTTTTACATTTTCATCACTTGGAGAGTACCAGTCTGTAGGATCTATCTCATGCCAGTTTGCTATTAGAGTCTCAAAGTGACTTAATTGCTTATTGTACTCAGCAAAGTCTAGAAGGGAATTCACAGATGTTGTCTACAGACATGTATTTGTTCACATGAGCAAAATGCTGGGGACAAGTTTTGAAAACAAGTTTGATCTTATAAATTTAAATTTCTAATGAAATGAATTTTTTTAATTTAAAGAAAAATATTACATAGAGTAATATACTTTTTTAAGGAATATAACAGTTTATGTTTTGAATATATATTCACTAACAGGTAAATAAAAACTGTAAAACTCATGAACAGTGATATCAGTTATATATTTAACTGTGAGTAATGAATCAACAAACAAAAAAATATACTACAGTCACTTAAATAAATATAGAATATATTTGTTTCAAGCAGAGGAAATCTAGGAGTAGCAATCTAGGGCTGACACTAGGCCTCAGTGAAATCAGTAAGGTCTGGACTTTTCTTAGGGCTACCATGCCTTCCTGAGCAGCTTAGGTCCGGCAAAATGTCATCTGACCAATGGGAAAAGGGGACTGAGTGGCTGCCCTTTGTCCAGAGGAAATACCTTATTTCTAATTCCCAAGGTGCCAAATGGGTCAGCAGTAGTTCTCTCCTTCTGTCTTTTTGTTTCACCAACATAGTAGGTGGGTTTTTCCATCGTGGTCATAAGATAAGGCTATTGTACATCCAAGCCTTTGCATAGGGGTTCAAGGCAGGAAGATAGAAGTGTTCAAAGGTTTATTTCCCAGAAAAACTTTACTTGGAAAATGAAGTTTTTATAGGGACTGTTGCCACTAGCTTATTGTACAGACTTGTGCCATATACCGTCTCTAAATGTAAGCGAGCTGGAGGGAGCAAGTATATTTAGGTGGTACATCATAACCTTAGTGAGGGGGAAATCAAGATTCTCTCTGTAAGAAGTAAGAGAGAATGGATATCAGATAGGCAGCTAGAAGTGGCTGACCCAGGGAATATTTAGATGAAGAAAGAAAAAGACCAAGTAAATACGAGCCTTGGGTCGAGGTAAATAGTGCTGCAGATTTTCAACATGAAGATCAAATCTCAGCAGCAAAATTTTGCTGAAATAAAAGTCTCTTCTTTCATCCACTTTTATTCCCAGTACTGTACAAAGCTTCCCATACTTGGCTGCCTGCCATAGGACTAATATGTGAACCAATTCATTCCTCTTTACTTTTATACTACTTCAGTTCCAGTAACAATATATAAGGCAACAGTCAATCTTCACAGCAAAGAAAAAGAGTTTGGAAAACATAATGGAATATTTATTGCCTACAATAGTATTTCCACAGAATAAAATATTTATTAGTTTTCATTTGGGAAATGAAAATGTTTACTCATTAATTAAAAAATCTATGAATCAATTTAGAAATGAATGCCTGTTTTCAAAACTTACAGATTTTCCTTTGAGTGATTAGCTTTGGTTTTAACAATGTTAAATTTGCTTTTCTGAGTTTTGAATTCTAGAATTTCTGGATTTGGAATACATGATAAATATGTATATTTAAATTATTTTTATACAACCTTGCTCAGTAAAGGTCTAGATTGATTAGATTAAGATATAGAAAGAAAAATAGGAACTCTGTCGTTATAACCACAGAAATACTTTCTGAATGATTTGGATTTTAGATTTTAGTAAAGCATGTAGGAAGGATTTGTACAGATCAGTTAAAAATGAGAGACTATTATATATACTTATGATGAAGGGATCCTATAAAAAGTTAAAACATTTTTGACCCCTGAACGTGTAGGCATAAATCACATTTAATTTAATTTTTTATGATTAGTAAAAAGTGTACTCACCTCATTTCTGATTTATGTGGTATAACTGTGGCTTTATATCAGATACAGCTCTAATTGATGTTCCTCAGAAAGAATGATAATTAAAATACCTATGAAAGTTAATAAATTGAAAGATAAAGGGAAAATATTTTGGACATATTGATTTATATCCAGCAATCTTACAAACCAATATTATTAATTTCAAAAGTAAATCATATTTTCTGCAAATAATGACAGTTTTATTCTAATTTTCTGATGCTTTTTACTAATTTTTCTTGTACAGTTGCACTAGCTAGAAATCACAATACAATGTTGAATAGAAATACCACAGGCATATATTTCTCATTCCCAGAATGCTTTTACAATGTCACCATTGGATATGATGTTTGCTGTGTTACTTAGTTTTATAATATTAAATATATGGGGTTTTGTGTTTGTTTTTGATATTTTAATGTACTAAATTATATTAATATATTTTCTAATTTTGAAACAACCTGTCATTCTTGGAATAAATACAAGATATTAGATACTTTTCCTTATGTATTACTGAATTTGGTTTGCTAATATTTTCCGTAGGATTTTGGTATCTATGTTCTATGAGAGAGATTTGTTTTCTTGTTTTGCCATTCTCTAGTGGGTTGAAAACAAGATTATCTTGGGCTCTACAGGTGATATTGAGGTGTGGGGGGGTGATGTTCCTTTTTTACATTTCTGAAAGAACATGATTATTGTTATTATTCAATAGTCACAAGAACTCACTTGTAAAAATTTGGGATCCTGGTGTTTTTGTGGGAAGATTTTATCTTCATTTTTTTTTTTTTTTTTTTTTTTTTTTTTTTTTTGCGGTATGCGGGCCTCTCACTGTTGTGGCCTCTCCCATTGCGGAGCACAGGCTCCGGACGCGCAGGCTCAGCGGCCATGGCTCACGGGCCCAGCCACTCCGCGGCATGTGGGATCTTCCCGGACCGGGGCACGAACCTGTGTCCCCTGCATCGGCAGGCTGACTCTCAACCACTGTGCCACCAGGGAAGCCCTATCTTCATTTTAAAAATGACATCTATTTAAAGAGAAACATATTTTAGAACCAAATACATTTTCATTTTCTTCCAGAATTGATTGTAATAATTTTTATGTATCTAGGAATTTTCCATTTCACCTGAACTTTAAATATTTTTGACATAAAATTATTCATAATATTCTTTATCTTTTTGTGTCCTGTTACATTTATAGTCATGTCTTCCTTTTAATTCCTAATGTTGTTTATATTTGGTTCCTTTCTTTTGCTTTAATTTTTTTCCAGAGGCTTGCTGATTTTATTAGTCATTTTGCTTTATTGTTCCTCTTTTGTTTTCCCTTTCATTAATTACCACTTTTAAGAGCATTATTTTCTACTGTGTAATTTGGATAATTCTGTTTTTCCTTAACTTCTAATTTTGGGTTTTTAACTCATTAATTTTTTGCCTTTTTTCTCATGTAATCCTATAAGTCTATATATTTCCCTCTAAATACTGCTTTTACTGCATCCACAGATTTAGTAAACAGTATTGTCACTATCATCCAGAATTAAGAATTTCTAATTTACAGGGCTATTATTTATTTTAAAGTATATTTAAATTTTTGTTGTTATTGATGATTAAGAGGTAGAAAATATGGGATTAAAATTACAGAGATTAAGATTAGAGGCAAAAATTTGAGAGTAATACTTATAGAGCTGATATTTGAAGTCATGGAATGGATACATTGATCACTCTGGCAAATGTGGAGTGAGAAAAGAGCCAAGAAATGACTCTAAAAGACTCTTGGGAAATTTTCTGTTTGTCTATTATTTTTTCAATTTGCAGAAATTTATCTTTATTCCCCTACAGTATTAAAATAACCCTTTAGCTGAGCTAAGAGAGAGATGGTCTTTCCCTTGGAGAAACAGCATGCAATTTGCTAAAAAGGCTAATTTAGTTCTCTGGAAACAGAAATAAAAATTCTTCATTATCTTTTACAATTTTCCAATTTAAAATATTTCTGTTGCAGTGGGATCAAGGAAGCCATTTGCCCTGAAGAGGTGTCTGCCTCAGCTTTTAGCAACTTTATTTTCTGTAACCAGTATCTCGTCCATTAAGTCAAAGTTTCACTTCTTAGTACCTGATTCATAGAATGTTAGAAATGGAAGGGATCTTTGAAGTCACCCAATCCAACCCCCTTATTTTGCATTTGAGGAAAATGACACCAGAGGAATAGAGTGACATAATTTTTCATTGCTATTTCTTCAATAGCCCTATTTTCCTCATTCTTACATCCTACTATGGACACTATTTTTTCAGATCCCAGCCCTTTGGCCGTTCCTTCAGAAATCTTCCTTTAGCTTCCTGTCAACCAACCTTTATGAATTTGCATAGAATAATGGAAACAGAATCTCCCTAGGTTTTATTTATTTTAATTTGGATATTTTCACATTTAAAAAAAAAATGTGACTATTTGATAAAAAGAGTGCCCCACCCACTAGGCTATAAGCCCCATCAACACTGCACTTATAACCTCTGACACATGATACTTGTTCACTAACTGTTGTCGGGCTGGACTTGAAACCCAGCTACGATTCTGTATTTTTTAAAGGTATCAGTCTGTATCATCAATAGAAACTCTTTGCAATATATTTCTAACATAAAGTTGTTTTCATCTCTATCAAAATTAGGCCCATATGTATAAACACCTTAATAAGTTTTCAACAAACTGAAGTCAATAAAAATGAACAATGATAAGACATTAGATTCTCATTAACTTATTGAAGTCTTACTAGTTTCTAAAAATTTGTTATGTTGATTTATTTGACATTTTTCTGTGTTGAAACCAGTTAGGTCATTAAAAATGAAGTTGAATTTATGATTAGCCTTATTTTCTGATTTGTGTTTAGTTTTAGAATAATTATTTATAGCATAATTGAAAAATTCTTAAAACAAAATCATACTTTCCTTGCTAATCAAAATATAACATCTTTTTTTAATCTAGAAGGCATTGCTTACACTGATGATATTATCACCATCATTACCTACATTACTGAGTGCTTGCATATAAACTCTGTGCTACATTTATAAACTATAGTACTAGATTGTAAGCACTTTCCATTTAGTATAAAAAAGATTCTCATTGGTCTCAAGGAATGTATAATCAAAAGGGAAATACAGCAAGGGAGATGTAAATAATAAATTAACTTAAGTCATTTAGAAAAAAGATGGGTGTAAGAATAAATACACTGGAATAATAGAAAATTGCCATTGCCATCTAACAGCTCTGTAGTTCTCTAGGTATTGTTGTCTCTAGTTCCTTTTGGTTTTTTATATATATAAAAACTATTCAATAGATGCACGTAGTAGATTTCATATGTTCCAATTAAGAAAAAAACAGGAACAGTTTACCTCAATTGTGACAATTTATTATAATGGTACAAAAAGCAGTAGGAAAAAACAAGTAAGAGTATTAACAGTTGCAACGTCCATCAGGACCAATATTAGCTCTAATAGGCCAACTATAGGTAGGTGTAACATCAGGAGCTCTTTATATTGTTAATTCAGTTATAGTCACACGTCTGCTATTCTGCTGCTAAATAACTAAATGGAATTTGAACCCATTCTTTACATAATAAAGCCTTGATATTTTCCCCATAAAGTCTTAAATAAAGCTTTATTTATTGGGGGACGTACTCTGCTCCATTAAAAATAGCGATATAATTCACATTATTCTGTAATATGTATAAAAACTTATGAAACTGAAGTTTCCACATTGAAACTTCAATTCCAAAACCACTTGAGAGGAACAAACTTAACTCTCATGGAAGAGTTGTGCTACATTTTTATGCTTGTTCTTGTGTTAGATTTTTATACTTATGAGCATCTAAACATCCATTCTTGTCACAAAGGCAGTCTTCACCAAACATCTGCAGAAACATTTGGAATGCTATTGTTAAGAGAGGAATTGTCCAAGTGTGCATGCTTTTACAACATAGCATTATGGTTGGATTGATAGTCTTGAAAAAAAGAATTCTGAAAACAGTGTAATGCACTGTCTTAATCATCTGTCACTGTATATTAGATAAAATGACTTGTTTATCATAGAATTCTTCAGAATGGAAATGTGAGTTGTCTTCTAGGGTTGCAAGTGTTATGTCACCTGAAAAACTGCTCACTGCAATCAACTTATTTGCTGAGGAAAGCATTATAAACTCCAACAAGGACGCTAGCTATCTGTAAATCATTCTTTCCTTTTTACTCTTTTTTAAGCAAGGATTATGTTACCCATAATGTTCACTTGCTGTCCCTCACTCCCTCCATTATATTTGCTAAAACACAATGCAGATTTTCATTTTTAAACGTATCTTCACATTACATTGTACCTCCTACTTCCTTTATGAATATCAGTTCTGAAAATGGAATAAGGTAGAACACCTCTTTTGAATTCAAATATATAACCACATAGACCCTATTTAATTATGGTGCCACCATGTAAATCAATAAGTAATGTCATCTTTTCCATAATTAAAAATAATACAATTTTTATTTGTATAATCCTGTTAGAGAAATCTATAGTTTAAAACAACCAATTAAATATAGCTGTTAGTTACGCGAGCTGCGATCTGGTATTACAAGTGAAAAGGATGTGAATAACAAAAGAGCCAGGCAGAATGAACTATTTTCTGATTGACTTAGGTTAGAGTGATTCCACTAAAACAGGTTTAATGAATGGCAGTCTTTCTGTCTTTCAGATAGGTTTTCCTTAAAATAGAAGTAAAACAATTACTGAGTAATTATTGATATGTTTTGGAGAATGATCATGACCTAAGCATTGCACTGAATTTTAAAACTTTCACTGAGTTAAATCAAACAACTTAGAAACTTTAAAAGTTAAACTAAAAGAACTTTCAGTGTGATTTTTAAACAAATGTTTATATAAATTAATTAATTAATAATTTGAGAAAATAATTTGAGTATTTAATCATTCTATGAGGTTATTGAGAATGTTAATTTTGCATAATTAGTGTCAAAATTCCTGGGCCTACTTTGTTAGACAGCCAGTCTGTTTTACCCCTCCTATTTATTCCCTTTCTACCAAATCTCACTTGTTCATACCTTTTCAAACCCAGTCTTTTGTTTAGCATCACACAGCTCTCTCAATGTTACATGCTTCTTGGGGTGTGTGTGTCTGGATCTTGCCCATATTTAACCATAAGGTTTTGCCTACATGTGTTTCCTGATCCATTAAAAAATAAATTAAAATATTAAATACTATGTGCAATGCACTGTGCAATTTGCAGTGGTGTGTGGGAAGACATGAGGAAGGCAGTCTCTGCCATCTAAAATCAGTGTAAAAAAGGCAGATAAAGGATAAACACAAACACAAAACATACAAAACAAGGTGGTACAAAACACTTTTTACTGATCAGGAACCGTAAATATGTGTGTATTGTTTAATATATATATATATATATATACATATATACACGTGCATTTTTGCAATGTGTCATATTTGTGCATTAGTTTCTATCTTTAAGTAGGGACATATCCTATGCAAGTATATTTTCATGTGTGTATGATGCTTAGTTGAGTGGGAGTTTCTGTGTCCGATTGTATGCCTATGTGTGTTGGTTTCTCTTTATTGAAATCACATCTGCTACACATGTAAATCTCACTTAATGAGGAAGATATATTTATCTAGATGGGTAAAAACTAGGATGAGCTGAGATGTAAAAGAATGTAAAATCAAAACAAATCTTCAGTGTTTTTATGTCTTGAATCTGCCCTGAGGGTCTTCTCACTGAGATGAAATAAGGCTTCTAAATGTATCTTTTCTTAATTAAAAGGCTGCTGTTATTCTGTGTAAAATTAATATATAGTCTTTGTATGAGAATAGGTATTTCTGAGTTGAGATTTTTAAGCCTGGAGCCTCCATGTTCTGATAGGCTGTAAGTATTCTGAGCCAATGAGAAACCAGTCCCTGGAGTAAGGGAGGGAAAGATCAGGTAAAGCTGGAGGGGAATCACAGGGCAAAATTGTACCCACATTGTGCATTCTGCTTTCCCACTCCACCCCCAGGTGAACTTCCCATCCAATCACGGAGCAAACATCCAGCAAATGGCAGCCTCCTACACCTGCCATCCCACTCTCAGGCCTGCCCTCCATTCCTTGGGAGCTTACTGGTCAAAGGGAGAATAAATTAGGAATGTTGCTCTGAAGGAGAGGGGAGAGGGTCAAAAAGACTGAGCAGGGCGTCCTTAGCCACCTTGAACTTGAACACTGGCTCCTTTCTGTAGGTGGATAAATTTATTATCCAGATGAGCTTGGTAAATCTCCCCAGATTGGTTCTGCACCATCTTTCTCTCTAGCTTAGTTTTCCCCAACAGCCTTGCAGCCATGGCTCTGCTGCCTGTCATTACATTATAACAATTATTACGAAAGCTAAGTTGGGAATGTAAGGATTTTTATTAATAATAACTCTGTAAAATAGAAAAACATAAGGTGAATTCTCTGTGTGAGGCGAGGCATGCACTAGCCTCATGAGGAGAGTAGAACAATGTGCAATGAAAAATAATTCTAGTTCAGGTTCTTTAAGATGTGTCATAAAAGTCTAGGGACATGACTTTGGGAGTTGAGGAAATAACTGTAATTCTGGAAGAATCAAAGATCATGCCATCATGTGACATTTTTTAGAAATTATGTGAGGGCAATTAAAATAACATGATAAGTGGATTACATAAACAAGTTGACCTGAATGTATTGTAATTCATAGATACAATTAAGAAGAAAGCAGTTTTTTTTTTTAATCTCTTAAAATGCCTTAAAATAAGGTATCCAAATACAATCATGCCAAATGAATCAAAATGCACTTAAAATCTGTTTACACATAATGACTGGTTTGCAGGCAAGATTTAGAATAAAGTTTGCACATTAAGAAATTTTAAAGGCTTCATATCACGTAGAAACTGCTAATGTGGTATTTCATTATCTCTCTGCTTAAATGTTAATAGTATATTCCCAAAAGTAAAGACCAATAAACTGGAATCCATAAGAGTTCCCTGTGATGTCCGCATGTTATTGTATTTTTCCCTTTAAATATAGATTTTTATCTATCCTAAAGAAAGCAAAACTTAAAAATACCACCTAGCAGTCCTTTGAAAAACAGGCAGTTTGGCCAAAATACTGCATTTATTTGAAGACTACAGTTTGTTTACCATTTAATTTTTCTTCTACTTTCCCCATCGTATCACATAATCAGTTTGAGAATTAACTTTTTTATTTGTTTGACTTTTTGACTCTATCAGTGCTTCACAGCTTAGGTAATAAAATAAGTTTCTTATATGCAGTACTTAGCAAGATCATATCAAGAAAGGGCAAAATTAAAGAAAACAATCTGTTATAAGTTGATTTCTGTATAGTTGCATTTTCTCAATTCTATCATAGTTCTAAATAAGTATTTTATGAATAGTGCTAAAGTGTTAACTCTCTAAATCCTTAAAGAAAAAATATAGTAAGTGCCCATGTACAAAATCAGTGAAAAGTGCTTCCCTGGTGGCGCAGTGGTTGAGAGTCCGCCTGCTGATGCAGGGGACATGGGTTCGTGCCCCGGTCCGGGAAGATCCCACATGCCGCGGAGCGGCTGGGCCCGTGAGCCATGGCCCCTGAGCCTGTGCGTCCGGAGCCTGTGCTCCGCAACGGGAGAGGCCACAACAGTGAAAGGCCTGCGTATCGCAAAAAAAAAAAAAAAAAAAATCAGTGAAAAAATGACTGAAATCATGAGAAAAATTAAAACTTGTTTTTTATTTCAATATCTATGTTTTTTCTCCCAAAGATTCCAGTTTACTTATTTTAATATTACTTTATTTTAAAAATAATTTTGAAACCAGTGATTATTGAATGATTATTATGTGTCAGGTGACATACTACATGCTTTGTATTCCATATAATTTACATTCTTACAAAATCCACACAGTAGAGTTTGTTTGACTGTCTTCACTTTACAAATGAGGGAATTATATCTTAAAAGGTTAAGAAACTTGACATAGTCATACAACTTACAACTGTCAGAGCTAGAAATTAAACCTAGATACTATCTCAGAGTTCAAGCTTTATCTCCCAATTTATTATACCATGAGATACCAGTTTTGTTTTGTTTTGTTTTGTTTTTAAGGAATCTAATTGATCAGTTGTTTCTGAGGGATTGTATTAATTCATTATTAATGTTATGATGTACGGGTTTTTTTTTTAATGTTTCCATGTAATGAGACATTTTAGGTAGGTGACATTTTGTGTGATGTCAGCATATCAAAGATGATTAGTGAGCAGTAGCATCTTTATACTTGTCTCCTATAAGTAGCCTAACCTAGAGAATTCTATCTCAGTGCTAAAATTATTTTGGTACAGGAGACTTCAAATTATATCAGATAAGTACGTTTTTGCTTTAAGAAGCCTGATGTGCTGGAAAGACAAAAAAAAGGTAAAATTATTGAAAGTGGATTCTAAATCAGTTTTTTACAACTTGCCATACTGCCAGACATTTAATGGATGTGTTACAAATATTACACTGAATTAGTGAACACATTAATTAATTTAAAAGATTCCTGTATAGAACCTTTTATTTTTGATCATTTATGAATCTTTGTTTTTGAATTTTTTTGGTAAGTGAAAGAAAAGCTAACTCATTGTTGCTTAATCAGAGTTGATGTTGGGAGTGGGGCTGACTTCAGGCAGCTGGATTTAGAAATCAACAAAGCTCTCAGTTTTTGGCATCTCTCTATTTTTTGGCTCTGCTTTTTGCTGTGTTTGGCTCATCTCTGGCTCTGCGTGATAACCACATGGCACCCTACATCCTCTTAGATTTCAGTCCAAAGGCAAATACCCCTTTTTCTTTCCTGGAGTCTACAGCAAATGACTCATGGTGTACTCTTGGTTTTTGTAGGGCAAATATACACTATGAACCAATCACAGTGGTTAAGAAAATGGTAGTCCTGAGCTAAGTATAAGTAAATTCCACCAAATGTATTAAATGTGAGGACGAATGTTTTCCCACAGAGAGAAACTGGGATGTGTTTTCATGAAGGATGAAAAGATGCTCCTTGACAAAAACAATGGTCATCTACTGTAGCCTTCAAGAAGAATATGTATGACTATATTCGTTTAGGGATTATAATTTTTAATTTTTAAAATGCCTAATTCTTATTAGTGTCAGGAAAATAGGTGTTCATATGAAAGAGAAAAATTTGGTCTCAAAATGCTATTAATTTTGTAAACCAACAAGGTATACATACTATCATCTACCATACTTTGATAGGGTATCATAAAGAATCATAACTTATTTTGGTGTCCTAATTTAATGAAGAATGTGCAGTGTATGCATCTGTTTCATTGTTAGTTCTGTACTTCTTGTGATCCTGATTTTAATTTATCTTTTTATTTAGTACATAGGAATTTCTATATCAATCCACAGTGAGTACCAGAATATGAACTTGTGGGAACTCAGTGAAATAGAACTTGATCAGTTTAAATCTTTTTAAGCATTTCTGTCTGGCTTTAATAATGTACAATTAATATTAAAAAAATTTAGATTTTATCAGTTAGTCAGGATCTGTTGACCTAGTTTCAAAAGTTGGTCTCTTGGGCATGATGGACGTAATTGGAACTCCTGTTAAGTTTTTCCATTTTAATGAAAATATTAAATGACTTGTAGAGTAGCATGGTGAATTTGCTGCCCAGATCTCAAAGGGCTAAGCTATGATTTCATTCTGCTGTCTTCTACTATTTTATTCTCAACATTTATAAAGTTTATTAAAATGATTTCAGTCCTTTGATTCTGTTTTCAATTCATTGCTTTCTAGGATGACTTGAGTTTTTATTTTATTTTCATAATTTTCTCTTTATAATTGAAAGCTGCAAAAGAGAACAATAGAGAATGGAAAATAAAAATGCACTGATTATTTCTGTGGTTTTGCTTTTCTGAACTATGCATTGAATAAAGCAATATAAGGTGATATGCTTGGGACTACAAAGAGCTCTTTGTTTTAAAAAAAGAAGTTCTAATTATTAGTTTCAAAATATTACTAACTGCAGTTAATTTTAAAAGTAGTTTTAATGTTTTCTGGTAGAGGAAAAATCAAATACAATTGAAAGTACATTTTAATATTTAGGGTGTGCCTTTAGAATAAAATGATAGTTACTGAATACACTTTTTTTACTTGGAAGTTTTAAAGCTTTTTATTTGGGCTATTGGCACTGTATATCTTTCTGACATTATTTTCAATATTTTGTGCCTCTACACTAATTGCTTTCATATATAAAAGTAAGAGAGGGTACAGGATAAGAAACAAGGACAAAATTAAGTCTAATCAGAAAGTACAAGTTTTTATTCTGCATTCCCATGTCAATATTCACCTGTTTCACTGCATAAAAGTGAGTTGGCTTAAAATCCAATTATTAAAACTGTTCATTAAGTAAATTTATCTTAAGATATATTGGATGGATTTTTGGAGAAAGAAAATGTCCAACTTTACCAATTATTAATATATTCACTTTTATTTTATCAGTTGATAAATACATCCAGTGTTTATTGTATGCCTTAGATCAAACAGGTACCATCCTAAGTGACCTCTCTATACAATATCTTATTTGATGTTTACAATATCCCTGCAAGGTCAGTAACAGTGTCCCATTTTATAGATGAGAGGTACTAAGTTTTCCAGGAGGAAGCTTGCCTGAGGTCACATAAGCATTGGGGTCAGAATTCAAATTTATGATATGGAATCTAAAGCCTGCTTTTAAATCTGTATTGACCCATATTTTCCCCAAATGTCTCCAAAATCTAAATCCTTAAGTAACTTTTTTTATGAAAGATAAATATTTAGTAAAATGTATAAACAATATTTTAAGGTATTGTAGACATTTACAAGGAGAAACATTATAATTTAAAATGGATGATTTTATAGATAACCCAATTATTAGAAGGAAAAAGACTAACAAAAACTTATTATTTAATATTCTAAATATGATATAAAGCTACAACTATTCTGAGAAATCTGATGTAAAATATCTATTAAATGTCAAGATATTTTATTCTTAATATTTGAGGTTTATTTAAAAAATGTAATAGAAATAATTAAAACTTATGAGGGTTAACTGTGTCAGGTACCACTCTAAGCACTTCACTTGTATTGACAGTGTTAATAGTCACAGCAATGTCATAGGACAGTTAATATTATCATACTCATTTTCAGATGAAAAACCTAAAGCCTAGAGAGGTTTAGTAAATTAAATTAATAAGGTCCCACAGTTAAGTGAGTAGCAGGGCTAGAATTTAAACCTAGGCAGCCTGATGTATTAACCACTACCTTATACTGCTGTATCTAACGAGTAAGTGCTAATACCTTGAAAAGTTAGCAAAATATAAGGATTAAAGTAAATAAAACTATTTTTTACCACAGTGTTAAACGTGTTGAAATTTCTAGATCATTCCATGTCTATAATAAATTCAATACTAATTTTATTTATTTTACTTCCAGGATGTCACGCCCCTTCATTTTGTCCCCATAAAAACAAAATGAAACAGAGATAGATTACTCAGCATCTCATTTTGTGATAATGATTTAGTTCCATTGTTCTCATCATCTAACAAGAAATTCCTGATTCAGGGTAGGGTTCTACATATATAACTCATTAAAAATAATCTCATATTTTTATCTAATATGTATCAATTACATGTAAGTTATAATGTTTTATTTCCAGACATAGTTATATATACTTTCCATAGATACTTTCCCCACTGATAAATGAATTTTTCTTTTTATTCATTTTATTTGGCTTCCATGCACAAGAATTATGTGAGTCATGCTTTTCCTTAGGTATATTCAGGTTGTCATTCAAACATTTTGGTTAATTCACTACTTGACACCCCAATGTTTTGGAAGCTAACAAAAGTCAGTGTGGGTACTTATTTATTAATTAGCTAACATCTTGTAAAATAATGCATTTAAAATATATGTTACAAATTTATACAACTATTCATTATTGCCTATTTGGTAGTAGAAACCCTACAATAATAATAAAGATTAACCCTTTTTTTCTCTCTTGCCAAATTTCATATGAAAATTTCCTTGTCTTTTATTTCAGCACCTGAACCAACACTTAGAACATAGTATGTGCTCAATAATCATTTTTTAAAAAGCTTAAATTGTATTTAACTCTATGATTTAAAAACCTTTCCTCATTAACTGAAATATAATTGCACTTTCTCTGCTTAACATCTCTTTCTGCTTTAGCAGAATTTCTTCCCTTTGCTTAGAAAATTAATAAAAAATGATTCTTGTGTCAGAACAGCCTTTGAGCAAAAAACAGTGAAAATAAACCAAATATACAATGATTTAGCGTTTTATAAAATGTATTTTCCAGAGATAAAGTAAATCCTCTCTTGTACGTATCTCTATGCCATTATGCCCCAAGTGTAGAATGAGTAACTTGGATTATAGCAGAGATGATTGTGGTTGTTTTGGATTTACGGAATATTGATTTATAGAGGGATACTCTAATTTCCTTGAGCAATATCTAATATCTCTTCTGATCTATCCATCATTTCCTCTGATAAGTTCTTACTGTGCAGATTATAGGTCTTTATCATTTTCACACATTCAACCTCCTTCTTTAACAAAGAGAGAAGAGACACTAGACTGAGACATTTACTAGGCAATATTACTTATCTAGAATTTAATACCAGCTTTTTTATGGTATTTATATTTTATGATTATGGTCTATTTGTGGCAAGCTCCTCTGGTTTTCCATTTATGACTGTGAAATAAGTTTTCCTCTTCAAATACATATGAATTAAAATGTGGTTTATTTAAGAAGTGTAAAAGTAAATAATAGTTCAGTGATATGGTATTTGAAGGTAATATGTGAAAGATTGACGTTTGGGAGACTTAGCTATATATCAGTAGAATAATCAGCATAATAATTATGATATATAAATATCTACATTCTAGAGCATAATAATGATTTCCTCCAATTACTAATGAGGAAAGAAAAAGTAACAGTAATGTAATAGCATATATGTGGTAATGGACATAGCTTGTAAGCGGTGTTGAATATTGGAAAATTCACCATGCCATTGAATAGAAAAGACATTTACTGGAAAAAGAGTGAACTATTTTAGGTACTTGTAGAATTTTTCTTAGTTTTAAAATTTTGTTTGCTTTTTAATCACAAATGTAAGAGTCCACAAAAGAAAGTAGAAGAGGATAAAAGAGAGTTCATTTTAAGAGACACTGAATGGAATTTAGATTTTCTTGAGTTATAGTATAACTGCTACCTGGGAGAAACTACTTTAAAATTAAATGCAATCACAGTAATACCAGGGAAAAGATAATGATATATTTCTTATATCTATACATGCAAATGTTTATATATTAATATTGGGGGCCAAAATTGGTATATTCAAAATATATGAACTATTAAGAGAAATTAACTATTTGACATGATTATTCAATAAGAAGAGGTCTTATGTAATTAGACCGACTTCCTAAATGTTTATGGGCAGTAAGTATGTGCCAACTTACATAGAAAATATTAATCAACCATATGGCCTCTCTGAGGATTGAAAAGAAATCAGCGTAAGCTGTTAAAATCTTATACATACTATGTTCCTGGCAGTTATTACTTTCTTGATTGTTTCCTGAGATTGTTGAAAATCTTTATTGGCAATATGATTATCTCAAAGTACAAATTATTTTCAATTAATTATTATTGATTAAGATAGAGTAGTATAATGAATTGGACTTTTGCTTTGTAACTAATAGATTTATTTATTTATTTGTTGAGCAATTTTAGGTTTACAGAAAAATTGATTGGAAAGTGCAATGTTGCATATATCCCATTACCATCTCCCCAATTTCCCTGATTATTAACATCTTGCATTAGTGTGGTACATTTTTTACAGTTGATGAGCTAATACTGATACGTTGTTGTTAGCCAAAGTCCATACGTTAAGTTAGTGTTCACTCTTGGTGTTGTATAATACATTCTATGTGTTTTGACAAATGTATAGTGATATGTATCTACCATTACACCATAATAATTTCACTTCCCTAAATATCCCCATGCTCCATCTATCCTCCCTCAAACCATTGATCTTTTTACTGTCTTCATAGTTTTGCCTTTTCCAGAATATCATATAGTTGGAATGTATGTAGCCTTTTCAAATTGGTTTCTTTCACTTAGTAATATGTGCTTAAGGTTCCTGCATGTCACATCATGATTTGATAGCTCATTTCTTTTTATCATTGAATATTCCATTGTATGGAAGTACCACACTTTATTTATCCATTCATCTGTTGAAGAACATCTTGGTTGATTCTGTCTTGGTTGATTCCATCTTGGTTGATTGTTTTGGTAATTTTTGTTATAAGCGTCTTTGCGCAGAATTTTGTGTGGACATAAGTTTTCAACTAATTTGGGTAAATATCAAAGAGTGGTATCATTGGATCATTTGGTAAGAATACATTTAATTTCATAAAAAACTTCCAGACTATCTTCGAAAGTGGCTGTACCATTTCTCATATACATTATGTACAAGTATGCACACCAGCATCCACTTATTTGTCTCTCCAATTTGGGGGAAATATATTGCCTTGTGACCTCACTTTCCTGGTGTATCTAAGAAGAGTTGTTGATTGTCCATTTGCTCAGTTTTTATCTTGTTGTAAGGGTGAGAATGACAACCTCCAGGGTATGTGAATGGAACTCGTGAATTAGAGTTTTGAAATATAAATTTACGGTATTACTTTTGTTTGTTTTACTTCCTATTTAACCTTTTATTTAGCTTTTAAAGATGGGGTCTCTTTTTGTAATAAAATGTACTGCAAAAGAAATTTAGATAATCTACCAATGTGCATTGTGTTAAATATTCAGATATTTTCCCAACACAATGAAAAATTAAACATAAAAATTCCATACTTACAAGTTGGCTATTATAATAACACTGAAAGCCTCCTTTACTTGCAAGATGAAAGCCCATTTAAATTTTATTGTGCTTTTTACAAATTTTAAATTTTGAAGCCTGAGATATTAAAGTTCCTCTGTTTAGTATAATTTAAATGCCTTTTCTGGCATACTCATGAACAATATTAACTTGCTGTATAAAAATAGGGAACATCTATCACCAGGGGACAGTGCCCTATAGATAATATTCATGGATATTTTTCTTATAGGGGAAGAAAGTTTTAATTTGTTTATTTTCACACTTACTATGTATTGATTTGAGCATTTTTGCCGTTTAGAAATTTGAATACAGGATGGGGATGGTGTAAACACTGACAAATAGACAAGGATCAATTTGAGATTTAGGATAATTGAAAAATATTAATAATACTAATAAATATGGAAGTATAAATTCTTGGCAAGTTCAAGACTATTAATATTATTGTCATGTTGATATTTTATGGTATGCACACAATAGGCTACTTTGTCAATGGTGTTGCACTGGTTGATTTCAACATCAAAAATTTGCTTTGATAGAGAGCATAAGAAAAAAAATTACCCTCAAAGCTGATGTTATTATTTTATATAGGGAGTAAAATAAATATAAAGTGTATTTGTAGAATTAAATAATTATTGCTAAAGATTAAAAATTCCACAGTGTTCAAGGACACAGGATGTTGAGGGGTTTTAATATGGATCTTGCATGCATGTACTATTTATAGCCCATCTTGTTTTAAGTAAGCTTTAAGCTGCTTGTCAAAATACTGACTGCTTTAGATAGGCCTGAGGTGAAGTGTCCTCTGGTTGTTTGCTTCCCTGTGTTGAACTGAAGAAAGGAAGGGAATCCATAACGTGGAAAAAGAATATTTCCTTCCTGATACCATCTACACAATATATTTTGTCCTCATGACCGGGCCATTTTAGAACTATACATCAGTGATATATAGTACTGAATTTACTTTGTATTTTCTTTTCTGTGTAAAATATTCAAGTAAAAAGTATGGCTGGAAGGTTACTAAACTATCCCCATAATTCTACTACTTGTTAGCTGAAATAATTTTAACTCATAAATATTTTAATTTTAAAATATCCTTAATTTTTGAGTTTCTTCCCTTAGTATTCCTTTTGAATATTGAGATAAGTAGAGACTTTGTTTTTGTTTGAAATTCTTTTGAGTACTAATTATTGATTTGCTGAGGTATAAAATGCATTCTGACATACAAATAATATTTGCTTCAAAAATGAATGAATGTTACACTGTGATGAGTTATGTTAACTTTAAATTTTGTTGTTATCAAATCATTGGAGAAAATGCAATATGGGGATATTTTTGCCCTGTTGATTGTCTTAGGTATAGTCTTATTTAAAAGAGTTTCAAATGCTAATAAGAAAAATAGTATGCAGAAACTTATTCCAGATTAACTTTTACATTAATTTAAATATGTGTTATTATATTAATGAGATAACTGATTTTTTCCATTGTTTCAATTTTTTAGGGAAAATATCCATTTGTCTTGTTTTTGTTTAAACTTGCCTTTCTTTGAGTTTGCTAATCTGAAGTTAATTATTTGGTGAGCCCTCCAACATATTCTACTGGAGTTAACAATTGCCTGTAATATAACTGAGGATGTTCTGATTAGGTTATATGCAGTGGGAAGCACTGAGACACCAGTGGTATAAAATCAGCTTAAGACAATATTTTTGACTTGATAATAGCTATGTAACAGTTTATACACTTGAATACTATAGTGTGCTTAAAAAGGTCTGCTTAAAAAAAGGGACTCATCATAGTGGTCATACAGTTTCCCATACAATGGTCAATACTGGATTCTTAGACCGAATAATTGATGCTATATATTAATGGTAACAGATGTAATTGCTCCACTATGAGAAATATAAAGTGAAATAAGAGGTTAACCACTTGAGAGGCAATTCACTTAAACTAACAAAATGTATTGAGCATCTACCATGTGCCACCACCCTTCTGGCCACTGGAGATGCAGAAATGAACACGAGATAAGGATTTCCTGTACCCTTAGAGCTGAAGTCTAGAGGAAGGATGCGGGGTAGACTGTAATCAAACATAAGAATACACAATCTGGTAATATTCAGCGCTGTGTGGAAAAATTAAGCAGTGGATGGGGAAAAGGGTGAGAGAAAGCTGTATCAGATAGGGGAGTCAGGAAATTCTCCCACAGAGACAAGAATGAAGGGGGAGAGGGAGCCAATATGAAAGTCTGGGGAGCAGCGTTCCTCACAAAGCAACAGCAAATGCAGGGGCAGTGCTCGGCATCCAATGTGAAACAATGACTGGTATGTGTATGGTGCCAAAGGCTGGTACCTATTGAAATTGTATGAATATTGCATTGTTTTAGAATAGTTTTCTGTTTTTTTTTCAGGTAAATTCAAAATAGCTTGTGAGGTATTACTTGTTATTAATAATGGAAAACAACAAAATCTAAAATGATAAGCATCTCAGATCTCATAATTTGGTTGAGGAGGGGGTGTCAGCCTATAGAAAAGGACTGAGAAATCTTGCTTTGCTGTAGTAAGAAAAAAGGCAAAATAATCTTCACTTTGCTTGAGGAAATTACATGATGCTGATTATTGGGAATAATCTCATGTCCAGCAATAAACATCAACAAGAATAGTAGTCATAGTAGTACTAGCAGGGGCAGTGACAATGGTGGTTGTGGTCATTTTAGTGCTAGTAGACAGACTTGAAAGAGTACCATCTATGTGCTAGGAACAGCGTCAAGTGAGAACTTACCTGATCTCTTTTATTTCCCCAAACAAACTTTAAGGTATATGACAATTTTATCCCTGTTTTACAGGTGAAGATACTGAAGCTAGCAGAGTTAAGTAGCTGTCTTAAGTATCAGAAAATTTTCAGAGTGAGGACTCAAACTCTGCATCTAACCCCCCAGTCTATGCTATTTTTTGGATAATTTTTAAAATTCTTTTAAAAATTTAACTACAGTTGATTTACAACATTGTGTTAGTTTTAGGTGTTCAAATTCTTTTTCGTTATAGATTATTACAAGATACTGAATATAGTTCCATGTGCTATAGAGTAACTCCTTCCTATTTCATATATAGCAATATGTATCTATTAATCCCATACTCCTAATTATGCTATACTATTTTTAAGGCAAGGTATCACACATTTTGATTAATCATACAGTGGCATCAGTTTGAAATTTAAAATTGAAAGAGTACATAGAAAGTGGTTTTTAAATCTTTTTTTTAAATTGAATTACAGTTAATGTACAATGGTGTGTTAGTTTCAGATGTGTGTGTGTGTGTGTACACATACGTATATACATTCTTCTTGAGTCTTTTCCATTACAGGTTGTTACAAGATACTGAGTATAGTTCCCTGTGCTATACAGTGGGTCCTTGTTTATCTATTTTATATGTAGTAGTGTGTATGTGTTACTCCCAAACTCCTAATTTATCTCCCCCCCCCGTCCCCTTTGGTAACCATAAGTTTGTTTTGTCTGTGAGTCTATTTCTGACAGACTCACAGACAAAGAGAACCTGATTCCACCAGCAAAATCTTCTTTCTCAATATCGCCTTGGCTATTTGGGGTCTTCTGTGTTTCCATACAAATTGTAAAAGTTTTTGTTCTAGTTCTGTGAAAAATGCCATTGGAAATTTGATAGAAATTGAATAGAATCTGTAAATTGCCTTGGGTAGTATGGTAATTTAAACAACATTGATTCTTCCATTCCAAGAACGTGGTATCTCTTTCCATCTGTTTGTGTCATCTTCAGTTTCTTTCATCAATGTCTTAGAGTTTTCAGCGTACAGGTCTTTGCCTCCTTAGGATTCTTTTTGATGTGATGGTATATGGGATTGTTTCTTGAATTTCTCTTTCTGACCTTTCATTGTTAGTGTATAGAAATGCAACAGATTTCTGTGTATTAATTTTGTAACCTGCAACTTTACCAAATTCATTGATGAGCTCTGGTGGTGTTCTGGTAGCATCTTTAGGATTTTCTATGTATAGTATTATGTCATCTGCAAACAGTGACAGTTTAACTTCTTGTTTTCCAATTTGGATTCCTTTTATTTCTTTTTCTTCTCTGACTGCTGTGGAACTCTGAGTTTTATAGCTGGCTATGCTATATATTTGATGTGTGAGAAAGACACTTCTTTATGCTGAGTCTGAAAAATGAGCATACCAGTGCCATTTTTCTTCCAGATTTGTTCTGATAAACAAATGAGTAAATGTGTATAAAATAATATAAAACATTATTTTTAAATTATTTAAACTCAGTATACCTTCAGATAACTCTTTTCAAAGCTATTCAATGTGTTATGTGCTGAGGGTAAAAACAGGAATTGTCTAGAGACCAACTTTCAAGCAACACCAATAAATAAGTAAATTAAATTATGGTCTATATAACTGTGCAAGAAAAAAGAAAAAAAGGATGTCAGACAACGATTCAGGTTTAATGAACATAGTAGACATATGCAATTTTTTACTACCAAGCTACACTCTTCTGGCAGAAGATCCATTTCTTTAGTAATCCCAGATCCCTGAATTTTGTACAGGGCTTCCTCTACCCTTGGGCTCCAGGAATACACACCATAACTCAGGCTCAGCCAGTGAGAGGGCCATGGCTGTAGTGACTGATTTGGAATAAAGGGTTACAACACAAGCCTAGATGAAGAGAGGAAGACAGGGAGAGAGAGCAAGGGAGAGAGGGAGAGAGAAAAGAAGGGAGGGAGCAAGAGAAAATGTTAATTCTTATCACACTGTTTCTAGCTTTTTTTGTCCATTGGGCATCTCATTTATATAAATCAACAAATTCCTGTCTATTGAAAGCTAGGTTGAGCTCATT